>NC_062294.1:50762322-51367058 GCF_902655055.1 Lutra lutra
ATACTCAGACAGCAGGAAGAACTGTAAAATAGCTTTGGAAGTGCCACAGGATTTTTTTCTCTTTTGTTCTCCCATTTATTCTGTGAACCTGTCACATTTATCCTCGAACATGTCAGTAGGAATACAACATTTGTTGAAATAAAGGTATGCATTTGAGAGAGAAACCAGGAAAAAAAGTAGTCTCTGCAGTCTTTGGTTCTTGGGATTCCTCAAGCCTTGTAAAGAATCCTCTCTGCCGGGGCGCCTGGGTGGCTCAGTGGGTTAAAGCCTCTGCCTTTGGCTCAGGTCGTGATCCCAGGGTCCTGGGATCAAGCCCCACATCGGGCTCTCTGTGTGGCGGGGGGCCTGCTTCCTCCTCTCTCTCTGCCTGCCTCTCTGCCTACTTGTGATCTGTCTGTCAAATAAATAAATAAATAATCTTTAAAAGGATGTATCTTAAAAAAAAAAAAAAAAGAATCCTCTCTGCCGTCAGTTTTCATTTTGCTTCTTGCTGACTTTGTTACCTTGGACAAGTCATTTATTTTAACTTAAATTTTTGTCCATACAATGAGCCTCAGTACTTGCTCTGTCTACCACAAAGGCTTTTGTGTTGTAATTCTGACTTTGAGAACTGAATGCCAAGAGTGAATTTGGAAGCCCCATAAAGTTGGAAGGCCTTTCCGTTTTCTGGGAGAATGAAAGAGAACAATTTGGTTAATTAAATTGTTTAGGTTACGGGCATCTTAGAGCGCTGCGAAGGCAGCTCGCTGGTATCTTGACTCAGCGGAGCTGCGCGCACCTGTTGATGTGTTATCTTGTAACTTGCCCCAAGGTAGCCGTCAGTTTTAGGGTCTTATCAGTAAGTGTCTCACACGTCTAAACGTTATAGGTCATAGGCCAAATAGCAGTGGTTGAGGTCTGTTTGCTTTCACAATGTTGGGACTGAGGCCTCAGGTGCTCTCACCAGGCACACGGCCCTCCCTTTGAGTCCCAGTCCTACCTCTTCCCAGCTCTGGGCTCTTAGACAAGACACTTAAACTTTAGTGCCTCAGGCACGTCGTCTATAAAAAGGGGAATATAGTAGTCTACTCCCAGAGTCACTGCAATTAAAACAGGTGGTATATTTAAGAAGCTTAAAATAATGCCTGGGTCATGGTAAATGCTATGTAAATGTCATCGTTAGTGTAGTGGTTCCTGGACTTGGCTTTTGTAGACCACAGTTGAATGTGGTAGTGGGAAAACACATACAAATTTACTAATTTTGTAGTTTTGCCAAGGAGGGCATTTAAAAAAGAAATTCTTCTTACTATTCTTTTATAAAAAAAAATAGGATCCATTATTAGAATAAAAGGTAGCCCTTCTCAAGGAAACTGGCAACCATACGTGGACATTTGTAGGTATATGTTTCTAGATCTCATTTTTACATAGACCGGGGAAAACTTTGCTATAGGCGAGCACCAATGATGTGTGGATAGGTATTTAGAGAGACAGACCTATATTCATATCCCCACTCCTCCATTTATTTTGTCACTCTAAACAATCTGACTTCCCTGAGCCTTCTCTTGAGTTTTCTCACGTGTAAAACAAAGATACTAATATCCGCTTTGCTGGGTTGTTGTGAGAAACTGAGGTAACAAATGAAACGTTTGGCATATGGTAAGTGCTAAGTTGATAGAAGTTGTTATTCTCAATTGGGAAGTTAAGTATTTGTTGGGACCCAGTTAAGTGAAATCCGCAGTACTGCGCCCTTTGGGAAATCCGAGAGGTTAGGTGTGGCGCTTGATTGCGGCGGTCTCTTATAAGGCATCCTTCTCCGCACCCTCTCCGCATCCTCTCCGCATCCTCTCCGCATCCTTTCGTCCTGTTTATTCTCCTGACGGGTCACTGAGCAAGCCAGGCTGTTGCATTCCCTTATTCAGACACCTGGAGTGCGTTTTCTCTTGCCTTGTACAGTGCCTGACTTGTGATGGGTGCCTAATTAATGCCTGAACGAAGGCTAGAGTAGTCCAGCTGTGCAGACCGGAGAGATGGTTCTGACAATAGTCGAACACTGATACGATGTACCAAGTCAGTATACCAGGGTTCCACAGCTAAATCCTACAGCTTGCTGACGTTCCGGCAGCTGGCCCCCATGGCTTTGGGCATTTTAATAGCCTGTGGGGCATGGCTGGAAGGTGTCTACAAAACTTGCTCAACCTAGAACGGTTTGGACTTTTCAGACCTTCCTTCCTCCTCATATGACAGCACAACATCCCTTTTCCCTGTGTGCTCACCCCTAGGGAAATCCTTTTTCTTTCCGCCAAGTGAAGCTCGGTCCGCAGATACTCCTGCAGTAATAGCCCTCCGCGCTTCCTTTGTCCTTTCCCGACACAGGCGTTGTTCTATCCGTTTTCCCTGTGGTGACTCACGGAATCCACTTAATAGCCCTCAGAAGTAGGTTCTCTCCTTGTATCCATTCTATGGATGAGGAAACCGAGGCGGCTCATGCTAGGTAGTGTCAGATTCAGGGACTGGAGGGTTACACCTCCCCCTTCCCACCCGAGAGGGACTGGATTGTTCCACAGCTCTCTGCTGGGCTGGTTTTGTGGGTGTGCTCTCTCTTTCTCTCTCTGTCTCTCTTCCTGTGGGGTTAATCACCTTCGATTCACATATTGACCTCGATTATTGGGAAATGTTTCTCCCACCGTAAGGTATTTGGGTGCGCATAGTGCATTCTTCGGTTTGTCCCCTTGATCCTTAGTTTAGTTTACCTGTTAAAGATTTCCAGAATGATCTGGCAGTGAATTCCAGTTCTGTTTTCCCTCCTTCTTTTTAGTGAGGTCCTAATTGGACTTCATCCTCTGGTTTCTCATTTTAGGGTATTTTCATCTACGTTTATCTCAGCAAAATATAAATCAAAGCCTGTCACCCAATTCGTTTTTATAATGCCTCCTTGAAGTATTTTGCTTTTGGGTTTTGGGGAATTGCCCTGGAAATTTTGGTATTGCATGATTCAGGCAAGGGCCAGTGTCATGTGCTGTTCTCTCACCAGCCAGCCTGGAATGCTCACTTTAATACCCATTTCAAATATAAACGTATCTTTCCAAAAACCTTCCCCAGACCTTCCCTCTCTATTTCTGCGTCTGAATTAGCATTAGGGCTTTTTTGTAGATCAGCCCTGTCTAGTAGAACTTTTTGCACTGTTCTTTCTTTAAAGATTATTTATTATTTATTTATTTATTTATTTATTTGACAGAGAGAAGCACAGTGAGAGAGGGAACACAGGCAGGGGGAGTAGGAGAGGGGGATGCAGGCTTCCAGCCGAGCAGGGAGCCCAATGCGGGGCTTGATCCCAGGACCCCGGGGTCATGACCAGAGCCGAAGGCAGACACCTAACAGCTGAGTCACCCAGGCACCCCTGACTGTTCTTTATCTTTCTACTTGAAATGCAGTTGTAGTGGACTGAGAAACTGAATTTTTTAAAAAATATTTTATTTATTTGACAGAGAGATAGCACAAGTAGGCGGAGTGGCAGGCAAAGGGAAAGGGAGAAACAGGCTCCCCGCCCCACCCCCCATGCGAGGGACCCTGGCAGATGCTGAAGGCAGATGCCTAACTGACTGAGCCACCTAGGCACCCTGAGAAACTGAATTTTAAATATTACTTTATTTTTTTAAAAAGAGATTTTATTTATTAGTGTGTGTGCGTGTGTACAGAAGTTGGGGAAAGGGGCAGAGAGAGAAGTAGACTCTGCTGAGCAGAGAGCCTGAGAAGGGCTCCATCCCAGGACCCTGGGATCATGGCATGACCTGAGCTAAAGGCAGATGCTTAACTGACTGAGACATCCAGGCACCGCTAAATATTATTTAATTTTGATGAAATGTTAGCCCAGATATCGGGAGTACAGATCTAGATGATATGCTCCACAAGATAGAATTTGTTTTTCTGTTTTTCTTCGAACTCTGGCATAGGACTGTGCTCCCTGGTGTATCTGATGAATGTTTGACAGGTAGCCCTCTGGCTAAAATAATAAGGAAAGGTGAAATATTCCTTAAATTCTACCTCCACCCAAAAAATTAAAAAAAAAAAATTCTACCTCCTACGGATAACCATTGTTAACAAGTGTGTTTTAATTCTAGAAAAAAATTCCTGTTTTTCATTGACCTTACAGTGATTTCTGCATAGGATTCATCTTCGATTCTAGAAATCAACTTTTTTGTTTGTTTTAAGTTTACTTATTTACTTACTTATCTATTTATTTTAGCAATCACTACCCAATGTGGGGCTCGAGCTCATGACCCTGAGAGCAAGAGTCACATGCTCTTCTGACCGAGCCAGCAAGTGCCCCTCTAGAAATCAACATCAATCAAGGTTGTTGCAGGTTTGGGAATTTTAGGAGATGAAGGCTTAGAATGCAGGTCATAAATGTAACAGAAACAAGTATGACTAATTTTGGTCATGTGCCTTTATAAAGACTGTTGTGACATAATGGAATTCTGTCCTAACGCTTAGAGTTCTTAGTGAAAATCTAGGAAAGGGGCGCCTGGGTGGCTCAGTCGTTAAGCCTCTGCTTTTGGCTCGGGTCATGATCCCAGGGTTCTGGGATCGAGCCCCGCACTGGGCTCCCTGCTTGCTGGGAAGCCTGCTTCTCCCTCTCCCGTTTTCCCTGCTTGTGTTCCCTCTCTTGCTTGCTCTCTCTTTCTCTCTCTGTCAAATAAATAAAATCTTAAAAAAAAAAAATCTAGGAAAGAGGGTGAATGAATCATCCTTCTTTCCTCTTCCAGAGTGCAGAGGATTTTGCCAGCATTTTGTTTTGAGGATGATTTGGGAGTTCAGGGGATTTGGGCTTGACTCCTTGGGGTGGTTTGGGTATTGGAGAAAAGAAATTAAAGGGATTTATTACTTGGTGGCAGGTTTGAGGAAGCAGAAATGGGTCTGCTTGAATTTCTTTTCCGTAGTGGAAGCAGCACCTTAAGCCAAGTTATTTTTGTGAGTGTGTGTGTGTGTGTGTGTGTGAGTGTGCATGCATCTTTCCTATGTAAAGATGTCATTGATTTCATTTTTTGTTAAATTTCTCTTAATCCCTAACAGTTTTCCCTATTTCAGATCATCTGAATTGGTAACTTCCATTCTGTTCTGATATGATGTGTCTTACCTTCCGAGTGGGCTGGTGATGGCAGGGAATGAGGAGCAGAGATGGAAGAGGGAGGATAAATGATAAGTCTGTGCTGCTTAGAGGTAAAGGAAGGAATTTTTAAGTCTTTGAATTAAGTGGAATGTGGAAATCTTGGATTGGGTCCTAGAACAGAAAAGAGAATTGATGAAAAACTGGTAAAATACAAATAAAGTCTGTAGTTTAGTTTTTGCACCAAAGATAATTTCTTTGTTTTGACACGTACCTTGGTAATGTTACTATTAGGGGAAGCTGGTGAATGGGATATGGAAACTCTGAAATAGTCTGCAACGTTCCTGTAAATCTAAAGTCATTCCAAAATAAGTTGTTGTTGTTTTGTTTTTTGTGTGTATTTTTTGTTTGTTTTTTTAAGCCAAGAGGAGTAAGAGCATTCCAGGGCTATGGCTTCAGGAAGGGGGAGGCACACCTAAATTCGGTTTATAAAAGGGACCTCCAGGAGTTCTGCCCATCTCTGTCCACTTTCTTCCTTAAATTCAGTGTTCCAGCCGTGTTGAGTGACTGTAGCTCTCCCAGAGATCCATGCTTCTGGGCCTTTTTCATATACTGTTTCCTTTTTTCTGGGGTGTTCTCCTGCTACCCCCATTCCCATCCAAACCAAACAAAAACTTAACTGATTTCTTTTAATTCTTTAGATCTGGCTTAGATTTTATTCCTCTCAGAAAGCCTTCCCTGACTGACCCTCAGTGGTCAGGCCTTGTCTGAGTTTGCCTCTGATGTGGTGCTTATTACTCTGTGATCGAACTGCCTGTTTTCTTTTCTCTTTCTCCAGCTACATCTTAAGCTCCTTGAAAGCAGAGGCTATGCTTTCCATGCTTTTACCTCTAAACATATACCTCACGTGGCCCCTGGGTCGCTCATTCGGTGAAGTGTCTGACTCTTGATTTCATCTCAGGGTCCTGAGCCCCATGTTGGGTTCCCATGCTGGGCATGGAGCCTGCTTTTAAGATTCTCTCTTTTCCTCCCTGCCCCACCCCTTTCTCTCTCTCTCTCTCTCAAAAAAAGGCATATAACCCAGGAATCTAAACAACCTTGATGTTCAGGAGATTTTTTTTTTTAAGATTTTATTTATTTATTTGACAGGGAGAGACACAGCGAGAGATGGAACAGAAGCAGAGGAGTGGGAGAGGGAGAAGCAGGCTTCCTGCTGAGCAGGAAGCCTGATGCAGGCTCGATCCCAGTACCCTGAGATCATGACCTGAGCTGAAGGCAGTTGCCCAATCAGCTGAGCCACCCAGGCACCCCCCAGAGATGTTTCTTAAAGAACTCCATAGGAGGGGCGCCCGGCTCGCTCAGTCAGGGGAGCATGAGGCTCTTGATCTCAGGGTTATGCGTTTGAGTCCACATTAGGTGTAAAGATTACTTAAAAGAAAAAAAAAAGGCTCTACAACAAGAAGGTGGAACGCCTCACGTCTTAGGCTCCACTGGCAGTTTCGCTCATGCCTTTAAGGAATGATGTGGTTTGCTGTAAACCAGCGTATATGCCATAGATGGCCAAATCCCTGACATAAAGAAGACTACAGAGATGAGAAAGCACATTTTTTTACAGGCTTATTCTTTTCTTTTTTCTTTTTTTTTCTTTTTTTTTTTTTAAAGATTTTATTTATTTGTCAGAGAGAGAGAGGGAGAGAGAGCGAGCTCAGGCAGACAGAGTGGCAGGCAGAGGCAGAGGGAGAAGCAGGCTCCCTGCTGAGCAAGGAGCCCGATGTGGGACTCGATCCCAGGACGCTGGGATCATGACCTGAGCTGAAGGCAGCTGCTTAACCAACTGAGCCACCCAGGCGTCCCTACAGGCTTATTCTTATATTTCCTGTATATCAAGCTCCAGGCATTTAATTTAGGTAAATATTTAAAAATGGGCTAGTTATGTAGCATATCTCTTCCTGTACTATGTGAATTTATCTCGTTTTATCCTAAGAGATAATGTGCAGGTTGTTTTAAATCTGTTCTTTTTAAACCAGTCAGTAATGATGTAGAATGTGCTCAGTCCTAGGTGGAATATGTAATACCAGCAGATATGGTTGCTGCTTCTGGATTGCTTACATTCTGGTTGGCAGAAAGAGAACATCCTCCCCCACAGTGTGTTCCTGTGGCTGAGTAACATGACTCAGGTAGCAAGAGGAGTAGGGCCCTTATGGGTGGTAAGACGTTGCAGGTGGTAAAGCCATCACCCCTATCTTCAGTTTCCCTCCATGTCCGTATGACCCTTAAAAACCAAAATGGTTGGTGAATTTGTGTCGCCTCTACTTAGACGTGACTAGAAAAGCGGGTTCTGAGCAGAGGCTGCGCACTGAGGGTCTGTGATCCTTAAGGGACTGGTTGAGGGAGTGTCCATGATGCTCTCAAGCGTGTGTACTGCATGTTGGTTCCGTTTGTTTTTTGTGGGGCAAGGATCTGTAGCTTTCATTAAATTCTCAAAGGAATCCATGACCCAAAAAAGAATAGAACCGCTGGTTTCGAGTAACACTGAGACCCATGGCCTCGTTTTGTCTTCCTTTTATTTCAGCGTCTTAGACTGGGCACTGCATTTTGTTTTTCTGTGATACTTGGAGGAGTCTTTGTTGCAAGTAATTGTAGTTGAGTATCTAAGGGAGAATTGTGTAAAATGTTCTTTTTGGGGACGAAGCTTGGTATTATGGCTCATAAGCTTTCATCTGTTCTCTGTTCTCTTATTATTTAATAAAAAACATCTTCATATTTAATAAGTGTGCTGGTGAAGCGAGCGCTAAAACATTTTCATATTTAAAATAATAATCATTGCTTTCCTAGGTCCAGGTGGCTGAGCAGTGGCCACAGAAAGGTGAGGATGACTAGGTCCTGGTCCTAAGTAAGTAGGCTTTGGTGATGGGCCGTGTAAGTACCCAGCAGCAGTGGCTGGTAGTCTTACGGGAACAACGATCATGTTGTATAATGGCTGTAGTCTTGGAGGGTGTGCAGGGTAGCATGGGCAAGATAGCAACACAGGGGGAAGATTATTTAAACTTTGTTTTAGTGAAATTTTACTGTTGACTTATCTCATTACTTCATTGGTATGTTGCAAAACTTTGCATGTGAGGGTGTAACAGATAGGTGCTTAGGGCTGTTTCCAAGCTGGAGAGGTCCAGTTGGAAACAAGCCCCTGCTGTGACACACATACTCACACGGAACTCTTTTAAAGACTGTTGGCGGGGCGCCTGGGTGGCTCAGTGGGTTAAGCCGCTGCCTTCGGCTCAGGTCATGATCTCAGGGTCCTGGGATCGAGCCCCGCATCGGGCTCTCTGCTCAGCAGGGAGCCTGCTTCCTCCTCTCTCTCTGCCTGCCTCTCTGCCTGCTTGTGATCTCTGTCAAATAAATAAATAAAATCTTTAAAAAAAAAAAAAAAAAGACTGTTGGCACCGTTTCCCGGTCTCTGGTCTCCTGTATAGGGTTCTCTTTGCCCTAGTCACTTAACAAGTATTTATCGGGCACCTAGAGGGTATGTAATTCTGGACTGGACCCTTGGACTTCACTGTTTACTTACTAGGAGATGGCAGTATCTTTTGATCTCTCCCACTAATCAGTACTATGACAAGGTCACCTCTGCTGAGAGGTAGTATCTCTGGGCTTTGAAAGTCAAACTGTGGGGACGCCTGGGGGGCTCAGGCAGTTGAGCATCTGCCTTTCGTTAGGGCATGATCCCGGGGTCCTGGAATGGAGCCCCGCATAGGGCTCCCTGCTCAGCGGGGAGCCTGCTTCTCCCTTTCCCTCTGCCTGCAGCTCCCCCGTTCGTGCACGTGTGCTTGCTTTCTCCCTCCCTCCCTCCCTCTCTCTCTCTCTCTCTGTGTCAAATAAATAAATAAATAAATAAAAATCTTAAAAAAAAAAAAAAGATAGAATGCCGGAGTTGCAAACCAAGAGCTGCCATTTTCCAGCGAGGTTACCTCAAGTCAGGTCAGGGTTGACCCCTCTGAGCTTCAGTTCCTTCTGTGTAAACAAGGATATAACTATTTATCGCATAGAGAACTTTCGCATTATATACTACATGTCCACGGCTTTGCAGAGGGTCTGTCCCATGGTAGGGCCCGATGAACGGAAGCTGTATTGTTATTAGTGGGCAAGGATTATAAATCTTGGAAAAATTCCCTCATTTTATTTATTCACTAAGGGTAATTACTGTGTCACTCAGAAGAAAGAGAATTCTACTTATGTGACTCAGGAAATTGGCTACTCCTAATTAGTAGTAGAAATAGTAACTGCATTGTTTTTTGTTTGTTTTTTGTTTATTTGTTTGTTTTGTTTTGCCTGTCCTATAATTTTTGCTTGCACAAGGATTCTTAATCTGGGGTTCCTGAATTTTTTTTTTTGTGTGTAAGTGCATTTTTCTGAGGGAGAGGGTCCAAGTTTTCATCAGATTGTGAAAGGGGTCCTAACTGGTAAGAGATTACTTGGTTATTCGACCCATTGGGTGGGTGGAGAGCCACAGTTGGTACCCTTGATCCTGAAATTAATTGTCCATCACAATAAAATACAGCTGAGAAGACTTCTGTAAATAAAAAAGAACATAATAAGCATCTAGAGTGAATGCTCCAAGTCTTGTGTGTGCTTTTTTTCCCTTTGGCAAAGAGGATGTGGGACCAGTCCGAAAGAGAGGTGCCAGGAGGCAGTGAGAACTGCTCGTGGAATGACATGGCAGTTTCTCGCCTTCGAGCTCAGCTCTTAACCACAGGCTGATTCCAGACCATCACTTGGCCTTCCCATCCCGCACCACGCCTTTCAGGCAGACGCGCCACTTGCTTTCTCCCGAACACCCGTTCAGGTTCTGTCAGCTCATGCTGGTCTCTCTGCTGAGACTGTCCCTTCTCCCGTAATTCGCAGGTCCAGGTCTCCTTCCTGATACTGCCTATCTTAATTATCATCAACCTGTAGGTCCCTTAGAACAGTGATGCTCATTCAGCTTCATCCTCCACGGGCACTGCCTGTGTGCACTCCGCACGGTCATATTATTATACATAATAAAGGGTTGTGGACCGAAAGTGAAGACTGCTGCGTAAGAAGGAACAAAATGCCTGCTTACAGGAGGAAAAGGGTGTAGGTTAAATTTATGGAAAACATAAAAAATGATGAGATGCCAGTGTGAGTTCTGAGAGAGAGTTTGGGAAACGCTTTTATAGCCTCAGTGACAGTCTGATTGGGGGGGAACCCACCCTGACTTAGGACACAGGAGTGTGGGGAACAGGTGGCCAGCAGTATGGTCCTGCCTGTGCCATAGTACTTCCGGACTGGGCTTATCTTCTCTGCAAAGTGGATAGGATTTTTTTTTTAAGATTTTATTTTTAGGGGCGCCTGGGTGGTTCAGTGGGTTAAAGCCTCTGCCTTCGGCTCCGGTCATGATCCCAGGGTCCTGGGATTGAGCCCCGCATCAGGCTCTCTGCTCAGTGGGAAGCCTGCTTCCTCCTCTCTCTCTCTGCCTGCCTCTCTGCCTAATTGTGATCTCTGTCTGCCAAATAAATAAATAAAATCTTCAAAAAAAAAAAAGATTTTTAAGTAATCTCTCCACCCAACGTGGGGCTCCAACTCCACCGGCCAAGCCAGCCAAGTGCCCCTGGATTGGACTTTTTGAACATGCGGTAGACATGTCGATGAACATCTGCCACGTACCAGTACCCGCTGTTTCTGTTCCAGTGCGGTGTGCTGGGTGGGATGCTGGTCCCTCCACCAGCATGAAAAGTCTTTGATCTGGATAGTGGGCACCGGTCTCTGGGATTGTTACGAGGATTAAATGAGAAAGCACTTTGAAGATTATAAAATGCTCTTCTCTTACTTATTATGAGTATTGCCCCCACCCCTCCTTTGACCTATAAGTCAAGCAGATTAAAAATATTTAAAATGCGTGCCAAGGTCACTGCCAGCATTTTTACATTATCCAATCCCCACTGAGGCTTTCTTAGCATATTGTAGGCAAATTAGTGTAGGAAGAGTGAGTGGAAGCTTTTTGCACCAAGAGAGGAGTATGATCCTGGGGTTTAGGTAGATTCGGGAACTTAATTCCTTCCATTATAAGTGAGTCCCTTTAACAGGATTGGGGTATAGATTTTTAATACCGTCTTCACCAACTGGCAATGTATGAGGAGAGCACGTTTACTTACAAATAGTTTTGAAGTGTTTCTGTGCTGGGTTTGTTTCTGCCTTCCCATTGAGTTCTTACTGTTTTTGTTTTTGTTTTTAAAGATTTTATTTATTTATTTGGGAGAGACAGAGAGAGAGAATGCACACAAGCAGGTTGGAGGGCAGAGGGAGAAGCAGGCTTCCTGCTGAGTAGGAGCCAGATGTGGGACTCCATCCCAGGACCCCAGGATCATGACCTGAGCGGAAGGCAAACGCTTACGACTGAGCCACTCAGGTGCCCCAAGTTCTTAGTATTTTTAAAAAGATTTCGAGGGGCGCCTGGGTGGCTCAGTGGGTTAAAGCCGCTGCCTTCGGCTCAGGTCATGATCTCGGGGTCCTGGGATGGAGCCCCGCATCAGGCTCTTTGCTCGGCGGGGAGCCTGCTTCCTCCTCTCTCTCTGCCTGCCTCTCTGCCTACCTGTGATCTCTATCTGTCAAATAAATAAATAAAATTTAAAAAAAATTAAAAAAAAAAGATTTCGGATTGGCTCTTAAATTCTTATATACAATTTCACATTGGTGAAGACTGCATGTTGGGAAAAACCAAGCTTGTCTACTGATTTGGGCTTTTTTTTTTTTAAGATTTTATTTATTATTTATTTGAGAGAGAGACAGTGAGAGAGAGCATGAGCTAGGAGAAGGTCAGAGAGAGAAGCAGACTCCCTGTGGAGCTGGGAGCCCGATGCGGGACTCGATCCCGGGACTCCAGGATCATGACCTGAGCCGAAGGCAGTCGTCCAACCAACTGAGCCACCCAGGCGTCCCTGATTTGGGCTTTTTGATCATAAAGTCAGGATGAGGTCGTTTTCCATGTCCTTCCATTTTTATTTATTTATTTTTATTTTTATTTTTTAAAAGATTTTATTTATTTATTTATTTGACAGACAGAGATCACAAGCAGGCAGAGAGAGGAGGAAGGGAAGCAGGCTCACCGCTGAGCAGAGAGCCCGACTCGGGATTCCATCCAGGACCCCGGAATCATGACCTGAGCCGAAGGCAGAGGCTCTAACCCACTGAGCCACCCAGGCACTCCTCATGTGCTTCCATTTTTAATTTAAAAAAAATTTTTAGAAGTTTTAATTCTTTTTTTTTTTTTTTTTTTTTAAGTAAGTGCAGTGTGGGGTTTGAACTCATGACCCCAAGATCAAGAGTTTCATGCTCTACCAACTGAGCCAGCCAGGTCCCCCAGGTTGAGAACTTTTTTTTTTTTTTTGATATTTTATTTATTTAGAGGCACCTGAGTGGCTCAGTGGATTAAGCCTCTGCCTTCAGCTCAGGTCATGATTTCAGGGTCCTGGGATCGAGCCCTGCATCGGGCTCTCTGCTTGGCAGGGAGCCTGCTTCCCCCTCTCTCTGCCTGCCTCTCTTCCTACTTGTGACCTCTCTCTCTGTCAAATAAACAAAATCTTAAAAAATATATTTTATTTATTTATTTGACAGAGAGACAGCAAGAGAAGAAATACAAACGGGGGGAGTGGGAGAGGGAGAAGCAGGCTTCCCGCCGAGTAGGGAGCCTGATGCAGGGCTCGCTACCAAGACCCTGGGATCATGACCTGAGCTTTAGGCAGCTGCTCAACCGACTGAGCCACCCAGTCACACCCCAGGCTGAGTATTTTTAGATACAGCTCCCTTGCCCTTCAGATTTGTCCCCAGCACCCTCAACACAAAGAGCAAATGACGAAATTAGGGTGTAATCCGCGGCTTATGGATTTCAAGGAAAGTTATTTCCACACAGCTCAGAAGCTCATGGACAAAGTCAGGCTTCCTTTTAGATTTGGCGAATTTATAAATGACCTGATGAAGTCAGATTCTTACCTTGAGGTTAGAGATTTTGAGTGTAAAACAGTGGTGTGAAATTTCTAAGGCAGCTTTGATTTATGAATAAAATGTTACTTCTGATTCGTTCTTTGAGCTATTATAATTTTTTCTTTGAAACTTTGAATGGAATTGACTTTTTTACACTGTATCCTGGTGTTTTTCACTTTTAGTGAAAGAAATGTCAGGGAGAGGTCTTTTCCCACTGTGTGTCGCTGCATCACATTTTACTCTACTGTTTTGTGAGTTTTTTTTTTTTTTAAGATTTTATTTATTTATTCGACAGACAGAGATCACAAGAAGACAGAGAGGCAGGCAGAGAGAGAGGGAGGGGGAAGCAGGTTTCCTGCTAAGCAGAGAGCCCGATGCGGGGCTCGATCCCAGGACCCTGGGAACATGACCTGAGCTGAAGGCAGAGGCTTTAACCCACTGAGCCACCCAGGCGCCGCTGTTTTGTGAGTTCTTGAGACTGGAATAAGAGAGATGGATTTTCACCTACCCACTGATTTTTAGTATAGGCATTTTAATTCCTTTAGGGGTGCCTGGGTGACTTTGTTGTTTGGTGTCTGCCTTTGGCTCAGGTCATGGTGCCGGTGTCCTGGGGTCAGGCCCTGCATCAGGTTCTCTGCATAGTGGGGAACCTGCTTCTCTCTTTTCCTCTGCCTGCAGCTTCCCCTGCTTGTCTTCTCCTGCTCTCTTTGTCAAATAAATACATATTTTTAAAAAATTGAAACTGGTTTTTTCCCCATAGTATTTAATTTTATGATTGTCCTCATGAGGGGCCAACCCTTACAGTATTTATATGAACATTGCCGTCTGATTGGTATGAAAGAAATCGTTTTTCTGGAGCCTTGAAAGAGTGTTTCCAGAATAGTGAAGTCACATAATTACTTCTTTAGTGATTTTTCAGGCATACTTTGTGAGTAGAAATGAATTTTTGCAATGGAGTAAGGAAAAAAAAAACGGAGTTAAGTTTAAGGGCAAAAACTTAGCGCATCTTGTCCCTTCCATGGGATGAGAAATGAAGAAAGGTACCAGTTAGTGTTGTCACACAACTTAATGCTCAGACCACTAAAGCCATATTGATTCTCAGTTTCAAGTTACGCTGAAGTTTAAAGACATCTATTTTCCATTAGGTGTCACTTTGGAAATGGTCTACATTGTGTTTCAGACTATGACAGATACTCTGTTTCTCTTGTGAGTCTTGGGCGACATCCCTGTTCCCACTGAGGAGACAGCATATTGAATCTTTGTGCCCGTGGATGAGGCATGTCATCTCTGGGTCTCAGTGTCCTTACTTCGGGAGAGTGAAGGGAATACCTGTCCTTCCCAGGTTGTAAGGTGTAAGGTATGTGATAGTACTCTGAGTGATGTAAGGTACTCACACATCACCTTGGGGAGTGTATAGTTCAAGTTTTGCCTCTAGGTAAGGAAGAGCGCCCCCCTCCCCCAGCGAAAACCTCTGCTGGTAGAGTGGATTCTAGCACAGCTGCGGTTTTCCTTGCGAAGCCTCAAGCGGCACAGCTCTTGTCCGTCCTGTCTTCGCAGCAGCGCAGGCGAGGGCTTCAGCCAGGTGTGTGGGCTTCGGCAGCAGGCAGCAAGGGTCACATGAAGCTGGGTGATCCGTAGTGAGTCATTTCACCTCTCTGAGCCTGTTTTCTCATCTGTAAGGTGGGGGTTGTAATAGTACCTGCTGCTTTGGATTATTGTGAAAAATGAAATGAAGTCACATGCATATTGTTTATTCTGTGCTGTGCCTGGCTAGTGACTGTATGCTGGTATAAAAGATGAGAAAACTGGTGGTGCCTGATGCGTGTGTGTGTGTGTGTGTGTGTGTGTGTGTGTGAAGCCAGTTCTAGGGCATCTTCTGTTCCTTCCCCTTCCCCACTTACTGTGTTGGGGGAAGATGGCACACTGGCGTCCGCTCTCGCTCCGACTGGCCCTTTACCTCTCACCTGCCCCCAACGCGGCCCTCAGGAGATGGCGAATAAACAATGAACTCAGAGCCCTTCATTGTGAAGCGTTGGCTTAAGTATCAAATGATGTGATTGTCTGCGGTAATTGATAGATTTATTTTCAAATATTCCAATGTGGTGAGAGCTGATTATTTGTGAAGCATTCAGTAAATCCCATTTTACCAGAACTTTTCATTTGCCAGTCTCTGAAAAGATTTTATCATGCCTAATACTTGGAAAACGCTTGTATTGGGTTATAGGGTATGGTTTCCTATGGTAGACTTGTTCAAATTAATAACGGAACGGGCTGGAAATGTTTAAGTATTTATCTATTAGGCATGTTGGTAAATGAGGTATGAAAATGACAACAGCTGATGGCTTAGTTCTGGAAGTCTGTGAAGGTCAAGCTGCTTTTATGCTCTTGTTGGGGTTTATATCTTTTCTAAGGTTTTCATTTCATGAAACATTTTTTATTGATGGAAAGCTGGAGCACCAGATGATGTGTAACGAAGGGCCATAGGTATGGTTTTAATAGTTGTTAGCCTCTGGAGTTAGCATTTTTTACTTAACCTTAAAAAAAATTTACACCCTCAAAAAAAAAATTTACACCCTCCAATGCTTCTCATCTTGATTTAACATAATATCTGAAAATGAATTTAGGGTAGACTTAAGAGATGTCTATGTGATCTCTGAGCAGGTTGGAAACATAGATACTTTCAGGAGCCAGAGGTTTACATCAGCCCCAGATTGACTCAGTTGTTCATCCTTCTGAGAACGGTAAACTGTATTCTGGGCACTTCTATGTAATGGGGTTTTCAGGCTAGATCTTTTTTTTTTTTGAAAGATTTTTTTTTTTTTTTAATTTATTTGACATACTGAGATCACAAGTAGGCAGAAAGGCAGGTGTGGGCGGGGGGGTGGGGGAAGCAGGCTCCCCGCTGAGCAGAGAGCCTGATGCAGGGCTGGGTCCCAGGACCCTGAGCCGAAGGCAGAGGCTTAACCCACTGAGCCACCCAGGTGCCCCTAATAATCTTTTTTAAAAAAAGTAACAGAAAGGAGAAAAAGGTAATTATCATTACATGCTGAGAATATAGAGATTTTCTTAGAAAGTACATTGTCATGTACCCAGGGAGATGTGTTGTAGGACTTCCTTGTGGGATTTTTCCTGACTGCTAGTCTTCTGCCGCTCTGCGTTTCCCCTGCCGTCATGGTTGGTGCCGCTGTTTTTATTTCCTCCTCATCTGCTGTTGTGTCTGTACTGTCCAGTCAGGGAAATGGAAAGAAACACCGCTCTAGGTGCTTCAAACAGAGTGGGGTTCACATGCAAGCGGTTTGTTCCAGAGGTATTGGAAGGGCGGAAGAGCAAAAGGGGGAAAGAGGGGCTGTGTGTGGAGAAGCAGCAGGGAGAAGGGGCTTGTTACCCAGAGATCAGGAAGCCAGCTGCCTTGGGGCTGGGGCGTCGGTGTCCGGAGCCGCTGGCCGGCTGCCATGGTTGCAGCCACACTGTCGCGCTTCCGAGGGACCCCAGAGCCAGCTCTAGGCTGATGGCGCCTCATGGTGCCAGGACTTGCCGTGTGTGCAGTTGCCTGCCGTCCTCCACAGTTGCTCTGCGGCTTCAGACAGACCAGCAGTGGAGGAGTGTCGTATCCCTCTCTGGCCACCCAGTCTCCAGCCTTTGGCAGAACCTCAGTGAAAGCCTGCTGGCAAAGGTGTCTGGGAAAGGTAGTTTGCAGGCTTTCAATTTGGTGATACAGAGCAGCAGGTGTGGCCAAATGAATGCAGAAACTGCTTCGGGAGGATGAACTTGTCATAGTGGGGGTGGGTGGAGAAGGCATTGTCCTAAATTGATAACGTTGGGAAAGGGGAGATGTGTGATGCTATTTCAGATGAGGGTAGAGCCAGAGTAGAGGTTTGGGAACGGGAATGTGCAAGGCATGTTCAGGGGACAGTTGATCTGGACGGAGCATGGAGTTCTTGCTGAGGGACAGTTAGAAATAAGGTTGAAGAGGTAGGTTGAAGTCAAATTGGGGTAGAAATGTTGCAACAAAAACTGTATTAAAATTAACACAGCACGGTACATACTGCTTGGACCTGGGAGAGACCAATGAGGAAAGTCCCCATAGTCCAGGCTTTGCAAGAAAAGGGCATGACCAAGGCTGTGGTAGTGAGGTTGGAGGAAACAATCCATCCAAGATAAGCTTTTAACTAGCGTAACTGTCAGTGGATTGGGACACACCATTGGAGTAAATAATTCAGGTTTTCTGCATAGTTTTAATATCTTGATTACGTTCTATCTTTGAAGGTTGTTGCTCCCACTTTTAATGCTTTTACTTCTTTCTGGGTGATGCCTTGATAAGACACATATTCTTATTAGGGTATCTCTTAAAGTGGCACTAAATTCACTTTGATCATGAACTCTGTTAGTAAGTTTGAAACCTGTGTAATGTCTGCAGGGGCCCTGATAACTTGAGGTAACACTTCTATTACTTGGGGACACCTTTTTGGCTTTTGTTTGGTTGGGGGTTTTTTGTTTGTTTGTTCTGGGTTTTTTGGGTTCTTTGGGGGGGCTTGAGGGGGGACTTTTTTCTTTAGACCCTGATTCACTTACCCATTTAGCAGATAATTACTGAGCCAGGTACTAAGTCCAGTGCTGAGGTTGGATAGAGAGCTGAACAGATAAGACATTAGAGCCTCATCTTCTTGGAGTTAAGTTATTACTTAGCAAGAAACACATGAAAAGAAAACTATTGCTTGACCCCAGAGTCTTTGCAGTTGTGTTTTCCTTCCCTGGAACAATCTTCTTCCAGATTCCCACATGATTAACTCACTTTTTTGTTTTCTGATTGTCTTCTTCCCCTTGCTAGAGTGTGAGCAAGGATCTTTGTGTCTTGTTCGTTGCTGTATCCCCAGTGTGTAGCGCAGTGCTTGGCACAATAGTAGGTAATTTACAAAACCAGTAATTTTTTGTTGAATGGTTGAATGAGAACGAATGAATGGGTCATCCAGGGAACTGAAGGAAAGCCACAGTCTAGTGAGAGTCTGGTGAGAAAAGGTAGAATGGTGGAGATGAGATCACATTTGGGGATGTATAAGAATTTGCGGATTTAGCAGGAGGGCAGAGGGAAGCTCTGAGTGGTTGTAAGGAGGGGATTGACAAGATCAGATCTATACTTTAAGAGGATCTTTGCTGTTCTACAGAGTAAGGGTTGCAGAAAGCGAGCCTAGAGTGGGAAGGAACACTTGAGGCCGTGAGGGTCCCGGTGACCTAGCTTGCCTGGCGGCAGATCCATTCTCTCTCAGCTGTTGAATTTGAGTGTCTGTTCCAGGGGTAGGGATTGATTGTTACGAGTCTGAATGTGGTTGCGTGCACTTAGGTTATCATTAGCCCCGAGAGACCTACCTGTCTCCTTGAAGAACACCATCGTGCGGTGATCCTGCTGACAGAAGAAAGCTGTCAGGATAACTTGGCTGTGAGATGCCATTTAACTAGTTTGGATCTGTGTGTGTGTCCCTGCCACCCCCTGCAAGGTTTAATGACCCAGTTAGGGAGAAAGTCCAGGCCTCTTGGCTTCTCTCCAGGTGTTCTACCACTAAAACGTTAATATTACCTTTCTCAGAATTCTTCGGAATCATTTGTTGGCACTGTAAGTGGCTTTTTTTTTTTTTAAAGATTTTATTTATTTGTCATAGAGAGAGAAGCGAGAGTGAGCACAGGCAGAGGCAGAGGGAGAAGCAGGCTCCCTGCCAAGCAAGGAGCCTGATGTGGGACTCGATTCCAGGACGCTGGGATCATGACCTGAGCCGAAGGCAGCTGCTTAACCAACTGAGCCACCCAGGCGTCCCTGTAAGTGGCTTTTTAAACTTTGATTTTGCCACTTTTCAGACTGTTTGTACTAGTACTCAGACCTTACAGTTTTGAGTTGCTTTGGTTACTTGAAGAAGGCCTGTTCACTTGGCCTGTGCTTTTTAAAATGGGAGTAGCCTGTGATAGGAATGTTACTGCCTCTTGACACCTTAGTTGGCAAAGTCGTAGAGGCAGTCCTTAATAAAGGTCACTTTGGAAGAATATTAGTTGGTGACTTACCATTCTTGGCATTCTTGTGGAATGATACAGGTTTATGGCCTTTTTATTAAGTTCTTAAAATTGAATGCTCTTTAATTAGAAGCAAGCACACATAAAACCTAGTGACTCCAGACAACACTGGCCTTACTGTCTTAGATTGTAGAGTGAGGTTTGCACCCGTAGAAATATGGGTTTTGGAGGGGAATGGAAAGTGGGTGTGAGAAGGCTGTATTTCGAACACATTCCAGCGCCGTCCATGCCATCTTGCACCCTTACCGGTGTGGAATGTGGACGCACAGCTTTCAACTCAGTTGCCTTTTGATTGCTCCTGACGAGGCTTCCACCTCTCATGATTTAACTGGTTGCATTGGGCTTTCCATTACATAGTCCGTACGAAAAATTCAATCAGTAGCCCAAGTTTTGAACTCCTGTAAGTATAAGATTTGACAAGCCATGATACATAGATTTTAATGGCTGTCTTTCAAATGGTCCACTCCAGTATATTAAATGAGACAGTGGAGGAGTGTATAAATTCAAGGATTGGGGCGCCTGGGTGGCTCAGTGGGTTAAAGCCTCTGCCTTCGGCTCAGGTCATGATCCCAGGGTCCTGGGATCGAGCCCCACATCGGGCTCTCTGCTCCGCAGGGAGCCTGCTTCCTCCTCTCTCTCTGCCTGCCTCTCTGCCTACTTGTGACCTCTGTGTGTCAAATAAATAAATAAAATCTTAAAAAAAAATAAAATAAATTCAAGGATTGACTAGTTAACACAAAATGACCCTCCCCTTTCCAAAAAGAAGAAAGCAGCAATGGCAGCAGTAGGAGAACCCCCACCTTCCCGGGTGTGATTTTTCCCTGGGCAGAAGGGCTCAGGAAAGCGCGTATGGTCTCTTCATCCAGATGTGACCCAGGATGTCCCTGTGGAGAAGACGGAAAAGAAGCACCGGTGGTCTAGATAGGGCACTCTGGTGTAGATAGCGTCTGTAAGTTTACAGGTGGACCCCGACACTTTTTTTTTTTTTTTTGACAGAGTGAGAGAGAGAGAGAGATCACAAGTAGGCAGAGGCAGGCAGATAGAGGCTGGAAGCAGGCTCCCCGCTGAGCAGGGAGCCCCATGTGGGGCTTGATGCCAGGACCCCTTGTCCTGACCTGGGCAGAAGGTAGACGCTTAACCATCTGAGCCACCCAGGCGCCCCCGGACCCCGACACTCTTGAGGGGGTTTGATAGCCGGAGCGATTGTTCTTCTATGGACAAAATTAAGCCCCTTTACCCAGTGGGTTCTCTGAACAGAAAGCCAAAATAACAGATGGATACTGGAGCAGGTGAGTGTTCTGAGGAATTGGGAAGATGTGCACAGAAGTGAAAGGAGCAGAGCTGAATCATGTTCCTTCATCACCAAATCTTCTCTTCCTCCTGCAGATGGTCGTAGTCACATTAGCCAGGTGGTAGACATTTTCATTTTAGATTTTAACATAGTCGATGCCGTGGGTCGTCAAAATCAGTCTGCTGATAAGGTTTCATAATGGTGGGGGTACTTCTCTATTCCATTCTTTCTAATGTGAATTAGAAATCAGGAATAGCTATTTGTTGTACTTTGATTTTAAGACTTTTCAAAAGAATGTACCTGCCGGATGTTCCCAGGACCACGTGCAACCTGGGGAGTAGGAGGTGAGGTCATTGAGGTGGACAGTGTGGGTTTCTGTTGGGATAAAATAGGGCAGGCATTCTGTGCATATGTAACTGAGAAAGGTATGTTATTACCTAATATGAGTGTATTTTTGAGAATTTTAGCTCAGACATGGTTTTCTGAACAGCAGCCAAATATATGAGGTCAAGGTGATTTCCTCTAGTGGGACAGCTGTCATGGAAGAGTAGGCTGGGCCTGTTTTCCTTAAGTCTGAGGGCTACAGTAGTGATAAGAGGTGACTCATTGATCTTCACGAAAATTACTGGCTAAGGACTTTCAAGGAATGGTGGTTGATAAGGAGGAACTAGTTACTATTCTGGTCTGTTATCTAAGGGAAAATCATGAAGCTAGCATTTTATAGAAAATGCCACTTATTAAATTCCTTAGATGATCACGAGTGTTTTCTCAGTTATTTTTGGGCTCCCCGACAGAACACGTTACTTTTATAGTTTGAAATTTATCTTGAAGTAATGGGTGGTAGATAGGTACTATACAGAACATGTAGCAGAAGTTCGTGAGAATATGTTTATGGGGAGGGGTGGAGATCGTAGCTGGAGTGCATACTGGCTTAATGTTATTCCTCGCTGTTCCCTTCCCATTTTGATTTTAGGATCTTGATTAATGTTAGGACTGAGAGTGGTGTGTGGAAACCACTCTGGGGCGGTGGTGAGAGCGGGGTGGGAGGGAGGCCTTGCTTTAGCACACAGGTCTGACCGCAGCTTCTGTGACTTACTTCCTTTCCCCTCCTCAGCATCTGGCACCCGAAACGGCTGGCTGCCAGCTTTCCCCAGCTCTGCCTTCAAGGGGCTTTCATTTGGAGAAACAGATCAGTTCATCTAGAAATCCTTTTGTTGTTAATCCCCAAGAAGAATCTTAGGAATTTTTTTTAAATGGGCCAGTTTTCTTCAGATTTTGCTGCTTATTTATCTGCCCTTTCCCTTTGGCGGACTCCCGTGACAGTGAGACACAGGGTCATCGGCTTAAGTATGGGAAGGAAATTATGGCCTTGAGCACAGTCAGAAAGAATCTGGCTCTCAGGCGCTTCCTGTGAGCCACCACTAAATTACAAAGACTGGGCCCTGACAAGGCTTTTCAAAGGGGCATCTTACACCACCACTGTGTCAGCGTTTCCATCGTGAGCAGTTGTTTTTCACAGTGCTTATTATGACCAGGCTTGAAGTGCCTTTACACGGGAAGTATTTACCCACTAGGGTGGGGGGTCAGACAGCAGACAGAGTATGGAGGAAGGGTGAGGGGGTATAGATTGCTGTCAGAGTACCCCCCTCTCAACCCAGACCTGACTGTGCCATTCTTGCCCAGAATCCTGGGGCTTCCTCACAATGAAGTCAGACCCTCCTTAGTGTGACAGTGTCCTCAACAGATTGGCCCCCCAGCCTCTCCCACCATACATGCCTTATGTCCTCTGGCCGGGGCAGCACTACAGTGGGAAGACAGGACCTGGGGGACAAAGGTGTGGGACACCTGGGTTGTGGACCGGGCTCCCTCTCTCACTAAGTTGTTTCTTTTTTCTTGATCTCTGTAGTCACTAATCTAGATGAGTTTCCTGAATGTGAGGAAGAGAAGAAAGGGCTTGAGGGACAGAGAAGGAGGCTCCTTTTGACTCTCTTGTCTCTTGGCAAAATCTGGGGAATCAGACCACCAAATCCCTGATCATTAAATGGCTTTAAGAATCATGAAGTTTTCGGGACGCCTGGGTGGCTCAGTTGGTTAAGCAGCTGCCTTTGGCTCAGGTCATGATTCCAGCGTCCTGGGATCGAGTCCCGCATCGGGCTCCTTGCTCAGCAGGAGCCTGCTTCTCCCTCTGCCTCTGCCTGCCATTCTGTCTGCCTGTGCTTGCTCTCTCTCCTTCTCTCTCTGACAAGTAAATAAAATCTTTAAAAAAAAAAAAAAAAAAAGAATCATGAAGTTTTCTGAGTTTTTGTAAAAGCCCATAGAACTTAAAAAGAAAAAAAAAATTTTAATGTGGGATCCCAGTATATAAAACAGATCAAATTGAGTTGCTCTGATTAAGGCTGAAAGGTCTGATGTGTCACCTGTTTCAGCCTTCTCCATGGCCCTGAAGAACTGCCAGTTCTATGCGGGGGGGGGGGGGGGGGGGGGGGGGGGGGGCGGGGCAGGGCATTGCTTCTCAGCATTTCCTCTGGCTCGCTACAGTGAGGATTAGAGTCACCTGTTTGACATGATGGCAGGCCGACGCCTAGTGTAGAAGTGGGGGGTGGGGGTGCGGGGGAGTGTATTGTACTGCAGTGGTGGCTCAGAGTGGTTGAGAGAGGGCCATGCTCACATCCCGGCTCTTTGCTAGTTCAATGTCCTTGTGCTTCTTCATTTCTCTGTTTTGTGTGCCTTGATGTATGTATGAATGTCTATATGCATTTATGATTTGTGTGCTTTTAAAAAACCGTAGAGAAAAGTGTATAAAGCATGCACAGTATGAACAATTACGAAGTGACTACCCTAAGCCACCCAAGTCAAGAAATAGAAGCTCTACTTGTATCCTTTCCTCACCATATCTCCTTAAGTAGTCTCAAAGTAGGGACCTAAAAGATGCTTTTCAAATATTGAGGTGATAAATATCTGAATAGGAAAAATAATATTATAATAATATGTAATATTATTATTATATAATAATATGTAATATTATTATATAATAATATGTAATATTATTATTATATAATAATATTTTCCTTAATAACTTTTTTATTATTAAGTGTCTACATGTAACATCTTTTCATTCAGAAAATCCAGTTTGTTTTATACATATTAATTCAAATATTCATCTCTTCTAGAAGACGGGTAAACCCCACAATTTAGCAGATTTTCAAATATGATTGATCTTAGGGCACAGTTTTGTGCTGATTCCAGACTCTTTTTTTTTTTTTTTAAAGATTTTATTTTTTATTTATTTGTCAGAAAGAGAGAGAGAACGAGAGTGAGCACAGGCAGATAGAGTGGCAGGCAGAGGCAGAGGGAGAAGCAGGCTTCCTGCTGAGCAAGGAGCCCGATGTGGGACTCGATCCCAGGACTCTGGGATCATGACCTGAGCCGAAGGCAGCCGCTTAACCAACTGAGCCACCCAGGCGTCCTTGATTCCAGACTCTTTTGCATGTTCTTTCTTGTGTTAATTTTTTCATCTTTGTCAGATCTTTTTTTTTTTTTAACCTTCATTTGAAATAAGGCAAGTATGTAAGTAAACGTGGAGACCAGAAAGTGGAAAACTTGGGTAGGAGAATTGATTTTGCTATTGTGAGTCCTAAGTTCTTTAATCTGTGGATCCAAATTATGCCTTATCAAAATTTGCTGGATTTAGAAGGTGGTTTTGTTTCTTCCCTTTCTTTGTGAACACTGTTCTTATCTTCAGTACAGGTTTATTAAGTAAAATAAAACATTTTTTTTTTTTAATGTTTATGCCTGTGGTAGGACTTTTATTACTTACAGTAGCCTGTTTTAGGACTGGAGGTTTATAGAGTAATGCAAATGAGTAGTGAGGAATAATTAGAAATAGTGGCCTGAAATCCTCATGTCATCTTAGAGTGCCATCAGGGGAATAGAATAGTAAGGCTTACTGTGGACTTGAAAATAAGCTGACCTGTTTTCCCCAGTTGACAGAGAAATACTGTTTTTTCAGCACTGTCCTCTGTTTGCAGGGCACGTTTGGCTGGACAGTGCCTCCACTCCTGTGTATTCAGAGAAATGTTTATGTAAAACATTGTTTTTAAAAAATTTTCTGCTGAGAAGTTTAAAAAAAATACCAAAAAAACCCTGAATAGATAAGTGCTCAGAAGCAACTGCTGAAATAATTTTACAGGTTTTCTTTACCATTTCAAAAATATTATAAGATGGATTCGAATACCAGGAAATTCAAAGGTAAGACTTGGCTGTGTTTGTCTCTTGGTTTGGGAAGAATCTGCGCCGACTGTGTTAATGGTAACTAGCCGGTCCCGGAAGCTTACTGGAGTGCATCGGCCTTGGTTTTGCGTTTCCTTTGGCTTGGATTATTTTTACAGCTTATCAGAAATCCTGTTTCGTTGTTGTTGTTTTTCTTAGTATAGGTAACCCGGAGAAATCGTGCTGCATCAGTGAGAAGGATTTCTCAGCGTTCGGTTTTGTCTTTGTTTACAGTTGCTTTGATCAGATCGCTTGATTAGAACTCCAGAGCTACCTGGTAGAAACCTGCTGAGGAGGATAAAGTTTAAGGAAGTGCTTTTGCTGAAAGCAGCCCCCTTCATTCACCAGGGGAATCTGATTTCATTCTGTGAATAACTCGGCTTAGAAATTTTATTTCTTTGGGACCTGCTTGTAGAGTTCTGCACACCTCAAAGCATGAGAACTGTGTCAGGATGAAAAATGGGCTGCTTGCTTTATTCAGTATGGGCCAGCTAGGATGGTAAGGTAGCAGCAGAGTTCTGGGTGTTTTTTGTTTGTTTGTTTGTTTTTTTACCCTGGAATTCAGAGGTGCCTTTACCAGGGCTGGGGTCGAGAAGAAGTCGGGAGGAACAGGAAGAGACATTTACAAAAATTACAAATGGAATGGCGGAGGATCTTTCACAGCTGCTGTTTAGGCCAGATTATCTTAAAAACAGACATCTACAACATCGGTCCTTTAAGTTGGCTTTTGATTTTTCTCATTGGGACTCTCTGGAGAGCGCTTTACTTTGGGTTCGCACAGGGTATGGTGAGAGCTGAATGCCTGTACATACCCAGTGTCCAAGAATATAGCCTGTCCAGTGCGCGAGATTACATGTTTCAAGACCAGATGGTTAAACACTTAAATCAGTCTTTCCAAAGATCCAGATGACCCATTTCAGAGATTTCCTGTACCCAGAGCCCTGGGGATGTAGCGAGATTCATTCCGTCACGATGAGGAAATCCTCCCTCCTGCCGTGAACAGAAATAGGCATGGGTAACCTGTACTAGTGGGAGCGACCTCCAGGGCTATTCTGGGCAAATATTTGGTCTTTGCTTCCTTTATAAATCTCTATTTTTCTGCCCCCTTCCTCATTTTACTATTTGAATTTGCATTGGACTGAGTAGAAATAAGATTTGCCATATTCAGGTGGAGTTTTCTTTTATGTTAGATGATCAGCTCCTTAGCCGGTGTTCGTTTGCTGGGTGGGGAGTTAAAGTAATGGCGTGACGGATGGTAAATAACACTGGTGGGCCCAAAACTAGCGGTCACATCAGGCTCTCCCAAGTGAGAGTACGGTCTGCTCGCCGTCCGAGCCCTGGCTGCTGCTCTTCGTTTTCTGCCTCCCGTGCATGAAAGTCATTCCAGTCAGTCTGTCCTCACTGTTTCCAGTGCTTTTCCATTTTGGTCATTATTCTTGCCCTTTCTCGTCCTTACAGTGCCTGAGTCATCTCCAAGCCCTGCCAGTCTGCTGTGTACCAATTCACTTCTGCTTTGATACCTTCCCTTAGCCACCTTAGATCTGAATGATCTCCTCTTCCTTTCTCTGGAAACCAGGGAATGGTCTATGCCCACGATTGTCTTGTGGCTTAGTTTTTCTTTTTTCTAAGTAAAAATACTGCATCTGTGGGAAATGGTAAGATCCTCATGAGCAAGGACAGTGCTCGGTTTCTTCTTTGTTTCTTTGCATTGTCTTAGTTCCATAAATAAATGATTTGATTGATGGGTAGTTCAGTTCTCAGGTCTAGAGATTAGAGACTCAAGTAATAAAAAATGGTTAACCCCTCTGAAATATTATAAAAGAAGGAGAGGGGCGCCTGGGTGGCTCAGTGGATTAAGCCGCTGCCTTCGGCTCAGGTCATGATCTCAGGGTCCTGGGATCGAGTCCCACATAGGGCTCTCTGCTCAGCGGGGAGCCTGCTTCCCTCTCTCTCTCTCTGCCTGCCTCTCCATCTACTTGTGATCTCTCTCTGTCAAATAAATAAATAAAATCTTAAAAGAAGGAGAGAATTTAGCTGCTCTGTCACTCGGGCCGTGAATTGGCTACCTTTCTTTTGTATTCAGTATCAGAGGCTGTGTTGTTCTTGTTGAGTTTGAGGTAGTCATTTCATAAGACACTCCTCGTGTGGTAAAGAGATGAGCAGAATTAAGGGCACTGCTTTACATTCCAACAGAAATCACAGAGGAAACAAAGACTTCCTCCTCTCTGTCAGGTTCATGAAGGTTATATTTTCTTTGTGTAGCTAAATACCACGACACATCATTTGTGTACATCACTAACTTTAAGGGTCTGTAAGTTTATGTGGATTTCACAGATAAATGAATTGGTTGAATAAGGACCTTGGACTTGACTTCAGACTTTTCTTCTCTGATTTATCTAAAGCTTTTCTTTATTTTCTTTCTTTATTTTTGTGGGGGCCTGAACTCATGACACTGAGATCAAGGTTCAGATGCTTAACCAACTGAGCCACCCAGGCACTCTTGTCTAAAGCTTTTAAAGGAAAAAACCCTGAAAATTCACTCTAACATTTATTATTATAAAAATGGAAACATTTGAGTTTTTAAAGACTGCCTTGGGTTTTTTAAATCATTTTATTTCATCATGATAAGTGATACTTTTTTTTTTAAAGATTTTATTTATTTGTTTGGCAAAGAGAGAGAGATGGGGAGAGAGCAAGCACAAGCAGGGGGAGCAGCAGGCAGAGGGAGAAGCAGGCTCCCCGCTGAGCAGGGAGCCTGATGTGGGGCTTGATCTCAGGGTGCTGGGATCACGACCCAAGCTGAAGGCAGCCACTCAACCAGCTGAGCCTCCCAGGCGCCCCCCACTTTTAAGATTTATTTATTTATTTGAGAGGGAGAAAGCAAGCACAAGTGGGAGGGGCAGAGGGAGAGGGAGGAAGAATCTCAAGCAGACTCCATGCTGAACGTGGAGCTCAATGTGGGGCTCCATTTCATGACCTTGAGATTGTGACCTGAGCCGAAACCAAGAGTTGGATGCCCAGGGCGCCTGGGTGGCTCAGTTGGTTAAGCATCTGCCTTGGGCTCAGATCACATTCCCAGGGTCCTGGGATCGAGCCCCATGTGAGGCTCCCTGCTCGGTAAAGGATGCTGCTTTTCCTTCTCCCTCTGCCCCTCCCCCTACTAATGCTCTCTCTCTGTCCCTCAATTGCAAATAAATAAAAATCTTAAAAAAAAAAAAAAAGAGTTGGATGCTCAACTGACTGAGCCACTCACATACCCCTATGAGTGTGTTCTCTTTAATCCCCATCCCCTATTTCCCATATCCCCCACTCGCTTCCTCTCTGGTAACCATCAGTTTGATCTCTGGTTAAGAGTCTGTTTCTTGATTTGTCTCTCTTTTTTTTCCCTTTGCTCTTTTGTTTCTTAAATTGCACATATGAATGAGATCATATGGTATTTGCCTTTCTCTGGCTGACTTATTTTGCTTAGCATTACACTCTCTAGCTCTATCCATGTTGTTGCAAATGGCAAGATTTCATTCTTTTTTATGGCTGAATAATATTCCATCGTGTGTGTGTGTGTGTGTGTGTGTGTGTGTGCGCACGCGCGCGCATCAATGTGTATACACCATATCTTTATCCATTCATCTGTTGATGGACACTTAGACTGTTTCCGTAATTTTGCTGTTTTAAATAATACTATACACGGGGATGCATGTATCCCTTGAATTAGTGTTTTTTTATTTTGGGGGTAAATAGCTAGTAGTGTGAGTCCTAGCTCATAGGAAAGTTTTCTGTGTTCAATTTTTTGAGGAACCTCAGTACTGTTTTTCCACAATGGCCACACCAGATTGCATTCCCACCAACAGTGCAGGAGGGTTCCTTTTTCTCCATATCCTCAACAACACTTGCTGTTTCTTACGTTTTTTATTTCAGCCATTCTGACAGGTATGATGTGATAGCTCATTTTAGTTTTGAAAGACTATCTTGTTCAAGTTCAGGGGTTCAGTAGACCATAGATTTGTGTTTTCTTCTTACTGTTGTTTTTATATTCCATCCTTCTGGTTCATTTGGAAAAATCTATTCCACTAGAAAATTCTCCTTTTGGAGTCTTTCTTATAGGGAAGATGTTTCCCAGTTAGATCCCCTCCTTTTGCTCTTCCTCTCTCCTATGGGTAGGAGTCTTATCGTGTATTTGCTTAATGCAAACATTTTAACCAGCTGCTGATGGTAACTCATAGCTTTGAAAACTCATTCAGAAATTTAAGGTGTTGGGAAGTATGAGGTATTAAGGAGGTTTAGAAAATGCTCTTTGCTTTATTAGTTAGAATGCATATTTCCATTCTTTTCCTCTGTTGGGATTGAGAAAAATTATGGTAGCAAGTATTTTATTTCCTTTTTGCTAGCAGCTCCCTATGAAATTATTTCCTTTATTATTATATAATACCGTATTGCTTGTTTGGTGGTATTCTGTACATGGTTGTTTGAAACTAAATGCGTTTTCAGAATTTGTCGACTATTCTCAGAGGTAGAGAAGGTAGTTTTGGTTATGGGTAATAGTGGGGGATCTGTGTCTTATGGGACATTCCAGATCACAGAGCTGAGAAACACTTCCTCTTGGGAGTGTGGGGATGGGGTGGGAGGGTGAGACCCCCTGATGGGGCTGTTGGCAGTCATAGTATTGCTGGGTCACAGTGGCATGTCTGTGTCCTGTGAAATGTGTACTATCTTGGGAATGTTGCCCTGGGTTTTGGAGAGGTGTTAAAAAAGAAAACACCCTCGTACCTTCCAGTTGAGCCACTCTTTGAGGAGATGGTATGGTGGTTAAGCAGGTCAAATAAACAGCTCCGGAAGCCTGGTGACAGTTTCTGAAAAAGCTCTCAGCTGTTGGCATTGTGTTGTAGTAAGTGCGGCATATTTTTGTAACGAGTGACGGTGCTCCTGAAGTGTTTTCTGAGGGAGTTCACGTGTGGTGTAAAACTACTAAATGTTGGGGCTTAGTTTTTCTAATAAAACTAGCTCTGAAGAGCTCAAAGATAAAAGTAGTGACTGTTTACAGAGCCCTTTTCCCCCTCCACTGTAACTCTTCAGTTTTAAAAGTTTTAAAAGGACTAATATTGGCAAATTATCAGAATGGACATTCAGATTTTGCTGTTTAAATAGCCTTGTTGGGGCGCCTGGGTGGCTCAGTGGGTTAAGCCGCTGCCTTCGGCTCAGGTCATGATCCCAGGGTCCTGGGATCGAGTCCCGCGTCGGGCTCGCTGCTCAGCAGGAAGCCTGCTTCCCTTCCTCTCTCTCTGCCTGCCTCTCTGCCTACTTGTGGTCTCTCTCTGTCAAATAAATAAATAAAATCTTTTTTTAAAAAAATAAATAAATAAATAGCCTTGTTGACCACTAAGAACATCAGTTCCTGTCAGATTTAAACTAAAGATATTACGAAGTCTTGGACATGCCTTGTCTTCTATTTTCTCTTTCTTTGTGGCCTTAAGATCATTAAATTTAGTGACTCAGCTATTTTTTTTAATCCGCATCTTAGAAAAGTTGAACGTGTTTGTGACCAAGCACTTAGGGTTATTTCCTTTAAACCAAGTGTTTGCAGTGTTTTCAGATTTATAACAGTCTTTGTTTACCGTGTAATTCAGTCCAATTGAGGAACTAGTAAAACTGCATTATCCAGACATCAAAGACAGGCATGTAAGAAGAGTGTACTTGTACCAGGGAACCGATTAGGTTTCTAACAAGTGGAAAGTTACCAGGTGTCCCCAAATTAACCATTCCCATGCCAGCTAATTCTCATTTTTTGGTAGCTTTTTTAGCTTATTAGTTTATCTCATTCTTGAGAGTTGAGAGTGTTGGCTTCCTTCTCTTCAACGCCCTTCAGACAGCTGAGACTTTGACTTGAATGGGCTACCCAGCAGAATTCCATGCATTTAAAAAACTGGAGACTGGGGAGCTGGGGGGCTCAGTCAGTTGTCTCTCTGTTTCTGGCTCAGGTCACGATCCTGGGGTCCTGGGATCGAGGCCCACGTAGGGCTCCCTGCTCAGCGGGGAGCCTGCTTCTCCCTCTGCCCTCCACGCTGTTTGTATGCATATGCTTGCTCTCTCTCTCTCTCTTTCTCTCTCTCTCAAATAAATAAAATCTTGAAAAAAAGTTTTTTTTTCAAGATTTTATTTATTTTCTTGACAGTCAGAGATCACAAGTAGGCAGAGAGTCAGGCAGAGAGAGAGAGGGAGAAGCACGCTCCCCTCGGAGCAGAAAGCCTGACATGGGGCTTGATCCCAGGACCCTGAGACCACGACCTGAGCCGAAGGCAGAGGCTTAACCCACTGAGCCACCCAGACACCCTTGAAAAAAAGTTTTTAAAAATATTTTAAAAAATTGGGGGAACAAGGGGTTGAGTGGAGAATACATTTTAGCTAAGTTCAAAGTTGATCTTTATTTCTTGATTTTGAAGAGTGGGTTGTTGGTGTTTTATTTTTCTGAGATTTCTGTGAAAAGATAATTCGACCCGCTTTACAGAGAAGAGGTGGGACGATTTGCCAGCTGCGTGCAGCAGTCATTGGAAGTGGGACCCATGTTACCAAGTTGCATTTTAAGATTGGTCAAGTAGGTGGCCTTGAGTCCTGCCAGACCCTGGGTTAGGGAGTTGGTGGAGAAGGGCTCTGTTGTGGGAGCACACTTGACTTAAACTTCCGTCAACATTCCTTTGGGCGGGGGGGGGGGCTTTGTTAAACCTGAGTCTCCTTGGGGGCTGAAACAAAACTGTGTATCTACAAATAACATGGAAAACATTTTGATTGTGTACAAATCTTTGCTATTTGGGTATTTCAGAGGATGTGTGTAAGCATCTTATAATTTTACCTAAGTAAGTAATCACCTAGGGAAGTGGAGGTTTGGAAAGGTTTGTTGTTTTTTTTTCTCTTTGGCACAGAGGCCTGCTTGTTCCCTGCTGAAGTCTGGAACTTGGCTTCCTTAGGAGCCTGCCATTAGGTTATCTGGAGGCGATTGCTTATAATCATTGAGATTTCTCTTTTGAAAATGATCAGACAATTTGTACCTACCACATCTAGCCACATTTTGTTTCTTTGGAGGTTTTGGCTTTCTGGATTATCAAAGGAAGATAGGGATGTTTGGGAAAGGTCTGCGACCTTTTGAGGTTATCATCATAGGGGACAACTTTCTTGTTCTATTCATCTCCCCGTCTTCTTAGAGTAATGTATGGAGGTCTGACTTCCTGAGGCGTTTTTTAGGAGACTGGCTCACAAAAACACTAAGGTTGTGGAAATGCTGGGCTCCTATCGGGCATGACTGAGATTCAAAAGAAAATTGTTCTCCTTATTTTGAATTCTGAGTTATCTCAGGAGACTTCATTTGGCTACAGGTTTGGCAGTTGCATGGTCGTATTTGCATGTGTGAGTAGACAGCAGTGCAGTATAAACAGTAGTTTCCAGAAGACCACTGATGTAGAGATAGCCAAAGCCTACATGTTTTACTTGTGTTGACCAGGAAGTTGCTAAAGACATTGTAAGGCATTACTGTAACATTTCATTATTTCAGCCCTTTACACTTTAGGTCCTTTATTTTTTATTTTATCTTATTTATTTATTTGAGATAAAGAGCGAGCAAGAGAGAGAGAACGAGCGGGGTGGGGAGGGGGAGGAAGAAAGGGAGAAGCAGACTCCCCACTGAGCTAGGAGCCCAGTGCAGGGCTCAATCCCAGGACCCTGGGACTATGACCTGAGCCAGACACATGCACTTAACCACCTGAGCCACCCAGGTGCCCCAAACTTTAGGTCTTTTAAGGTGCCACTTTTCAGCCATGTTCTGTGGTTCCCCTAGCCTTTGGGAAAGAATCCAAACTCTTTGAAAGTGTCTTAATCTGATCTCTGTTTTCTTGCCAACACTCTTACCCACCTCTGCCCCCACACACCTGAGGGACCATGCTTTCTTCTCCAGAGAGGCGTCTCCATGTTGTCTTCCCCTACTTGAGTTTTTTCCTGAGGTGGAACTTCCTCCAGAAAGGCTTTCCTCAATCAAAGGCTGGACTTGGGAACTCTGTAATATGCTCTCATAGATACTCACTTACTCATTCCTTCAGTTAATATTTGTGTCAAGCACTGTGTCATAAGCTGAGGACAGAGCTTATGTCCTTGTCAGGGAAACTACTCCATACTCACACCTTTGTTTTTTGTTTTTTTTTTTAAAGATTTTATTTATTTGACAGACAGAGATCACAAGTAGGCAGAGAGGCAGGCAGAGAGAGAGGAGGAAGCAGGCTCCCTGCGGAGCAGAGAGCCCGATGCGGGGCTCGATCCCAGGACCCTGGGATCCTGACCTGAGCCTAAGGCACCGGCTTTAACCCAGGCACCGGCTTTAACCCACTGAGCCACCCAGGTGCCCTTATTCATACCTTTTTAAAAAAGCTTTTTATTTGGAAATAACCACAAATTTATAGGAAGCTGCAAAAATTAAAATAGCACAAAGGAGGATCTTGTGCAAATTTACCTTTTGTTAACTTTTTACCTCATTTGCGTTCTTTCTCTCAATATATACATGTTTTTTTCGGGACCAGTCATTATGGCCTCCCCCCGACCCCCAAGTACTTCAGTGTGTATTTCATAAGAGAAGGGCTATTTGCTCACATGGTAGTTATCAACTTCCTAAATTTACATTAATAAAATACTCTCCGTTCATAGTCCAGTGTTGTTAATTGACTTAGTAATGTCCTGTATTTCCCATTCTGGTGCAGAATTCATTTTAGGGTCAGATAATTGCATTTACTTATGACGTCTCTTTAGCTTCTCTTGATCTGGAATGTTTACCTAGCCATTCTTTGTCTATTATGACCATGATATTTTTTGAAAAGTACAGAGTATGCTCTACTCCCCCTCCCCCCTTTAATAGAAACTTGCTCATTTTTTATCTGATGTTTCCCTGTGATCATGTTGAGGTAATGCATTTTAGGCCATCACACTGCATAGTAATGTAGCCTCTTGGGGGGACCATATCTGGAGGACCACAGGATACTTCTGTCTCTCTTTGGTGGTGATATTTTTCATAACCCACAGTGTTAACCTGGTTTCTCTATTGTATAATTGTGTTTTTTTTTTTTTCTTTTGTTCCTCTTCCCTTTGCAACTGTTTTTTTTTTTTTTTTTAAAGATTTTATTTATTTATTTGACAGAGAGAGACACAGTGAGAGAGGGAGCACAAGCAGGGGGAGTGGGAGAGGGAGAAGCCCGACGTGGGGGCTCGATCCCAGGACTGTGATATCATGACCTGAGCCGAAGGCAGATGCTTAACGAGCCACCCTGGTGCCCCCCCCCCACTTTGCAACTGTTAAGTAGCATATCAGGAGACACCTCAGTTCTGTGCAAATACCCTTAATATCGAGTGATGATTTTTTCTGTTCCAGTAGTATGAACTCCAGTTCCTGTTTTGTGCTGTGAGTTATAATTCGTTACTGTATTTAATGATTTTTGTGCTCAAATTGTGCCAGATTTTTCCAGTGGGAGACCTTCTAGCTGGCTCCTGTGTCTTTGTGAGGGGCCCTGTCATTTTTTCTAGGACTTCTTTCCTTTCTTGCATAATAGGATGTTCCAGGCTCATCTTGTACCAACTCTGCTCTAGCCCTTGAATCAGCCACTTGTCGGAGGAGCCCTCAGACTCTTGTTTGAGCACTCAGCACCCTGCTTGCCTGTATGTCTTCCTCCATTAGATGTATTGTACCTCCTGAGGGCACAGAGATGTCAGTCGTACTCTTACATCTTCTCTCAGCATAAGGCCTGGCAGATTTGAGGTTTACTCTAAGTATCTGTTGAACAAGAAAACTGGCTTTTGCTGTAGGTCGGTGATTAAAATTGGGTTCTATAATTACGGTGCTGATGGGTTTTCTCTTTCTCTCCCCCATCTAGGAAGAAATGTTTACTATTTGGCGATGAGAAGTGGTGAAAACTGACCTCGCACTGGTATACAAACACTATGGGACCTGACAGTCTTGCTGCATCGGCAGCCGGCCCCCACTGATAATGTGGGGCAGCCGTCAGGTCCACTGGAATACACTAATCTGATCTTGGAAGTGGCCGATTGTGGCAGGATGTGTCGACGATGATGATGGCAAGAAAGCAAGATGTCCGCATTCCCACCTACAACATCAGTGTGGTGGGATTGTCTGGGACCGAGAAGGAGAAGGGCCAGTGTGGCATTGGGAAGTCTTGTCTGTGCAACCGCTTCGTGCGCCCAAGTGCTGATGAGTTTCACTTGGACCATACCTCCGTCCTCAGCACCAGTGACTTTGGTGGGCGAGTGGTCAATAATGACCACTTTCTCTACTGGGGAGAAGTTAGCCGTTCCCTGGAGGATTGTGTGGAATGTAAGATGCACATTGTGGAGCAGACTGAGTTCATCGATGATCAGACTTTTCAACCTCATCGAAGCACAGCCCTGCAGCCCTATATCAAGAGAGCGGCAGCAACCAAGCTCGCATCAGCTGAAAAACTCATGTACTTTTGCACTGACCAGCTGGGGCTGGAGCAGGACTTTGAGCAAAAACAGATGCCAGATGGAAAGCTGCTGATTGATGGTTTTCTTCTTGGTATTGACGTTAGCAGGGGCATGAATAGGAACTTTGATGACCAGCTCAAGTTTGTGTCCAATCTCTACAATCAGCTCGCAAAGACAAAAAAGCCCATAGTGGTGGTCCTGACGAAGTGTGACGAGGGTGTTGAGCGGTACATTAGAGATGCACATACTTTTGCCTTAAGCAAAAAGAACCTCCAGGTCGTGGAGACCTCCGCAAGATCCAATGTGAATGTGGACTTGGCTTTCAGCACCTTAGTGCAACTCATTGACAAAAGTCGGGGAAAGACGAAAATCATTCCTTATTTTGAGGCCCTCAAGCAGCAGAGTCAGCAGATAGCTACGGCAAAAGACAAGTATGAGTGGCTGGTGAGTCGCGTTGTGAAGAACCATAACGAGAACTGGCTGAGCGTCAGCCGGAAGATGCAGGCCTCTCCCGAGTACCAGGACTATGTCTACCTGGAAGGGACTCAGAAAGCCAAGAAGCTGTTTCTCCAGCACATCCACCGCCTCAAGCACGAGCACATTGAGCGCAGGAGAAAGCTGTACTTGGCAGCCCTGCCGCTAGCTTTTGAAGCTCTTATACCCAATCTAGATGAAATCGACCACCTAAGCTGCATAAAAACCAAAAAGCTCTTGGAGACCAAGCCAGAATTCCTCAAGTGGTTTGTTGTGCTTGAAGAGACACCGTGGGATGCCACCAGTCACATTGACAACATGGAGAATGAACGGATTCCCTTTGACTTGATGGATACTCTCCCTGCCGAGCAGCTGTACGAGGCCCACTTAGAGAAGCTGCGGAACGAGAGGAAAAGAGCTGAGATGAGAAGGGCATTTAAAGAAAACCTGGAGACCTCTCCCTTCATAACTCCTGGAAAGCCTTGGGAAGAGGCCCGTAGTTTTATTATGAATGAAGATTTCTACCAGTGGCTGGAAGAATCTGTATACATGGATATTTATGGCAAACACCAAAAGCAAATTATAGACAAAGCAAAGGAAGAGTTTCAGGAGCTGCTTTTGGAATATTCAGAATTGTTTTATGAGCTGGAGCTGGATGCTAAGCCCAGTAAGGAGAAGATGGGTGTCATTCAGGATGTTCTGGGGGAGGAACAGCGATTTAAAGCATTACAGAAGCTCCAAGCAGAGCGTGATGCCCTTATCCTGAAGCACATTCATTTTGTGTATCACCCAACCAAGGAGACGTGCCCTAGCTGCCCAGCCTGTGTGGATGCGAAGATCGAGCATTTGATTTGTTCTCGGTTTATCCGGCCATCTGACCGGAATCAGAAAAATTCACTCTCTGACCCCAACATTGATAGAATCAACTTGGTTATCTTGGGCAAAGATGGCCTCGCACGTGAGTTGGCCAATGAGATTCGAGCTCTCTGTACAAATGATGACAAGTATGTGATAGATGGTAAAATGTATGAGCTTTCCCTGAGGCCGATAGAAGGGAATGTCAGGCTTCCTGTGAACTCTTTCCAGACGCCAACATTTCAGCCCCATGGCTGTCTCTGCCTTTACAATTCAAAGGAATCGCTGTCCTATGTGGTGGAGAGTATAGAGAAGAGTAGAGAGTCCACGCTCGGCAGGCGAGATAATCATTTAGTCCATCTCCCCCTGACGCTAATCTTGGTTAATAAGAGAGGAGATACCAGTGGAGAGACCCTACATAGCTTAATACAACAAGGTCAGCAGATTGCCAGCAAACTGCAGTGTGTCTTTCTCGACCCTGCTTCTGCTGGCATTGGTTATGGACGCAACATTAATGAAAAGCAAATCAGTCAAGTTTTGAAAGGACTCCTGGACTCCAAGCGTAACTTAAACCTGGTCAGTTCTACCGCGAGCATCAAAGATCTGGCTGACGTCGACTTGCGAATTGTCATGTGTCTGATGTGTGGAGACCCTTTCAGTGCAGATGACATACTCTTTCCTGTCCTTCAGTCCCAAACCTGTAAGTCTTCCCATTGTGGAAGCAACAACTCTGTTTTACTTGAACTACCAATCGGACTCCACAAGAAGCGCATCGAACTGTCTGTTCTTTCGTACCATTCCTCATTTAGCATCAGAAAAAGCCGGTTGGTCCATGGGTACATTGTTTTTTATTCAGCCAAACGTAAGGCCTCCTTGGCTATGTTACGTGCCTTTCTTTGTGAAGTGCAGGATATTATCCCCATTCAGCTGGTCGCACTCGCTGATGGCGCTGGAGATGTCCTGGACAATGACTTAAGTCGGGAACAGCTGAGTGAGGGAGAGGAGATTGCTCAAGAAATTGACGGAAGGTTCACAAGCATCCCCTGTAGCCAACCCCAGCATAAACTTGAGCTCTTCCACCCATTTTTTAAAGATGTGGTGGATAAAAAGAACATAATCGAGGCTACTCACATGTACGATAACGCTGCAGAGGCCTGTAGCACCACAGAAGAGGTGTTTAACTCCCCCCGAGCGGGCTCTCCACTCTGCAACTCAAACCTGCAGGATTCGGAAGAGGATATCGAGCCCCCTTCTTACAGCTTGTTTCGAGAAGACACATCACTGCCCTCTCTGTCCAAAGACCATTCTAAGCTCTCTATGGAACTGGAGGGAAATGATGGGCTGTCTTTCATCATGAGTAATTTTGAGAGTAAACTGAACAACAAAGTACCTCCGCCCGTCAAGCCAAAGCCTCCCGTGCATTTCGATATCACAAAGGGGGATCTGTCTTATTTAGACCAAGGCCATAGAGATGGACAGAGGAAGTCTGTGTCCTCTAGCACCTGGCTACCTCCAGATGGGTTTGATCCTTCCGATTACGCCGAACCCATGGATGCTGTGGTGAAGCCAAGGAATGAAGAAGAAAACATATACTCAGTGCCCCATGACAGCACCCAAGGCAAAATCATCACCATTCGGAATATCAACAAAGCCCAGTCCAACGGCAGTGGCAATGGCTCTGACAGTGAAATGGACACCAGCTCTCTGGAGCGCGGCCGCAAGGTCTCCGTCGTAAGCAAGCCCGTGCTGTACAGGGCGAGATGCAGCCGGCTGGGGAGGTTTGCCCGTTACCGGACCAGCTTCAGTGTGGGGAGCGACGACGAGCTGGGGCCCATCCGGAAGAAAGAGGAGGATCAGGCATCTCAAGGTTATAAAGGGGACAATGCCGTCATTCCCTATGAGACAGACGAAGATCCAAGGCGGAGGAATATTCTTCGCAGTCTGAGGAGGAACACTAAGGTAAGACGCCAGTTGAAGAATGAGTCACGGCAGTGGTTCACACAGTGTCTCAGTGAGAGCTGATGGATGATGGTGATGATGATTTTTCAAGGACGGCTTATTCTGGTAAAAAAGAAATTGGTCTGTGTGTGTATTTACTCCGTGACTTAGCGTGAAATAGGCAGTGTCTCAGATTGCGACTCCGGCAGCCGCCAGTAGTGAGGACCTTACACACAGCTTGAGTGTGAGTTGTCTTTGTCCAAAACAATAGTTAGGTAATTACCAAAGTGAGCAGGTCGTGTAGAGCTTGCCGGTATCCTGACAAGTAGCCAGGCCGGTGACGACATGCTTGTTCTTCCTTTATGCAAACACCAGAATCTAAAATTGCAGCTTCAGTCTCCAACTGCTAAGTAAACATTCACCCGTACGACTCATAAAAGCTCCTTCTTCCTCTCACTGACCTGTAAAGGTTGCTGCATTTTCTTTTTTTTTTTTAAAGATTTTATTTATTTATTTGACAGACAGAGATCACAAGTAGGCAGAGAGGCAGAAGCGGGGGCGAGGCGGGGGAGGCAGGCTCACTGCTTAGCAGAGAGCCCGATGCAGGGCTCGATCCCAGGACCCTGGGATCATGACCTGAGCCGAAGGAAGTGGCTTAACCCACTGAGCCACCCAGGTGCCCCAAGACTTGATAGTTCTGTTGTAAAAGATCACCTGAAGGCTAGTTCTCCAGCTCTTACTGGTTAAGAGGGCCCTCGGAGATGGAGGAACATGGTGCCATGGCCTCCCAAGAAGAATGTATTCACTCTATGTTCCCTGAGAGCATCCATGGTGCTCCCCAATCACTGTTGGCTGGAGCTTCCAGAATTTTCTTACCAGTGTAGTTTCAGAGAGGGCAGAGCGGTATCATTCTGTGTTCTGTTCCTCTACCCCTCTGAATTGAACATTAGTAAATATCATAGGCATTTGATTTCCCATTGTTTTGTTTTTCCACTGGGATTCCTTCACCGCCTTCAGTATTTTGTTCTGCGAGGGTTAGTAGTGGGCAGACCCATGGAAAACAGTTCTTAGGAAGTCAGAAAGTAGCCTCACCTGCCCCCTGTATTTCCTCAGAGCTCCCCTGTTTAACGATACCGGAATCCAAACATTTTGAACGTTTTGACTTTCTTCTCTTCCTCCACTCCTGATGAAGACTGTTACCAGAATAGCTTATCTAAATGCTGATAGTCTTAATTTGTGGGGGTGTTTGCGCACCTGGGAATTAGGAGGGCGGCATAATAGCACACTGAATTATAACTGATTTTCTGACTTCTAGCTACATTTTTAATACTTGTTGAAGATGATGCTTTTTAAGACACATTCCCAGACAAGCCATGCTTTAAAGAGCACGCGCGGTGGGCTCAGCAGAAAGCAGCTGGTGTCCATGTTTTTAAAGAGCCACTTCCTCACCTAGAACTTCCTTACCCAGGGTTGCTGGGTCAGCACGTAGAAATGATCGACTTCGACTTCCCGTCTGTTAGTTATGCGGGCCACACCTCTTCAAGTCAAATAAAAATGCTACCTCTGGCCCAAGAGCAATAGCGTGCCAGAAGTCGGTTCAAGAGTATCCTTTGGAAAGTGTGAGTAAAAGGTGAAATTGTCTTTTCCTGCCTTGGAAAATGGTGCTTTGAAATGAGTGTTGCTGCTTTGTCATCCTAATGCACAGATAAAGCAGAGCCTTTATTCTCTTCCCCACTGGGGCGCAGCTCCTATTAAAATTGCTGCCTTAAGAAAGCCGACTGACACTTGTTTTACTGGAAAAGCAAGATACCACGGGGCAGAGAATGCCAAGCCAACCCCTACGTGGGGGATTTGGCCTTTGATTTTTATTGGCATGACAAAGCAATACAGTATTTATTTGAAGTGAGCGGGGAGCCAGTTGGTAATGGAAGGTAATGGAAAACACACTTAGTGCCTCCTGCATGCCAGACACCACTGGGGAAATGGCACAGATCCTTCTTGCCCAGACCAGAGCTCCCAGTTGAGGCAGCAAAATCTACATAACTACCGAAAACAGGTGGTCTGCCCAGGGGGCACTGTGTTGGGCAGAGCAGAAATCCCAGGCCCAGGCCAGGGCAGTTAAGGAGCGAGCGCAGTGTGTGGAGTGATTAGGGACTCGGGTTCTGGGGCAGGGGCTAAAGTCCAATCCCAACTCCTCCGCTCCCTCACTGGGACTGGGGGCACGGGATTCCCTTCTCCATATCCCTTGGGCAGAAAGGGAGAACACTGTGGCGCCTTCCTCAGACGGCTGTGAGAAGCGGAGTGAGGTCGTGCACATGCGACACTGAGCGGCCTGCAGCCTGGGCAGGTGGTAGGCATGGCGGTGTTGGTGTTTAACGAGAGCTTGGAGGGTGAGTAGTGAGTAGGACTGAAGCCGCAGAGGCAAGGAAAGGCCTGAAGGTAAAAACGGGCCTGTTGTCTTCAAAGAGAAGAGAGTGCTGGTCTGGCCTAGCCAAGGGCCTGGGGGTCCAGCATTGTCCCTCCCTTTTGTGTAAGTTTTAACCCTGTGTGTTACTGAGCTTTCTCGGCACTTACCCTAGCAACAGCCCTAACAACAACGACAAAAAGCTATGCTCTGGGTACCAGTGTGATGTGGAGAAAGAGAAATCGCCTGGCTCCCTTGGCTGACTTGCTAGATTAGCTCTTCACTGTAAAACTGGAGTCGGAGTGTGAGGGAATCGCTTTCATTTCTGTTAATGAAAGTGCAGACTGTAAAGCTGACTGTCATTCTGGGTCCTTTTCCCAGCTGAACCATTTAGCAACCCACCCTCATAGTGGGAGCCTTCCGCACTCAGCTGAATGAAATTGAAAATCTACGATTGCACTTCAGTGGGGCCCATGAATAGCTGCTTTGTCTGGAAAGAGTTGGTGTTGCGCATGGTCTCTGTCTCTCAGTACCATGCGTTTGCAAAGATGAGATCAGGACCGGCAGGGTCTCATTTTAAAACCAAAAAAACAGCCTGGGGAATCTTGCTTCACAAAATGTGCCTTTTGGGTAGCTCGAGTTGCTGAATTTAGTGTGTTTGACCACGGATTTAAAGAGAGGACATTATTGGCTATTCACCCTTCTATCTGATGTGCTCTTATCTTTGTGTTTAAAAAAAAAAAAAAGACAAAACAATGATAAAGAAAATCTTTCACTCACTGTAGCTACCACATGACAAGACAACCTATTGAAAAGCAAACCAATCACGCATTGTTTGGTCTATAAGGCACCAAGTAACCAGTTTGACAGTTTGTGTCTCCCCCCTACCCCCCCAGTGAATTGGCTTATTTCATTGGATTCAGTGAATCGGCTGGTTGTTGTGGCTTTGTGTGGACACAGCTCTCATTTTGTGAGGCCGAGAACGGAGTTAAAGTTTCTAGTGTGAATAAAAACCAGCTGGGGAATTGGACTGCTAGCTCCCCAGGGAGGGATGTTGCATTTTTGACAGACAAGCTGAATGGTATGAAATATGAGCTCTTTGTAACCTGCTCAGGAAAGACTCTTAGTGTGTGCTTCGGAAGGGGCTGGTCCCACTCAGTGGGCTGTACAGGCAAATAAATGCCGCGGTCTTACAGATTGGGTGGGGGTGCCTACTTGGCCTTGGATTTTCTGATTCCTGAAAGAATTGTTATCTTTTAAAAGAAATACTTTTGCCCCCAAAACATATGCTCATCCATTCATTTTTGGAAAGAAGCACTCAGTGCACGTGGTTTCGTGAGCACCTGTGCACCTGGCTTTGTGCTGAGCGCTGTGTGTGTGGTGGTTGTGTCCATCCAGTGCACTTACGGGGTGAGGAGGACAAAGGCAGTGAAGATGGAGGTTTCGTGGGGAGATCTCTTGAGAAAACAGTATGGAACTTGGAGCCCGGGTGGGGGGAACACTTGAAAGAAACCTAGAGGGGCTACTGCAGAGAGCGAGGGCTGCGAATACCGTGGGAAGGGTCTTACACTTCCCTCAGTGCACTGCGTACTTACTGGGAGCCGGGCCCGTACCCAGCATTGTCCGTTGCCACCACCCACGTTAGTGTGGTTACTAGACGGAGGAGTGGAGATTTTTGAAGCCGCTCTTCTGACTTCCACTTCCAGAGGGCTCTGAGAGTCCGGCCCGCAAGGAAGACGGTAGAATGTAACAGCCAGGTACACATTTGGACCGATCAGTCTAGTTAATTTGTTCATTTCAAAGGACTGTGATTATGATCTAAAAAAATCCATTTCCCCGCACTACTCTCTAAGAAAGGCCTGGTGCCGCTTGTTTCTGGCTTCAGAGTCTAGTTGACTAGAGGACAAAAAAGGCTTGGAGACACTGAAATAGCCTCTGGAACTTTGAGAAATTGTTTTGAACTGGTGTCACGCATTTTCTCGGTTTATTTTAAGCCTGAAGAGCTGCTGTAGTGTGTTTTTGGTGACAAAAATAGACTATCTTTAACTATGGGCCTTAGCTTATAGCACACCTGTTTTTAAAAAAAAAAACTACAATAGGCAACCCATGTCTGTTTTTCAAAGAGCAGAGAATTGCTCTGATCATCACTGAACCAACTTGTTCTTTGTCCACCACCTAGTGATACTGAAATATCTTGGTAGGAACGCAAAGTATTTCAGCTGCAGTGAAGAATCACCTCCGCTTCCATCGAGAAAGGTCTTCTGAATGCATTTGATTCAGTATTTGAGAGGAGGCAAGCAGGTAAAAACTGACCTAGAACTCTGAGAAGTCCAAATCCAGTATGTGTCGGATCAGGCAGGATGTGTGTGTAAAAAACTTTCCTAGAAACTGGTGGGCCCTCCTTTCTAGTTAGCCCCCTGTCGCACTGGCTGTTGGGTCTGAGACAGCGGCAGGGAGTGACCCAGATTTGCCAGACTTCACACCTTTCTAGAGCAAAAAAGCTGTGGTCTCACTTTATTTGGGGCCTGTAAGGGGATGACACGTCTTTCTTCTTCCATCATGGCAGAGGATTAGGGATGCTAGGAAGGCCGAGACTTTGTGCTACTTCCTCTTCTATCCCTAAATAAAGATATGCTGCAAGACATTGGGTGACTGGGTCATAATACTGCCTGCCGGCGCGACGGAGCCCAAGTCTAGTAAGCATCTGTGCTTTCATAACGGGCTTTGCCAGTGAGAATTAAGAACGCCATCAGGTTTTTTCTTAAACTTGGGCTTAGATTTTTTTTTTTTTTTTTTTTTTTTTTTGCAGAGCCAGAAGGGGGAGCACCAGTTAACCAAGAATATATTTAGGGCACGAGTGAGAAACTTGATTGAAAAGTTTCTTTTGAAGATCTGTTGGAAATTATGAGAGAATTGTTGCTAATTAGAAAGCTGGAATGTTGAATATAGAATGCAAGAAGGTGCTTTGTGGGGAACCCATAGTAATGTAGTGTATGGAATCTTTTGGTTTTTCTGATTCCTACCACTTATATTTAGTCCAGGGTCTCCCACTACACAACTTGGCAAACTACGGGCATGTCTGTATATATGTATATGTGTGTGTGTGTGTGTGTGTGTGTGTGTGTGTCTCTCTCTCTCTCTCTCTAGGGCTTTGCTAAAAATCACTCTAGAGAGGGAAAATTGTCCTCATTCAGAGGACACCGTCCCTGTTCCAGACTGCATTCAGTATATGGCATTTGTCCTTTATTAAAGATTTTATTGGGGTGCCTGGGTGGCTCAGTTGTTAAGCATCTGCCTTCGGCTCAGGTCATGATCCCAGGATCCTGGGATCGAGCCCCGGCATCGGGCTCCCTGCCCAGCAGGGAGCCTGCTTCTCTCTCTCCAGCTTCCCCGTGCTTGTGTTCCCTCTCTTGCTGTCTCTCATAAAAAAATAAAATCTTAAAAAAAAAAAAGATTTTATTTATTTGAGAGTGAGAGAGAGAGATCACTAGGAGGGGGGAAGGGTAAAGGGAGAAGCAGACTCCCTGCTGAGCAGGGAGCCTGATGCAGGACTCAGTCCCAGGACCCTGGGATCATGACCTGATTTGAAAGCAGACACCTAACCAACTGAGCCACCCAGGTCCCTGACATTTGTCCTTAAAAAAAAAAAAGAAAGAAAGAAAAAAGACTCCCAAGAGCTTGTGTTCTTTATTTCCTTCATTAGATGGGTTACCAAGCATTTAAAAGACTGTGCTAGGTGGTACAACTGTAGTGATCATATTTTCGGACTCTGATGTCTAGATCAGTAATTTTATATGTATTGAAGGTATTTTATAGAGACCAGGAGAGTATTTGAGGTTGTCAGCTTAGGGTCACTAAATAACTACCTGCTATTCCCACAGAAGATCGAATGTTCTTTATCCAGAAAGAATGGCTGACCTCCCCACTGGAGTCTTAGGAGACTCTCTTTTTCTTTGTGGCTCAGTTATTAACTCATCTGATACCTAGATCGGCTTCATTTGCTAGGGATGTATCTCATCTCTTACTGATTGGATTATAAGTTGGTTGAGGGTGAGAGATGACTTTGGTGTAGTATTAGCTCTTCTGCTAGTTTGCTGTGTGACCTCGGGCATAATTCATTAAAAAAGAAAAATGCTAAGATCCTTGCTCTCTGGGAACTGACTCCAGCAGGAACGTAGTTGTATGTGTACATAAATGACTGTCCTTTATTCAGTGTCCACACAGTGATGTAGGGAATCGATCACCTCAGCTGTTTTGTTTTTTTTTTTTTTTTCTTAAAGGGAGTCTGGGGTGTACTGACGATATGAATAAGACCTTCTGAGCCTCACCTCCTCATGTCTTCAGGAGAGCAACCCTATGTTAGGAGAAGAAAAAGCCTCTGTACACACACAGATCGTCCTCATCTCAGCTGAAGTTAAAAAAAATATAAAGAAATATTGGCCCTGTGCATTATTGGAAACTTGTTTTTGTTCAGGAAATTTAATGAGTGCCCTCTGCATGTCAGGCCCTGGAACCCAGTCATCTTGCAGCCCGATGGAAGCTTCTTATTCTTTGGCTGGCTTCCTAACCTTTTTCTTGCCTCTGTGGACTCAGAGGGGCCATGGAATGGGCTTACCACCCCACAGGCAGGTGACAGATGTTTTCCGAGTCCGACAAAGTTGGGAGTTTCCCTTGATGCTCTTTCCTTGTTTCAGAAGCCAAGGGGCCAGCGGCAAGTTCGTCACTGTTTCTTTGCAGTGCCACACTGGTGTAAACTATTGGTTCATTTCTTTGTTTCCTTTGCCACCTGGGTATTACCAAGCCTAAGAATTGCATGTTTTTGAGGAAATTGAAGTAAAGAACAATGGACTGTGTTGCTCATTCAAAAAATGTATCTATCCACATGGACAGATGAAGGTGGCTCAGACTGACCCAGCACTTTGTTTTGGTCATGGCGTCCCATCGTGGAGTTCTCGTAGGGCAGAGAGGGGCTTTGGTGTTCATAGATCACTAGGCCCTGGGTCCTGGCTCTCAGCGCTGGGTGTGAATCTCTCTGAGCGCATTTTCTTGCCGAGAAAATGGTGCTGATAACCCTTACCTAGAAGAAGATGGTGGTGAGGTTTCAGATAATTGTGCAGAGCACCTAGCAGTGTCCTGCACGGGGCCACTCCTAGTTAATCACCAGTTTCCATTTCCGACCCAGTAAGACTCAACTGAGAGCTGCAGATGTGTCGATTATCCTCAGGGTTTGCTTTCCTCTGGCTAGATGCCTTTTTCCATTCAGCCTGCTATGTGAGTGCCCTCAAAAGAAGATTGATGTTGGGATGGTATTACTTTCTCCTCTCCAGGGGCCTGCTGCTCTGAGTGCCCCAGGGACTCCATAATGAGCGACCCATGTCTGACCGGGGACTGAGACAGCTGGCAGGCCACTCAAAAGAGTGGCGTTTCCATCTGACATGTGCCCAGTAACCCTTCAGATGCCTGATATGTTGCTTGTTATATCAGCAATCTGGCCCACCTCTTCGTGTGCACCACGATGTCTGATTTCCTTACTGGAAAGGTCTAGAACTAGTTGTGCAAGAATTCCCATCCGAATTTTGTGACACCCTACAGAGCCCTCAGTTACTTCTCGGAGTAACGAGACATTCGTCTCGTTTGGACATTCGGTAAATCACAGTTTAAATATGAGAGAATCCGTGTCCTTTAGCAAGGGGAGTTGGTGCTGTTGCGACAGCTCACTCTCCGTTCCCGCATTTTGTACGCTGAATGAATAAAGGCACTGAACTAGATCTTGGATCCTCTGGGGTGAGGGGGATAAGGGCAGTTGTCCAATTTAGCCTTCCATGGCAGGATCTCCTTGACAATGGGTATGGCAGGTAGTTCGGTCTCTGCTTTGAGTATTTACAGAACAGTCCCTTCCTTTTTAAACAGCTGGGGATTTTTTTTTTTTTTTAATTTCTCTTTATATTGGCCAGAATTGCCTATCTATGTTCTCCTCTTATCTCTCCCAACATAACCCTTTGGAACCATATAAAATGATCTCTTTCAATGGATAGTTCTGTAGCTATTTGAAATAACTGCATAGGTCTCTCTTCTTTCCTTTTCCAGCTTAAAGATCCCTGGGATTTTATGTGAGTGGGTCTTTATTACCCTAGAAATTCTCCAGGTTGTCATTGTACTCTTAATCATTTATTCCGTTATCCATTTACTCATTCTGCCTCTCCCAGGAACTTTCAGAGGAAGGCAGCGAATCACAGTGACTCAGAGCACAGGTTTTGGAGTCAGAACTGACTTGGGCAAGTAACTGAATTTTTTTTAGGACTCAGCCTCTTTATCTGTAAAATGGGGTTCTTAAAACCCACATGTACAGATCTGTTTTGACTCTGGAATGCAATCTAAAGAACGTAAGCAGGGGTCTGGCGCATAGTACTTGGTTGATGGAGGGTAAATTTTCTAGCTAACTTAGATCGTTAGAACACACCTCATCTTGTCGTAGTATTGAGAAGGTAGAGGAAGTACAAGATCAAAATTTATTATCTGTTTACTAGAACTCTGGTTAGAAGGCCTTAATGGTGATTAGAAAAGCTGCTTCCTTGCAGCTTCTCTTAAAGTTCCATTTTTTAATCCCTTAACAGTTTATTTGGAAGCATCAGTTTTACTGAAGCACAGTGCTGTGGTTGTGTTGGTTTTGACAGGCGAATTCTGCAGGATTGAGATTGATAAAAAGAATGTCGCTGGAATCCAGACGGGCTTCCTTGTATATGCAGATTCTGGAGCTAATAATTTAAACTGTATGGCATTTTTAAAGGAGACCATAGCTTGACTCATGGTTATCCGGTTGCGACAACGTGTGACAACAGAAGCACTCCCCCCTCTCTTTCCTCAAATTATTGGATGGCTACTCTCTGCTAGGCCCTGAGCCAGGTCCCACACATTTCACCCTCAGACCCCTCTGTGAGGAGGTGCTGTCCCTGAGATGCTAAGTCACTTGCCCAGAGTCACGGGACTTGTCTCTCAGGATTCAAACTCAGGTCTGTTAAGATGTCAACCCTTAAATTCTTTCTGTTGTACTTCTTCTAAGTAGAAGATGCCCGAGTCTAGAGAGTCTAGATTGGTTAAATTATCTCATGTAAAGATAGATCATAAATCATCGATTTGCTTTTCCTTCTTTGGTGAAAGTCTGGGTCAGAGCCTAGAGATAGCAGCAGCCACTCCCTGCAACCTGAGAGACTGTGCGGCTGATTTCATGGGGAGCGGGACAGGGGCAGGGGTAGGCCTTGTGGAGGGCATGGTTCTCTGGGACCCCAGGATCCATTTCCATTGCATTCGTCTTCCTGACTGAATCAGTTAGCCAGCTCTGTGAAGACTGGATTGTCTTCGCCTTTGGGTGTTCATTACAGATAATGCCCGACCCCAGCCCACATGGGCTTGTTCCTTCTTTCGTGCACATTTTATTCTCACTGTTCTTTTTTTTTGCCACTTGTTTGCACAGGAAGTCCTCAAAGAATCTCAGACTAAACAGGAAGTGATTTGTTCCCAATATAAATAGAGGTACCAGAAGGAATGAGGATGGGCAGGATGAGGAAAGAAATGGTTGACCCTGACCTAGAAGCTAGGTGATTGTCCCCTTTAGTGGATTTTATACAAAGATCCCCTAAACACTTTTTTATTTATTTATTTTCATTTGACAGAGATCACAAGTAGGCAGAGAGGCAGGGAGAGAGAGAGAGAGAGAGAGGAGGAAGCAGGCTCCCTGCCAAGCGGAGAGCCGGATGCGGGGCTCAATCCCAAGACCCTGGGATCATGACCTGAGCCTAAGGCAGAGGCTTAACCCACTGAGCCACCCAGGCGCTCCTCCCCTAAACACTTTTTAAAAAATTCATTTATTTGAGAGAGAGTGCAGCAGTGCATGAACAGGGGAGGGGCAGTGGGAGAGGGGGAGCAGACTCCCCTCTGAGCGCAAAGCCTGTGGTGGGGCTTGATCCGACAGCCCCAGGATCACAGCCCAAGCCGAAGTTAAGAGTCGGATACCCAACTGACTGAGCCACTCAGGAGCCCCACCCCTAAATGCTTTTAAATTATATAGGTTGTATACATTTGTAATAAATCTGCTCTTTTTTAAAGATTTTATTTATTGGGGGCACCTGGGTAGCTCAGTCATTAAGCATCTGCCTTCGGCTCGGGTTGTGATCCCAGGATTCTGGATCGAGCCCCGCATTGGGCTTCCTGCTCTGAGGGAGCCCTGCTTCTCCCTCTGCCACTGCCCCTGCTTGTGTTGCCTCTCTCACTGTGTCTCTCTGTCACATAAACAAATAAAATCTTTTTTTTTTCTTAAGATTTTATTTATTTATTTGACAGAGAGAGATCACAAGTAGACAGAGAGGCAGCCAGAGAGAGAAAGAGAGAGAGGGAAGCAGGATCCCCGCCAAGCAGAGAGCCCGATGTGGGACTCGATCCCAGGACCCTGGGCCTGAGCCGAGATCATGACCTGAGCCGAAGGCAGCGGCTTAACCCGCTGAGCCACCCAGCGGCCCAATAAAATCTTTTTTAAAAATGTTATTTATGGGACGCCTGGGTGGCTCAGTTGGTTGGACGACTGCCTTCGGCTCAGGTCATGGTCCCGGAGTCCCGGGATCGAGTCCCACATCAGGCTCCCAGCTCCATGGGGAGTCTGCTTCTCCCTCTGACCTTCTCCTCGCTCATGCTCTCTCTCACTGCCTCTCTCTCAAATAAATAAATAAAATCTTTTTTTAAAAAAAATGTTATTTATTGGGGCGCCTGGGTGGCTCAGTGGGTTAAGCCGCTGCCTTCGGCTCAGGTCATGATCTCAGGGTCCTGGGATCGAGTCCCGCATCAGGCTCTCTGCTCAGCGAGAAGCCTGCTTCCCTCTCTCTCTCTCTCTGCCTTCCTCTCCGTCTACTTGTGATCTCTCTCTGTCAAATAAATAAATAAAATCTTTAAAAAAAAATGTTATTTATTTATTTGAGAGAGAGTGTGTACAAGAGAGAGCACAAGCAGGTCGGGGGGCAAGGGGAGTAGCTAACTCCCTGCTGAGCAGGGAGCCCGATACAGGACTCGATCTGAGGACCCTGGGATCATGACCTGAGCAGAAGGCAGGTGCTCAACTGACTGAGCCACCCACATGCCCCTATATCTGCTCTTCTAATTTGGTCTCGTTAACTTGGAGATGAAACTGTATTGCTGGAGCTACACCTGAGTCCATTTACCTTGATCCCCTTTGGTTACCCTCCTCCTCAGATATTTTACCGAAAGATGCTCACCTAGCTATTTTACCGAAAGGCCAAAATTTCAGGTGTATTTTTGTGGCTTTTAGGAAATTGACCATTTATTTAGAGCATTTTTTCCTTACATGAGCTTCAAAATAAAAGGATTGATCAGTTTGGGAACAGAGTATCTCAGTAGTGTTTATGAGCATGAGCTTTGGAGACGAACCCTCCTAGTTTTGACTCCCAGCACTGGCACTTGCCAGTTGTGTCATTTGTGCGGGTGTGTGGGACATTTTTCTTGGTAAAGTGTAATGTCCTGAGGTTTAAAAGAAATAGTATTTGGGACTTGCTTGGCACCTAGTGAGCCCTCAAATCGAAGTAGTTACCCCTGCTGCTGCTCCGCCTACTGCCGAGGAAGGGACCTACGGGGCAAGGGACAGAGTATTCTTTTCTTTGTCCTGTTTGATTAGTTGGTTTTATCCATCCCTCATTCCGAAACGGCTGAGGATTAACCCCAGGCCAGTGTACCGAAGGAGGGTCTCCGTTGGAGCTTTCAGCCCCAGCAGAATGCCTGCTCTTTTTCTTTTCTGGAAGGAGGAAATTACTCATTCTCATTTCTGTCTTTTATCTTTTTAAAGATTTTAGCCATCCTTGAGTATATAACATTCATTATCCATATGGGCTGTTTGGAAAACTTCCTGTTTACTCCAGGGCACCCCTGATAAAGGATGTGGACAGTCATCTCATTGTTATTAACTAAACATGGCCTGCTTCTTATAAACACCTTTGTTTTGACAATGCAGTCTCACACTGGAGGTGTGACTGTGTGTCAGCTTGTTGGCATCTTGTGTGATATTTGGAGGCTAGAAATTACAAAATAAGTGAGAAGAACGAGTGGGTCTCTATCCTGTTCAGAGTCCTTCCAGCAGTTTCCACACCACCGTGAGTTCTCTTCTAGAAGCCTTACTAATGTTTGAGCTGTTGAGTTGATACTCACTCTGTTTTTGTGCTTTCTTTTCTCTTTCCTATACAGAAACCAAAGCCCAAACCCCGGCCATCCATCACAAAGGCAACCTGGGAGAGTAACTACTTTGGAGTGCCCTTGACAACTGTCGTGACTCCAGAGAAGCCCATCCCTGTTTTTATTGAGCGATGTATCGAGTACATCGAAGCCACAGGTAAGAGTGCCGCTCAGAGCGATGCCGGCTTTCACTGCCTGCAGGATACTTTCTAGGGGCCTGAGCCATTTGGAGACTCTGGGATCATCTCACCTTAAATGTGAGAGGCTTTCTGAGAAGGAGCTAGCCGTCTGGACGGCTGTCCATCTGCGCGTGGTTCTGAGGCTGACATACAGGATCTGTTCGACCTTTCATGTGCGGAGCCTCCGGTTCTCAGGACTACGGCTGCGGCTGGTATGCGGTGCCCCTCTGTGCTCCGTCAGCTCCCTGGCACAGCGGGCAGCCCACTGGTGTGGGTCCTCACGGGTCTGTCAGCTGCTCGAGGGCAGGGGAAGCATCATATTAGCATTGTGTCCCCAGCGCCACACTGGACACAAGTGCTAGTGTACTTTGGCTTAATACAGCGCAGGAATGGCGGTGACCGTTACAGCCCTTGGCCATTGAGCAGGTGCCTGAGATTTGTTACTGACAGATTTTTTTTTTTTTCCCCTGAGGTCAAAAACTGGAGAGGATCCTTGGCTGTCTTGTGGTCAGGCAGCTCTTTTTCAAGTCCACTGACAGCTTGGTGCTAACGCGCCAGCCGTCTTCTTGTATTCCACATTGTTCCTGCAGTGACGAGATTTTCCCTGGGTGAAAACATCCATTTCGTTGATTTAGTGGGATCCTGTGATGTGTCTCTTCCGTCTCTTTGGAAATTCTTGGAGCTTCCATTTTCATGCCGTTGTTTCCCTCGGTTTTCTCACGGGCGCTTTCGGAGCTGCTGACTTGGAGGAGAAGCCAGCGTCGCAGGCCCGTGGTTCTGTCAGCTGTGAAGCATTGACAGGGGCGCTCAGGAACACAGGCTCCCGCTAACTCGAAACCAGGGTCGGGGTTAGAGCCTTGCTCTGTGTTCTCCCTGATTCCAGTGTTCTCTGCGGCGATGCTCAGTACCGTGTGTGTCCCAGGCTCTGCACGCAGTTTCAGCAGCATCCTGTTAAGCTGCACGACAGCGTTAATATTTACTTAGGATGTGCCAAATCAGGGAAAATAGGCTTCAAGTTGAGGCCTGCTAAAGACTTTGTAGTTCTTTCCAGGGTTTTCTCTGCAGCACACCAGGGCTGAGTCACAGTAAGCACTTCACCTAATCGTAGCACATCTGCAGCTTGGTTTAGTTCATTCTGTTCCCAAAGCCTTTTCTCCCTGTCCGTCTTTTTGACCCCGGTCTTATGTCCGTTTCTCTCTGGCACCTCTCCCTTGAGTAAGGAGAAAATCTGCACAGAGATTCGATTCAGGTGACTGAAGCCTGTACTTGTTGACCTAGCACTTCAGAGAGCCACTTTGTGTCAGCTCGGGGAGGGGGGGCACTTTTTCATGAACTTTCTGTTTTGAGGTTATTTTAGACTTATTGGAGAGGCATAAAAATCTTAAGTTTAAACAAATTGAAAGTTACAAAAATTCCCAGGTTCCTTAAAAGGATTTTGCCAGTTTCCCCACACCATTCTTTCTGTATATTTATTTGTATCTTTTTTCTGAAATATTTGGAAGTTTGCAGATCTGATGCACCTTTATTTCTAACTGCCTCTGTGGCTATTTTCTAAAAACATTCTCTTCCATAATCACCAAGCAGCTGTCACACTCAGGACATTAGCACCGACCCAGCACTAACCTACCCAGTCTGTGGATGTCTTTATTTCATCAGTTGTCCTAGTCATGTCCTTCATGGCGAAACACAAAAGTTATTTTGGTCCAAGACCTAACCCTGCACCACACGATAGGGTTAGTTGTCAAGCCTCTAGTCTCTTTTAATCTAGAACACTTCAGTCTATTTTTCATGGCTTGATAATTTATTGTTGTTTTTTGTTTTTTAAAAGATTTTATTTATCAGAGGACAAGCAGGGGAGCGGCGGGGGGTGGACAAGCAGGCTCCCCACTGAGCAGGGAGCCCGATGTGGGGCTCCTTCCCAGGACCCTGGCATCATGACTCAAGCCAAAGGCAGATGCTTCCAAGTGAGCCCCCCAGGCGCCGCATGGGTTTGATAGTTTTCAAGAATACAGATCATTATTTTGTAGCAGGTTCCTCGTCAGTTTGGTGGTTTGGGGCTGTTTTCTTCATGATTAGGTTCGTATTTGCACCTTGGGCAGAAACAGCAGGGAAGCGATGCTGTGTCCTCGATGCATCATACCACGTGGCGCGGCACGTCAGGTTGTCAGGCGTTCGCGCTGATGCCTTGGGGAAGGCGGCAGTGTGCACTAAGCTACGCTCCCCGTAGCGTTACTCCCTGATTCCTTCAGCGCATATTAGTTGCTTTTCTCCTGTCGGGGAGAGCTTTCCCTTTTCTGGGAGCCTTGTGTGAATGGTCTCCTCACGTGGCTTATCTGCCGTAGCCCGGGGTGCGGGGACATCACCCACCTGCCCTCTAGCTGAGCACGTCAGTGGCCTCGACCTGCCCCACCCACCTCGTTTCTCTCACTCTCAGCCCATGCCTCACGGTTTGCCGTCCATGGATGCACTTGGGCCTCTCCTTGCCCTTCTGCCTGCGAATCCTTGTGGGTTTAAGGCTTCACCACCAGCCACTACCGAGCTGCTGCTTTTCTTAAAGCTCTGTGAGACTGTGCCACTGTCCACCCTGTCACCAAGAAACCTGCAGGGTCATCTCCAATCAGTTCCCAAGTCTGTCACTTCTGCTTTATCATCTCTGAGCTCTGTCCCCTCCATTTCACTTCCGCTTCCCCACCATCACGCTCCACAGTCCCTCCTGATTACACGACAGTTCTCTACCAAAAAGCTCTTCTTGCTACCTCACTGCCTCCCAGATGCAGGCCGCAGTCTTGCCCCCTCCCGCGTACAGTACTGTTACGGCGGTCTGCTTGGCCCTCTCTCCTCTGTCCCTCTCTCCCTTCGTTCTTCCTTTCCTCTCCCCCACTTTCTGTTTTATACTACAACAAGCATTAATTTTTAAATTGTTTTACGAGAATACAAGCTGAATTTCTTTTTTTCCCCAATTTTTAAAATTTAAATTAACATATGATGTATTACTGGTTTCCGAGGTAGAAGTCAGTGATTCAGCAGCCCTATATAACACCCAGCGCTCATCACATCACGTGCCTCCTTAATGCCCGTCCCCCAGTTACCGCATCCCCCGCCCCCACTCCTCCAACAACCCTCTGTTTGTTTCCTACGATTAAGAGTCTCTCATGGTTTGTCTCCCTCCCTGGTTTCTTCATCTTATTTTTTCCTCTTTTCCCCTATGATCCTCTGTTTTGTTTTTTAAATTCCACATATCAGTGAGATCATATGATAATTGTCTTTCTCTGACTGAGAAAGTGACTTATTTCACTTAGCATAATACCCTCTAGTTCCATCCATGTCGTTGCAAATGTCTGTCGTTGCAAATGGCAAGATTGCATTTTTTTGAAGGCTGTATTCCATTCCATAGTATTCCATTGTATATAGATACCACATCTTTATCCACTCATCTGTCGATGGACATCTGGGCTCTTTCCGTAGTTTGGCTGTTGTGCACATTGCTGCTGTAAACATTCAGCTGCGCGTGCCCCTTCGGATCACTACCTCTGTGGGGTAAATACCAAGTAGTGCAGTTGCTGGGTCGTAGGGTAGCTCTATTTTCAACTTTTTGAGGAACCTCCATGCTGTTTTCCAGAGTGGCTGCACCAGCTTGCATTCCCACCAGCGGAATTTCTTTGTATTTCTCTGCTTTGCATGTGTTCTGCGTGTGGTGTGAAATGTATCCCGCGTTCCTCCTTGCCTCTGGAACTTGTCCTCCTTCTTCCAAGACCCCCCACCGCCAGTAGCCCTTTGAATGTGACCTCCCTGGTAGTTCTCAGGCACATTTCAGCTTGCTGGGAGTAGGCTTCTCTGTTCTGAGTGTGGCACACGATATGCATTACTTGTTGATTAAATAAGTGGTCTTCAACCTGGAATACCTTAATTCCATTGTTTTCTCCCTCCCCCCTCCGGCCTGCCTGCCTGTCCGCCTTCCTGCCTTTAAATTTTGTTACATACTTCCCCTCATCCCGCATTAGTTTGTACTTTCGTAGAATTTCAGGAGAGAACTATTTTAAATGTGGTATCTATGAATTTAGCGTGTTTGGCAGAGGGGTTGTGTGCTCTTTTCCCTAAAAGAATTTTTTTCCTCTTCATAAAATTTACGCATGTTCATAAAAATTCAATAAGTGCTAAAAACTGTGAGAAAGAATTTAAAGATTCATTGACCTTCCACTTAGTGAATACCACTGTTGATGGTCTGTTGGGTTTCCTGATAGCCTTACTGCTCTGCGTTTGTGTGTTAGTTTTTACTTTTACATAATTCAGAGTATGCAGTATGGTAGGTTTTTTTTTTAAAGATTTTATTCATTTATTTGACAGAGAGAGACCGCAAGAGAGGGAACACAAGCAGGGGGAGTAGGAGAGGGAGAAGCAGGCTCCCCATTGAGCAGGGAGCCTGATGCGGGGCTCAATCCCAGGACCCTGGGATCATGACCTGAGCTGAAGGCAGAGGTTTAACGACTAAGCCACCCAGGCGCCCCTGCTGTATGATAGTTCTTAAAAATTTTCTAGCATAATTTAGATGAGCCGAAAGAGCCCTGACTTTACCAGCTTACCTACTCCTGTTTTCCTGCAGGAAAAGGATTTAGTGAGCTGAGGTGGGTAGGAGGACCATTTTTTGAGAATCACTGCTTTTTAAGCCAGACATTGCTTCGTGAGCGTGCTCCCTGTCATTAACTACTTTAACTACTTCGTGAAAATATGACTTTTTTTTTTTTCTTTTAATTTGAAGAGCAACAGGTTTTAAGTATTCATGTATTGGGCAGCGTCCCATCTAGCAAGCAGAGGGGATCTCCCACAAAGAACATGACATGTAATTGCCGCATAATGTTCCAGGAAGTAGCTGGATCACAGATCATTTAAGCATTCCCCTGTGTGGGGGCTCTTGTGGCATTTTCTCCTCCTGATGGACTTAAAGAAGCAGATTAGCTAGGACAGGCATTTTGGAGTAGTGATATTGAGCTTCAGATCTGCAGTTAGACCAAGTCTGGGATCGTTGCTCTGCCATTTGCTCATCTGTAAACTGGGGGTGATGACAGCACCTGGCTCCACGGACTCCCCCCGAGGTTTCGGGAGACTCGCGCTGAGGCGCTGCGTGTGGCCCGCAGCCCAGGCACGGGCTCCGTGTGCTGCTTGTCGCGGCAGCGTCGCCAGCACATTTGCTGCTGCTTTCTGCTGCCCATCTGGCTCTGCCAGTGACTGGAGGTACCTGTAACTTGGCTTTCTCCCCCGCTTCTAAACGGAATGTAGGAAAACCCATTGAAGAGCTGAGAGACTAGTATGATAGTGACTCAGTGTTCACCGGGGGTTAACATTTTGCCACATCTGCCCTTTCTTCCCCTAATTTTAATTGTTGTTAAACCATTTGAGAATAAGCCATGGATGCCGCATCACTTCACTCCTAAAAATCCCAGCATATATCCCTAAGCTTAAGGAGTTTCTCCTCTATAATTGCAATGACATTGTCACTTTTAAGAATGATAGTGTTAGGGGACGCCTGGGTGGCTCAGTTGGTTAAGCAGCTGCCTTCGGCTCAGGTCATGATCCCAGCGTCCTGGGATCGAGTCCCACATCGGGCTCCTTGCTTGTCAGGGAACCTGCTTCTCCCTCGGCCTCTGCCTGCCATTCTGTCTGCCTGTGCTCACTCTCTCTCCCTCTCTGACAGATAAATAAATAAAATCTTAAAAAAAAAAAAAAAAAAGAATGATAGTGTTAGTTCAGTAGGGTTCCACATGCAGTCCGCGTTCAAGTTGACTCAGTTGACTTAAAACTCTCTTACAGCTGAGACTTTGTTCTGAGATCCAAGCAGTGTTCACAGTGCATTCGGTTATTGCTTCCTTTGTCCCTTCAGGTCAGAACAGTTCTCTTTGCCTTTTGATGTGTTTTGTTTTGTTCTGTTTTGAATGATAACCTTATTTGAAAAGTCTAGACAGTCTTCTAGAATGTCACCTCGCGTGGTGTGCTGTCTATATCCCTTCAGTGTCTGCAGCCCCCTTCTGACACCACCATGGCTGCCTCATCACGCGGCTCCTGGCTGAGCAGAGGCCTGGGACTGATGAGACTTTGTGGAATGATTGAATGAATTATGGATTAGGTGTTTTCCCAGGTCTGACTGACTTACACTGAACTTGCACTTAAGAAGAGCCTCTGCTGCCACCTGACCTCTCCATCCCATCTCCCTCTCTTGCTCATGATAAAAATCGTCTTGGGATTCGTTTCCATGTGGCAGTTCAGGCAGTCCGGCTAGCTGATTGGAGAGGACACTCCAAATGAAATGTGTTTGCCAGGTCTGTCCTAAGCAGTTCAGTCGAAAGTCATAGTTTTTGTGTCTGTCTTATACACCGGGGCACTTTGCTTGTCCTGGCACATAAAATACTGCATCATCACTTTCACAGCCGGTGCTTGGGAGCTCACACTCCTGCCCACCATGGTGGGAATGAAATCCAGCAAGAAATCCCCAAAAGAGCCCCTCTTCTTGTGTGCCTCAGGGCCTCGGTTGCTGCCCCTGCCCCAGTCTCACAGCAGCGGTGCCAGAAACCTTCCCGCTGAGACCTTGCGTTCGAGAGGCAGGAGCATGAGCATTGCGAATTGGGACAACTTGAACCATCCTGTCACCTTACTATTTTTTTTTTTTTTAAGATTTTATTTATTTATTTGACAGATGGAGATCATAGAGAAGCGGGCAGAGAGAGAGGAGGAAGCAGGCTCCCCGCCGAGCAGAGAGCCCGATGCGGGGCCTGATCCCAGGACCCTGGGATCATGACCCGAGCCGAAGGCAGAGGCTTTAACCCACTGAGCCACCCAGGCGCCCCAACTATTTTTTCTAATTATAAGAATCATCAGGTTGCTCACAGTAAAAAATTACTATAAACACAGATTATAAAATAGAAAGTGATGGTCCTTTACAATCCTCATCTCTGGAAGTAATCTGAAATAGTTCAATTGCGTTTTCTGCTAATACTACCCCCCCAAGACATCATGCGCCTACCATTCTGAAGCTTATATTTTGTTTTAATTTTACACATATATACCTTAGGCATCATCTTTATGATTCCATCTCCAAGCCAACTGCATTTTAAATTTAGACCTGAGAAGAGGGTGGCGGGAGGCCACCCGGGAGGCCACCCTGGAGGCCAGGGATGGGGTGGGGGCGCCTCGGAGAGTCTAGGGAGAGAAGCTTTGTTTGCCGGCAACCCCACATTCCAGGGGTGGCCCGCGGCAGGTGCCTGTGACTGCCTTGTTTCCTCCTCATAGTTTGTGAGTAAATTGCCAGCTCCTCCTAGACACAGACCATAAGGAAAGGATCACTGCTTTCTCACGTCAAAATTTGCTGCTGCTGCTCTTAGGACCCTGTTGGACCTCTCCAAAGCACCACATTCTTAGGTCTTCTCCAGCACTGTGAGTGGAGGTTCATTTTGGATTTCATCTGCCTTTTTCCCCCCCGGAGCTTTCTGACCAGTTCACTTACCCTTGTTTCATACTTCCTAAAATTGGAATGTGTTCAAGAAATGGCCGGGAGGTAGGACAGCTTTTGCATTGATCTGCAGATGCCTTGAGCCCAGCCCAAGCTCAGAGACCATCTCTGTGCTTGCTGTGCTAATAGGATCACAGCTTTTCACTTTCTGCTCTAGTTTCGGGATCAGGCTGGAAGCAAGCACGGATCTTCTGCAGCTGCTCTGGGGTCACTGCTGGAGGTCAGACTGACTTTTTATTTCTGGCTAGAACACTTTCTTCCCCCAGTTTTCCTCCACATGGAAAATTGTCAGGGCAGTGGAACCCCTGCTTCCCTTCTACAGCAGCGTGACTCCCGAGTAAGAAGAGAACATTGGCCAAGTTAACCTGCGCTCTCCTTGGCAAGCCAGGAACTAGGAATATTCAGTCCCGTCCAGAGTTCATCTCACCGGAGGAGTTAGTTTTAGAGCCTACTTACAGTCTTCCTGAGAATATGAGAATAATTTGTCAGGCTAAGTATGCCATCTGTATACCTCACTGTGGTCACAGAACAGTTTTAAATCCCAGGTCCCTGGACCAGTTTTGAGCCAGAGTGTGGGAAGGGGGAAACATCCACATCCTACAGCAGAGAAACCCCCTCAGGGAGCTTCCAAGTGTCACTGCCCCTCAGTCCCCGAAGGTCTCGTATCCTGGAGGCTGAGTGCCTTGTGCCCTGCTCCCCTGGGCGCCGGGGCATGTGTTCCGAGGGCCTGTGGCCTCGCTTGTCAGCCGTGAACTAAAAATAGCATTCCCTAGGAATGATTTTTCTGAATAATGTGTAAGACTAAACCTCCTTGGCCCCTCGTTCTGTGATCTTTAACCTTTTCCTTTTGGCAGTGGGAGGGGGTGGGGCGGCAGTAGCAAAAATGATTTCCCATCTAATAGTCCTCTTCTTTATTGCTTGGCTTATTAAGAGATGACCAGTTCCTCTAGCAAGTGCCGCAGAGGGCTGAGAAAAGAAATTGTTCCCAAGGAGAAGCAGTTAGATGTGGGCGGAAGGCCCCTCTTCTACATCTTCAATTATAATGCGTTCAGACCACACGGTGTAAATAACTGGTAGGCCATGGTTTTGTTAGTGTATCTTAATTTCAGTTTGTCCCCGTGGAACGAGAAAGTCCCTGCAGCCAGGGAAGCCTGGCTGCTGTTTAAAATAATAATGCCAAAGACGGCCTGCCACCGCATTAACTCTCCCCTCTCTGTTCTGACACATGTATGGAGAGCTTGCTGTGGTCCAGGCATTGTACTGGGCACTTGGCATATGCGACCTCATTTCCAAGAGATTGTTTTTGTTGCTCCGGGAACCCAGATGCAGCAGGAAGCGGGCTCTTGGGAGGGGTCAGCATCTTTTATCAGCCGCAGGGAGACCCCAGTGTCAATGAAGTGCAGGGCTAGTCTGGCCAGAGAGAAGGTGGCAGCCTTACTAGTCTCTTCCACTGCTCTCGGACGGACTCTCACCCAGGGACAGGCCTAGGGCGCGGCTTTTCAAGGCAGCACCTGCCTGGGCACAATATTACAGCTGATGCTCATTTTTTTTTTTTTTTCTTTTCAAGTCTTTGTTTAAATTCTAGTTAGTTAACATTATATTTCTTTTCAAACCCCTTTCCTTCAGGGCCTGGAATTGCGCCACACAACAGAGCCTTGGGCTTTCATTGCCCGCGTTAAGCAGGCTGTGTAATGCAAGAGGGGCCTCTGTATTTGCCTTCTGGGGCACTGCTCCTTGTTGGGCAGCAGAATCAGGTCAAGCTTGACCTCTCTGGTTTAGTAGAAGAATATAGGACACAGCACCAAGTGGTTATAGAAAGGAAGAAACTTGGGGCGCCTGGGTGGCTCAGTGGGTTAAAGCCTCTGCCTTCGGCTCAGGTCATGATACCAGGGTCCTGGGCTCTCTGCTCAGCAGGGAGCCCCCACCCACCTCTTTCTAGCCTGCCTCTCTGCCTCCTTGTGATCTCTGTCTGTCAATAAATAAAATCTTAAAAAAAAAAAAAAAAAAGAGGGGCGCCTGGGTGGCTCAGTGGGTTAAGCCCATGCCTTCGGCTCAGGTCATGATCGAGCCCCGCATCGGGCTCTCTGCTCAGCAGGGAGCCTGCTTCCTCCTCTCTCTCTACCTGCCTCTCTGCCTGCTTGTGATCTCTCTCTGTCAAATAAATAAATAAAATCTTAAAAAAAAAAAGAAAAAAGAAAAAAGAAAGAAAGAAAAAAAGTTAGAAACTTCCTGAGAAGTCACTAGTAGGTCTTAAAAATTTTAGCTTACTGTCTTTTTGTTGGGATTGGGGGGAAGTCTGCAGATTCATTCAACAGATAATTTACTGACTTTATATTAATGAAGCCCCTATTACATGCTAGGAACTGGGTTGAACTAAAGTGTCCCCCATGATGTTTGGGGTGGGAGAGTTAGACATAATCACACAAATGCACAATTAATTCAGACAAGGAACATTATTGGATTTTAAAAATCACTGGGGAGGAATGCCTGGGAGGCTCAGCCGGTTAAGCGTCTGCCTTCAGCTCAGGTCATGATCCCAGGGTGCTCGGGTCAAGTGCCGCATGGGGCCCCTTGCTCGGCAGGGAGCGTGCTTCTCCCTCTGCCTGCTTCTCCCCCTGCTTGTGCTCGCTCTCTCTCTCTCTGACAAAAAAATAAATAAAATCTTAAAAAATAAAATCACTGGGGAATTTAATGAGTGACAGGACCAAGTGAGGATATGGAGCAGTTAGAACTGTCATACACTGCTGATAAGAATATAAAAGGTAGACTCCCTTTGGAAAACTTCGGCAGTTTATTGGAAGCTAAATGTATACTTAACCATCCTACTCTTAGGTATTTGCCCAAAAGAAAGGAAAACAAAACATATTCACACAAAGACTTGTACTCAGCTGTTTCTAGCAGCTTTGTTCATGAGAGCCCCAAACTGGAAACCACCCAGTATCTGTCTGCAGGTGAATAAACACTGATCCAGCCATCGACTGCATCACTACTCAGGGGCCAGAAGGAAGAAATGCAGCTACGCACAGCAGCATGGTTGGATGTTAGAAGCATTATATGCTGAGAGTGGTTCAGACCAGACACAAAAGACTGCAAATTCTGATTCCGTTTATATAAAGCTCTGTAAATGCAAACTAATCTATAGCGATAGCAGACAGATCAGTGGTTGCCTGAGAGCAAGGAGTGGCCGGAGGAACTGATGGCCGGGGGGGGGGGGGGGGGGGGGGGGGGGGGGGCATGGGAAAAACGTGGGGATGATGGAAATATTCTGTATCTTGATTGTAGTGATGATTTCACTCACGTATGCATATTCAAAACTATCAAATTGTACCCTTCAAATGGATATAGTTTATCATATATAAATTATACCTCAGTAGTTAATTTTTAAAACCTTAAAAAAAATCACTGGGGAATAGTTCTGAAGGAATTTGATATTTACATAGTCTCAAAATATCACCCGAAACATTAATTACCAAGGGGAAATGTGCCTTTATAATGAAGAGATCTGGGGGTTACCACCTTAACAAAGTGACCAGACCTGGCACCCCTACTGTTAGTTCAACCAAACCTTCTGTGTCTCTTTGCTGAAAATGCATAATCTGAATCTTACCATGAAGAAACAATTAGGCAAGACCAGAATGTGATAGCTTTTAGAAGACAGCTGGCCTGGACTCAATCAAAAAGGTCAGTGGCATGAAAAAGAAAACAGCTTGAGGGCCTAATGTAATTTCAGCATTTATAACATAAACACGCTTCCCTTTCAGATAGCCCAACGGTAGGACCTTAAGCTTTGGTGTCACCCCTGGCATCCTCACTTCCGTAGGTAGTAGCCGGCCTTCGGCTTGAACTGGCTAAGCTTTGTCTTTCTGTTCTTCCAAATTGGGAATAAAAATAGCTCCTTCAGAGAGCTTTTGAGAAGTAAATGCACTCCTGTTTGTGACGTTCTCACATGATGCCTGGTCCCCAGGAATCATTCAGTTGGTGGTAGCCGGTATCTTGGCGGGCCTGTCGCTGACTTGCTGTGGTTGTAGAAACCCAAGCAGGACATCTCCCCAGAACAGTAGGGATGAGGCCGGACAGCGTCTGGGCGCAGTTTTTTAAAACTTCTTATTGCAGTTTAGCGTCCATTAAAGCACAGTACACCCGTCATTAAATTACAGCTCAGCGAACGGCCGCAAACCGAGCACCGCTGTGTGGCCGGTTCAGGGGACAGAAGGTGAGTAGTTCCCACAGAACCCTTTTGCCAGGGATCACCACTCTCCTGGCTTCTAACAGCATGGAGTAAGCTTGTCTTTTCGTGTTTTGAAAGTGGACTCGTACCAAATGTGCGGTTTGGTGCGTGGCTTCTGTCTCTCAGCGTGATGTCCGTGAGAGTCACCCGGCCCACGGTTGAATCTGTAAATTCAGCCATGGGATTGGAGACTGTTCTCCTTGTGTGCTCTTCCATCATACGAGTCATCCGCTATCTGTTTATTCATTCTGCTCTTTGTGGACATTTGGGTGCTTTCCAGTTTGGGGCGGCTGTGAATAGCGCTGCTGGGAACATTCTTGTACATGAATTTTGGTGCGTGTTTGCACACTCTTTGCTTCAAGTACAAAACCAAGAGTGAGGCAGCTTTTAATAATTGATTTCAGCATGTTGAGCATGACGGTTTAAAAGACCTTTCAGTCCTTGAAGGGATAATCATCTGTGAAGCTGTGAGCTAAAGCAGTAAGGGTTCCCTTCACTCCCTATCGATGCCCTTGTGTTTCGTGTCTTCTAAGGAGCAGGGGTTGGTTCTGGCCAGGGCGAGTGTGGGTCCGCAGAGCTGTATCTCATATTCTTTTAGCAGCTGGATCATTCCTGTTTGCAAAGTGGGTCTGGCTTGAAAGAATCTTGAATTCTTCTGGTACCTTGTGACGTCACTGTTGTCTTTGCCGGGGTTCTGTCTGTGGTTTTGAGTTGAGACTGGTTAGCACAGATCGCGGTAACCCCATGGCGTTTGCAGGCCAGCCCACTGCAGAGCATTGCTCTCTGATTCAGCTTTGGCTCTTCTGCCTCGCAGATAAGGAGGTGTTCTTACTGATACTTACCAGTGAGACTCCAAAATGAAAGGTTCAGCCCTGGGGGCAGTTTGTGAGGAGAGGAAAGGTGAGGCTGCACGAGCGGGGGTGGCTGAGTGTGAGTGCCGAGCCCCAGAGCCACGGCTTGAGGGCTGTGGCTGTCATTCAGCTTGTCTGCGTCGTTTGCAGGTCAGAGGTGGCCCTCATCTCCTCTGCGCAAATGGAAGCCCTCTCTAAAAATGGTCTTTGACAGATACTTAGAGCTGTGACCTTCCTCCTGATTTAGCTCATTTGCCTGGGTAAATGAGCAGAGTGCTTTCTGCGTGGCAGATTTAAATTTCACCACTAATTGAGAGTAGCATCTTTGGGGAGAAATGCTTGCCATTAGATCAGAGGCCTCTGGGAGACAGCCTGGCAACAAACACATCAGGGCCAATGAAGGCAGGAGGTGGGGATGGGGAGAGTACAGGACACAACTGCTTTTAGTAACTATGGGACGGGCCTCAGAGAAGCCAAGGGAGGACTTCTGTCACACGCCCAGGGGGCCCGTGTGCACGCATGTCATGTACATGTCATGTAGGTTCGGGCAGCCCTTTTCCCCCGTTTTATCTTGCGCCAGAATAATTCTCTACAGGATGAACCTGGAGCAAAGTGCGTGCATTCCGATCTCCACTCTGCTCCTTGGGAACAAATATTAACCTGAGCAGTGACTCCATTTCCCTGAGTGTAAAATGGGGATGGTAATGCTCTGAATCGTGGGGTTGCTTCAGTGGGTTAAAGACCTTAGGAGAGTTCCTGGCGGGTCAGTGGGGATAATTAGCCTTCGTGGCTGCTCCCGCTGCTGCAGCTTCTGGTGCCGCTGTTGACCCTGTCCAAGGCACACCCCGGTGCACCCTCCACTCCAGGGAGGCCTCCCTTGAGCCTTGCGGGAGCCCTTGTTTGCCAGGCCCCTGCTGCCCACTGGGCCTTGTGCCCTTCACCAAGGAGGTCTGGTGGAGGCTTCTCCCTCAGGCAGGGAGGGGGAATAGCCCAGTGACTCACTCTCCCTTCCGAGATCCTGAGGGCCAGAGAGCAGAGCAGGTCACGCGTGGACTTTGGAACGCATCGCACTCGGTTTAAAATTCCAGCTCTGCTACTGCTCTTAGCTCGACTGCCTTAGCCTCCGAGCTCTGTGCTTCCTGGGTAAAATGCATCTAATGGTAATACCTCCCTTGTTAGGATTGCTCAGATTGAATGGGATCGTGTATATCAGCTGCTTGGCCTGGCACGTAGGGAACACCTAGCAAGGGGAGCCCTCCTTGTTCTTTTGTGCTGAAATCGGCATTGCTGGCTTCTTGCTTGTTCTCTGATTCGTTCATGGGCTGCTTTTGAATCCCTCTTTAGGTGTTCATTCCTCATGGGCAGCCTCTTGTTTTAGATCTTCCCCATGCTTACTTGACCTGTGATAAAGGCTTGGGAATCTTTTTTTCCACAGAGCTGTCCTCTCTTCCGTTTTACCTCACTCTTGAGGGAGATGGTCCCCTGTGCATTTATTTCTCTGCCTGGTTCCAGAGTTCCAGGGACCCAGAGTACGTAGAATTGTGAGGATCCTGTCCTCATTCACTCAGCACTTAAATACCGTGTGCCACGCAGTGTTTGAGACGCTGAGGATACGGTGTTGGGCAAGACAGTTAAAAATCCCTGCTGTCGGGGTGCCTGGGTGGCTCAGTGGGTTAAGTGTCTGCCTTCGGCTCAGGTCATGATCCCAGGGTCCTGGGATGGAGCCCCACATCGGGCTCTCTGCTCAGCAGGGAGCCTGCTTCTTCCTCCTCTCTCTCTGCCTGCTTCTCTGCCTATCTGTGATCTCTCTATTAAATAAATAAATAAAATCTTTCCAAAAAAAAAAAAAAAAACACCCCGCTGTCCTGCGGCAGGCATTTTAATCTAGTGGGGGAGACAGTAACAAATAAAATATATATAATGAATTTTGGTCATTAGTGCTTGGGAGGATAAAAATGAAGCAGGGAAGTGAGATGTGAAATGTCTGGAGTAAGTGTCAAAATTTTAGATACGGGGAGCTGGGGGAGAGTGTCTTATGATGAGAGCCTGATGGAAATGAGAGAGGGAACCATGCCATTACCTGGAGAAGAAGCTTCCAGACAGATGGAAGAGCCAGAGTGAAATTCCTAAGAGTAGCACATCTCCTGGTAAGGGCCTTGGCCTCTACTGAGTGAGGTAAGAAGTCACTGGCACTGGAGGGTTTTAAGCAGAGGAACTGTATTTGGCTTTTGCTTGGTAAAGTAACCCTGGCCACTGCGTAGAGAACAGACTTGACCCTTGGGGACCTGAAGGCTCTTGATCTTCCTGTGCTTCTGCCGATCTCCCTGCATTCTGTGCTTCCTTTCTCTGGACATATAACTAGTCCTCTGTATTGCTGGCATGGGTTGACCTAGATCCTTAGTTTAGACCTGAAAGGATGGAGGTATAACTCAGTGTGGGTAGGTGGGGGGAGAGCCTGGGTTAGAGCCAGAACTGGGAGAATGCAAGAGACGGTAAGCAGATGGGGCAGCTGCCGAGCCGGCTTGCCTTGCCAGCCTCCTCTTTCTTCACATTTTCCAGTTTTATGCCTCCGGTCTTTGCTAACACGTGCCCCCAGCCCCTGCACCTAATAAATCCCCACTCTTTCTAAAGCCTTCGCACCCTAGCTATGCATCTCTTATAGCACATTTTGCCTTGTATTAGGATTAATAAGGCCGTGAGGGTGGGGCCCTTGATTTGATAGGATTTGTGTTCTTCTAAGAAGAGACACAAGAAAGGTCTCCCGAGAAACGAATTGGCCAGCACATTGATCATCGTGGACTTCCCAGCCTCCAGAACCATGAGAAAATATGCTTCTGTTGTTCAAGCCCTTCAGTCTCTGGTATTTTATCACGGCAGCCTGGGCAGATGAATACAGATGGCCAGGCCTTGACAGAGGCACCAGAGCTCCTAAGATCCTTGAGTTAGGGGCCAGTTCTTTCTTGGTGTGTGCATTCCCATGGGGCCTGGCTCTCCAGCGGCCGCAGTCGGGGATCTTTGTGTTCACATAGCTAGAAGAGAGCAACTAGGTCAGTAAGAATGGGAATTGAGGCATCAGAGAAAGTCAGAAGGCCTAAGACTGGTAGAAGGAGACATGGAAGAGTGCCACTTGAGAATCCTGGTCTGAAAAGATAAGCTCACTCTTTTGTGTAGGGCCTGGCTCTCAGGTGGTTTGTTTGTTTGTTTGAAATGGAAGCTGACTTGGGTATCAGGCAATTGAATCCTACTTTTGCAAACAGAGATGGTGTAAAGGCGCCATGATTTCACCCGTTTGCCTTCTTTCACTCCTGGCTGGAGTCCTTTGGCTGTTTGAATTTGGTGGCCTCCCAGCAGTTTGAAGAATAACAAACTCACACAATTTATCTTTTCACGTAAGCTGCAATTTGGTTGAAACAAGACCTTTCTAGTACGTAGTCCAGAGCTCCTGATAACTGCGACTACAACCAGTGTTTCTGCTTTGTGATCTGTTTTTTTGGTGTTTCAAAAACCACAACAGAAAACTCTTTCTTCTGTTGTGGGTGTCAGGAGCCAGCATTTGGGCTGCGGCAGCAAGAGGGTGTTTTGTACAAACTTAATCTAGAATGAAGTACTTCGCTTCCTAGGCAGAGAGTGTGTATTCCTCTGTAATGCATAAACCGAGTAGAGGACCCCAAATCTGGTAGACGCAAAATTCTTCTGAGTCTTAAAAATGTAGGTTACGTATTGTTGTTGTTGTTTTGTTTTGTTTTGTGTTAATGTCACTAGAACTAGATCACTAAGGCAGCTGAAAATACATGACCCGAACTGAACTGAATAAAACAACTGTTGATTCTGAGAAGCTCCTTGGTTCTCAGCTGCCCTAATCCATGCGAACCAGCTTTGGGGAAAGGATCACGGGTGGCACAGTAGGGTAATAATGAAAAGTCAGCCTAGTTTGGAAAATGTGGAAACAGGCTGAGATGCACATCATCTGATGGCAGGAATGTGATTGTGGCAGTTTTAACAACAATAATGAAGAAGATAATTAACATTGTGGAGGCCCAGTCTGGAGCGCTGCAGAAGCGTGACTTCGTTTCATCCTTGCTGGGAGGACAGAGCCCCCGAGGAGCCGGCCCTCGCCCACGCACAGCTAGCCTTGCCACAGCCTTCCTGGCAGCATTTATGTAAGGTCAACAGTGTCTTCCTAATCTGAACATCTCTATTTCACATTTCCTGTATTTTAGGTAAGGAAGCTTTATCTTCCACATGATCTCGGAAGGGAAGACTTATGCATCATTTAAATAATACAAGCAAGATTACAGGGGAGAACCCCTTAAACCACCTGAAAAAGAAAGTGGTTATCTTTTTAATAAAGTAGAAATCGCTGTATTCCTGTCAGACTTTCGTTCTTGAAGGATCTGAAGTTTCGAAAGTAAAAAGGAGCCTTAATGTTGCCACCCAGTTATGAGCATCATTTAACAAGAAAGCACATACAGCAGAGCAGTCGAGAATAAGCTGCCGGGACCATTTGCTTGGTGCCAGGCTGGGTTCTGCCACCTCATTAGCTCTGTGATTGTGGGCAAGGCACTGAACCCTATCTGAGCCTCAGCTTCCTAGTCTATTAAATGGGGTTGATGATGAAAACAGTAATTTAATATGTCCATATGTCCTTCCAGATTTGAGCAGTTACTTCTGCACATTTGGCAAATAGAGTACTGACTAATGGCATACCACGGAACATACTAACGACAGGAGATTTTTAGCTCTTCTTAAAAGCAGACCTCCTGATACTGTTGTTCAGATGGTACTATCCCTCATCTTTTTTTCTTTTTTTTTTTTTAAGTCTGATTTAAACTATCAAATATATGGCTTAGGTTTATTCATCCAAATAGGCTTTCTCAGTTTCTCCAAATTTGGGAAGTTAGACCTAGTAACCATTTTGGTACAGTGGCAAGGTGACTGGTGCAGGCATCAGAACATCTGACTTTGAGTTCTCATGTGTCATTCACTCATTCAGGCAGTGAGCGAGCACCGTCAGTAGTCTGGAGTCGGGGAATAGCACATGGGCCCTGCCCTGAGGAGTTAAGAAGTGGGAGTGGGCAAATAGGTCTAGGAGGAGGGACATGTCTGTGTACAAAAGACTACGAGAACCCAAGGGAGAGAGCTAGAGTCATCTCATTGCTCTTATCCTTAATTCTTCAGTGCAGAATGGAGCTGCTGTCTGCCTTACCTATGCTCCATGACAGCTGATGCCAAAGATCAAAAGGGAGACACATGGAGGGGCGCCTGGCTGGCTCAGTAGCTGGAACATGTGACTCCTGGTGTCTGGGGGCCGTGAGTTCCAGTCCCGTGTTGGGCGTGGAGACTACTTTAAAAAAAAAGGGAGAGACACACGCAACACGTTTGTAAATTATAAAACTTTGTGACTATTCTTGTCTCGAGGTGTGTTGGTCTCCCAGTTTGAGAGGTAAGGCCTTCACCTGTTCTTGAACAGGTGTGTGCCGTAGCACGTCTAATCGTTTCCACAGCCCTGCAGGGTAGACCCGTCCTGACGCCAGGACGATTAGCGGTGCTTGGCAGCCGTGCTTTCCCGACCGAGGAGCCCGATTCCTACAGCTTTGGTCTTACTTCTTGCATATCTTGCCTATTAAGAGGTTGGCCATATAATCATCACCTGTGCTGTAGGGGCGCCAGACTTTCTGATGTAGTGGGCCAGCAAGGTCCCCTCAGCGTTTGGGTGGTAGTATATGTTGCCAGGCATTTTCTGTCCTGCCAGGCGAAGACATTAAAGTTTATAAACGGTCTATTAGACAAATCAGCTGAAACTAATATTACTTTGTATATTAACTAACCGGAATTTAAATAAAAACTTAAAAAGCTCATCATATCTATTAGACCGTTATTTCGCAAAAGTGAGGAGACTTTATCAACCCAGAGTAGTAGAAAAGATGATTGCAGAATACGAGCTCATCTCCTGTTAACTGTTTTATCATGTGTTTGTTATGAAATGCAGGACAGTGTGCACTGAAGAAGCAAGTCTCCCTCAGTGTTCTGCCCTAGGTCCCCTAAGCGCATGTGCTCCTTTGCTCTGTGTGGAAGCTACAGGGATCCTTGTTCCTTGTTGGACCGCAGTGTTTCTTCCCTGCAGAAGATAGTCCTCTGTTTCACAGCTGGATTTTCCCTTGTTTCTTTTGGCTTCTGGGCTTTTGATATATTTAGGAAGGGTTACTCCACTCAGGATTATTTTTGAAAGTCTGTCACCACTTTTTCCTAGTATTTTATGGTTTTCTTTTTATCTAAAATTTGTTTTATGGAAGATGCAGCATTATTTCAGTTGTGACGGCATTGTTGGCTGTATCGTGCGTCCTCTGTCTTCCTGCCACAGGTTGGAAAACCCCTTGTAGTATATACAGATTCTTCTATTTCTTTCAGAACCCTCTCATCTCATTGATCTAGCTAGCTAGTTACTCATTCAGTCCATGTGCCAGAACTACATTATTTTATTTACTGTAGTTTTAGAGGTAGCCACTTTGGGATTTTCTTGGCTTTTCTTGCTTTTGTTTATTTTTCCATATGAACTTTAGAAACTGTTTGTTTAGTTTTAAAAATAAACCTTTTGTAATCCACTGGGATCTTCGTAGATCATACATTAACTGGTTTGTTTTCCCTAAGATTTTATTTATTTGACAGAGAGAGAGAGAGAGCCCGAATGGGGGAGCAACAGGCAGAGGGAGAAGCGGGGGCTTCCCGCTGAGCGCGGGGCACCCCACCAGGCTCAGCCCCAGGACCCTGGGGTCATGACCTGAGCTCAAGGCAGACGCTTAATGCTTAACCGACTAGCCACCCAGGCACCCCTTACGTTAACTGTTGATAACTTTAGGTTGTCTTTTGTGTTCTTCAGTCTTAATTTAAAGTTTTCTTCATATAGTTCTTGCACATTTCTTTTTGGATGCATTTTTTTTTAAGATTTTATTTATTTATTTGGCAGAGATCACAAGTAGGCAGAGAGGCAGCCAGAGAGAGAGTAGGGAAGCAGGCTCCCTGCGGAGCAGAGAGCCCGATGTGCGGCTCGATCCCAGGACCCTGAGATCATGACCTGAGCCGAAGGCAGAGGCTTAACCCACTGAGCCACCCAGGCGCCCTTGGATGCATGTTTTAAAAGGGGCTAAATAGGGGCGCCTGGGTGGCTCAGTGGGTTAAGCCGCTGCCTTCGGCTCAGGTCATGATCTCAGGGTCCTGGGATCGAGCCCCGCATCGGGCTCTCTGCTCAGCATGGAGCCTGCTTCCTCCTCTCTCTCTGCCTGCCTCTCTGCCTACTTGTGATCTCTGTCTGTCAAATAAATAAATAAAATCTTAAAAAAAAAAGGGGGGGGGGCTAAATAAGTAGGTGTTTATATAGATGAAGTTTTTGATTTCTGCATATTGACTTTGTACCCAGACTCCTTATTGAACTTTTTATTGCTTGTAATAATTTCAAATGATTCAGTCTGCTTTATTGAAATATAATTTACATACAATAAAACTCACCAATTTTAAGTGTGACTCACAGTGAGCTTTGACGGATGTATATAGTTATGTGACCATAATCACAATCAAGATATAGAACTTCCTGGGTTTTTTAGGTAAATAATTTGTAACATCCATAAATGATTATAATTTACCTCTTTTCCCCATATTTATTTCTCTGATTTCTTTTTCCCCCCTGGACTAATTATATTGACCTATAGAACCTCCAGGATAATATTAAAGAATACTAGTAATGGTGGATATTCTTACCTTGTTCCTTGTTGACTTTTGGGATGAGATAAATGTGGGATCTCCTGATCAGATGGGGGCCACCAAATATGGGGCGACCTGAGGGGGAGGGGGCCAGCAGTGGCATGGGCAGTGAAAGAATTCACCTGAGCAGAGTAAAGGGAGAAAGAAGTTTATTGAATACACTGCAAGGGAGAGACTGTTTGCGCCAAGGCAGTGGGGCGGGGCCGGCGGGAGGGCTTTATTAAAGGGGGCAGGTGAGGAAGCATGGGAACATGTGGAATTCTGCTTTTTTGGTACCTGTGTCTGTTGGTCAGCTAGGGCTTCTGGATATTTTTAAAGTGGGTTATCTAATGCGCCTGTAGTATTCAGACAGGGGTTTGGGGCTTGCTGTGGGCCTTCTACCTGACTCCAGTTTCATTGTTCACGTTGGTTACCTAAAAATGGCCTCTATCATAAATATATATATATTTATATATATATATATATTTATAAAAATATATAAAATATATATATATATTTTTATAAATATATATATATATATACATATATTTTTTTTTGAAGGATTTACTTATCCTTTTTTACTAAGAATTTTTTGGTTTTGGGGCACCTGGGTGGCTCAGTGGATTAAGCCGCTGCCTTCGGCTCAGGTCATGATCTCAGGGTCCTGGGATCGAGCCGCACATTGGGCTCTCTGCTCAGCAGGGTGCCTGCTTCCCTCTCTCTCTCTCTCTGCCTGCCTTTCCATCTACTTGTGATCTCTGTCTGTCAAATAAATAAATAAAATCTTTAAAAAAAAAAAGAATTTTTTGGTTTTATTTTTATCAAGAATGGAGTTAGATTATATTAAACGCCCTTTGAGCTTTTATAAAGTTGCAGTCATTATAATTTTTCTTCTTCAGTTTGTTTAGGAATATATTAATAATCTTCTACTTTTGACCCACCACAGCAGTCCTAGAATCATACTTGTGCTAGGATGGGAAATAGATCTTTGGTATTTTTCCCCAGTTTCTGGACTCTTAGCTCTGAAAACCTTGGGAATTTGGGAGTGATTGCTGTCTTTTCTGTGTTAATGAGATGACAGGTGACTGGGGTCCCTAGATAGCTTCAAAATGGACGCTGGTCACCAGAAAGACCCAGGAACTTGAAGCCTTATCCCCACCCTCTGGGAAGGGACAGGGAGCTGGAGACTGAGTTTACTCACCTGCAGGCCTGTGATTGAGAATTAATCTGAAATACTGATGTAATGAAGCCTTCGTAAAAACTCCTAGGTGGTGGGATTCAAAGAGCTTCTTGGTGAAGGTGGTGGTGGTGCCCTCAGAGAGACAAGGAGGCCCATCTGTCTTCCCGCAATCCTTGGCTTCTCTTCCCTTCAGCTATCCCTGCACTCTAGGCTTTATAATAAACTGCTAATAGTTACGTAAAAAGTGTTCCTGAGGGGGGCGCCTGGGTGGCTCAGTGGGTTAAGCCACTGCCTTCAGCTCAGGTCATGATCTCAGGGTCCTGGGATGGAGCCCCGCATCGGGCTCTCTGCTCAGCAGGGAGCCTGCTTCCTCCTCTCTCTCTGCCTGCCTCTCTGCCTGCTTGTGATCTCTGTCTGTCAAATAAATAAATAAATAATCTTTAAAAAAAAAAAAAAGTGTTCCTGAGGGGCGCCCGGGTGGCTCAGTTGGTTAAGCGGCTGCCTTCGGCTCGGGTCATGATTCCAGGGTCCTGGGATCGAGCCCCGCATCCGGCTCCCTGCTCAGCAGAGAGCCTGCTTCTCTCTCTCCCCCTCTCCCTGCCGCTCTGCTTACTTGTGCTCTCTCTCTGGATCTCTGTCAAATAAACAAATAAAATTTAAAAAAAAAAAAAAAAGTGTTCCTGAGTTCTCAGAGTTGTTCGGGCAAGTTATCAAACTCTCAGAAGGTGTTGCGGGAGCCCCCAGTTCCTGAGCCGTCGGTCAGAAGTAGTGGTGGCCCCGAGGCCTTGGCTGGCCTCTGAGGCGGGGGCCAGGCCTGTGGGACTGGTCTTCACCTGCAGGTCTGCACTGACTCCAGGTCGCTGTCGGCAGAGGTGAAGTGAACTGGACACTCAGCGGGTGTCCAGAGACTTGGTCGGTGTGAGAAAGACCCACCCGCATTTGGTGTTGGAGGTGTTGTGAGGAAAAACGGATCACTGGGGGGCGTGTGCAGCACGTTATTTTTAAACGTGCTGCTGAATGCTGTTGGCTTAGAGATTTTGCATCCGTGTTCCTGAATGCAGTTACTCTGTGGAGGTTTTTGTTTCCTTTTGAGTGCTCAGAAATGTTCACTGTCTTTTTATTTTATTTATTTTTTAGGATTTTATTTATTTACTTGACAGGCAGAGATCACAAGTAGCCAGAGAGGCGGGATAAGAGGGGTGCATGGAGCAGGCTCCCCGCTGAGCAGAGAACCCCACGCGGGGCTCGATCCCCGGACCCTGAGACCATGACCTGAGCCGAAGGCAGAGGCTTTAACCCACTGAGCCACCCAGGCGCCCTGTTTATTGTCTCCATATTCAGTGGCAGCCTCACCGGTTGTGAAATAATTGGGTTCTCCTTTCTTTTGTTGATGACTTAATAGGCACCGCGCTGCTCTCTTCTACTGTGCACCACGCATTGGGGAAATATGAGGGCAGCCCGTGTTTTACTTGGACTTTTTTTTTTTTTTTTTTAAGTTCAGTAGGTTTATTAGGATATACCTTACTAATTGAACTATAAATCACTTTTTTCCTGGAACATAGTGAGCCCTCTTAATCTGTGGATTTGAGTCATCTTAACTTCTATTCTGTGTGTCCCGTACTGGGTTTTCAGCAATGACTTTTCCATGTGTTTTTTATTTCCATAATGGAAAAATATTTATTTCTCTCCTACTTCTCTGACCTCGGCCCATAAATGTTTTGTCTACTTTTTTGTTGTCTCGTATCTTTTCCAAGTACTTGTAGCTAGCTCTGTTTTACACACTTTCACAGAGGAGATCGCAGTTTTTGTTTTTTTTTTTAAATTCATGGAAATATATTTTATTTACTACATGACAACATTTTGTGATATATGTTCTTTGCAATTAGTTTCTCTTGTAACTTCCCTCTTTGCTGGTAGTCTTCTTGGAGATCTTGGGCACTTTTTTTTGTAAAGTGTAGTAAAACACATCTAACATAAAATTCGCTATCTTGACCATTTTTAAATGTATCGCTCAGTATGTGCTAGATCCTTTCTCGATTGTCATGCATCTTTGAATGAGGCGATTCCTTCCTCTAGAAATTCGTAGAAAATCTTTGGGCAGAGGGCTGGCTTAGCTGGAGTTTTCCTTAAATATTCTGGACGTGAACTGCGCAGTAGCCTTTCTTGCCCTCAGACATCTGGACTCTGTGGCTGAGATCCCCCAGGCAGTCCCTCCGTTGCCCTGCCTCCCTGACAGACTGCTTCCCGTAGGTTTGACCCGTGTGTGCGTGTCTCCGTGCCAGATGGGTCTGCCTCTGTCACCTAGTCTCTGAGCCAGTTCCCACTGGTTGAAACAATGGATTGCTGGTTTTGCCCCCTTAGAATGAAGGGGTTACTTCTTCAGAAGTAGGCTTGCGCGCTCTGTCCGGCATCTGGGACAACAGGCTTTCTCCTTCATCACTTTCCCACACCCTCGTCTGACCTTTGCAGCATTGGGCAGTTCTCGCTCACATGTTGGGGTTTGGGGTCACACATGTCTCTGGTTTTGTCAGAGATGTGATGTTTCTGTTTCTCATTCTCCCGGTTGCTTTGTGTGATTCTCTGGTGGAGAAAAGGGTAAAGTGGTCTTTTTTCTGCCGTTTTAAAACAAAATACAGTCTTCTAACTGAAAGCAGTTTAGCCTTCCGAAAAGCTCGTTTTTATGGTTCCTATTCTTTATCTACTGATGAGCACTTCCTCACTGCGGCTCCTTGGGAAATTGTGGCTTTTGGATCATTGAAAGGTGACCTGATTTTGTGGAGGGAGTAGCTGGGGGTTTTCTGAGAGGGGTGTGTTTAGACCCATTCCTGACTTCTCTCCATCAGCCTGGCTCTTTCTGTCTTCCTCTGATTTTATTAGCATTTCATGTGGATCTTTGTCCTCAAGGACCCATTTCTCCTCACTCTGGTAAGCAGCCTGAGGACGATATGTCCTGTAATAGCAGGTGGTGTGTGCTGCGGGCGTAAATGGGAACCGTTCTCATCGCTAGAACAGGAGGCCGTAGTGAGCTTGCAGGTGACAGACCTGCAGAGCCCTGGGGCTTTCTCAGGTCTTGCAGTATGGAGAAGTTCAGAGGTTTTCTTTTCTGTTTTTGTTTGTTTGTTTGTTTGTTTGTTTTTAATGCTCCCCTTATTTGTTTGTGTTAAAGATTTATTTATTCATTTGAGAGAGAGTGCACGTGCACAGGAGCACGCATGAGCAGGAGAGGGAGAAGGGAGCAGACTGAACTGAACTCAGCAGACTGAACTCCACTGAACGTGGAGCCAAAACTCGGGCTCGATCTCATGACGCTCAGATCACAACTGGAGCCAAAATCAGGAGTCGGTCATTCAATCGACGAAGCCACCCACATGCCCCTGGTTTGTTTACTTTAAAGTAAACTCTGTCCCCGGCATGGGGCTCAAACTCATGACCCCAAGATAAGAGTCACACACTCCACCAGCTCAGGTGACCAGGCGCCCCGTAGATTTTTGTTCTTCAGTCTACAGAAAGAGAACAAAGTTCCTTTTGAGAGAATAGATTTTCTTTTTCACCACAGCCTTAATTATTATTATCATTATCATTTTTTTTTAAAGATTTTTTATTTATTTGTTAGAGAGAGAGGGAGAGAGAGCAAGCACAGGCAGACAGAATGGCAGGCAGAGGCAGAGGGAGAAGCAGGCTCCCCGCTGAGCAAGGAGCCCGATGTGGGACTCGATCCCAGGACGCTGGGATCATGACCCGAGCCGAAGGCAGCTGCTTAACCAACTGAGCCACCCAGGCGTCCCTCATTATCATTTTTTAAAATATTTTATTTATTTCTTTTGACAGAGAGAGATCACAAGTAGGCAGAGAGGCAGGCAGAGAGAGTGAGAGGGAAGCAGGCTCCCTGCAGAGCAGAGAGCCCGATGCGGGACTCGATCCCAGGACCCTGAGATCATGACCTGAGCCGAAGGCAGCGGCTTAAACCTCTGAGCCACCCAGGCGCCCTATCATTATCATTTTTTAATGAAATTTTGTTTTAAGATTTATTTATTTGACAGAGATCACAAGTAGGCAGAGAGGCAGGCAGAGGGGCTGGGAAGGCAGGCTCCCCGCTAAGCAGAGAGCCCGATGTGGGGCTTGATTCCAGGACCTTGGGACCATGACCTGAGCCGAAGGCAGAGGCTTTAACCCACTGAGCCACCCAGGCGCCCCATCATTATCATTATTTCTGTTGCTAAACTTCTCTTCTGCAGGTGGCCACAGAATACCAGTTGGTCAGGACAGGTTTAAGTATCAGCGTTAAAGCAGCAGACTTTTCTTATCCATGATGTTTTTCCTGAAGGCTCTGCTCTGCCTCTTCCTCACTCAGGGACCCAGATGATAGGGCAGCCACGCTCTTGAATAATGCAGGGAGCAAGAGGAAAAGAAGCTTGTGGAGAGTCTCATTCCAGCCATTAAAGCTTCACTCCTGCTCCCCGACTTTGCTTCTGCTCTAAGGCATTGGTCAGAACTGGTCACATGGCTTCCCCCACATGGCTCAGGGTGGCAAGGGTGTTCACTCTTCTGGATCCCAGGAGAAACACTGGTGACAACCACAGCCACCTGTCTGTTGTACCGGCAGGGCTGGCAGGTGTCCCCGTGTTGGGGTTTGTACGTTTTGCTTTTAGCACACCAGTAGAGTGGAATGTCTGTGCCCAGTTCTGCATAGAACTTCCTGGGTGATCTTGCAGAGTGAAAATATTCTGAGCTAATCTCTTTGCTCTTTTCTGCATGATCTTACTTAATCTCCATACAGTCCTATGAGATAAAAACTACTATTTTCCTATTTTAATGATGAGCTGGTATTGAGGAAAATTAAATCATTTGCCCAGAAGTGGCTTAACTAATAAGTAGCAGATTCATCTCAAATGTTTATCTAATTCCAGAGCTCAAGCTCTTAATCTTATTTATTTGTATCTTAAGGCCCGAGTGTCCCCAACTTTAAAATGAGAGGTTTATTAGACTAGCTCATCTAGACAAGGGGCTTGCTGGCTTACAGTGTTGCCCACCTTCTGACGGCTGGAATAGCAGCCTGTTCGTCTGTGCTTTGAAATGCTAGCCCTAACAAGGTTCGGCCTTTCCTGGAAGCAGAAACCCAGAACCTGCAACTGAATAATTTTAAAATGGAAATCTTGATATGGCAGAGAGACATGATCCACGGCAGCACAACTTACACTTCTCTTGTCCGGTTGTAGCAAGGACCTTGACGACCACATGTCATGGTGGCTTGATTGTTTCTGGCCGAAATGTTCAGAGCCGGTGTTCTTTGTGAGTGGAGGGATACATGCACAGCAATATATCCGGTGCTGTCTTTGGCCTTCTAAATAAATTCGGCAAGGAGACCAGCTTTTAAAATAGGTTAAACTTAGGGGCACCTGGGTGGCTCAGTGGGTTTAGTCTCTGCCTTCGGCTCGGGTCAGGATCTCAGGGTCCTAAGATCGAGCCCTGCATCAGGCTTTCTGCTCAGCGGGGAGCCTGCTTCCCCCCTCTCTCCCTCTGCCTGGCTCTCTGCCTACTTGTGATCTCTCTCTCTCAATCTGTGTCGAATAAATAAATAAAGTCTTTTAAAAAAATAATAAAATAGGTTAAACTTAAAAAGTGGGGGTTTTGCTAGGTCTTTAGATTTTCATCTCCTTTTTAAAGCTTTTGTTTTTGTTTAAAATGGTTACTCCTTATTAAAAATAATCAAAGGCACAGTGCCTAGAAATTGTTCATTCATGTACTATTGGTGGGAATTTAAACAGAAATGGCCATTAAAAAAGATCATTTGGCAGTAACTTAACAATTTCAAAGTCTTACGTCCTTGGTCCTAGCCATTGGCCCTTTTGGGAATTTGTCCTGTGGAACTGTTTGCCTCTGTCCACAAAGTCATGTATAAGGATGTCTGTCACCAGAGAAGAGCGCATCCACCTGCCAGGGTCCTCGGCGGCCATTAAAAATGAGGTTTGTCTGTCTGTACAATGTGGAACTGTGTCCACAGTTTATTGTAAAGTGAGAACAGCAGTTGTAAAATAAGGTGTGTAGTATGATCCCACTCATAAGGTAGAAGCAGCCTGTATGTGTGTGTTTATGACATGATGGGGAGATGTCAGGGCACCTGGCCGCCTCAGTTGGAAGAGCACGTGACTCTTGATCTCAGGCTTGTGAGTTCGAGCTCCACCTTGGGTGTAGAGATTACTAAAAAAAGAAGAAGGAAAGAAAACTGTTTGAGAATAGCAAAGATTTCAGGAGCGTCTCCCCAAGTGGTGCTGGGAGAAGAGGGAGATTTTAGATAGGGGAGTGATGAAAAATAGGGCTTTCACTATTTATGTATAATTTGTGTAAGCACTGCATTGCATGAAAAGGAATTTAACCATAAATCTTATATTACTTTTTTTTTTTTAAGATTTTATTTATTTCTTTTGCACAAGCAGCGGGTGGGGAGGGGCAGAGGGAGAGAAAGAAGGTCAAGCAGACTCCACGAGGAGCCCAGAGCCCAGTTCGGATGCTTATCTGACTGCGCCGCCCAGGCACCCCGGTGGTATGCATTACTTCTGAAAAGATCAAACTGTGGGTGCACCTGGGTGGCTCAGTGGGTTAAAGCCGCTACCTTCGGCTCAGGTCATGATCCCAGGGTCCTGGGATGGAGCCCCGCATCGGGCTCTCTGCTCAGCGGGGAGCCTGCTTCCCGCACCCCACCCCTGCCTGCCTCTCTGCCTACTTGTGATCTCTGTCTGTCAAATAAATAAATAAAATCTTTAAAAAAAAAAAAAAGATCAAACTGTGTAGAACTGTTTGAAGTAAAAAAGTAAAGTCACTGTTTCATTCCTCACAGTTATCTGCTGTTAGGAGTTTGAATTGCTCCTTCACAGAGATTTACTTTCTCCACGCGCAAACACATACACACACACACACTGTATAGCATGTGCTGCTTGCTTTTTGGCAGAGAGCAACGCTAAACACACTCTTCTATGCCTTTTTTCGCCGCCTAAAAATACATTGTGGACATTTTCCCATATAGGCAGGTGTAAGCTGCTACTACTTCCTCCTCCTCTTCCTCCCCTTCCTCCCCTTGCTCACTGCATGGTGTTTCTTGGTTTGGACAGACTGTATAATCCATCTACTCAGCCTCCAGTGAAAGACACTGTTTTCAGTCTTGTATCATAAACAGTACTACAGTGGCTGTCTGTCCACAGGTGTGTGCTTACACATGTACGCACACAGCCGTGTGTGCAAATGTGTCCGTAGAATAAATGCCTCAGAGTGGACTGGCGTGTGAGTACATTTTGTATTTTGATGGGCATTGCCAAAATGCTGTCCAGTGTGCTGGCCATCTGCAGCGTATAAAGGCAACACCATAGTGTTAAATGGCAACAGGTTAGAATGAGACAGTGCCTTAAAAATCACCTGGTTCAAGGGCTTGTGAACTGGGTGGTTCAGGTCCTGATTCCAGGGTCTTGGGATTGGGTTCCCTGCTCAGCCGAGAGTCTGCTTGCCCCTCCCCCACTGCACTTCCCCCCACCCCACTCGTGCTTGCTCTCTCTTAAATAAATAAAATCTTTTTCAAAATCGTCTAGTTCAGCTCTGCAATATGGTGACTCTTGTGAATATGTTGAACCAGAGGAATGGAAAAGTAGTTGTGCTCTTAGAAATCAGAATAGTGGTTATCCTTGGTGGGCAGTAGAGACTGGAAGGGGGCTTCTGGAATGCTGGGAATGCTCTGATTCTTTACCTAGGTGCTCTTTATGTGGGTGTGTTTAGTGTGTAAGAATTCATCATTCTGTACTTCTCCTTGAACTCACAAATATGGGGTGGTAGAACATACAATTTTTTTTTAAAGTAGTCTCCATGCCCAACCTGGTGCCCACTATGGGGCTTGAACTTGAACTGATGACCCCAAGATCAAGACTTGAACTGAGATCAGGAGCCGACTGAGACACTCAGGTGCCCATAGAACACATGACCCTTAATCTCAGGGTCGTAAATTAGAGCCCCGTGTTGAGTGTAGAGATTACTTAAAAAAATAAAATCTTCTTTAAAAAATTAACAAATGTTAGGGTGCCTGGGTGGCTCAGTGGGTTAAGCCTCTGCTTTCGGCTCAGGTCGTGATCTCAGGGTCCTGGGATCAAGGCCCACATCAGGCTCTCTGCTCAGCGGAGAGCCTGCTTCCTCCTCTCTCTCTGCCTGCCTCTCTGCCTACCTGTGATCTCTGTCTGTCAAATAAAATAAAATCTTTTTTAAAAAATTTACAAATTTACACTTCAGTAAAAAGCTTTTTAAAGCATCTAGTCCAGCTCTTTCATTTTACAGATAAAATCTGAGGAGTTGAAAGGTAGGTTCCCTCTCTCTCCTACCGTATGTAGCTGAGGTTTCCTGAGAGCCTTATCCTTGACACCAGAGCCCTTGCCTGTCTTGCCAAGACTGGACTAGTGATGCTCTTGGCACCCAAAAGTGCTGTGAATGTGTGACTGTGTCTCTCACCTTGAGGCCCTTAAAGAACAGCGGTGTGTCTGAGAGGCAGCTGAGGTGCCAAATGGAGTTTCTGGTTCGATAGCTCACACCAGTGTTTGGGGAGAGTCCCAGCCCGGGGCTGTGGATAGACAGACATGCTCGGGAAGGTTTGCTGCCTGCCGAGGAAGTCCGGTTGTCTGTTATGCCAGCCTGCCTCTCGCTTGGGATTTCTCTCGCTCATTCCATCTTCTCACTGTGTCCTAATCTGTACTCTCCTCTGCTGCTTCCTGATCGTTTTTAGGCCAGTGTCTGTTTCACATAATTGTATCCTCTTCAGGAAAATTATTTGCTCAAAGTAAAAAGGAAACCGATTTCTGTTTTATCCTTCCTGGCCTCCTGTGGGAGGATGGTAGAGTGGAGGACTCCAGGGAATTGTTTGCATGGTGTGTGGCTACGGGGTGGGAGACTCTTCAGCATCCACGATTCCTTTATTTTGCTGTGGAGATTATGTCTGGAAACCTGGGAGTCAAAACATAGTTGGATGTTTGAACATTTCCCGTGGTCAAAAATTGTTGCCTTTGACCGAAGATTAAGGTCTGTTCTGAGTATCGCATACACACACTGTCGACTTGGCTAGCACTGGTGGCCCATCTTTGTGGAAGCCCTGTTTGATCATGAGTAAGAAATAACGGCTAAATTACAAGAGCCAGCCGTCTTCACATAAGACCGCCTCGTGAGCATGGTGTGTTCCGTGCCCTGATAATACCAAGAGATTTGTGCAAACTTCAAGTAAGCGTGTGAAGTCCAGACTGGCCTCCTCTTAAATCCTAAATCCTTGAAAACATGGAGGAAGTGTTAAAGAAAGCTCCTGATTTATTCGAAAGGGACACTAGTAAATACAGTGCTGGGGGTAGGACATTGTAGATATAATGGTGAAGTGCTTATTTTGAACCAGGAAGGGCCTTGCCTTCTCTAAGTGGGCTTTCTCACTAGAGAATTCCCTTGTGAGACCTACTGCAGCCCCTCACCCACCTCACCGCTTCCTCCCCCTTTTGTTTCCTTTACCTCCTGCCTGCCTTCCTCCCCTCTGGCCCCTACACATCCATCTGTTCCCAGAGGCCCAGCGTGAGTCCTGCCTTCTTGCTGACTGACCCTCCTTACTATCTTTAAGCATGATTTCACTTTTCCCATCTTTACCTTGTCTCCCTAAGTTCTGAAAAGACAGAACAGTGCTGTTCATTTTTGTGTCCCCCTGTACATGGAATTCAGTAGCGTGTCACCTGTAGTATGCTTTTGGTAATGACCGACTGCTAGGATTCTCCATCGCCCAGACGTCACTCGATGTCAGACCATATCATCAGACACGAGATTACTTTAAGTTGGAAATTCAGTTTCTGAGTTATTTTGTGAACTTGAGCAGGTGACACCTTTGTCTTCCTTTATACCATAGGTCAACTTCCAGTGAAAAACTGTGACAAATAATTTGCCAGATCTGACTGACTCAGCTGGCTGCATTTGGGGTTGTACTTGCCTGACAGGGCAGTTCGGTTCAGTAGAGGGCTTGATGTGCTTGTCAGAGCTTAGAGGAAGAAGCTTTTCCCTTGGGTCCTAAGGTCAGTATGGGAATCCTTTAGGAAGAAAGAATAGGCGCGAGCCAGTGTGGGCCCCTCGTGAGACCAAAAGTCTCAAAAGCTCGCAGAAATGCACAGTCCTGGTGCGCCTCCGGTGGCCTCTCGCAACATAAAGCGTGGATTTAAAGGGATTTCTTTCCCCTTCATGTTTTTATCCAGTGATCATAATACCATTTTTTTATATCCTTCCCCTATATTTTGTGTCAATCACTTTACCAACTATTAAATCCTCAAAGTTGGGGCTTTTTAAAGATGTTTGTTTCACAGATTTTTTTTTTTAACCAAAATCATATTTCTTAAATTGTTAGTTTATAATGTGTATAGTCTTTTTTCAGTTCCACTTCCTATCCACCCAATTGCTCTTTTTACTAGTAAATTCTATAGCCTCATAATGCTTAGGTTTTACTACCCTAAGAGAGTAATCAAGGCCTTTTATGTGCCAGTTCCCTTAGGTGCTAGAGGTTCAGAGATGAATAGGACAGTTCAGATTGTCCTAGAAGGTCTCTCAGTCTAGCAAAGATTATAGTCAAGGCCAAGTCAATAAAGGGAGTAGTTGGTTGGAAACCTTCCATCTTCCTCCAGCCCCAGTCCCAGCTTCATTTATATACCAAGCAGCGCCCCCGGGCCCACCAGGCAACCTTCCAATCTGCCCGTATGTGATGTTTTCTTCTGGATCTTCCAAGGATATTTTAATTTTTTTTGGCAAAATATCTATGTGGATTTTTTTTAATTACTTTGTCTAAGTGTATTTTAGCCATTCTGTTGAAGTTTTTATTTGGTTTATGTTTAAAATGCAGTTGAACATTTTGTGACATATGGTCTTTCAATCTAAGATCATACTGTTTTTTTCCTCTTCCTGTTTTTATATTTAGTCCTTACAGTTGTTTGTCTTTCTAGGGTTGATGGGGTGGGGTCCACACAATAAATTCATTTATCAGTCTATAAATGCAGGCACGTGGGTGGCTTAGTGGGTTAATAAGCCTCTGCCTTCGGCTCAGGTCATGATCTCAGGGTCCTGGGATCGAGCCCAGCATCGGGCTCTCTGCTAAACGGGGAGCCTGCTTTCCCCTCTATCTGCCTGCCTCTCTGCCTACTTGTGATCTCTGTCAAATAAATAAATAAAATCAGTCTGTAAATGCTTTGGGGCCTGTCGAGTACAAGGCATTTTTAATGCTGAGGAGATCCTGAGGAAGCCAAAGGCCAGGTTCCGTTGGAGCGATAGCTGCATGGAAGAGAACATTAACAGTGAATATAGTTCATGACGGTGAGTTTGCCCAGTGTCCATGAGGCTGAGGCATCAGATGGAAACAAGATGATGAGGGAGATCAGTTCCTTGAGCTGGCTTGGTACATGTCAGGGGTGGTGGCTAGGCCTGAAAGATAACTTGGATTTTTTTTTTTTTTTTTTAAGATTTTATTTATTCGAGAGAGGGAATACCAGCAGAGGGAGAGGGAGAAGCAGACTCCCTGTTGCGCAGGGAGTCCAGCACAGGGCTTGATCCCAGGACCCTGGGATCATGACCTGAGCCCAAGGCAGACACTTAACCGACTGAGCCCCCCAGACGCTCCATAACCTGGATTGTGTAGCAGACACTGTGTAGCAGAATCTTCCAGGCAGGGCAAGCGGACTGCACAAGGTTCTGGTGCTAGAGGGGAGAGGTGCTGCTGACCACAAAGCTGTGTTGCCCTAGAGTCCTTTGTATGTCAGGCTCCAGCATTTGGACTTGGCCAAGCCCTTTCAGACTCTGTCTTGGATCCCTATGATTCCAAAGAGGTGCACCTGTGTGGCATTGGGGGAGGCAGGCCGCCAGGACTCTGGGTCCTTCCACTAAGGGTTCGTACCAGATTTCAGTTGGAAAAGGGATTCTGTCGTTCCCGAGAAAGCTTGTCAGCTCTCACTGTCATCAGTGGGAAGGCAGGGTTTGAAGGTTTTCATCTGAGAGAAGTTGCTGAACTTTATCAGCATGAAGCACTCTGAGTCCTCTCTGTCTCAGTCCGTCTGATCCATCGGTCCTGAGGGTCCCGAATCTGGCCCCGCTTCTGCATTTCTTCTGCCTTCCCAGTTTACCAGCATGGCCTCTTGGTACCTGGACTTTACGCTCCTTGGCTTGTGTCCTTCTTGGTCCCTTATCCACATGGCTGCAAATGTCTGTCAGTAATAGATGAGGTAGCGTCACCTTCCCCTGTTTAAAACTCTTCAGTGGCTCTCCGTCACCTCCACGGTAAAGTTTTCATGCTGTCGCCAGCAGGATGCGGCCCCTGCCCATCATCTAGCCTCACCTCTGGCCATTTCTTTCATCCGCAACGATCACATTCAGCCACACACATTAGAACTGTATGCAGTTCCTTATACTTCTGTGATACTTCTCACCCGCAGGGCCTTCACTTGCAGTTCCATTTCAGGAGTCCCCTCCTGGAGTCCTTCTCTTGAGTCAGGACGCCCCAGCCCATCCCATGTTCTGTAGGGCTCTGTGCAGCCCTCTGTGACCACTCACTCACACTGAACTCCAATTGTTTTCTTTCCTCAATAGATCCTAAGTTCCTTGAGGGAAGGGACTGGGTCTTCATCATTGTATCCTGCAAACCAAGGACACAGGGCTCTAATAAATGGGTATGAATGACCAACTAGTATAGAGACATTCAAAAGACCTCTTCCCTCAAAACTCCCATTCAGTGGGGAAATGGAATTGTATGCACAGAAAAGGAGAAGTAAAGGGGCGCCTTGGTGGCTCAGTTAAGCATCTGCCTTCGGCTCAGGTCATGATCCCGGCGTCCTGGGATTGAGCCCCGCGTTGAGCTCCTTGCTCAGCAGGGAGCCTGCTGCTCCCTCTCCCTCTGCCTGCTGCTCCCCTTGCTTCTGTTCTGTCTTTCTCTCTCTGTCAAATAAATAAAGTCTTAAAAAAAAAAAAGAAAGAAAGAAAGAAAAGGAGAAGTAAAAACATGCATAGAATAAAAACCTTGAGTGAGGTTCTAACATCAGAGTAGAAACCGATTTCCCTGTGTTCTTAATGTGAGGTCTAGAGGATGTACTTCTAACAGTCCAAGGAACCTCTGAAACTTCAAAGGGTAGGGGTTGAAGTAGGCAGGCTTGGAAGGAAAAGAACTGCAAGTTAGATCAGGGCAAGACAGCAGGTGAGTCAGGCTGCCGGGACTAATGGGAGACATGGTGTGCTGAGTGGGGGTGCTGGCCATGAAGACTCAAACGCATCTTTCCTGGGTTTGAAGACATGTCTGAAAATCATTTTAGAATTTAGGGTTTAAAATAACACAGAGAAGGCAGCATTACTCTTTATAGGCAAAGAGTGCTAACCACCCAGATGTCCAGTTGATGAATGGATAAAGAAAAGGCAGGTGCCTGTGTGGCTCAGTCGTTAAGCATCTATCTGCCTTTGGCTCAGGTCATGATCTCGGGGTCCTGGGATAGAGCCTCACATATCGGGCTCCCTGCTCCGTGGAAAGCCTGTTTCTCCCTCTCCCACTTCCTCTGCTTGTGTGCTCTCTCTCACTGTCACTGTCTCTGTCTCTCTCTCTCTCTCTGTCAAATAAATAAAATCTTAAAAAAAAAAAAGAAAGAAATGCAGGAATATTACTCAGCCATAAAAAGGCATCTGTACAGGGGCACCTGGGTGGCACTGTACAGCTAAAGCCTCTGCCTTCAGCTCAGGTCATGATCTCAGGGTCCTGGGATCAAACCCCACATCAGGCTCTATGCTCCGCAGGGAGCCTGCTTCCCTCTCTCTCTTCCTGCCTCTCTGCCTACTTGTGATCTCTCTGTCAAATAAATAAAATAAAAATCTTACTTTAAAAAAAAAAAAGGCATCTGTACATACTACAGCAGGGGTAGACCTGAAAACAATATGCTTAGTCAAGAAGCCAGTCACAGGGAGCACATATCTGAGGATTCCGTGTATATGAAATGTTCAGAATAGGCAAATCTGTAAAGACAGAAGATAGAGTGATGGTTACCAGGGCCTTGAAGGGTATGGAGTTTTGCGGGGGGTGGGGACGTTGATGAAAATGTTCTTAAATTGATTGTGATGATGGTTATAAAACTCTAAATTTACTTAAAAACCACTGACTTACATGCTTTCAGCGGGGCCGTCGTATGGCATGTGCATCATATCTCCATAAAGCTGCCATATGACAGCAGACAGCAGGACACGGAGGATAGCTGGGTGGGTGTTCCACTCCGGGCTTGTGCTTGACAGTTCTCAGGCCCCAGCGGCTGGGCTGGTACTAGAAGGTGGGTCCTTCCAGAAGAGGCCTGCCTAACGAGGATTCCTCACTGCCTGCTGATCTCTCCCACGCCCTGGGGCTGCGCTCCCTGGTCACTTGTTGGCCCAGCCCAGCCAGCAGGGGGCTTCGCACTCGCTGTTGAGTCCCAGACGCTCCGAGTGAACCAGTGAACGTTCGCCAGAGCAACCGCGGGCGGGCCTTCGGAGAGCGTGCTTCCTTCACGGGGGCAAAGACGCAGAGTTGGACCCGCCCCCTGGATAACCGCCGGGTAAACTGCTTCTGTGGGTGTCGTGTGCCTGAGACAGGCAGTGGGTTTTCTGTCCTAGCCCTCGGTCTCTGAACTCATGCCCTTGATTGAGCTCTCTGCTTCATGTGTGCCCAGCTTGGAGCCCGCTTCTGAGATTACCTCCATCTTTGTTTCTCCTTCCCCGTCTCCACCGTCAGGAGTCCTGCCCTGAGTACCCCCGGCCCCCGCCCCACGCGAGGCCAGCGGAGGTGTCCCTGCCGGGAAGCAGTAGGTTCTTGGCCGCGGCTGCACGACCCCATGGCAGTGCTAGCACTGGGTGTCGTCCTGCCACTTCGCTTCCCCGTGTCCTGCAACACTGCTGCCCTGTGAGGAACTCAAGGGCAAGAACGCTCTCTTCTTTGCCGTCCCCTAGCATGGCACCTCACGTGGCCTAGGCACTTCGGGATTTGTCGAAGGAGTAGGTGACATCTCCCTCCTGGGCACAAAGTTGGTTGAAGCAGGGCGGCTAAGGGAATCAAGTCACTAGATGCAAGATGAGTTCTTGAGGCTGGGTCACTTGGAGATCTCTTACTGGCTAGAGTCTGTCCCCATTTTTGCTTTTCTTTTTCCTTGCGCAGGCTCTTGCAGCCCATACAGTTTTGTTTCACCTCTGAAGGCAGTGGGATGCTCCTGCTGAAGCATTTGTGGTTGGAGGGACTTAGTGGTGTTAGAGCAGATAACCTGGGGGAAAGCAGATTCTCTGACCCCTGGAGTCTATAACTTGAAGGACTGTGCGGGCCAGGTGTATTTTTCACTTAGAGGTACTTAACCTAGGGCCTGTGGATGGGCTTCTGGAGATCTGTGAGCCCCCCAAAATCAGTGCAGAGATCGCGTGTGCGTGTGTCTGCCCGCACGTGCGCACCGTGGATAGACCAGAACCTACAGCCTTCTTTAATCGCTTAGTGGCGTGAGGGCCGTCTCCTCCCAAGAGGTTAGACAGGCGTGCAGCCAAGTGTGCGGAGTACCTGCCGTGTGACCCAGGGTAAGCAAGGATGACGCACACCCTCGTCCTCAAGGAGTTGATGGTCCAGTAAAAAAGATTTGGCCCTAAACCACTCAAAGCTGACAAAAGAGAGCTCTGTGAGGGCTGGGGTGGTAGAGCTCGGGGACTTGAAGGGTAAGTAGGAGTGAAGTGATTGAGCCTAGACCAAACAGTTTTCTCTTTACGGGGCTCCAGGACAGGAGACCTCATAACTTTGCAGTGATTCCGTGCACCGTGGTGGCCACCGCGGGTATAGTCCACCTCCAGCTTTACTCTGCGCCTGTCCCCTCCCACTAGATCCTTTCCAAGTGGAGAGTCACTCACTGATCACGCTTGCTCCTGACAAACAGCAGTAATGGCTGCTAGCAGGAGTGTTTTTATGAGGTAAGCGTAGCTCCTGGCTTTATTTCCCGTGTCTCACCTCCACGTTGTAGATTGAAAATAGACACCGGCCAGGGGTTTCATCCCTCCCCACAGAGAGACGGCCTAGCATGCATCTGTCTCGGGTCTTCACAGTGACGGTGGGAAAGTCTCCCCGTGTTTGGGAGCACTTTGATACTTGCTTCCCAATTCTTCAGAACGTACCAACCCCGTCTTGCCTGGAACTGCCCTCCAAAAACCCCACCGAACTCACACATGGAAAATGGCTGCTGAGTGTTTGGAATAAGTGATACGCATATAATTCCCAGCTTTATGACCGAGAGCAGATTATGAAGTTGCCCTGATGGGAGACAGCAAGACAAAAGGCCAGACTATTACTTGAGCTGATTTCCTACAGCTGTTGGTGAATTCCAGCTTCTTTAATCTAATTGGGAAATGCTCTTCACACAGTCCTCGCAGGCAGCGTGAGCGTTTCACAGAGAGGAGCCATCTGTGGGCAGGGTAGCAGGTAGGACCCTGTGTGAGTTCCTTAACTTCTAAGGCTGTTTCCTTAACTATAAAATGAAGACGGAAGCCACGCCCTTGAAGAGGGTTGTGGGTATTAAGGGAGATAATGAGCACTGAGCGCTGGCCCAGAGCTCACATCACCAGGCTCAGGGCTAAGTGCTTCCATGAGTCTTGTTTCATTCTCATGGTGGTCCTCTGAGATGGATGTGATTTCCAATTTTCTGATGAGGTTCTAACCCAGAGCCGTTACCCTCTTGGCCCCACTGCCCCCACTTTACTGGGATAATTTGAAGCCCAAAGAAGACCGTGCCCTAGCAGCTCCTGGAGCCGTGGAGTCAGGCCAGATAATGCTGGACTCTGCTGCCCACATCACGTGTCCTCCTTCCTCTCTGACTGCACGAGAGCTGTTGTGCTCCTCCTCACGCCAGATCCGAGAGGACTTCTCCAGCTCTCTACACTGACTGCCCGGAGTTAGTCACTGGCAGACTCCAGAGGTTTAAAGACTCACTTTCCCAAGACTGTCCTCACTTCAGACACCAGTTGGAAGTACTGGATCCCCAAGTTACCCCACTTCTCTCTGATTTGGCCGCAAAGGCAGGGATTCCCTCAGCCTCCCCTCCAGATTTAATGGTTCGGTGGAACGACTCGCAGAACTCTGTCTGGACAGTGCTATACTTACTCTCACAATTGGTTATTCGGGATGGGACTCCAAAAGAGCCAAATGGAAGAGATGCTGGGACAGGGGACAGGAGAAGGGGCATGTGCCCTCTCCGAGCGTGCCACCTTCCCCTCAGCTAGATGTGTTCCCCAACCCAGAAGCTCTCCAGATCCTGTTGCTAGGGTGTTATGGAGGTTCCATTAGGCGTAGTTGATTAAATCATTGACTGTGGGTGATTGGGCTTAGTCGCCAGCCCCTCTCTGAGGGGGTCCGAAAGTTCTAACCCTTTAATCAAGACTTGGTCTTCGTGGTGACCAGCACCCACGCTGAAGCTGTCTGGCCCCCACGCCCCTCTGAGAGTCACCTCATTATCATAAACTCTGGCAGGTATGTTTGGAGGGGCTTTTTAGGAATAACAAGACATTCGTATCTTTAAGGAAATTCCAAGGATTTTAGGAGCTCTGTGCCAGGAACTGAGGACAAAGACCAAGTATATTTGCTGTGATACCACACTGCCCCTGTCCTTCCCGTGGGGTTCCTAAGGTTAAGATCTTGCCAACAGGCTTCCTCTGCCCCTCTGCGGGCACCTAGGGCTGAGGTGGCAGCTCTCCTCCAGGGCTGGGAAGGAGCATCAGGAAGAGCTCAGCCCGGGCTAGCATGCCTCTCATCAGCGTGGGGAAAGCCGTCTGCCCATGGCTCTTTCTTCCCAGATCACCGTACATTCTTTATACGGTATTAATCTTGAAGTACCACTAATCTGTCTTTACAAGAGAGGAAACAAATCCTGGAGCCCCCCAGGCAGAGCCCCTCACACCTGGTCCGGATGGGAACGACCCACATTACAGCTCTTTTTTCTTTGTTTTGTTGTTGTTGTTGTTTGTTTTTTTCTTAAATATTTTATACTTGGGGGGGAGGCAGCTACCCTCAAAAGCCTCCACAGTTCCGTCCACACTCGTCATACCACTTTCTGGAGCTGTTGTGGAGATTTGAGGGGCCGGAGCTGTTCGAGCCAATCAGCTGTTTCCCTGAGGTGGGCACAGGCCTCGGGACTCTGTCTTGCGGAGCGGGCAGCTGGTTTCGCAGAGACACTCCCGTCCGTCACTGTAACAGTTCAGCAGGCGCGGCCGCGGTGGGAGCACACCGTCGGGCTTTGCGGGAGTAATCGGCGCGCTCAGGCCGCTTTGAGCTGATGGCAAAGTGCTGGAATAGGAGTGCGGCTCGTCTGCGGGGCTTTACGGGGGGTTCTGTGTTAATCTCTCCCTCCCCCTGTAGTTCGGGTTCGTTAGCGAGTTGCTGTCCCATAATCTAAACAGTTGTCAAACAAAGGTCTCTCCACTTTTTTGACTGCTTCCAGTTGCCCGTTTCCCACCGCTCTCCGATCTTCTGCTCACTTGTAAGTCAGATGCAAGCCGCTCGCGGGCCTCCTCAGGACCCAATGCCCTGAGCAGAACAGCGGGCCCTGACCAGCTGCCGGGAGCGCCCAGCAGCCAAAGAGAAGGAAAGCTCGTTTCGCAGAGTAATCCTGCCCTTCCATCCAAGACATAAATAGTCTGGGTGGAAGCCCAAATCTCCAAGACAGTTCCGACAGGCCTGCCTGGCCCGGCTGTTCCGGTCAGGCTTTCCCTCTCAGCGCGGAGCTTAGTTAGCTGGGCTGCTCAGTCCTCAGCTCGCTGAGGAGGGGCAGCGTTTGCCCCTCCAGTCGGTTGAGCAGGCTGTCGGGGAGAGGGGCCGGGTCCACGATGCCCACTCTGCGCCTCCGCAGAGCCCCATCCACCTGTGCCATTGAACATGACCCAAGGGGAGCTCCTTCAGCCCTCGCTCCCACCCTCTCTTTCATGCGCACGTGTGCCCGTGGCTTTCTGTCCAGCATCTGGGAAGGGGTGCAGCCCCCTGGTGGGGGACCCCAACCAAAGCCAGACTGTGGCCCTCCCCTGTAAAAGTGAACAGCCCAGATCGGGAAGCCGCACACACAACAGCACATGACTGACCTCGGTGAAATAATGAATTTATCACTAAGTTCCCGGGAACTCCGCGGGGACTAGTGGAGGCAGGGAATAAAGGAGGTACATAAAGGAAGGTAGAAGTTGGGCACGCTTGTTTATGAAACCCCTTCTCTGTGCCAGCCAGGCCTAAGGCTTTCAGTTTCCCACATTCCAGGGGCTGAGAAGGCCTGCCAGGATGCCGGGAGGCACGAGGCTCGTTGAGAACACACAACTTCAGTCCACTTCCTCTTCCTCCCTTTCTTCAACGAGAGAAACCGCACTTTTATTTTCAGGGATTTATTTCTCCTTCCCTCCTTTCCGGGGGTAGTTGCTGAATGCCTTCTTCGGGTATGAGCACTGGGCCAAATCCAGATCCCTAGAAGGGTCATCAGCAAACCCTGCATGCTCCCGTGGCCTCCTCGGGAGCCAGGGCACAGCAGACGGCCTCACAGCTGCACGGGGACTTTTTGTCGGTGCCACGTGAGAAAGTGCAGGGCGAGTGGGGCTCTGGGGCCAGACGGCCTGGGTTCAAGGGCAGCCCTGCGGTTTGTTTGCCGTGTGGCTCAGTCTCTCCCTCTGGAAAATGGGACTCCTAATAGTGGTATACCATTCACAGGTGGTTGTGAGGCCGTGCCCAGAAGGTGCATGTCAAGTGCTTGTCCCTGAGCCTGGCCCGTGGTGGAAGCACTGCGTAAATGGAAGCTGTTACCATAACACACTTCATTTAGATCCGGGGTCAGGGAAGCCCTCTTTGTGGGAGCGAGGTTTAGCCAGCCAAAAAAAAAAAAAAAAAAAAAAAAAAAATGGAGGTAAAAATAGAAGGAACAACCTGTAGGAAGGCCACGAGGCAAGAAAGGGCCGGGAAGCAGGCTCAGGCCATGACACAGGCCACGTGTGGTAGAGTTTGTATTTAATCCTGGATGCAGAACAGGATTGCTACACAGTGGGGACTACAACCCCCTTTTCTGCCTGAAGATTTTAGGCTTTTAACCTATGAAAAGTACTCTTCTTAGTGAGGAAAGAGAAGCAAGGAAAGGAAGGACACTGGGCTGTGATTGGTGACATCTTTGTTCCTTTTATGGTTCATTGGGAATCAGGAACCTGAAAAAAGTTAACCTCTGCCCTCATTAATACTTGGGAGGAATCTACCTTGACCTCAGGGGCCTTTCTACTCAGGGGCCTGTTGGAAAGGGACTTGGCATTATACACATGGGGCTGGTGGTGACACGTGGTACCTGTGTGCTAGCTGGGGCTGTTTCTTTGTTGGTAGCTCTTTGTTTAGCCAGTGAGACCCCTCATTGTGGTGGTACCAGCTCGCCTCAGAGTCACACAGCTATCACCCCTGTGCCATGGGGCTTGTGTGACTGCCGACAGAGTCACACCCAGAGCCTCAAGGATGCTCAAATTCTTGGCAGAAGGGTCTCCCAGCTGCTCCTGGCTTGAAGCGTTGATTGCTGCTTTGCTGGGTATAGTCTGCTCACCTCGATCATGGGTCTCACTCTCCTCTTCCCTCCATCGTGGGCTCCCTGAAACAGGCAGCATCAGCTCTAGGCTGACCTAAAGCTCACTTTGTCAGTGTTTCTTAAACACATCTATTGGGATGTGCGTTTTCTTGAAGATCAGGAAAAATACAGAGCCCCTTGTTTGGCTCAGAGCAGGGTCCAGAAGCCCTCTTTCACAGTTAATGGCAGTAAATACATGGGTGGCTTACAAAGGATCAGCCAGATGCTAGAGCCATATGATGCCCCAGACCTGGTGTGATATTTTCATCTCTTCTCTCCAGATCTCTCTCTCCCTTCCTCCTCAGCCTTGCGATTTATGGCACGACTGTGTGTATGTACAATAGCGTTGGAAATTTATAAAGCCACAGTGCCTACTTGTGGGGCTAACACCCGGTCAAGCAGTCATAATAGAGTGTTAGTGGCATTCTGTCATGGGGAGAAAAGAGGTCTGGCATTGCCAGAAACAGATCTTGATTGACGAGGGAATTACCAAGGGAAGACAGCTAACAAAGGGGCACTGGCGGGGCCAGAGTGACCCTAGTGTTCGAGTAATAGAAGAGCCAGAAAATCATTCCAGGCACATCCAAAACAGGAAGGCAACAGGGAGATCTGGTAGGGACTCTTTCAGATCGTCAACAGTAGAACTGCATCGCAGAAATGAAACAAGGACACTTGCCATTGGCTGGCTTTTTTCTCTGGCGAGGAGGCGGCATTTTTTTCTGAAGCTCTTCCTCCTCACCCTCAGAACACTGAGTGGGGTGTGAACGAGAGATGAATGCATAGGCCCGCACAAGGGGAACGTTCTCAGAGCCCGTGATGGATCTGGCATTTACAGGACATAAGCACGGAGGCAAGGACAAGGGACCGGGAGGTAGCGTCCCAGGCGGTAGAGGCCCTCGTGCCGTCCTGACGCAGAGCCCGAGTGAGCCAGTGCCGGGCCTGCCCCTGTCGCTCACCCAGCCCGTGGCCTCAGGCAGATGGCTTAGCCTCGCTGAGCCTCCTTTCGCTACCTGTAAAATGGTAATAAAACCAATATTTACCTCAGAGAGTTATTGGGCGGATTCATGGTGACAGTCCTCGCGAAGAACTGAGAGGAGTGTCCAGCCCAGAACCAGGCCTCAGCCAGAGTCCCCTCCCGTCGCTACCATCTCAGCCTTGCGCACTCGGTGCGCCCGCCGCTGGCATGACTCGCGGTGACACGCGCAGCCTCACTCTTCGCCACGTCCCGACAAGAGTCATGAACACGCAAGCCGTCTGTGATGAGGAACCAAGGCTCTGAGAGGTGGGGTGATCTGTCCTCAGTCACCCAGCCAGCTGTGAGACAGAGCCAGGAGAAGAACTGAGGTCACTTTAGTGTGAAAGCCCATGCATGTTTTAAAGTATTTTTTCTGCCGACTGGCTTGTTTTGGCTGAGCCCTCCGTGCCTCCGGGCGGGCGCTGCTGTTGAGGCTTGTTGAGAGTGGAGCGAAGAGGCCAAAAAAAAGCGCCGGCGTTAAGCTTTGGGGTCCGTTTTGCTGAGGTTTCCCAGCTGTCCCTCGCAGCAGCCTGAGAAGGGAGGCGTTGAGCCGTTCGCGGTCAGGTGCACCCAAGTCAGGGGCAGAATTCGAATCCGTGTCTCCCGGGCAGCAAAACTCAGGGGCTCCTCCACTTGCCAGCTTGCTCTCCACTCCGATCATGCGGGCGATAGCTGCTCCCTTATCCCTGTGCTCAGGCCTCCTGAGCCGTGTGCCCCTCGGCCGTGGGCTGGGACCACAGAGGGAAGCGCAGCTACCCAGGGTGATCCAACAAGCCCGGAGCTTCTGCTTTTGACCTCAGGGCCACCCGCCCCTGCATCTCCCCCTACCCGCCCCCCGCCGCCCCCCCCCCCCCCCCCCCCCGCTGGCATCCTGCGTGCGGGTGAGGGGCTGCAGTTTGGTGCTCGGTGCTCGAGAGGAGAGCCTATACCCGCTGCTGGCCTTTCACCCAAAAGGAGGGCATCTCACTGCCCCCCAGAGGTCAGCCCTGCTCCAGACAGTTTAGATTTTATGGTCGAGGGAGTTTCCTTCTCTCCCTGAGTTCTCAGCAGCCCTCTGGCCTTGAAATTTAGCCCGCCTGAGCCTTCTTAGTTGCATGAAAGAGAAGAATGCTCCCTTAGACTTCATCCCCAGAAAAGTCAACAAAAGTTGTTTCGTAGCTCAGGCCTGTCCGGTGGGGGCCATTGTAGAGTGGCGGCAGCACCAAGTAAGGGTTTTTTTAAAGGACGAAAGTGCTGAGTTTTTAATACCTAAATATAGAATGTAAAAACTAAACAAGGAGTTTGTCTTGGAAGAGGTTATCGATTTGTTGTTAGAAAGGAAACTGAGGAGGAATGAGCCCTGGTGTGAACGAGCAGAGGCCAAGCCTGACCCAGGCCGTCTGTGGAAAGACTCCTGGCCACGGACGCTGGTGTGAGAAGTGGTGCTTGGGATCCAGAAATAAAAACCTGTTTGGACATTTCAGAAAATCAGACACATGCCCAGGCAGGTGATTCTCCCTCTTGGTTTCCAAATTCCCGGTGCCCCTCGTGTGCCAAGTGCCAGGGAGGAGCCGGGCTCAGGGCTCAGATGTGCCAGTTCCCGCATGGGGAGCACCTCAGGGCCAGTGGTGCTGGGCCCTCTAGCCTTCTTAGGTCATCAAGAGGGGTTTGAGGAAGACCACACCTGAAGGGCTCTGGAAAGGCACTTAACTGCCATGTAGGGGCTCAGTGAACATTCAGTGGAAGAAAGAATAAGGCCCCTTTGCCTTTCTCTTTACTATTATTTTTTAAGATATTTATGTATTGATAGAGCACAAGCTGGGGGAGCAGCAGAGGGAGTAGGAGAATCAGGCTCTCCACTGAGTTTGGAGCCCGATATGGGGCTCGATCCCAGGACCCCGCGATCATGACGGGAGCTGTAGGCAGACTCTTAACTGACTGAGCCACCCAGGTGTCCCACTCGTTACTATTTTTTAACATTTAATGAAAATCATGTGTGGCCATGGATGAAGTTTAAATAATCATTGAGGGAGGGCTTGCTTATATTACAAAAAAGCACCAATTTTTCTAATACTTTTTGAAAATGCTTTGTTTCTAAAGTAGCTGCTATCTGTTTCTCCTAATATGTATTCCCCCCACCCCCACCCCCACCCCACTCCAGTTTTATTAAACATACAATTTAGGAGTCAGAAATCTTAGAAGTCTGGGCCGTCTTCTAAAATAGCAGTTTTAGGGGCGCCTGGGTGGCTCAGTGGGTTAAAACCTCTGCCTTCGGCTCAGGTCATGATCTCAGGGTTCTGGGATCGAGCCCCCAGTCGGGCTCTCTGCTCAGCAGGGAACCTGCTTCCCTTCCTCTCTCTCTGCCTGCCTCTCTGCCTACTTATGATCTCTGTCAAATAAATAAATAAAATCTTTTAAAAAATTAAAAAAATAAAATAGCCGTTATCAGAAAGTATGATTGGTTCCCTGGCCAGCGGCCTCTGGGGATGTGCCGAGAATGCACTTTCCTGGGCCCTGGTGCCTGCGTCCCAGCAGCAGGCCTCCGGGGAGCCCAGTGCAGGGTCGGTTTGGAGAACTGATGATTTCGACCACGGTAAGAGAACACAGACTAAAGTCAGACGGGGTTCAGGTCACAACTCCGCAGCTCTCTGACCTTTACCTCTCAGTCTCTGCATCCCCGTCCATAGCGTGGGTGAGTAGTGACCTCTCTGAAGACACTGTTGGGAGAATCGTGTAAGAACACACAGCGAGTGCCGTCAGTATGCGCCTCTCGTGCAGGCAGCGTTCGGGAAGGGACTTAGGATGCTCGTTGTTAGCGATCTTCCTAGACCACGTATTATGGTTTTTAAACAGCAACCCTTGACAAATGACTCTCCGGCGGAGAGGGAGTTCAGAAGCTCTGACCGATGCCAGCGAGTGACAGCCGGAGCTACTAACACTTCCTTGCTGCGGTTTCCGTTCCGAGTCGTGGCTCTGTTCCCTAGAGCTGTTGGAAGGAGACTGTTCTACAAGGCGCTTGCTTGTTCAGGTGTTTGAAGAGAGTGACCTTGGCCTTGCTGAACTTTCTCTTTTTCTATTCCCAAAGATTAACACAGAAGATATTTGAAGGGCTTTTTCCGATAGGGCTTTTTGAAGAAAGGAAAGAAAAAAAAGGCCTAGAGCTGAGACTCTGCTTTGGTAGTGGGTCTTTGGAGATTTCTGATGCATAGAGATGCCTCAGAGTTTAGGCTGAAGCTTCTCGAGTGGACTTGTCGATCTGAAAGGGATGTACAGTGCGGGGGAGGGGGCGCCTTTGCTTTATGCTGGCGGGGAGGAGCCAGAGTCAGCCCGGGAGTGCGCTTCTGGGAGGGCCCTGGGGTGCAGGGCCCTTGGAGGCCAGGCTGGCTATGTCCGGCGCCCTCGTTCCCAGCCGTGCCCCTTGCCCTCTGCCCTGCTTCAGCAGCAGCCGCCTCCGTGGTGAGCGAAGTCTGCTATAAGGTCTTCGTTTTTGTTTAATTGATGTCTGATTAGTAGCTGTGAGGAAGGGTACTGGCCTAGCAAATGATACCTTTCCTAAATTATGTTGAGGCGCTGTGTAGGGCAGGGGCAGAATCGCTATTTTTAAATGAGATTTCGTAAAATAAACACATGTCCCAATTACAGGAAGTACTAAGTTGATGATGAATTGACGCCGTGGAGCTGGCCTTGTGCTTCTAAATGCTTCTGCTCTCGTGGTCGTCCATCTAGTGAGGCTTCAGCAGGTCCCTGCCGCCGATCCTTTCCAGAGAGCTGAGATGCAGCTTGTCTTCTGCCCTCTGGTGCTGCGGGGGGGCAGCTGGCCACGGGGAGACCCTGTGGAGGACTCCTCTCCAAGCTGCAGGCCCGAAGTCACCAAAGGCTGGTGAATGGTGAAAGGAGGCTGTCGGGGTCTTTGGTCTGAGGTCCACGCGGGCGGTCTTCACACTGGAGCTCAGGTGCTGCGGCCACTGCTAACATTCTCAAGGACTTCTTAAGCTCCTGCCATTTGTGCCTTTGTTGTCTTTGTGCTGGAGGGGACGGATGCTCGGGTAAAGGGAAGGCTGTGTAGAACATAGATGTATTTCCGCCCTAGGGGGTGAAGGCTGGCGCCTACTCACACATACCCGGGGCTTGTCAAAATGGGGTGATGTTGTGTGTGTGATATGTGTTACCTGGTATGGGAACTAGGTAGAAAATTTAAATATGTCTGAGACAGTTTGGGAAAGTCACTGAGAAAAGAGACCATCGTAAAACTTCTAGCCCCATCCCTTCTGGCCTTTGAGGACTGACAGCAGCAGCAGACGTGCCATCTTAGAAGCCACCCAGAATCCCGCGGGCCTGCGGGCTCCACTCGGGTGCATCGTGTCTTCTGGGGGGCGCCTGTGTCTGGACCCCAGCCTGTTGGGTAGATGTCACACGCCTTCCTGAGCAGCGCAGAGGTGCAAGCGTGGCAGAGGCCCTGGACCTAGTCTTCAGTGTCTGTGCGGTTTGGGGCAGGGGGTTCACCTCTCGGATCCTTGCTTTTCTCTCCCGTGTCCTCTCTGTCCCGGAGCTCCTCCCAGGTGGGGCTGAGGGTTCAGTAAGTGAGTGAGTGGTCGGTGGATGTGGGAAAGCACCTAGCTCCGTGCACGGCATAGAGACACTCTGGAAGGGTGGCCTCCAAAGAGGGACGGGCTGCATCCGGGCCTCGGGGCTGGCAAGTGTATGTACTTCTCCCTCCCTCCAGATGCAATGAGGGCAGCTCCTTGGTAGCTAGGCTGGGCACAGTAGGATGTCCTCAGGGCTGGCCTATTGTAGTACCCCTTTTTGGGTGGGGGAGGCCCGTGTGCCGTTAACAGCTTTTAAGCCAGAGAATTGATGACTTTGGGTTTGATGTTCTTTAAAGGTCCACCTGCCAGTATTCTGGGGCCCCAGGAATAGGCCTACTGCGTCTTCGATCTTGCCTGATGAGTGCCTCTCAGAGGCGCTAATCATAGTGACAACTGACGTTGAGAGCCTTGGCTCTCTAGAGCTTACTGATCGCCTTGCGGCCGGATCCTCTCTCTGCTGCCCGCGCTGCCGTCAATGTTAGGTGTTGGCTCCCGGGCACGTCCTCAGTGCCCTTTCAGCTAAGCAGAGTTGCTCGAAACTATAGTTTCAGAAGGGGCCAGGGTTGGGTTAGCCATGGGATCCCACTCTGGTCTTCACTGTGACTTTATCATGCTTTAGAACTGTGATCTTAGGAGTGCAGCAGTGGGCTTTCCTTCCTCCAGATGGGGGTGAAGGGGTGGGGAGGGGTCTGTAGCCAGGCTGAGCAGTGCTTCCTGGGGTGGGGGCTGAAAGGGGAGGGCAGTCTCTCACCTGACACTTTGTGTTCTTCTGTGTTACTTAACTACATTTTAGTATGGTTTTTAAGTATTGTTTTTTTTTCCCTACCTGACACTGTATACTAAATCAGAGAAGGACCACAGAGCTAAAGGTGGGGGGGGGGGGGTAGAAATAGAGAGTATCTGCTCTAAGAATAGGAAAATTTGTTCAAAGATAAAAAGAAAGGGAGACCTCATAAAGAAACTGGTCTTGAAAGCCTGAAATTTTGGGGGGCACCTGGGTGGCTCAGTGGGTTAGGTCATGGTCTCAGGGTCCTGGGATTGAGCCCTGCGTCAGGCTCTCTGTGCGGCAGGGAGCCTGCTTCCCTTCCTCTCTCTCTCTGCCTACTTGTGATCTCTGTCAAGTAAATAAATAAAATTTTTTTTTTAAGCCTGAAATTTTTAAATTATGTACTTTAAAAAATCCAGTATACAAAATGAGAAGACAGATAACAAAAAGAAGGAAAATGTAAAAGTATGTAATGTTAACATAGTTCCTTACTATTCAGAGGCCTCTTTTAAGTATACAGTGAGAGGGACCACTCATAGGGAAATGAACAAGAATGACAAGAACATGAATAGGAAATTCACCAAGTAAGAAACACAGTGCCAAGAATCTGTTAAACTTACCTAGCTATCCTGAAAACATAAGGAGCGTAATTGTGGGGTATTTTAACAGAGAAAACTCCGGAAAACCTAAATGATTAACGATAGATAGGATTATTTTTAAAGTTATTGTGTACTTTGATGTCTTTAAAAAAAAAAAAAAAAAAAAAGAAGAATTAGGGACGCCTGGGTGGCTCAGTTGGTTGAGCAGCTGCCTTCGGCTCGGGTCATGATCCCAGCGTCCTGGGATCGAGTCCCACATCGGGCTCCTTGCTCATCAGGGAGCCTGCTTCTCCCTCTGCCTCTGCCTGCCATTCTGTCTGCCTGTGCTTGCTCTCTCTCCCTCTCTCTCTGACAAATAAATAAATAAAATCTTTAAAAAAAAAAAAAAAGAAGAAGAATTTAATGATTAGAATAAACTCACAACATACTCTGTAAGTGAAAGGGGCAGGTTAAAATACAGTATTATCTCCATTAAAAAAAAAATTTTTAAATTCAAGGGGCATCTGGCTGGCTCCATGGTAGAACATGTGATCTTGGGGTTGTGAGTTCAAGCGCCATGTTGGAGCTACTTTAAAAAAAAGATAAAATTCAAATTCAAAAGTGCATCAAAATGTGGGCAGAAATTCGCTGAGGTACTTATATATTATTTTAATTTTTACAAAAAGTATTTTTAAATATCGACGTGGAAAAGAAAACGGGGGGACAGTGGGTTGAAGCACATGGGAAAGTTGGGAGTGTTTCACCCTGTTCCTCTGGCGGGGCCTTGTGGAACCGCCCCGTCTTTGCTCAAGTCCAGTCCCCCTTGTTCTCCGCTCCTGAGACACCTGCTTGTGTTTCCTTAGGACTGAGCACCGAAGGCATCTACCGGGTCAGTGGGAACAAGTCTGAGATGGAGAGTCTGCAGAGACAGTTCGACCAAGGTAAGGCCACAGCCTTGGCCAAGCCTTGGAGGCTGGAGTCGGTCGAGGCACACGGTTCAGCCAGTCTTGGTGACTGAGAAAGAGAAAGCATTTGGCGCCAGCTAGCCTTGCCCCTGTGCGCTCCCTGCCAGACCCACGTCAGCCGGCTGCCCCCCCCCCACCCCGTCACCGTCCACTGACGCTGTTCCGGGTCGCCCCAGGCTGCACCTGGGTCCCCTCTGGGGGCCTTACTTCCCTTGCAGTGGGCCCGACAAAGGGAATTCCAGACATCTAATACGGAGTGGGGTTGCGGTCATGGTCCTATTTTGCCGGGGCCCCAGGAATACACAGGACTCTCCTCCTCGCAAAGTCCCTGCATGAGAGACAGCGCAAGGGCACATGTAAGATCAGCTGAGCCCTGGGACCCGGTCTCCCCAAGCTGAACTCTCGTGAGTTAGATGGCTCTTGGCAGGGACTGCTGTCTCCTAAGCTAGGTCTCAGAGGCCTAGAGCCAGAGAGCCAAACTCTTAAGTCCTAGAACTGAGCATACTACAGGATGAGAAGTCGCGCCCACTGCTGCCAGAAGCAAACGAGCCAAAGCAATAGAAGTTCTCAGGTGTCACCAGCCAGAGAGGAAAGAAAGCTGAGGATCCAACGAGGGTCCAACTCAGCATGTGGCAGGACCGGAGGAAACCAAGCCAGACTCTGAAGCCAGGCAGCTCTTGGGGGCCTACAGGACAGAGCAGCAGCCAGGAACAGGCCGTGCCCCCGAGCTCCCAGGGAGCCACAGCACTTGGGCGCCGTGGCCAGTCTCTGTTAGCTGGCGGGGCGGGGGCGGGGGGGCATGCACTAGGGAAGGGAAACACCTGTGTATCTTGCAGGGTCGGAAGCATGAGGTCAAAATGAGGCTATAGCCACACACTTGGGTATGTACCTGTGTATAAGCAAGAATCTGTTAACAGTTCGTACCCACTCAAAATGGAAACCGCTCGTGCCTAACAGTAGGTGATTTCTTGTAAACCAGGAATGCAGTGAAGTATTCAGAAAAAGTGAAGACCACAGAGGTCAGTAGTGTCATAGTGTCGTAGGCTGGGAGAGAGAAAGAGGAGTCTACTCACCCTGCCGCTTTAAGGAACCACGGATAGAGGCAGCGGTCAAGAGTGTTGGTAACGTTCTGTAACCCGCCGTGAAAAGTGAGCCAACCTTTTGGGAAAGTCCTTTGTTTTTTCCGGAGGGGAGGGTGTGAGGAAAATGTAGCACCACATCCCAGCCAGACAAGGGGAGTTGGGTGGCACGGAATGACAGGGTGCAGTTACTGTATGCAGAGGATGACCCGGATGGAGGCATGGGGTGTCAGCCTCTATCTGCAGGTCTCACAGTTTTGCTTTCTTTAGCAGTGCCCAGGGATGTCACCTCCTGTTCGGTCTGTGATAACCCCTTGTCCCTGCCCCGGCCCCAGGCCCGCCCTGGGCAGCATCCCAGGGTCTTCGAGGTTTCTCTGACTTGCCCCAAGCGCTGGGTTTTCCTTTGGCTTCTGTCCACCTTATAATGCCCTCACTCTCCCAACTTCCTTTCAGACCACAACCTGGACTTGGCAGAGAAGGACTTTACGGTGAATACCGTGGCTGGGGCCATGAAGAGCTTTTTCTCAGAGCTGCCGGACCCCCTGGTCCCGTACAGCATGCAGATCGATCTGGTGGAGGCGCACAGTGAGTACCGGCAGCCCGGGCTGGCTGTGTGGGGCGCACTGAGGCCGTGGGGCTGCAGCCACATCAGACTGCATCCTGCGCCGGGAGCAGACACTCTGGCTCTCCAGCTGGGGTCAGAAGGATGGAAGGACGGAAGGGCAGGGAACTCAGGATGACACCAGAGGGGCTTTCTAAGGGTTCTGTCAAGAGAGTTTCAGGTTCCCCCAGAACTCCATGAGTTAAGAGCCTGGGTTGTATCAGCCTTGAGTCCCATCCCTGCTCCTTTGCTTGTCCCCAGTGGAGGCGTGGCGGGCACAGCCTTCCCTGACCCTTAGCTTCCTACCACACGGCCCCTCCTCCTATGTGTGAACGATTAGGAGAGATCTAGAGGCAGGGCTATAACAGGCCTTTCTTCTCCCCTCAGAGGAAGCCAGACTCTGGAGGGAAAGGGGTGGCTTGAGTTGCCCCAACCAGATGATCCCTGGGGGCTCCAGCAGGTTAGCCCCTCTGGCTTACTGGTGACCTTCGAGTGCCATCCTGCCAGCCCCGAGAGCTGTTTCCGCCCTGACCTGCCACTCTCGGGAGACGTTTGTCCGCCGTATTGGGAGCCTTCCCAGCAGGCGGCCTTTCCCGGACTTGGTGCTGTGCTGCAGCTTCCCACCTTGTGGCACTTTTTCCCTTTTTTAGTCAAAGGCGGCTTTCCTGCTTTGCAAGCCTGGTGGGCCAAGACCCCCAGAAGGAGCCATTACTGTGCAGCTGCAGAAGGGAGGGTCTTGGCCAGTGACCAGGTGGGGGCGGGGGTGGGTGGTGAAGGGAGCTGCGTTCCTTAGACCACAGGACCTTAGTCTCGTCTCATCACTGCCCACCTCAGAAGAGGGAGTTTTAAGGCAGCAGGATTTTCTCACAAGGCTGGTGGTGTGGGCAGCATTTTGGGGGAATTCACAAACCAGGATTTTAAGTCTTGGATCACAGGCTTTTTAGTGACTTTGGGAAACGGGGGTGCTGACAGCAGCCTAGCCCGAACTACAGAGGCGCCCGTCGGAACCTGGCTGCTGCCGGGACTGCAGCGCCCCCCCCCCCCCCCCCCCCCGCCTCCTTTCCCTGGTCTGCACTCCTGCGATGTTGGGTCTTACGGGCACTGCCTTCTCGGCAGATCAGAATCTCTCGCGGCTCCGGAACTCATCTGAGCCCGTCAGGGCTGGAGCAGAAGTGCAGTGTTCTGGCACGGTCATAGTCATCGGTGGTCTGGCCTTCTTTACCAGCAGGATTCCCGCCTTCTCCAGACCAGTTGGATGGGGACAGGGGCCAGCTCCCGCTGTGCTCCTACTGGCCAGAGACAGAGCCGTCGCAGCGATCCCTTCTCCCGCAGGCTCCAGGCTGGCCCAGATGTGAAACGCATGGGCACTCTCCGTCTGGAGCCAGCTTGCTTTCCACCTGAGCTCTCTGGGCGGAAGTTAGGAAGAAAAGGTGCAGGCGGCTCGGCCCCCAAGCGGGAGGATTCCTGTCAGCATTTGTCTTGACTTGGCGCCATCTAGAGGCTCGTGGAGTCCTGGTTCCCGACAGTCCCATTGTTTCTGCAGGAGCTGCTGGCATAGCACCCTTTTGGGTTTTGGAGGGGGCTGGGGGGGCAGGGGAGGGAGGTGTTACTGATAGGGAATCAGCTGCGCTTCCTAGCGGCGTCCCTGGCTTCCTCTGCTGAGGAAGGGAGCTTCTTGCTGCTCCTGCAGCCTGGGAAAGGGTGGAGGTTTCTGCTTCCTCTTCCCATTGTGTGTTTCCTGTGCTCTGAGCTAGTCAGCTGGAGCTCCTCAGCTGGGGCTGCGCTGTCTTGAACCTGGGGTGGGTGGAAGGTGGGGGGTGGGGGGAGGATCTCGCTGACTGGGCACCTTCCAAGGCCACTGGGGCTGTGCGTGTCCCGGGGACGGGGGGGTTCACTGAGCCAGGGACACCAGCCGGGCAGGATCAGCATTAGTATTAAGGGACGTTATGAAACGGAGATTCTCAAGCCGCAAAGTAGGTATTCCCAGCCTGGCTGGGTTTCCATGGCAACATCAACTTGACCAGCTCTTCCCACTTACCGGAGAGCTGTTGTGTCTGTGTGTTCAGGGCTTGGAAATGGTTTCAGATCCCATCACAACAAATATCAAGGTCACTATCAAATTGTTTTGTGAGCTCCGGAATTTCACAGTATTGAATATTGCTGAAAATATGCCCACGAGTAGATACTTGGGATTGTTCGCCGGTGATCTTCCTACCATACTCAAGGTGACATGTGGGTGATTCAGAGCCGAGTGACAGCAGTCCCCCCCCCCCAAATACCACTTAGGGAGTGGTGGGCTGGGGCTTGACCTTCTGTGCATGAACATTGTCCCTGCTTTCCCAGTGTGCGGGCTTCAGTCACCTGCCACACAGCAGGAAGCCAGCTGAGCTAGAAGCGCAGAAAATGCAGTGAGAGGGAACTAGGGGCAAGGGCTTCATGGAAGAGGTGGCATCTGGGCTGTGGCTTCAGGGAGAACTAGGATTTCAGGAGGCAGAGAAAAGGGCTTTGCATTCCCTGTTCCATCTCACCCGGGCCTTCAGCATCTCTTACATTTATTCTTGCCCCACATCTTCCCCTTCTCCCATGACACCGCCAACCCCACCACCACCAAGGGGACTCCCTCCAGTCCGGCCAGCCCATCAGAGGCCTCTCCGCCGTCTTCTGTGCCAGAAGGCGTCCTAGACCTAATGCTGTCCCAGACGTCCTGAGCCCGAGGACCTTTGGCTCTAGGGCCTCATTAGCCCCATTACCGCTTCTGAAGCTCTGTGTGTGCAGTTTAGTCTCTGGAGAAGAGCGGTGGCTTTCAGTAGCTTGTGGGGGGGGGGGGTGTGCCCCAGGTGGTTCAGGATACTGGCTCACCGTCTCACCATCCCATCGACAGGTGGCACAGCTCGCATCTAGAGATGATAAACTAGTTCTGGGATGCTGCTTCCTCTTGTCTGTCGAGATGACTGCGTCAGTTCATGGGGTGTTCCTTACTCACAGCCTGGCACGTGCCAGACCCTGTGTCGGACCGGGCAGACGGCATGGACAGATGAGTGTGTGGTCCCTGCCGCCTCGGTCTGATGGGGTAGGAGGCACAGAACAGGTGACTGCGAGGTCCTGCCTCCTGCAGAAAGACACCCCCAGAATCTTCCATTCCAGGCCCAACAGAGTGAAATCTTGGCCTCAGACTGGTTTCACATGTGAGGGAGAGGTGGGGGTTCCATGCTATGCGGGCCTGTGTGCGCCCCTGAGAAGGTGAGAAGGCCTTGAGGCAGGCTTTTCCTTTTTTGCTGATGCAGGTGTGTGAGATGGTCAAAGCCATCTGAGATTTTCCTCCAGGCCCTGAGTTTTGTGGCAGCACATCCCAGCCTAGAGCCAGGACTAAAGGTGGCGGCAGAGTGCCCCAGCTAGGGTGAGGACAGTGTCTGGGATCACGAACCCTGACAGCAACTTGTGGGACCTTGGACCAGCGCTCTTGCTCCTCAGGGCCTTGGTTGATCTGTGTGCCATGAGGAGTGGCCGGCTCATCTCTAAGCTCTGTTTCCTCCTGAGTTCTTGGGGTATTTGCTGGTTCTGGATGTGTTCTTAGTCATCTGGTCTGTGTCCGGATTTTGCTGGCTTGGAAATGCCTCTCCAGAACCTGTCTTGCTTTCTCGGTGGAGACCTCATTTCACAAGCACAGGTTGTGAGCTAGGGAGGCCCTGGCCCTGTGGAGGTGCCCTGCCATCCCACCTCTTCCCTCGGAGAGGGTCCCTGAAGTTGGAGCGCCCCACAGCGTGGCAGAAAGCCGGGGACCCCGAGCAGGCCTGCTGGACTGGGAGATGGCCTGTGCCCACCCTCCATGCCTCTCACTAGTCTTCCATCTACAGCACGGCCTCTTGGCATTTTCTCAGCCAGCGTGTAGGGGGAGCCCAGTGTGGTGAGGGCTGGAGCGACTCTGAAGTTGTCCCTTAGCACTCTGGCACTGTCCAAAGGTAAGAACCTGGTGTCTCGAGTACCTGAGGGAAGGCTCCCTTGCTTGAGGGAGGAGGCGAGGTCAGCAGGATGGGCCTTGAGGTTCACGAGACAGAGACAGGGCTGTGTTCTGCCCTGAGAGGCTTCCTGTTCTCCTTGATGTCCTCCCTCCACCTCCTCCTGCCAGACTCAGTGGTCCTCAGCACCCACGAGCACCTGCGTCTCGAAGCCAGCTGGAGAAAAGGAGGGGGGAAGCACAAGGCGGGGGACCCTCTAGCGCCTTGCTGGGCACCTTGCTGCCACGCTACATAAGGAGGGAGGCTGGCATTCCCGGGGACAGCACGTGAGTTACTGTCACAACAGGCCCGACACTCCCTCCTCTGCTTCCTCCTCCTCCCAGGGAAGACAGCAGCAGCAAACATCCCTGTGGCTCGGTGGGGCCCAGGCCCCTGTCACTGCCAGCGCTGCTTCCGACCTCTAGCCAGGAGGACGGGTGAGGCCCGCTCTTGGACGCAGGTGCCCCAGGGGTCAACTGCGTAACAAAAACACACAGCCTCGGCCCATCGAGACCTGGGCCGAACTCGCAGCTGGAAGGGGGTGTGATGGTTGTGTTGAAGGAGGTTCTGAGCCCCACACATGCTTCTCGGGTGTCAGGACAGTCACTCCTCCTGATGAGGGCAGTGAACTTACTGTAAGTAAATTTTGGACTGAAGTTTAACAGGAAAGAGTTTTGAAACTCACAGCCAGTGAGAAAGTAAACTCTCAAGGTTGAACCCTTAAAGTTTGGGTGCAGAGCACGGCAGGTGATAGTGGCCCCCCATAATTAGTTCCTGTGGCTTTTCGGTCATTTTCTACCAGACAGCTGTTAGCAAAACACGATTTTTATCAAGTCCCACTCTTGAGTTGAAAGATTCAGCAGTTCCAGGCCCGTGAGCCTGTCGGCCAGAGCTCGGGGTCGCTCCAGCCCTGCCCATCTTTGCGGCCTCCCTTTCCCCCGCTTCCTGCCCCTTAGACTGCCTCCAGGTGCTGACTGTGTGTGTGTGAGCTCTGGCTCTTAGCATGTGGCCACACCGTCATCAGCCGCTTGCACAGACAAGGAGTGCACATGCAGTGTGTCACGCAGCCACGATCACACACTGGTCAGATTCAGAGACAGGATTTGAACCGAGGACTGCCTGGCTAGGGTTTGGGCTCTGACCCACTGTGCAGCCTTTCTGCCCTCCAGCCGTGCACCCTCCACCTGTCACTCCTGGCCTGGCTCTAGCCAGGCTCCTCCTGCGCTTCCCCAGACTGTGACCCTGGGCCCACATCGCCTACTGCAGAGGTTCTTAGCTTGGCGGTCATAGGTTTCCTAAGGAACGTGATGAGTTTTGGGGAGTCCATGAACCTCCAGAAGTTGCAGGCAGAGTTGCGCACAGCACGTTTGAGGATGGGCTCCAGAGCTTACATCCGTCACAATGGAGTCTGTACCCCAGACCAGTCAGGAACCATCATATTTTTTTAGCAACCCGCCCACTCCCCCACCCCTACCCCCGTCAGTGTGGGATAGCTGTTGTCTTTTCCTGGGCTCAACTGTGGTTTCTCTGGGTCCTAGGTATCACCTTCAGCTCTGAGAAGTCGGTATAGGGAGGTCTTTCATGCTCAGAGAAATCTGGGCCGGCCCTCTCAGCCCAGGCAAGCCAGGCATGTTCAAGAAGGGCCAGCCAGGACCCCAGAGAGCAGGCATGACAGGCCCCACTGAGGCTCCGCAGCCTGTCAGTGGGGTCTGGTTCCCAAGCCCTGCAGTCTCTCTGGGCCTCACCTTCCTTACCCCTCAGTGGGCACCGACGACCCCCGGCCTGGTGTGGATGAGCACTGACTTGAGTTAGCCTGTTTTCATGCTCCCACTACATTAGGATTCCGTGATGGGCAGAGAGTGGGCGGTAGTGGGGGAAGGGGGTGCGTACACCCTTTGATGAACTGCATGAGAATTCTCCCACTGTTTGCATCAGCTCCTCCAATAGGGAGATGTGTAGAGGGTCCTTGTGTCTCTAGGAAAAGGACAGAGCCCTGGTCTTGTGACAGACTCCCTCCCTAGACAGTCTGTTGGCGTGGGTGGGTGTCAGCGCTCACCCGTCTGGTCAGGAAGCACGCAGGCTTTCTGCATTGGGATGCCTGTCTCCAGGGGCAACCGGATGAGCAAAGAATGGTGTTCTTTATGGCGGCATCTCTGTGGATCCTTGAGTCTTGGGTAGTGGGGGCCAGGAAGCCCCAGGCACACAGTGCTCCCCTTCAGCAGGAGCCTGGGACCCAGAGGTAGGCCTGGCTGCTGGGTCAGTGCCCATCGCCAGGTGTGCCTGCCTTGGGCAGAGGCTTTCGGGGGAAAGACTGGGATTGACCTTGTCTGAAACCCCTGGTCTGTGTGTACCCCGAGGCGGCCCGCAGCCCGTTAGCCTCACCACCTGCCCAGGAGTAGTATCTTACTATCTTGAGCCCATAACACCACCAGCCATGGCCACGAAAGTCTTTGGTTTTTCTCTTTCCTCAGAAATCAATGACCGGGAACAGAAGTTACATGCCCTTAAGGAGGTACTCAAGAAATTTCCAAAGGAAAACCACGAAGTCTTCAAATATGTCATCTCTCACCTAAACAAGTATGTCCCGGAGCTTGCTCTTCGGTCTTCCTCCAGAAATTGCCAGGCGGGACCCCCTAGCCACAGAATGAGGTGGGGCCAGGCTGTATTCTCAGCCTGGCCCGCCAGGGACTGCCACACCTCCTCCTCGGGGGCATGTCTGGCTCCCCAGGGAGTACCCTGGCCTCTCGCCGCCGCCTCACATTTCTGTCCTGGTCCTGTCCGAGGGTCCCACGCAGCCCTGATTGTGCCCCAAGTCCTCTATGTATGTGACACGGCCCTGGGCAGGATGGGGACGCTGGGAAGAACCTCGAGCCTGGCGAGTAAGTGCAGGGCCTGCAGGCAGGCAGCCTGTCGGTGGACTATGTCCCACATTCCTTCACACACGGAAAAGGTGGGTTTTCCAGGCAAACCTGTTCCTCTCTTGGCAGAGTGGTGTTGTACGGAGTTCTAGCTCCGGATGTACACACTCCCTCTCTCATCAGCCAGAGCGGCGTGACACACTTTGGTGTCTGGATGAGAGTCATTTGTGGATGGAGGGCATCCCAGACCTCTGAGCCAAGACCTCAGAGTCACTCCTCAGGGGATGGCCTGGTGGCGACACGGGAGCAGATGACCAGCCACAGAGACATGTGCTTGGGCCTTTTCTGTTTTCAGTTTGTGGGTGGGCAGGCAAGGGGAGCAGTCGGGGTGAGGGTGACTGGGAGCACACAGGGGACAGGGCAGGGGCCCTCTGCACTGCTGAGCTCTGACCATGAGTCTGGTGTCCCCCACAGAGTCAGCCACAACAACAAGGTGAATCTCATGACCAGTGAGAACCTCTCCATCTGCTTCTGGCCCACCTTGATGAGACCCGACTTCAGCACCATGGACGCCCTCACGGCCACGCGGACCTACCAGACAATCATTGAGCTCTTCATCCAGCAGTGCCCCTTCTTCTTCCACAATCGGCCCATCAGTGAGCCTCCTGGTGCCACGCCCAGCTCCCCCTCTGCCGTGGCTTCCACTGTCCCCTTCCTCACCTCCACGCCTGTCACAAGTCAGCCATCACCCCCCCAGTCCCCTCCACCCACCCCCCAGTCCCCCATGCAGGCCCTGCTCCCCTCCCAGCTTCAAGCCGAACACACGCTGTGAGCCGTCAAGGCCTGGAGCAAAAGGACACCTTCTCTCTTCCACGGGGTGGCATTTGGCCTTGAACAAAACCAGGTCCACTGGGGTGGGGAGAGTGTCCCCTCTCCCCGTTACCTTCTGAAGACATCAGCAGGAGCACCAGCCCCAGTCTCCCAAGGGCCGAGGGCCGGGCTGTCAGGCCCCCTGAGCCCAGCGCTGCAGACCTGGAGCTGTTCACAGGCAGCAGCCAGGGGGCGCCCCTGTCCTTTGACTTGGACCCTTTTAAGGACTGAACTGGCCAGACAGTAGCCCCCGTGGCCCTCCACACGCTCACTGCTCCCCAGACCACCCCCCCACCTGCCCCCACGTACCAGCCTTGGAGCACCCACCCACTGCTTGGACAGAGCCCCAGCCTCCACCAACAGGAGGAGGCTCCGAGATTTGGGCCGCCCTGGGGCAGGGCCGGCAGCCCCCCCCCCCCCCCCCCCCCCCCCCCCCGAGAACAATTCCCATCCATTTCGTCTGTCTGTTTCTACCTTCATGTCTGCACCCCTGCCCCTGTTAGGGGAGCCTCTGTCCAGCAACCTCGGGAACACACAGGCCGCAGCTTTGTCAGCCCAAGGTACAGTGCTGCGAGTGCTGGCCCGCCAGGTCAGGACAGGGAGGGCAGCTGTGCACCTGGACCACAAGTGTGTGGCTTCCCCTCCACTTCCCACACGCCCGTCCCTCGTCACAGGCTTTGGGATACATTCCCTTTAAAACAACACTGGAAGAAATGTGGAAAACCCCCTACAGTAACTTAAAAAAGAAAGAGGAAGACACTACAGACCTCAAGATTGACCCTCCCCCCACGTCTCGGAGAGGCAAGCAGGTGGTCACAGCGAAACAAGGATGCCAGAGGGTGGTGGCCAGAGGAGCTGTGGGGGTCCCACTTTCGCCCTGTCACCAGGTCCCCTTTCCCCAAGAAGACAGTTAAAGGCCTTGGTGGGAAGAGCTTGGGAGACCCACAGACCAGCCTGAATCCTGGTCTGCCTTGGAACACACTACAGTGCTACGGAAACACTACTCTGTGTGGGGGTGGGCACATGTATGAGTGGGTGGGCACGTGGAGGGTATGCCTGTTGGACAGGGCACACCTTGGGGGGACTCTGGGTGCACCTGGGGTTCAGTTCCGTGTTTGGTGTTGGAATGGAGTCATTATCATCCTGGGCCGAAGGACACCCCCAGCCCAGGGGAGTTTGTGGGAGGTGGGCGATGTGTGAAGAGTGGTCACCTGTGCCTGCGCAGGGACATCCTTTGTGTTCCCAGGACCAGGAGGGCCTGGAGGAGCAAAAGTCACAGAAGCTCTCAGAGTCACGAGGAGGGTGCTGGGCCTGCCTGTCACACAGCCCTTCCCTAGCCCTTCCCCTCAGCTTCCGGGCCCTCCCACTGACCCCCGGGGAACCCTTCGAGTGCCCCACCGTCTGTCCCCCAGACACAGCGATCGTGCTAAGGCTGCTACAGCTGCTGGCTGCCCCCCCACTCCTCGTGGCCAGGCTGTGGCCTCTGCCCCCGGAAAGCCTGCCACGGAGGCGCCCTGGGCCATGGGCTTCAGGGTCCTGCAGGCCATGCAGCCTCCAGGTCTCTCCGCACTTTAAGCAACGCCTGTGGCAGGTTTGATGATGCCCTGGTTCCCCTCAGCTGGGTGACAGCTGCCTCGGAAGCCCCTCCCGTCGTCCCACTCTCACGGTCGGCCATGGGAGGGGAGGGAGGCCCTGCGCTCGCTGACTTATCCGAATAAGCTGGATACCTTACTGCTCGCGGCTCCTGTAAGCCAGAGCAAGGTGCTTGGGAAACTGTCCCTGCAACTTCTACCGCCTCTTTTTAAGAACACTAGTCTAAACACAAACCTAAGGTACCTGAATGGTGATGGGAGTGCTGGGTGGGGGTCTCCTCCGTGGCTCAGCGCCCCAATGCGCTCGGTCGAGGTCGGCGGGAAGGTGATGGGTCATTTGTGACTGCGCTTGGCCCCACAGTCCTGGCGGTCCAGTCCCCTCTGCTCTAAGCCCCGGCCGGTGAGGAAATCACTCTGCTGAACGGATCTCCGCCTTCCTCTAGATCATGCTCACCTACCCACCCCGAGGCAGCCTCTCAGGGTACCGGGTGGGGGTGCTCCGGGACCACCACCCCTTGTGTGAACTGAAATAGAAGTAGCCGGTCCCCTGCCCACCTGCCGTCTCCACGGGGCCACCCCCCATGCCACAGCCTGCATGCCTGGGCTGTGCCCCAGCAACTGGACGAGCCCCCCAGCTCCCCACACCCCTGAGACTGCAGACAGGCAGGTGGTGACTCCCTAGTGTGTGGGTGACGGCGGGACACCGGCTGCGGGCTATTGCCCTCACGAAGTAGTGGGAGCCCGGCTTCCCCGGGATAGCCTCTGGGCCAGCTCTGCCCCCTGCCAGCCAGCTTGGGAGCCACAGGACCCATTCCCCTGGCTGGACCCGGCATCCTGCCGGAGGTTTAAGGGTGTCCAGAGGGGAGCTGCTGGCTCATGCCCTGAAGAGATGCCGAGGACAGGAAGCGCCGGGGGTTCCTCTTGTTTCCATTTCCTCTGTCGAGTCTAGCTTCTAGTTTTCTGCTCCAGACTGACTTGAACTGGGGGATGCTTCTCTGTCATTCTGGGTTGGCGCTGCCATTCGTGGTCATTGTGGGCCCTGGCCTTCAGTCCCCAGCCGGGGGTTAGCACCCGGACCGAAGGGGGCCCCTGGTCCCTGGGGCTGTGCTGGGACGTGCTGCCCTAAATGGGACGCTCCTACTCCTCGAGGCCATCCAGCATGCGAAGCTCTGAAGAGTGCGCTCCCCATGATTCTCACCCTGCCAGTGGCCCCCATGGCTCTGGAATTGAGGGAAGGGCAGGCAGGAGTCGGCCTTGGCCAGAGTGGGGGAGCAGGTCAGCAGAGGTAATGGGGTTGCCCGGGAGCTCTGTCCCCGGCCAGTGTTTGACATCCACAGATAGGAGTGGCCGTACTCGGTGGAAACGAACAGCCCCTGGTTGGGAGCCGAGGGCTGATGCCGGCTCTGACCCGGATGCTTCCGCCGTGGAAGGGGTCCAAGGTTGAGCGGCATGGGCTTGCGAATCAGCCCTGAATTCTTGGCTGTGTTGCCTACTGGGGATCACACACGGCACATTTATTCCTGCTCTCCGTCAAGTCATTCTTGCCATCACTTGATATTCTGGAGTGCTGGGAAACACTTGGTACTGTTTCCTGTGTTCTCCACCCGGCCGCCACCTTGGTCTTCCTGCCGCGAGGCGGGAACATGCTGTCGACTGTGATTCTTCCGGCAGAATTTGTCGGTCTTTGCCAGGTGGACAGAGGGTGACATCACAGGAGCAGCGCACTGTCCACGAGGGGCCCAGAGCGTGTGCCTTCCCCTGGCCTTGCGCCTGGGGCCCTGGTCCCCTGATCTCGGGGTGGGGAGGAAGGCCTGAGGGGCGGTCCATCCTCAGCCCTGAAACTTGAAAACTGCGCTGTGTTGGTTAAAAACCCTGTCCCTCTGTGCCCCCTTCCCACTCCCACGAGGACAGCCACGCTGCTTTGGGGTTTCTGAGAAAGGAGTGGATATCGTCTCGCTGCCACTGGGAGCTCTGCCCTGCTGCTGTGTCTCCAAGAGAAGGAAGCCCCAGGGACTTGGGCAACTTTCTAGGGGCCGGTCTCCACAGTCCTGTGCAGTGGGCACAGGGTGCCCCGGGGACGGGGACAGCCGGCACTGCACTCGCTCGCTCCCGCGCCCGCTGACTCCGCAGACGGTGGAGGAGTCGCTCTCCCGTTGCTTGGCAGGTTCAAGCCACTCGTTTGCGCCTAGGTGGAAGGAAGGACGGAGTCGCTTCTGGGACTGCTGGCCAAGGGGGGCCTAGTGAGGGCAAAGGCCGTTCTCCCTCCGTAGGTTCCGGCCTGTGGCCAGGAGGGATCCTGCCCTCCCGAGGAGCCGGGTCTGGGCCCACCGCAGTGAGGTTACATTTTCATGTAGAGACAGGGCCTAAGTTATTGTTTCCATAAAAATATCCTGTCCCCTGTGTACATAAAAAAAAAAAAAAAACAATGTATGAGAATAAAAATTGTTTGAAAATTTGGAATAGTGCTGCTGCCAGCTTATTTTTCTGGTACTTGTATTTTCACATGTTAAATGATCTTTATATATGTTGAATTAACAAATATTTTGAGTTTCCTGAGAAAAAGGCGTATTAATGGTATTGAAATGTGTTAGTAGTCTGGCCGTGTGCCTAAATTTGTTTTGCAGCAAAAGTGGAGAACTGTATGTAAAGAAAGTATAACAATTATTTCTTTGTATTTTAGGGGCTTTAACCAGGACATCCTCTAGTTGGTGTTAGGAATGTTTGCTTCATTTCCAGACTTTTTTTTTTTTTTTTTTAACACGTCGTGGATTTTTTGAGGCTCCAACCTGATTAGTGCATGGTCAGCTGTCAAGGCTGAGGCATCTCTGACTGAGGTGGTTTTGTTCGGTTTTTTTAAAATCATGTATTTGCTACAAAGTATTGTACTCGTCTCAATGGGAATGGTGTAAAAAACTGAAAAGGCCTTATGTGATATGTATCATAGTTAATAAATCAATCTTGTAAAAAACCAAACCTGAGAGAAATGAAGGTGCCCCCCCCCCTCCAGGGCCCTGAGTGTCCTTCCCACAAAGGGCACAGCCTCAGGCCCCGCGGGGGCCCCCAGCTCCTCCTCAGAAGCCCAGCAGGCGGGAGGAGTCTGTTCTCTGGCCACAGGGCGCCAGGCTCCCCAGGCACCCCCAGGAGAAGGTATTTGGGGGGGGGGGGTTGCTGCTCAGGTTCTTTTAGCCAAAGCCCAACGCACAGACCCCTGTGGCCACAGGCACCCAGCAGGCGACACCAAAGTCAGCAGCTCCGGCCCTGCCGTCTGACCCCGTGCCAAACTGGGTGTCTGAGGCCACAGGGGTGGTGCCAGGGGTTTACTTCCTGGCGGGCTGTGGAGGGGTAACCTCTCTTAACCACCTTCATTCAGGACTGCGCCTCCAGGGACGGCTGGCTCCCTGGCTCCATGACCTTCCTGTCCCTCGTGCCTCCTGGCCCAAACCCCAGTTCCACTGATGGGCAGCCCCACACCCTAAACGGCCCCCCTGCCCTCAGTCTTGCCCCTTCCCATCCAACTTCTCCATACCCCGAAGTTATTCCAGAAGTAAGACCTGGCTCTGCATTAGCTATGGCAGAAGTGGGCAGTCGTCCGAGTACAAGACACCTCCCCCTTCCTGTGCCCGCGGCAGACGTGGCTTGTTGATCAGGACGCCATGGAGCTCGGGCCCAGCACCCCTCCTGCCAGGCAGCCGCTGCCAATCAGCAGGGCACCGGAGAGGCCACCTGCTCGCATAGGCTTCTGGTTGGGGGGGGGGGGTCCCTCAAAGAGATGCCCACGGGGAAGCAGGCGCTCTGACAGCCATGCTGGGACCCTTTGCTCTGGATCCAACCCGTCTCCCACGCTCCTCCCGGCAGATCCCCGGCGTCAGTCAGTCACTCACGTTCTCTGAATGCACGTGGTTGCTCGCTGCATCCAGGCCTTTCCTTGGGCTGTTCCCCCCCGCCCCCGCCTGGAACTCCTTCTGTCCTCATGCCCCCAAATGTGAGCTCTATCCGTCAGACCCTCTCCACCCCTCCAAGCTAGCCTTCCTCTAGAAGTTCTTCTAGCATCCCACAATGATTCACCCAACATCTATCTGATGTATTCGTGTGACTCCCCATAAATGCTTCAGCATTCGTCCTATTTTTTAAAAAATTCTCTACAGCGTACAGCTGGTACTAAGTATGTGTGCTGGCGTAAACCTGTCTTTTTCTCTAACTCTCGGTGTTTAGGTTGTGTGTGGAAGTATACTTGCAGGTCTCGGCCTCCATCCCTCTAAGTAGAGCGCTTCGGGGGACAGGCTCTGTGACTCCCCCTCCCCCCCCACCGTGTCCTCCCAAGCTGCCTTGAACTTGCAGGTCCTTGGTTTGTAGATCACAGTGGTCTCAGCCTCACCCTTGATTTGCTTCCCCATCTGTAAGCCGACCTCTTCCGTGTGCCTCCGCAGCCCGGACCTCTGCTCCGAAGCCCGCGCTCCCCCACCTGCCTGTGGCCCGCCCACAGCCAAAGTCCTGACCGTCTGTCCCCTTCTGTCCCCTACGAGCCAGAAACCCTGGAACCCTCCGCCTGTCACTCTCCCTTTCACATCAACCCGGACCAACTCCAAAGTCTGTTTTACCTTCCACATAGCTCTCAAGTCCCACCACTCTCCTCCACGTTCCCTGCCAACATCCTGTTTGAACCTCGCTTAGATGTCTGTCCCAGCCTCGTCCCTGGCCTTCAGCCTCCCACCCACCCCTCTCGCATCTCCTCAGGCAGCCAGAGGGAGCTTTTCAAAACAGATCTGGCCCTGACTCCCCTCCCTTTACACCTTCCAGGGCTCCCCAGATCTCTTAGAGGAAAGCCCCAACATTTCAGTTTGCCCACCCTCCTGGGGAGCCTTCCCCCTCCCCCTGCACTCCCAGCCTTTCTACTCCCCAGGGGCCCGCCCACCTCAGGCCTTCTGCAGGGCTGTCCCCTCCTGGAACACTGTCCTCATTTCAGCCCACCTCCTTCCTCAGCACAGCCCTCCCCGACCAACATGGACCCATTTGCTTTCAAGGAAAGACACATTCTCTCCTCTAAGAGCACCATTCTCGGTTGCCACTTAACACATATTTCCTGAGCATTTACTCTGTGCCAGGCCCTGGGGACAAAACTGGGAACTGACGTCTAGCGAAAGGAACACAGCAAACAAGCAAAAGAATGTGTGCCATAACGTCAATCAAGCAGGGATAAGGAGTTAAGGATGTGGATTTGGGGGAGCAGGCATGCCGTTTAGAGTGGGCAGGAAGACCTCCCTCTGGGACCAAGGTGAGGTGCGTGAGACACTGGCTTCAGGTGCAAAACTTAAGGGGATCCTAAAAAGAAGAAAAAAAAAAAAAGCGCCTTGCGCTCACAATTTTAGATAAAAACCATCCGTAACAGTGCTGAGCCGTACTGAAACCTGAGGCAAAAGGAAAAGCGGTAAAAGGGCAGAGAGGAGGTCTGACACAGCCGGGCATCTGGTCTCCCTCTGTCCCGCCCCCACTCCCACCCCACCACCCCGCGAAACCCAGGGGTCAGAGCCAGCTCCCCAAGCGAGGCCGGCACCCAGCACAGACTAGGCGCTCACGAGCCCCGCGGCGGAGAATGCGGCCTTGCTGCACGCGGCCACCAGGGGTCAGCAGAGCGCCGCCTGCCCAGCCCTGGCCGAGCCCGGCCGCGTGGGCCGCCGCGTTGGTAGCGGCTTCAGGGAGGGGGCGGTCAGGAAAGCACGGTTAGAGGGACCCACGGGGACTGGGGAGGAGGCAGGTTCTGAGAAATGCAGTCGGAAGCGACCCGAGAAGCAGGGGGACGAGCTACTGCCCCTGTTACTCCATCCACCCACGGATCCGTTTAGTCATTCCGCCGCAGCGGTGGGGGCCAGGGGACACAGGGCCTCGGAGGGCAGGTTAGTGAGCCCCAAGTGAGTCCCCAGGGTGCTGGAGAGCCAGGGACGAGGTTTGAAAAGGGAGAGACTGGGTTGGAGTTACAGGAGCGCAGGGGATTGGAGAGATACAGGCTCACAGGCCCCCGGGCCGGTGTTGATTTAACTGCTGGCAAGGCAAATCATAAAAGCTAATGATGGGGGGACCCTTACAAGGCAGCAGGCCTGGTTTTCATCATTTTTTATCATTGCAACTCAATTTTTTTTTAAAGATTTTATTTATTTATCTGACAGAGAGATCACAAGTAGGCAGAGAGGCAGGCAGAGAGAGAGGAAGGGAAGCAGGCTCCCCGCTGTGCAGAGAGCCCGATTCGGGGCTCGATCCCAGGACCCTGGGATCATGACCCGAGCCGAAGGCAGCGGCTTAACCCACTGAGCCACCCAGGCGCCCCGCAACTCAATTTTTACGCAAAGACGCAGTCGTTATCATTAGCCCCATTTTCCAGAGGAGGAAACAGGCATAGAAGGGCCAAGTGATTTGTCTGAGCTCACCGGCGAGGGAGGGGCGGTCAAGATTTGAAGGCCAGCTCTCCGACCTCGGCTCTTTCCATGGCTGCCCTTGCCAGTAACCAGCAACAGGAATCGCTTCTCCCACGGTTCTGCAGCCGGGAGCCCCAAATCGAGGTGTTGGTGGGGTCATGCGCGCCCCTCCGAAGGCTCTGGAATGGTCTAGATCACTCGCGGCTGCAAGCTCGCTGTGGCTGGAGGCTGCAGCTCTCCAGCCTGTACCTCTGCCTTCTGCGTGTCTCTTCTCTGCCCCTTGTGAGGACCCTTGTCGCTGGGGTTAGGGCCCACCCGGATGACCCAGGATGATCTCACCTCGAGATCCTTCATTTGATTACATCTTCAGAGACCCTTTTGCCAATAAGGTCCAGTAAGATCGCTTTCACCGGTTCCAGGGTTAGGAGGCAGTCAGGTCTCTGGGGCCGGGGGCCGCTACGCACCCCCCGGCGCTCTTCTCCACGATACCTTCTCCCTCACCCTGCTGTCTCCCCAGCTAGTGCTCAGGCTCTTGCCCCTCCTCTGGGTCATGGAGAGAAAGTTCCTCTCTCTCTGGAAGGGGTGCCCTCTGGTTGGGAGAGGCAGTCGGCCAGGCGCCCTGAGCATCCCCACGCGTGCTTGCTGGCTGTGCCTGACCATCCCGGACCCTGCGCCATCTCTGTGGCTGGTCCTCTAGGCAAGTGGGTCAGGGTGACCACCATGGGCTGCTCCCAACCCAAGGGGCGCACTGGCGTGTTTGCTATTTGCTACCAGAAGTAGTGGGGGCCCCGTGGTCTTGCCTAGTGTCCCCTGGGGGCAGAGGACCCGCCCAGCAATGCACCTTGTGCCGTTCCATCGAGGCTTGTTGTCTTTCTGCACTTGTGGATAGGTGACAGGTGACAGGTTGGCTCCTGCCATCCTCTTTGAGTTCTTCCCTGACACTTCGGGTGGCCTGAAGCAGCCAACACAAGGGGCCAGGAGATGGGAGGCCACCTGGGCAGCAAAGGGGTTGAGGCAGAAGCAGACACACAGGGGACATCCAGATCTCCAGCCGGGGACACTTCGATGGGGGGGCATTTATGGAGTTGGTGGGTGGGGCTTTTCTTTCATCCCCAACTTATTATTCCTAGTAATTGCCAGTACTTGACCAGCCGACCTAAACTTGTGTGTGCTCGCACGCACGCACGCACACACACACACGCACGCACACACGCACGCCTGCTTTCTTTGTTTTCTCTAGCACTTAGCTCCATCTGACATTTTTTTCTTGTGTTCTCTATTGTCCGACACCCCCACTGGGACAGGCACTCAAGTGACAGGACTCCCTGCCCGTCTCTTCCCTGCTGGGGCCTTAGAGCATCTGGTACACACTAGGCGCTCCATAAATGTCTGTGGACAGATGGAACAAAAGCAGGACAACTCTGGGGCCAGACTAGGCTGCCCAGGTCCCGAATGACCGCCCATCACTGTTAATGTACGTTAAATTATTAAATTCCCTCTCTCAGAACCGACTACGACCTTGTCCCCTCGAGGAGCGCATTCCTGGGGCATAGCACCCCCTTAGCACCCCTGGGCCAGGGGACACATCTCCTTCAGGGCGTCTGCACTTTCCAGCAACTCCAGCCCAAACCACCGCCTCCTCTCGTCTCCTCCTCTCTTACATCCGGTCCTCACGCAATCCCAGCAGCTCTGCCTTTTAGAACTTGACCACTTCTCCCCACTCTGCTGCCTCCTGGCCTTGCCACTGTCACCTCCTGTCTGGACTTTTCCATCCAGTCGCCTCGACATGGCCCCCTTTGGTTTGCCTCCCCCAGTCCCATAAAGACCTGGTCTGTCTGGTTCGCCATGTTTCCCCAACCCCCCGCACATGGTAGGGATCCATACCTTTCTTAGGATGGAAGAATTGGATGATGTTTACTTATACAGTCTCATGAAATGCATCCATGGTCCAATTAAAAGAATTCTGAAAGCCGTACGATGAAAAATAAATCTCCCCTTGCAACCGAGTTGCCTCAAAAAAAAAAAAAAAAAAAAAAAAAAAAGAACCCATTTCCTGAAATCTCACTAAATCTGGAGATTATCCATGTTTTGTTCTGTTTTGAAGTCCACCCACAGGCAAAGAAGGATGACTTGTTGGCTTTTTAATTTCAGTTTCTCATTTGACTGTTCTAGTTTTGCATCTTCTCATGTGTTTGTCATGGACATCTCTTTATGATTTGCTTTTGTGTGTATTGACCATTTTTTTTCTGTTGAGTTATCAGTATTGGGTCATCTGCCTTTGTTATTGATTGGTAGGAACTCTTTATTTATGATAAATCTCAATCTATTGTCTCTTAAATAGTTTGCATCTTTTTTTTTTTCCCCATCCTGGCACTAATGTTTTATTTAACATTGTTTACAGTCCCTTTGGTAGTCCAAGGTTGTTTATTTTCCCTTTCATTGTACTTGTTCATTCATTAATGTTTGTTGAAAGAATAAGTGAATGAGCGCCTTTGGAGAAATGAGGCTGAGGAACACCACGATTTACAGCAGCCCCTTTCTGACACCTCAGGAGAGAAGGCTGGACCAGCCCACACAATGACAAATGCTCAACTTTGTTAGTCACTTGCCGTGTGCTACACACACATCACATACACGCATGCTGGCCCCAGGAGGTCTGGGATTTCTGTCCGGATCACGGAGCTCAGCATATAGTGCTGATAGATGCTCATGAAATATTTGTTGGAATAATTCATTGAGTGTTGACAGCACCCCAAAAGGAATGTCTTGTCGGTTTTTTTCCTGTTTAGCTTTTGATAAGAGCATAACTGAGATATTTCACATATCATACATTTTTGCCCTTGTACTTTTTTTTTTAATTTTTATTTATTTTTTAGTAATTACTACACCCAGCGTGGGGCTCGAACTCACGACCCCGAGATCAAGAGTCACAAACTCTTCCATCTGAGCCAGCCAGGCTCCCCCATATTACCCTTTGAAAAATGGTTTCTGGCATGTTTGCAGAGTTGTGGGACCATCACTACGGTCAATTTTAGTATATTGTCATCACCCCATCCCCCAAAATCCTATACAACTAGTAGTTGTTCCCCATTCCCCCTATATTACTTTGCTACAGCTGCTTTAACAAAGCATCACATATCTAGGGGCTTAACCAACAGAACCTGTCTCCCAGTTCTGGAGACCAGAAATCCGAGATCAAGGTGTCAGTAGGGATGGCTCCTTCCGGGGCTGAGCCAGAATCTTCCAGGCTCTCCTCTAGCCTCTGGTGGCCTGCTGGCCATCTTCCTTGTCCCTCGCTTTTGCATACATGTCACCCTGATCTCTGCCTCTGTTCACAGGGCGATCTCCCTATGTGCACATCTGTGTCCCCTCTCCCTGCTTCCTAAGGACACCAGTCCTACTGGTTTAAGACCTGTGGCATGATGGTATTGTAACTTGATTACCTCTGTGAAGACTTCGCCTCTAAATCAGGTCACTTCCCCAGGTACTGGGGATTACACTCCAAACGTATCTTTTGGGGGGGGGGAATGCAAGCCAACCCATAATATTTCCCTTCCCCACTTCCTAATTTTTATTGTAAACTAGATCGTACAAACGAGAGATTGCACAAAATGCAGCTGCCTTGTTGTAGTAATAGCAGCTATTACTATTCTTCCCGTCTCCCATCAGTGGGGAGACTCGTTCTACTGTCCCCCACCCCCAGGCCAACGGTGTCCTCTTCCTCCAGAGTCTTTGAAGAGAGTGGGCTACCTCCCAGAACGTCACGTTCATCATTCTCTTTTTTTTTTTTTTAAAGATTTTATTTATTTATCTGACAGAGAGAGATCACAAGTAGGCAGAGAGGCAGACAGAGAGAGAGAGGAGGAAGCAGGCTCCCTGCTGAGCAGAGAGCCCGATGCGGGGCTCGATCCCAGGACCCTGAGATCATGACCTGAGCCGAAGGCAGCGGCTTAACCCACTGAGCCACCCAGGCGCCCCCATCATTCTCTTGATGTATTATTACTTGTTATTCTCATAGGGCCCGGGATCACATCCCTAAGTAATAGGTTGTGTCTTTTGCTGGTGTGTGGACCTTCTAAAAATGGGTTCATTCTGCTTTCATTCTTCTAGTACTTATTTCTTTCACTAGTATTCTATTCTCCCTCTCCCTCAGACCCTCCCCCTGCTCATGCTCTCACTCTCTTTCAAATACATAAATGAAATCTTTTTATTTTTTTAATTCTTTAAAATTTTTTATTATTTTCTTTAAGATTTTATTTATTTATTTGATAGAAGACACAGCGAGAGAGGGAACACCAGCAGGGGGAATGGGAGAGGGAGAAGCAGGCTTCCAGCTGAGCAGGGAGCCCGATGTGGGGCTCGATCCCAGGACCCTAGGATCATGACCTGAGCCTAAAGCAGTGGCTTAACCAACTGGGCCACCCAGGCGCCCCCTAGAACCTTTTTTTTTTTTTTTAAGATTAAACCTACGCTCTCCACTTTCTACCTCCCACCTGGGAAGAATAAGAATGTTTAAGTAGAAGTCATTAGAACACATACACGACACATCCCTTCTCGGTCTTTTGGCTAAGATCAAGTGTAGAACACACACTACACCCACCAAAATCCTTGTTCCTCTCCTTGATTTTCCCTGGGGACAGGGAGCTCACTATCTTTCAAAGGGGCATACTATCCTTCCCATCTCTTCTACCCAGCTGCTTTGAGAAGTGTCTTCAAAGTGGAGTTGAGGCCATGGAGAGCCATAGAGATGCAGCTAAGTGGTGGGAAGGCCAGGTTAGCAGAGGTGTTGGGTAGGAGACCATGAGGGTCTCAGCCACCGCAGTCTTAGGATCCCCTACCATCTTCTCTCTCCCCTCCCTCTTCAGGCCCCAGGTGCTAACTGCTCACTGCTTTGCCTACCCTGGGTGCTGCACGAGCCCTCTTGGATTTCCCAAACCTTTGCCAAGAGCCTTTCATGAAATGCTCAGTTCCCAGTTGAAGGGCCCCTGCCTGAAACATGCTGCCTGGCCCAGAAGCTATCCTGTTTCTTCCCACACGTGTCCTCAGAGCCGCGAAGGATGCAGATACCCCAGGGCCACTCACCCATTTCACAGATGGGAAACAGAGGCCCTTAGTGGTGCACATGGGAGTCTATCAGTGACTCTGTGAGTGGCACACAAGTAGAAGGATTTTTGGTCTCAGGGCTTCTCGGCATTCTTAGGGAAGACGAAAGAGCTTTTATGTTTGATTGATAAGCCATATCAGACGTTAAGACAGAGAATTTTTTTTAAAGATGACATTTATTTTTCAACAGCAATCATAAACCTATTACCAGTTAACATTAACCACATTTTATGAAAAATATATTTTCAAAAAAAGTCTTTTCCAATCCACAACGATTTAGTGGGAAGGGGCCATTATTTTACACTTTCGCTAATGTCCATCAGGTCTGGTATTCTAGAAGACAGCCGGATCCTCAAGGCTGCTCCTGCACTGAGTCTGTTGTAATACCCTATGCTGTGCGCCTTCTAGAAAACTCCACCAGATGCTAGTGTGAGAATGCAGTGAAAAAAGACAGAAAACATCTCCGTATGAAAATCTGACCTAGCATTGACCCTGAGAGGGTCTCGGGAACCAGTCCCCAGGTCACGCTTCGAGAACTTCTGGATAAACTTATTTAATGCTTACACCTGTGCTATGAGGTATATACTAGGTAGGAATCAACTTCATTTTACAAAGAAAAATACTGAGGCCCAGAGAGGGGACGTTCCTTGCCCAGAATCACACAGGAGCAGGTGGCAGACCTGGGGCTTGAACCTCAGCAGTCAGGCTCTTCCCTATGACAAAATCTGTGTGTATGTGATCATAAATCAATTGGGTCACATGAGTGTACCTCTCACGGCCTGGGAGAGCACTGGTCCAGGCCACAGAGCCGGGAAGTGGGGTCAGGAGACAGAAACCGTTAATCCGATCTGGAATCCCCACCCTGACACCCCATCCAGTCTCTCTGGGGATAAACAGGAAAATATTATTGGCTGAAGAGACCAACAATAACCAAGCTATGTATCTCTCCATGCCTCAGTCTCCCTAGATGTAAAATGGGCTTCGTAATAGAGCCCAGCTCAGAACCTTGCTATGGAGAAGAGAATGAGCGAAACAAAAGGGATTCCTGAGCTGTTGGCTGTGGTTGTCAAGAGCGGGTTGAAGAGTGTTCCTATCAGGGGCACCTGGCTGGCTCAGCTGGTAGCTCACACAACTCTTTTTCCTCTGAGATTTTATTTGTTTATTTGTCAGACAGAGAGAGAGCACAAGCAGGGGGAGTGGCAGGCAGAGGGAGAAGCAGGCTCCCCGCTGAGCAAGGAGCGGGATGCCAGACTCCATCCCAGGACCCTGGGATCATGACCTGAACCAAAGGCTAGTGCTCAACCGACTGAGCCACTGTGACCACACTTGCGGTCGCCATCCCGAGTATAGAGCTTACTTTAAAAAAAAAAAAAAAAAAAAGAGTTTCTATCAGCCAGTGCACAGGACTGTTCAGAAGTGTGTGCCTCAGTTTCCCCATCTGTCCAACCAGAGGCAGAGCCATGCCTGGTTGCCCAGGCCTCTCTGCCTGCCTGGCTCTCCTAAGACCCCATCTTCATGCACTGCACTGGGGTCTCCTAGGGGGAGCTCAGAGGTTGGGGTTCCCGTCCCTGTGGTGGGGTGAGGGGAAGAAGATAAAGTCAGCAGTGAGCTGGACAGTGCAGGAGTCAGGGCCAGGGTCCCCAACAAGAAAATATGGAAGTCGGGACAGCTAAGATGAAACAGCTCCGACATCCTGTTTTGCAGCTTGGAGAGAGGACCACTCTACCATTGTGCTTTGCAGCTTTTGCAGAAACTGCTTCTGCAAAACGTCCTAAATTAAACAACCACAAAGAGTTTGTCATTATCACCAGCAAGGGGCGGTTAAGAGATAAGCCCCCAGATGTCAGCCCCCAAATACCGTCCCCACCTAGGCATTAAGCTCGGAGGTAGACAGATAGTCATCAAAACCCTGATTGGCCCCACTGAGCACACCCGGTTGCTTAAGATAGTTCCGCAAAAGAGCTCATAAAACCCCCTACACATAGAAACTCCAAGGGCAACCCTCTCAGGTCCCCTCCCTCTCTGGGAGCTTTGTACTACACTGCTCAATAACCTTTGCTTTGCTCCCCATCATTCTCCGTCTGGTCTACCTCTCCTTTTTTGGAAGCTGCGTGACCAAGAACCGCGGGCACTAGAGGAATAGAAATCCTGTAGCAGTACCCAGGATCCTGATCTCCGGAGGTCTGGGTCCCAGTCCCTGAGAGGATAGGTCCGGACGCCAAAGCTGGCCTTATAAGGGGAAGGGGTCTCGGGTGCGGGGCTTCCCTTCTTGTCCAGGGCATGTTCACACCCCGAAATTCTCTCCTGGGAAAAGAGCGTCTCGAACGCCTGGATTCGCATCCCTAGCTCGGGTACTGAAGGCTAAGTCTCCGCCCCTACACGGAGCTTGGGTGCGTGGTTGAGCGCCTTGTCCCGAGGGGCCGCGGGAGCACGGGGTTCTCTTGGGGGACTAAGGTGCTAGTTCCTCGGGATGGAGTATGGAGACTCCGGTGTTTCCCTCTCGAGATGCGGAAGCTGCGGCTCCGAGGCTCATTCTGGTGTGTGTGGGGGGGGACCCCCGAAGCTGTCGTTGTGGGAGAGGACTCGGACAGCGGGGCAGCAGCTCAGGAGTCCCTCGCTGGGAATCGGCAAAGGCCCGAGAGGCGGGCGCGGGGCTGGCCCGAGGGGGCGGAGACTGGGTGGGCGGGGCTCCGCAGACACCGCCCCCGCCTGCCAGCGCGGTCCGCGCGTCTCCCAAGTCTGCGAGGCCGCGGTGGGCACCAAGAACCTGCCGCCACAGCCCGCGCGCCCCGCGGAGCCCGGCCTGCCCCGGGGTCTATGGGGCCACCCCTCTGCGCCGCCCGGCCGGCCCCACGCCGCGCCCGGAGCCTGCCCCGCGGCCAGGTAAGGGCGCTGTGGGTCCTGCGGGGAGGGGACGCCGGGAGGCAGGCAGGAGGGGCCAGGGAACTCCTGGGTCCTGAAGAAACAGAGGGCCGAACTCCAGTGTGCGGGGGGGGCTAGGGTAGCGGGACGCGGGTAGCCTGAGGTTGGGGGAAGGGGGACACGGACGTTTGGATCCCGGAGATATAGGGGGCTGGGTACCTGGGCACCAAGGTCTAGGGCATCTGGACACCTGGTTGGAAAGGCTTGGGGGCGGCCTGGTTACGGGGGGCGGGCGCGGGGAGAGGGTATCCTTAACGCCTAGTCCCGGAGGGATGAAGACCAAACTGAACACGTTCCTGCTTCTGGAGGATCTGAATACCAGAACACCTGGGCCCCGAGTGTCGGGTCCATCCTGCGGGCGTCCTCTGGCTGATGCTCTGGCCACTGCGTCGGGGGCCGTGGCTCGCACGCCCGGGTCTTCGGGAAGGAAGTTGTGATTGCGGATATTTGGCGGCCGGGACACATGGCCACACCCCAAGGGCCGGCGGGGGGGGTCCCTGGGCAGGGCATGGGGTGGGGTCCCTGCCCTTTGCCCCCTTACCTCCTTAGCCTAGCCAGGGAAATGGGCGCACCGCGGATGCGGGCACACGGACTCCTGAGATGGACTAGGAGAGCGGATCCCAGAGACAGAGGGCTTTGGGGGCAGGAGCCGGGCGCGCCTGGGCCCCGGCGAGGCGCCTGCCCCCCGCCCGCCTGGCTTGGGCATGCTTGGCACGCAGAGCGCGGGCCGGTCGGATCCGTATGCGCGCCGCGTGCGCCTATTGGTATGCGGGAGCCGGCCCGGCGCGGGCGTGAGGCGGCCGCGCTGGCGGGCGGCGCGGGGGAGGCGGCGGCGGCGGCGGCGGCGGCGGGGCACGTCTTCGCCCCGAGCTTCGCCTGGGGCCGGGCAGGGCGAGAGCAGCGGGATCCGTCCTGGGGCCTCCGGGGAGGGGAAACTGAGGCACCATCCAGCCCCAGCTCCTTGCTGGGACCCCGAACCCCGCACGGACCTCAGTTTCCCTAGCAGGTCTCCCGGGGGCCCCCCTCGGGCACCGAGCGCTGCCTCTGGCTCCTTTCCGCGGCAGGAGACGCGGGTCTCGAGTCCCGCAGGCTGCTCTGGGCCCGCCTGAGCCCGCCCCCGCGGAGATGGCGGCCCCCTACCCCAGCAGTGGCAGCGGAGGCGAGGTCAAGTGCGGGGGAGGTCGCGGCCGCAGCGTCCCGTGGGACTTTCTGCCTGGGCTGGTGGTCAAGGCCCCGCCGGGACCCTGGTGAGCAAAGCCCCGCCCCCTCGGACCGTGGCCCCGCCCCCAAGGGCGTCCTGGGAGAATTCACACTCAGCTTGCAGCCCCGCCCTCTGGAGCTAGAATTTCTTACCCAGAGCAGCTCAACCTTTGTTCTACAAACAGCCCCCACCGCGTTCCGTTCCCACCGCCCTTCCTCTGAGTTCATACCCATTTAATTTCTCCCATATTCCAGCTCCTTCCCTCCAGAGTTTATTTACACCTCAGGTTCTGTCCCCACGGCCGGGTGCAGAATTCACACTCAGGTTCTGCCCCCACCTCCAATGTCGAATCCACTTCTCACGTCCAGCCCGGTTCCGAGGCCCCGAGGGCGGGGCTCCCCGAGGCCGCGGCCCCCTGAGCCGCGCAGTCCGGCTGACGCCCCCTCCGCGCCGCCCGCCCAGCCTGCAGGCGCAGCGCAAGGAAAAGTCCCGGAACGCGGCGCGCTCGCGGCGCGGAAAGGAGAACCTGGAGTTCTTCGAGCTAGCCAAGCTGCTCCCGCTGCCCGGAGCCATCTCGAGCCAGCTGGACAAGGCGTCCATCGTGCGCCTCAGCGTCACCTACCTCCGCCTGCGCCGCTTCGCCGCGCTCGGGGCGCCGCCCTGGGGATTGCGGGCGGCGGGGCCCCCGGCCGGCCTCGGTGAGTGCGCATGCGCGGGGGGCGGGGGTCCCAGGGCCCTAGCTAAGGCCAGACCGCGGGACTGTGAGGTGCCCGCCGGCCCTTGCCTAGTTCCTTGGCTGAGAGGGAGCACCGGGTTGGGAGTCAGCCAGACCTTTTGTGTGCCCGAACCCGGAGACTGAGAGACTGCAAGCCTCAGCCTGTTCATCTGTAAAACGGGCACACGAGGTAGGGATGATTTCATGCATTCTGGCCCGACTAAGCAACTCCCCCCTCCACTCTCCGCCCCGGGAACACCAGGGATCCGACCACTAGCCAATGCCGTTATTTTTATTAGGGGAGATAAATCGTTATTATCACAAAGAAGGTCCGCAACTCCATGGGCGGGACGGGGTTGGGGGGGCCGCCTGGGCCTCCCCATCCACTCATGGGCAAGAAACCCCCTCACTCAAACTTGAGGGGCCCCAGGAAGGAGCCCAAGGACTCTGAAGTTTGAATTCCCAGTTTGGGAAAGCAGGAGGGAGACAGTATAAGGTGGCAGGTAAGATGGAGAACTTCAGAAAGACTCCTGGGTACCTGTCCCTACTCGGCCACCCCCCCCCCCCCAAGCGTTGTGACCCGGGGCAGGCCGCCTGACCTCTCTGTGCCTCGTGAAATGGGAATCCTGCTGAAAGTCCATAAGCATACCCAGAGGGCTGAGATGAAAATCAGCGAGGTAATGCGTGTAAAGATCCAGGTGCAGTCAATACTTAGTGACTTCTTAGGGTCGGCGGTGACCTTGCAGAATTGCTGGGGCCTGTGGTTTATTAAACAGCTACTGTGTGCCCGCTGCTGCTCTGAGCCGTCAGGATCCAGCAGAAAACAGACTTGATTCAAGCCCCCCCCCCATAGGCTGACACCCTAGTAGCCAAGACCCGGTAATGAGATAAACCGAGAAATGAAATAGACATTATGTAAAATGTCTAGGTAAAACACAGAGAGCTAGCTCCTTTTATTATAATTCAACTTTATCATTGGTAGATGCACAGGAGTGTTATGTTACTGTTATTACTTCTGTTTGACGTATTATTGCTTCTCTCAACGATGAGAAGACCGTGAATCGTGTTAATCCGAGGTCGCAGGTGACAGGGCGGGGGCACCACAGGCTACAGTCCCCCCAGAGGGGACTGGTGTCCTTAGGGTGAGGTTGGAGGGGCTCCAATTCCCCTCCTGCCCCAGTCCCAGGGGAGGAGGGGGGGGAGAGAAAATAGCATTGATTAAGCTCGCAATAAATCACCATTTAAATTTAAATAATCCGGCTTCCCAGGCGGTAATTAGGCGAATTGACTGGCGCCGAGAGAATGCGGCATTAGGGCCGCTGATTACTGTCATTACCGCGAACAACACGTGCGCCGGCGGGGGATAAACATCTTGTCTATTGTCCCGAACGCAGGGAGAGAAAGGAAGGGAGGGGGTGCCAAGGGAGCCCCTCCGGCGGCCGCCAGCTCCCCCCACCACCACTGCCTGGCTGGGCCCTTGAAGGGGACCAGAGCCTGCTGAGGACACTGCCCTGAGGGACCAGACCGTGGACTTCACGGGCACCCCCAGCCCCTACTCCCTGGAGGGCCCCCCTACCCCACACTCTGCCTGCCGTCCAGGACAGTATGTGTTGGAGGTGCTGTATGGACTCCCTCCTGTAGCCCCAGAAGTAGGAATTTGGAGGCGTCTCCTGCTTTGCAGGGTCCCCAGCAAGAGGTCAAGTGCCTGCTTCCTTAGTCGCCCCTGGGGGAAAACTGAGGACAGCATCTTAGCTAGTCAGAGCAAAGCAGGGTGCTTCCCACACTCTGAAGGGGCACGTGCTGCCCTGTCCTCCTCCTTTATACCAAAATAGCCAATCCATGTCAGACTGTGTTGAGCAGTATATACAAATAATGTGGGGTGGGGGGACCACAAAACGTACTTAAGCCTCTCAAAAAAACATCAGGAGGAAAAAGCAGTGTTGATTCCCATTTTACAGAAGTGGAAAACTGAGCCCCAGGAGGTGAAGCTCTTTGCCCAGGGTCTCATCAGCCAAGCTGGGCCCAGCTGAGATTCAGACTGGCTTCAGAGAACACCCTCTCAGCCTCCAGACTTGGCCTGTTCATAGGTCTCTGGGGACCTTGAAGGTCCCAGTCTCTGGACCTCAGTCGGCTGTGGGTGAAACAGCACAGCGATGTTGAAGGCTAGCCGGGGACCTCCAAGTGCAGGGAGGAGATAGCCTGGATCGTGTGTCAGCGGTCAGCATTCATTCAACACCCACAGAGCACCTTCCCCCTGCCAGGCCCTGTTCTAGTGACACCCTCGGGGACAGGACAAAGTCCCTGACCTCAGGGGTGGGCCTGCAGATCCTTCATGGGAGGCCCACTGCCCCCCCACCTCTCTGATCTCCTTTTTCTACCCCTCTCACCTCTTCCACTCCCTCCCACCCGTGGACATACACACACACACACACACACACACACACACACACACACACACACAGGCTTCCTTGCTGTTCTTCAGAAAAACATTCCTACCTCAGGGCCTTTGCACTTGCTGTGCTCTCTTGCAGGAACTCCCTTCCCTCCAAACATCAGCCTTCAGGAAGGCCTCCCCCCCGCCACCAGCGCTCCCTGTCTCCCTTTCCTGCCTTATATCTTTCCAGAGCACCTATTGTCATCTGACACCATTTCTTCTTTCTCTTGTTCATTGTGTCTCTTCCCCTTGACACCTTGTTCCCTGAGCCTAAAACACTGCCTGGGGGCACAGTAAGGGCTTGGGAAGTATTTGTTGGGTGTCTGTGAAACAGAGTGAGGGGAGGAGGGTTGACATTTTCTTTTTTTTTTTTTTTAAGATTTTATTTATTTTATTTGACAGATAGAGATCACAAGTAGGCAGAGAGGCAGGCAGAGAGAGAGAAGAGGAAGCAGGCTCCCTGCGGAGCAGAGAGCCTGATGTGGGGCTCGATCCCAGGACCCTGGGATCATGACCTGAGCCGAAGGCAGAGGCTTTAATCCACTGAGCCACCCAGGCGCCCCGACATTTTCATTCTCAGATCAGGCACAGCCTCTCTGAGGAAGGGACCTTTGAGCTGGAAGGAGGTGAGGAAGCAATCCTTGAGAAAAGCTGGAAGAAAAGCAGTCTTGGCTAAGAGAATAAGTGCAAAGGCCCTGAGGCAGGCAGAATCAGGTTGCTGGGTGCAGGCCACAATAAGGCAGAGAGGAATAGGTGAGGCAGGAGGTAGACAGCAGGGACCAGGTCCTGCAGGGCCTCATGGGCCTTGGTGGGGACTTTGGCTGTTACCCCAAGTGGGATGGGAGCTGGAGGTGACAGAGGTGGCAGGTGTGAAGGTAGAAGCAGGGAGCCCAGTGAGGAGGTGCATGCAGAGGCCTGCCCCAGGGAGCCAAGTTTCCCCCTCCCCAGATAGCAAAACTCTCTCCGGCCAGTTGAGAGTAGGAGGTGACTGGACCCCCAAGACCTGGGGGCAGCCTTCTCCCTGCGTCCCCTCAGTCCCTGCTCTGTGATGACAACTGCAACAATTTTCTTCTCCAGCAGTTAGGCTGCAGTGAGAAAGGCAGGAAATGTTTGTTGAATGAGTGAGTGATGGTTGGGGCTTTGAGTGTGAGGAGGGGACAGATCTGGGAGCAGTAAAGACCCACGTGGGGAATTTGGGGGACAGAGGAGTTGAGGCATTTGCTGGGAGAGGCGGGAACCCAGGGGGAGGAGTCTGAGGAGTTGGGTTTGGGGAGGGGGAGGCCGGGGGATGATAAGACACATCAGCCAGTGATGGGGACCGACCCCAAAGCTCCCATCCCAACGGGGGAACAGCAAGCCCTCCCCCTGTGCACCGCCCCCCCCCCCGTCCGACGTGCCCATTAAGGCTGTTAATTGCAGCCGTTCAGTCTGACCTGGGCTGATCCTGTGAGCGGGAAAATGAAGGAATTAGCAGAAATGACAGGGGAAAATTGCGACAATTAGCAGGCGGCATTGTTCCTGCCTGTCACCCGGCTGGTTCGCTGGTTTGCGCTGCATCTCGGGGGAGGGGTCCCCATCAACCCCCCCACCCATTTATTGTTCCTGGAGCTCCAGCCAGGGGTGGGGAAAGGGTGCAAACAGTGGGAGGTGCTCCTGGGAGAAGGAGGCGTGGCCAAGGCGTTAGGGGGCTGGGGGCGGGGCTGGGGGGCCGAGTCCCGAGGGGCGCGCGGGGGCAGGCTTTGACCGCCTGGTGTTTTGATGGTCTGGAAATAACAATAGTAATCACACTATTAATACTAATCCCGGCTCTGCGCGTCTGGGAGCACCTGCCGCGTGCCAGGAGGGGGCGGGGCCCTTTCTGTTCCTTAAGCTGACTGAATGCTCAGCCACCCATGAGGTTAGCGCTTTTGGCAAATCCACTTGACGGAGGAGGAAACTGAGGCACAGAGAGGCAAAGGGACTGGTCCCAGGGCACACAGCCAGGGAGGGCCAGCCCTGGGGCTTGGTCCCAGACCTGGACCCTTGGCACCAGACCTGGAGACCTTCAAGGTCACTGAGTCCCCTGGCTCCCCAGTCTGGACATAGGGCCCCTTGGGAGGTGGTTCTCTGCAGGGTCAGGGAGAGGCTCCCCAGTGGGAACGGGCAGTCTCATTTGCCATGTCCCCTGTCACTCTCTTTCTCTGTATGTCTTTCTGGGCATCTCCTTTCTGTTCTCTCCATCTCTTTGTGTCTCTGAGTCTTCTTCTGTCTCTGTCTGAATTTCTCTGTGACCACATGTCCGTCCCTATCTCTTTTAAAATATTTTTAAAATATTTATTAATTTGAGGGGCGCCTGGGTGGTTCAGTGGGTTAAGCCTCTGCCTTCGGCTCAGGTCATGATCTCAGGGTCCTGGGATCTAGCCCCGCATCGGGCTCTGCTCAGCGGGGAGCCTGCTTCCCCCTTTCTCTCTGCCTGCCTGTGATCTCTCAATCTCTCTCTCTGTGTCAAATAAATAAATAAATAAATAAAAATCTTTTTTTTTTTATTTATTTTTTATTTTTTTTTATTTTTTTTTAAATAAAAATCTTTTTTAAAAAAAAAGATTTATTTATTTGAGAGAGAGCAGTGGGGAGGAGCAGAGGGAGAGGGAAAGAGAGAATCTCAAACAGATTGCCCTCTGAGCTCGGAGCCCCACGCAGGACTCAATCTCATGACCCTGAGATCATGACCTGACCTGAGCCAAAATCAACAGTTGGATGTAGGGAGCCTGGGTGGCTCAGTCAGTTAAGCGCCTGCCTTCCACTCAGGTCATGATCCTGGGGTCCTGAGATCAAGTCCCTGATCGGGCTCCTTGCTCAACGGAGAGCCTGCTTCTCCCTCTGCCTGCCACTCCCTGTGCTTGTACACTCTCTCTCTCTCTCTGACAAATAAATACTAAAAAAAAAAAAAAAAATTGAAGTAAAGTTTATATAACATGGAATTCACCATTTAAAAGTGTACGGGGGGCGGGGGGGCGCCTGGGTGGCTCAGTGGGTTAAAGCCTCTGCCTTCAGCTCAGGTCATGATCCCAGAGTCCTGGGATCAAGCCCTGCATCAGGCTCTCTGCTCGGCGGGGAGCCTGCTTCCTCATCTCTCTCTGCCTGCCTCTCCACCTACTTGTGATCTCTGTCTGTCAAATAAATAAATAAAATCTTTAAAAAAATAAAAAAAAATGTACAGGGGGTGCCTGGGTGGCTTAGTAGGTTACGTGTTCGACTCTTGCTCTCAGCTCAGGTCTTGTTCTCAGGGATGTGAGATCAAGGCTCCCAGTGTGAAGCCTACTTAAATTTAAAAAAATTAAAAATAAAAATAAAGTGCACAATTCAGCAGTACTCAGTACAGTCACAGGGCTGTGCGGCCTTCATTTGATCTGGTTCCAAAACATTTTCATTCCTCCCCCTAAAAAAAACACCCCCCCGCATTAGCAGATTCTCCCCATCCCCACTCCCTCCCGCCACCATGACCCCCGCCCCCAACCACCAGTCTGCTTTCTGTCCCTATGGATTTGCCTGCTCCTGACAATTCATAGATACGGTATCACACTGTGTGTAGCCTCTTGTGTAATGTTTTCACATTTTTTAAAAGTAGGCTCCAAAAAAAATAAAAAAATTTTTAAAAATAAAGTAGGTTCCATACCTGATGTGGGGCTCAAACTCATGGCCCCAAGATCAAGAGTTCCACACTCCACCAACTGAGCCCGGCAGGTGCCCCCATCATGACATTGTAAGAGTCCATCCGTATTAGAACCCGCATTTCCCGCTTCCTTCATTTTCCTCGCTGAATAATATTCCACTGTATGAATACAGCACATTTTATCTATCTGTCCAGCCGTCAATGAACTGTTGAGGTGTTTCCACCTTTTGGCTGTTAGGAATGGTGCCGCTGTGAACATCTGGGAAGGAGTAATTGTTGCAACGCCTGTTCCCAGTTCTTTGGGAGTCTACACCTAGGAGCAGAATTGCTGGGTTGTGTGGCAGGAGACTCTATGTGTGACTTTTTTTTTTTTAAGATTTTATTCATTTATTTGAGAGCAAGCACTAGAAAGAGAGAGAAAGCAAGAATGGGCAAGGGGCAGAGGGAAAGGGAGAAGCCGACTCCCTGCTGAGCAAGGAGCCCGATGCAGAACTCAAACCCAGGACCCTGAAATCATGACCTGAGCCAAAGGCAGACGCTTCACTGACTGAGCCCGCCCAGGTGCCACCCATATGTGGCTTATTGAGGAACCTCTATCCTGTTTCCCAGAGCATCTGCCTTATTTTCCACTCTCACCAGCAATGCACAGGGATTCTGATCTCTCCACATCCCACCAACATTTCTCTTTGAATTCTAGCCATCCTAGTGGGGTGTGAAGTGACATCTCACTGGGGTTTAGGGTTTTTTTTTTTTTGAAGATTTTATTCTTGGGGCACCTGGGTGGCTCAGTCGGTTGGGCATCTACCTTCAGCTCAGGTCATGGTCTCAGGGTCCTGGGATCGAGCCCCGCATCGGGCTCTCTGCTCAGCAGGGAGCCTGCTTCCTCCTCTCTCTCTGCCTGCCTCTCTGCCTACTTGTGATCTCTCTCTGTCAAATAAATAAATAAAATCTTTTAAAAAAAATATTCTTAGGTAATCTCTGCACCCTATGCAGGGCTCAAACTCATGATCCCAAAATCAAGAGCCACCTGGTCCACTGGCTAAGCCAGCCGGGCACCCAAACCTGCTTGTCCTTTTCCTGCTGAGTTTCAATGTCCTTCTCTCTTTCTGTATTCCTTTATATCCCTCCGTATGTCTCTCTGTCCATCTGCTTGTCTGTCTGGTGTCTTTGTCTCTCAATCTGTTTCTTTTTCTCTGGCTCTCAGGACGAATGTCTCTCTGTCTTTCTGTCGTCTCTAGTCTCTACCCCCTCCCTCAACAGCCCTCACTTCACACCACCTTCTCAATCCTTCAAGGCACTGGCACGGATGATAATTCTTTGTTAGTTTCTTACATGTTGTGTATTGTGTGCTCCTCATGAGGGGAGGGGCAGGCCCTCCTGGACGCCTCTGTGTCCCCAGCACAGGGCCAGCTGCACAGCTGGGGCTCAGGGAGACTTTCCGAATGAATGGGCGGATGCACGGCTCCCTGCGCCCTCTGGCCTCTCTCTGCCTCTGCCTCTCAGCCTGCTTCCACCCCTTCCACCCCCTCCCCACAAGCCCAGGTTTCTCCCCGACCGGCCCCCAAGACAGCTCCAGCAGATCTGTAGACTGGCTCGAATACCAACGGGCCCCAGCCTCACCCCTCCCTCTGTCCTCAGCCCCAGGCCACAGGGGCCGCGTGGCGCTGGTCTCCGAAGTCTTCGAGCAGCACCTGGGAGGACACATCTTGCAGGTGAGGCCCCGCCCTGCCTGCTGCTCCTTGCTGCCACCTGGTGGCCACCTCCGGAGAGCAGCACGGTTTTCTCCAGCATCCATTGGGGGGGTCCCACTGCCACGGAAGCCCCCCCCCCACCCCAGGATTAATCCATCCTAGGTGGAGATCCAGATTTCAGAATGTCTTACCACCTACCCGCTGGACAGACAGATGCCCAGCCCTCCTCTCCCCTCTCTCTGTTTCTCCCCCACTCTAGTCCCTGGATGGCTTCGTGTTTGCCTTGAACCAGGAAGGGAAGTTCCTCTACATCTCTGAGACCGTCTCCATTTATCTAGGTCTCTCACAGGTAAGGGGCCCTCGGCAGGCTGCCCGGATGGGCTCAGCCACCCTCTCCCTTGCTGTGCATGCATGCCCTTTCTCCTGGCCTCACCATCCCCGCCTGAAAAGTGAACTGGATCCATGGTTCTCAAAGTTCTTAAAGTGCACCCCGTGGGAACCCCAGGAGGTGGTGGTATGTTAAAGTAACAGGTCAGTTTGAAGAAAACCGATCAGCAGAAAGATCAGTTTGTCAATGAGCATTTGCCAAATGCACCGTTTTCCCCCAAACTTGCTTTTTCTGAACAATTATAGAGACTTGCAACCATTGTATTGGGAGGGCTTGGGTTTTGGCAACTGTGGGAGATTTTCTGTGGTGTTTTAGTGCACTGGCTTGTGTTTTGTCTTTATTTCCGCCAGCTGTTTCTGCCCCGGCTCCCGCAGCTGGCACTGAGAGCTAAAAGCAGAAACCGCACATCGCCACCCCTGGGGGGCCTGGCTCTTCCTGGTGGCATCTTAGGCCTCCCCAGTCCATTCAGCACAATTTGCTACCCTCCCATCGCTTTGACCAAGGTTTTACCAAATGGTAAATTTAGAAAAGTCGGTGCTCAGTGTTTGGCCTTTGCGAGCACTTTTTCAGTGAATTATTGGAGATGCCTGGAGGAGGAATATGGACAAGCGGAAGGAGTGCGGGGGTGGGGAGTGGAGTAAAGGCTTGCACCTGGTGCAGGGAAGGGTTTGATAAGCAGGAGTTCGGAGGGATGAGGGACAGAGGGAAGCATGTGAGCCCAAACCCAGGGGCAGTGGGAGTTCTGAGAGGTTTCTCAGGTTGGGGGAGGGAGGCATAGTCAGATGAGTAACTTAGTAGGCGAATTTGAGTGGAGACTGAAAGCCAGAAGAGCAGGGAGGACGCTGGGGCAGGAACACGGGGTGGGGGATGGGGACCTGGACTGGACTGGGGGAGGTGTGGAGCAAAGGGAGACTGCTTTGGGAGACTTGGGGGTGAACTGGATGGTAGTCTGTCTGATTGAGAAGTTCTAACTCTAAGAATTCGAAAGCCATTCCACTGCGTGTATCCTCATCGCCGCCGCTACTGGGATATCCTGTGATTCATTTCGGGGCGCCGTTGCTCGCTGTGTGGGGTGGGAGCTGGACAAAGGGAGGCTGTGAGAAGTAGGCTCGCGGCTTCTAGAGTAAGCAGGTGCAGAAAATCCTTAATGACCACCAGCCTTGAAGTTAGAAGGTATAAGAGCCCAAGTTTATATCTCCTTTAAAAAAGGTTTAAAAGGCGGGGCACCTGGGTGGCTCAGTGGGTTAAAGCTTCTGCCTTCAGCTCAGGTCATGATCCCAGGGTCCTGGGATCAAGCCCCGCGTCGGGCTCTCTTCTCGGCAGGGAGCCTGCTTCCTCCTCTCTCTCTCTCTCTCTGCCTGCGTCTCTGCCTCCTTGTGATCTCTCTCTCTGCCAAATAAAAATAAATAAATAAATAAAAAAGGTTAAAAAGGAAAAAAAGAAAAAGGGGGAGGGGGTAAAGGTTAAAAGATTCTAATAAAAACACAAAACTGGCTTGGGGCACCTGGATGGCTCCGTGGGTTAAAGCCTCTGCCTTTGGCTTGGATCATGATCCCAGGGTCATGGGATGGAGCCCCACATTGGGCTCTCTACTCAGCGGGCAGCCTGCTTCCTCCTCTCTGTCTGCCTCTCTGCCTACTTGTGATATCTGTCAAATAAATGAATAAAATCTTTAAAAAAAATAAAAAAGAATAAAACACAAAACTGGCTTGAAGCGCCACGAGCTTTGCACGCAGGCGAGCGAGCGCAAGGCTGAAGCCCCAGGCGAATGACTGCGCGCGCATCCTACGCTCTCTCTGCGGTCCCCTCTTCCGCCGGCAGGTGGAGCTGACGGGTAGCAGCGTCTTCGACTACATCCATCCCGGCGACCACTCCGAGGTGCTGGAGCAACTGGGGCTCCGGGCTCCGACCCCGGGGCCTCCCACCCCGCCCTCCGTTCCCTCCTCTTCCTCCTCTTCGTCTTCCTCCTCGCTTGCGGACACCCCTGAGATCGGTAATTCCCCCAAAGAATGCGGCTGAGGGTAGGTCAAGGGACACCTGGTACACGGTAACCAGCCATGTCTTCTTTAAACAAAACCCGCTCTCCTTTGAGCTGTGCAAAGCAAATTTTTGTAAAATGATCAGAAGCCAAACCGAGGCAACAGGTCTTGGCTCCCTAAAATTTGCCTAAGCTGCCTAAGTTTGCCTGGCTCCCCAAGACTTGAGTTTTAGAAAGACCCCCTCTGGCCGCCAAGTGGAAATGGGTGCCTGTGGGTGACCCCTGGAACCCGGCTTTGGTAATAATAAAACAGCACACACTCCCTGGCCTTTACAGGTGCTTTGTCTTTAAGGACATAGTTTCACTGAACCCTAATCACAGCCCCACCTGCAGGAACAGTCTTCATTTTGCACAGGTGGAAACTGAGGCACAGCACAGAGAGGTTAAGTTCATTGCCCCAGGTCCCACAGCTGTCAGTGGTGAATCTGGACTCCAGCCCAGGTTCTTCTGGCTGCAGCATCTGTGCTCCCAGGCCTTCCCTCGAGTGGAAAATTCCACTCCATGTTGGCGAGGGAGGGTGTTGGAAGAGTACCCTGAAAGTTCCTTTTGGAATGTTGGGGGACTGGGATGTTGGGGGACTAGAGGTGAACTTTCTGGTAAGTAGGATTCACTTATATTGGGTTTGCTTAACACTAAAAGCCTCCGAGCTATCAGCAGCGTGTGCAAGCTTGGGAGATGTTTGTGATATACGGGAGTGTGCTGGAGAGGGGGGTTAGGTTTGCACCCAAGATCCAGTCACAGGTTCGTCTGGGTGTGAGCAGTTATAAGACTATCACTGGATTTATAATCTGTATTTGTGGGTCTTACTTGTTTCTATACCCTGAGCCCCTGCTCTGTGCTGGGGAGGGCTGGGGACACATCGATGACAGTAGCCCCAGCCCTACCCTCTGGGCTCACAGTCCAGGTGGGGAAGACTGACCAGTCCCTTGAGAATGATGATCCAGAGTGGTCAGGGCTGACGTGGAAGACCCCAGAGGCATGCATGACCCAGCCTGGGGATCAGGGAGGGCTTCCTGGAGGAGGAGCTATCCCACTTGAGACCTGGAGTTTGTAGCTAGAGACGGTTGTCAGCAGGAGGTGGTTCTTGCCCAAGTTTTAGGCTGAGGTGAGGAGCTGGGCTTTACCCCCAGGGTCCTATGGGGCCATGGCAGCTTCAGGGCAGGGAGGGAAAGGGTTATATTTGAGCTTTAGAGAGACCCAGCTGGCTGCCGCTCAGAGGGGAGGTTGGTATACGACTTCAGTGAGGTCATGTACCCATTAGGCTGTGGCCATGACCCTGTCTGGCTAGGTGTACAGGGGGCAGGAGGGGCCCGTGTCTCTTCCTCGGACCCCCTAACCTTCCTTCACTCCCCACCCTAGAGGCCAGCGCGGCCGAGGTGCCTCCCTTCTCCCGGGTCCAGGAGCGCTCCTTTTTCATCCGCATGAAGTCTACCCTCACCAAGCGGGGGCTGCACGTCAAGGCCTCGGGGTACAAGGTGAGTGTGAGCTCTGCGGCCCCAGCTTCTGACGCCGGAGTCCCCCCGCCCACCTGGGGAGACCTCCCGCGCGTTCCCGCCAGCCATGTCCTTGTGCCCGGGCACCTGTGGGTGACAGCCACAGCCAGGCCCGGCGGCCGCGTTGTGGTCCTCCTGCCCATGCCCCCCCGCCCCCCCCCCCCCGGCCTCGCCAGGCCTCTCCTCCAACCCCGCTGCTGCCTGCAGGTCATCCACGTCACGGGGCGCCTTCGGGCCCGCTCCCTGGGCCTCGTGGCTCTGGGTCACACGTTGCCCCCTGCCCCACTGGCTGAGCTGCCACTACACGGACATATGATCGTCTTCCGTCTCAGCCTGGGTCTCACCATCCTTGCTTGTGAGAGCAGGTACCGGGGTTGGAGGCCGAGGCGGGCGGATGGGGCCACGCGGGAGAGCTGGGGCTGCGGGCAGTCAAAGCCGAGCTGGGGAGCCAGGGGGGCAGTGGGGGGGCACGGAAGAGCAGCGAGGGCGGAGGTAAGGGAAGGAGGAGGCTGGGGCGGGGCCGGAGGCGAGGGTGGGCGGGGCTTACCCGAGGCCCCCTTCGCAGACCCCCACTCCTCCCCGACCCACTTTGTCTCGCTGCCTCTCCTCTCCTCCACTGTCTCGTGCGCCACGCAGAGGGGAAAATGAAACGGGCCGTCGTCCCCACGCTCCGAGTATTATGCCCATTTGACCCAGGGTTAAACTGAGGCCCAAAGCACCCCAGAGCCGGGTCTTGTACGCTGGTGGTTCCAGAGCCAGCCCCGCCTCTTGTCCTTGACCCCCCTGATCTCAGACCCCTTCCCACCTCTCTCTGTCACCCGCTGTCCTCAGAGTCAGCGACCACATGGACCTGGGGCCATCAGAGCTCGTGGGTCGCAGCTGCTACCAGTTTGTCCATGGACAGGACGCAGCCAGGATCCGCCAGAGCCACCTGGACCGTAAGAACCCTGCCCTCCAGCACCCCTGGCCTGAGTGCCCCGATCCCCACACCCTGAGCCACAGTTCAGACGTGGGGCGGGTGGAAAGGGGCTGTGTTGTCTCTCTGAGCCTCCCCCACCCAGCCCTTAAAAATCCAGAAGGCCCCTGTGCCCAGCTAATGCTCAGTCCTCCTGACTTGGTCTTTTTCCATCTCCCCCTCTGGACTGTTGCCCTTGTCTCCTCCCTACCGTCCCCCTCCCTGGTCCTGCCTTCCTCTCCCACCCCATGTTCCTGTCCACCTGTCTCTGACTGCCTCCGCCGGCCCCGGGGCTGGGCCCAGTGCTGGACAAGGGGCAGGTGATGACCGGTTATTACCGTTGGCTGCAGCGGGCTGGGGGCTTCGTGTGGCTGCAGTCCGTGGCCACCGTGGCCGTGAGCGGCAAGAGCCCCGGGGAGCGCCACGTGCTCTGGGTCAGCTACGTGCTCAGGTGAGGGCCCCACAGGGGACTCAGAACCCCTCTACATACTCCGCCATCTCTCTCCATCTTGGGGGGGGGGGGGCTCCTCTTCGAGGGGGCAGGGCTTCTCAAAGAGGACAAGCCCAGAAGGCTTTGAAAACAGGAAGGAGACAGGGGCACAGTAAAAGGAAAGGCCCAGAGGTGGGGTGACCTTGCTTTCAGGGGGCAGAGAGGAGTGAGGCGGCAGCTTTGAAGTGGCCTCAGCCCCAGGCAGAAGATAGGGACTGGATTCTGGGGCACTGGGGAGCCATGGCAGGGTGTAAGGCTGGAGAGGGTCACAGTCCCATCTGGTTTGTGACAAGACCTCCCTGGCTGCTGTGGGGGACTTCACGGGACACGACAGGGGCTGGGAGCCCAGGGAAGAGGCTAGGGCAGAGGCTGGGGCAGATATTGGGGCAGGTTCTGGGAAACGCCAGGCAGTGCGGGTGGAGGAGGGGACATGGCTTCTGCTCACACCCCCCATCTCTAGCTTTGATGGCCTGGACTGGGGCTCCCGAGAGAAACAGCAGTCTGAAAAGAAGACCCTGAGAGGAGATGGGCAGGCAGTACCCAGGGGACACCCAGGTGGTGACATTCGAGGGGCAGGGGGCATAGGCTGCCCAGGTCTGGCCTCACCAGACAGGGCTAAGTTGGGCTAGAACCCAGCTTGGAGTCTGGGGTTCCAATGATGAGCCCTAAGTGCCATGGGGTGGGGACTACCCCACCTATCTTGTCCCCAGCCAAGCTGAGGGCGGCCAGACCCCTCTGGATGCCTTCCAGCTTCCGGCCAGCGTGGCCTGTGAGAACACCTCCAGCCCCGAGCCAGAGCCCACAGGTGAGCCCCACCTCCCCCTTCATCCCGAGGAGCTCCCAGGGAAGGGGTCTCGGGGACCTGAGCTTTCCAGTCTGGAAGCCACGAGCCACGTGTGGTGACTTACGTTTAATTAAAGATGAAAGCCTGAGTTTCTTGGTCACCCTTACCACGTTCCAAGGGCTCAGCAGTCTCCCGCAGCCAGTGGCTACTGCATTGGAGCACACAGAGAGGGAACAGCATCGAGGAAAGTTCTGTCGGGCAATGCGGGTCTAGGCCAGCGCTTGTCCATCTCCCCTCTGCTGCTCTCGAGGGCCAGATCCTTCTCGGCTCTGGGGGCTTGTCCTGGGAGCTGTAGGGTACTTAGCAGGACCCCCAATCTCTAGCTGTGGCAACCACACATATCTCCAGACTGCCACGTGACCCCCTGGGGGACAGATTGGCCCCAGCTGAGACCCTCAGCTCTAGACCACTGAGCTCAGCTGATTCCACAGATGGGAAGACTGAGGGCTGGGGGCACGCACACACCGCTCCCTCGTATCTTCCTCTTCCAGAGCCAGAGCCTCCAGGGGAAGGGAAGCAGGCTGCCCCCCTAGACAAGGACGAGGCCCCCCGGAGTCGGGGCAAACGCATCAAAGTGGAGCCTGGCCCAGGGCAGGCTAAAGACCCGGAGGACAGTGGGGACGAGGAGTCGTCTGGCCACCTGGCCCTGCCACGGCCCGAGTTTACTTCTGTCATCCGGGCAGGGGCTCTGAAGCAGGACCTGGTGCGGCCTTGGGGCCTGGGGCCTCCCGGGGACCCCCCACCTTCCCTCCTCCATGCGGGCTTTCTGCCGCCCGTCGTGCGGGGCCTCTGCACACCAGGCACCATCCGCTACGGGCCCGCGGAGCTGGGCCTTGTGTACCCGCACCTGCAGAGGCTGGCCCCAGGCCCCACCCTCCCCGAGGCCTTCTACCCCACCCTGGGCCTGTCCTACCCGGGGACCACCGGGACCCGGGTGCAGCGGAAGGGGGACTGAGGACTGGAGGGCTGCCTACAGAGCCGGACCCTGAGGGACAGGTGGGGCCCGGAGGGCAACGCCAGAAGGCTGAGCTCAGCCCAGTTGGTGGGCCTGGAAAATTAAACACCTTCTCCCACTCTGTGGCTCTGTCTCCGGGGCCTCGGGGCTCCTCTCTCCTTTTCTTTTTCATCTTCGGTTCCCTCCACCTGCCTCGGCTGGTTCCCACGCCCGCCCCTCCCCACCTCCCGCCCCATCCTAGGAACCACCACGAAGAACATGGAGCCGGCGAAGGGTCAGGTTTTAATGTCTCGGTCCTCAGGCCCCCCGGCCGTCCAGCGCCCGGCCATTCCCCATGGCCCAGCCACTCACTCTGGCGGTGGGCGGCCTGCTTCATCGGGGCCTTCGGCAGCCGCTGTCCCGTCGTCCTCGGGCACCAGTTCCACATCCAGCTCCAGCTGACCCATGTAGAGGCCGACGGCACAAGCCCAGAGCAGGCCTACAGCCAGCACGGCCCCCACGCTTGCCGCTGCGCCCCCCAGCGACAGCTGCATGGGTCCCCGCAGCGCCGCCAGGCCCACCACGTAGGAGGAGCCTCCCCACACCACACACAGGCCGCCCAGCAGGAAGAAGCCTGTGCAGGGGGAGAGGGCAGGGGGAGGGGCACAGTCAGTGGGAGGGAGGGCCTGAGCTCCCAGGCGGGGGCTGTCTGCTGTGGGGTGGCTGGGGGCCTGGGTGTGGGAACCCGATTACCCAGGGGCAGAGCTGGGTCAGGAGACTGAGGTGGGGTTAGTGGATGGGACAAAGTCAGGGTAGGGGTCAGTACAGAGCCAAGCTCAGGGGCATGAGAAGGTGTCAGAGGGGGTGTCTAGGATGTGGAGGTGGGCTTCAGGACCAGAGGAGGAGTGGGGAGCTGAGCTGAGAGCAAAAACAGGCTGGGGGGCGGCGGTAGGACTAGGCTAGGGCTGAGCCAGCATGAGGGGCTCAGTCGGGACCCTCATCTTTGGGCAAGGACCCAAAGCCCTCCCTGGGGGCACACACGCGGGTGATCCAATGTCCTCGAAGTAGGGGTGGGTGGGTGGAAAGTCAACACAAGTGAGGGGGAGGTGGCTTCCGGCAGGGGAAAGAATGAGGGGTTCTACACTTAACTATGGGCAGGCTAGGGCGGGGCGGGGAGGGATCTACACCCACTGGGGAAGATGGGGGCTCTACCTCCCCGGTGGGGGTCTGCACTTACCATAAGCAGCTTCCCGACCCATGTCACTCTGCATGAAGGAGATGACCCCAATGCCGGATGCCAGGAGGCCATTGCGGAACCAGGAGAGGAAGGCTACAGGAGGGGGAATGGTGGGGGGGTGGAAATCAGCATTAGCTCAAACCCTGCCCCCACCCCCATTCTGCCCAGACAGTGTTATCCCACCATGCCATTCACCCCGAATCCCAGCCTAGTCCTGGCAGCCCTCCATCTAACCTTATCACCCTCCTCCAAACTCTGTCTGGCTCCTGTCCACGCTGAGCCCTCTCTCCCAAACTACGCAGCACCAAAGAGCCAAGACAGTCTTTAAATACAATTTTTTTTTTTTATTTGACAGAAATCACAAGTAGGCAGAGAGGCAGGCAGAGAGAGAGGAGGAAGCAGGCTCCCCACTGAGCAGACAGCCCGATGTGGGGCTCGAACCCAGGACCTGGGATCATGACCTGAGCCGAAGGCAGCAGCTCAGCCCACTGAGCCACCCAGGCGCCCCCAAGACAGTCTTTAGAATCTGGAGGAGCATCTAGGAACCAAAAATGCAGGACCTAAATCTGAGGGCGGGCAGATCCCAAGAGGTCACCCTGGCCCATATCCCACCCCCATACACGTGCATCTCCCTCCGGGACAAACTGTTCCCTCACTTCAGGGCGCTCTCCAGCTACCCCCTTCAGTGTTCCTCCAATGTCAACTATCTGCGTCTGTCCTTCCTTGTTATTTACATCCATTCAAGTCCCTTGTGGGGCCCTAACCGGCTGGTGGGAGTTACAAACCCCACACCCTTACCCCAGCCTCTTATCTACCCTCTCTGCACGGGAGGCCCCGCCCCCTGCAGCCTGGATCACCCGGCCCTCCAATCAGCCCAGAGCTTCGCTTTTATTGGTTGTTTCTCCGTCCATTCGGGAACTCGCCCCCTCTTCGTGGGGATCCCCGCTCCCGCCTAATGCAGAGTGGTCGCCTCCAGGCTGAACTGGCTCTTCCAACACGGACCCCTCTAGTAGGCAACTCCCCCGCCCTTAACGCTCTCTGGACATCTCTCTCGCCCAGGCAGTGCAATCTTATAAGACTGCCTGTCCTAGCCCGACTAACCTCTCGGATCCCTACTGCACCCCTCTAACCGGACATACCGTCCCATCCGCAAGCCCGTCTTTGCGGACACACTGCGCTCTTGCAGCAAGCGCTTCCCTGCGCTTATACGGAAGCCCTTCTCGATCCGGAGCCCCAGCCCAGTTTCCAGCAGGACCCCTGCCCCCACCCCATACTCGCGTCCACCGACAGCTCGGCTATCCTGAATCCCCTCTCCCACTGTGGCCGACCCCAGCCTCAGACCTGTCTCGTGTGCCTTCCGGAGGAGCCAGGCGTCCGCACGATCCAGCTCGGACACGGGGGGCGGCGAAGCCCCGGCGCGGGGGCCGTGGCCGGGAGCGAAAGACCCCCGGGCACCCCCGCTCCGGGGCCGCGGAGGCGGCAGCAGCGCCCCCCGGAAGCGGAGCCGGGCCAGTCGGGCGGCCCGAGCCCACCACCAGCCGCCTCCCATGGTTCGCACTACGGCTGCCGCTCACCGCCCCGCCCCCACAGGCCACCCGTAGGCTGAAGAACACGTCACTCAGGCCTATTGGCTCACCCATTGGGTTTGCGAACATCACTCAGGTCTGGCCCCCACTGTCCATTGGTCAACACCGTGGTGATTCCTCCTATGTCATCTGTGCCGGTACTGCGCGTCCCACCTTGCTTCTACTACTGGACTACGAATCCCAGCGAACGTTGCGCCATTAGGAGGCAGGTCTTCAGAAGCTGGGGACACGATATCTGCTGGGAGTTGTAGTTTTTGTTAACAACTTTAATTCTCATGGCCAATAAACAAGAACAAAACAAAACTCTGCTTAATGTAGAACCTTAGCAAAATCTGGAAGAGCCGGGGCACCTGGGTGGCTCAGTGGTTAAGCCTCTGCCTTCGGCTCAGGTCATGATCTCAGGGTCCTGGGATCGAGTCCCATATCGGGCTTTCCCCTCTGCAGGGAGCCTGCTTCCTCCTCTCTCTTTCTGCTTGCCTCTCTGCCCGCTTGTGATCTCTCTCTGTCGAATAAATAAAATCTTTAAAAAAAAAAAATCTGGAAGAGCCTAGAAATGAAAGTAAAACTCAAAATTAATCCTACTGATGAAGTAAGTGCTAATACTTAGTTGTATTCCTGCCCTTTTTATCTAGGTAAATGTAAAACGAGATGTCATTTGACTAACTTTTTTCACATGACAATAAGTCGTGAACATTGGTGGCATTGAATACTTTTCACAGCATAATTTCTTATATTAAAAATACTTATTTTTTTTAAGATTTTATTTATTTATTTGACAGAGAGAGATCACAAGCAGGCAGAGAGGCAGGCAGAGAGAGAGGAGGAAGCAGGCTCCCTGCTGAGCAGAGAGCCCGATGCGGGGCTCGATCCCAGGATCCTGAGATCATGACCCGAGCCGAAGGCAGCGGCTTAACCCACTGAGCCACCCAGGCGCCCCCAAAATACTGCTTATTTTGAACACAGTCCAAGATGCAAAAGATAGAAAAGGGTCTAATGAAAAGTAATTTTCACCCCACGCCCCAGCAACCATCCCCATCTCCCCTTCCACAGCATTAAGTTTAATGGTTCATACAGATGCATTATACGTAGGTACCACAGGGGATCCTCGTTCCTAAGTTGTTTCCGATTTTCCCTATGATAAACAATTGCTGTTTCCTTTCTAGTTGAAACTTATGTCTGAAGCAGGAGGGACCTGATCCCACTGGCAAATTTCAGCAGTCCGCTTCTGCCTCTGGGTCCACACATGGCTTTATATATCCCCCTACTACACTGTGTGATAATGATCTCTATACTTACCTGTCTCTGCCAATAGGCTGTGAGCTTTCAGTGGACTGGGTCCTTGACTGACACATCTCCATGGCCCCCAACCCAATATAAGTAGGGGACTTGGTAAATACTAAAAACAAATAGATACCACGGGCTTTCCCAGTGCCAAAAATTCTGCTATGCACAGTTTGTGCATGATGTCCTTTAATTCTCATTGTAATCCTGGGAATTACGAACTAGAATGTTCCCTCTTTTATAGGGAAGGAAAAGTGAGGTAATACAAGTTGATGTTTATTGGGCACTAACCATGTAACAGACACTGTTCTCTTGCTTTACATGGATATGAATCTTCAAAATAGGGGTGCCTGGGTAACTCAGTCTTGATCTCAGCTTAGGTCTTGATCTCAGGATCATAGGTTCAAGCCCTGCTTTGGGCTCCACACACAACATGGAGCCTACCTAAAAAACAAACAAACAAACAAACAAAACCACATCAATTTTATGTTTACATACTAGCAGGAAACAGTCACAAAATGAGATTGAAAATAAGTTCCTTTACAATAGTATCAAACCCAGAAATACTTAGGAAATGTTTTAACAAAAGATATGCAAGATTTCTACACCGAAAACTACAAAATACTGCTGAGTCACATTAAAGAAGATCTAAATAAGTGAAAAGATATACCATGTTCATGGATTAGAAAACTCCCTGCTCTCAAGGAGCTTCCTTTCCAGAGGGATAGGCAGAAAATAAGCAATAAACATGCTAAATAAGTAAGTCCTTAGGAAAGTTCATGAGACTAGAGGAGCCCAGAGAGGCTACCTAACCCAGCCTTGGTGTGGAGTCAGCAAGGGGGTGCCTGATTTGAAACCTGAACTCTGAGTAGGCATGGACCAGATAAAGCATGATCAGAGGCTTACAGAAAGAATCTGGAGCCCAGCAAAGCTTACAATGAGTCCAGAAGACTGAAAATAAACAATTATTTACCATCATGAAATGGTTTCCTTTCCTTTCCTTTTTTTTTTTTTTTAACATTTTATTTACTTGATAGAGAGACACAGTGAAAGAGAGAACAGGAGCAGGGGGAGTGGGAGAGGGAGAAGCAGACTCCCCACCAAGCAGGGAGCCCAATGCGGGTCTTGATCCCGGACCCTGGGATCATGACCTGAGCTGAAAGCAGACGCTTAACTTCTGAGCCAGCCAGGCATCCCAATAAATAAAATCTTAAAAAAAAAAAAAAAAAAGGATCACACCACCTCCCTACAAAGGTTGGGTTGTATCAGGAAGAGATCAGAAACTTGCAGGACGACAAGTGACCCCATCAATAGCTAACTCTCTCTCTCCATTCCTTCCTGAGTTCAAGCCTTGCTATCTTTCACCTGGACAGCTGAAACCAGCCCACTTATTGGTCTCCAGAACCCTCTAAGGGTAGATTCTCCACTTATTACTTCAGCAAATATTTATTACCTACTATGTACTGAGCTCTGTTTAAGACAGTGAGGATACGGGAGCGCCTGGGTGGCTCAGTCTGTTAAGCGTCTGACTCTTGATTTTAGCTCAGGTCATGATCTCAGATTTGTGAGATCAAGCCCCCTGTCAGGCTCCACGTCCAGCATGGAGCCTGCTTAAGATTCTCTTTCCTTCTCCTTCTGCCTTCCCCCTATCTCTCTCTCTAAACTAAAACAAAAACAAACAAACAAACAAAAACACTGAGGATATAGCTGTGAACTAGACAGAAAAATGACGTGTCCCAGCCCCTATGGGCAAGACAACACTGGGCAAGGGAGACAAAGGAATAATTAACATAATTCCAGGAAATGTCAAATCCATGCAGAAAATAAACCAAGGTGATGAGGGAGAGAATGACAAAAGTGTATGATAGCCAGCCTCTAGGAGGACGCCAGCCATCTACATTTTGTGTGGTCTCCTTCCATGTCCAATCAGGACTGCTCTGTGTGGCCAAGGGAATACTGTGGAAATGACTGACTGTGACTTCCAAGGCTGAGTCATAAAAGATATTGCCACTTCCGCCACACTCTCTTGGATCGCCTTCTCTGTGGGAAGCCAGCTGCCATGTTGTGGAACACCCGAGCAGCCTTGTGGAGAAGCCAACAGCCAGCATCAGCTTGCCAGCCACATGAGTGAACCTCCTTGGAAGATTCCTCCAGCCCCTGTCAGGTCCTTGGACGACCATAGCCCTGGCCTGAACCTCAGGAGAAGCCCCAAGCCACGACCACCCAGCTAAGCTACTCCTGTGGGTACTCCCTGATCCACAGAAACTATGGGCAATAATACATGTTTCTTATCTTAAGCTGCTGAGTTTTGAGGATGTGACATTGGAGTAGCCATTAGAGTGACAAGGAGTCCTCTATGAGGTGATGAGGAGGAGGAGGGCTCCAAGCAGTGAGAATAGCATGTGCAAAGGCCCTGCAGCTGCAGTGTGCTCGACATGCTGGAGGAAGAGCCGGGGGCCTGTGTGACTGGAGCAAAGTGAGCAAGGGGAGAGGGGACAAAATGATAAGAGACAGATGAGGTGGGTGCTTGGTATCTCAGGAGCCATGTTGAAGGCTTCCTATTTTATGCTAAGTGTGATGAGAGCCAGTGGGAGATTCTGACCTCGGGGGTAGCATAACCTGACGTTCATCTTTAGAATGTGGTGCTGACTACTCAGTGGAAAAAAAGACTTAGCAGCCAGAGGACTTTTTTTTAAAAAGGTTTATTTGAGAGAGAGAGAGAGAGAGAGAGCAGGAGTCGGGGAGGGGCAGAGGGAGAGAATCTCCAACAGATTTCCCCACTGAGCGTGGAGCCCGACGTGGGGCTCGATCCCACAACCCTGAGATCATGACCTGAGCCAAAAATCAAGAGTCGGACACTTAAACCACTGAGCCCCACCAGAGGCTATTTTATTATTTATTTATTTATTTATTTTTTAAGATTTTATTTATTTATTTGACAGGCAGAGATCACAAGTAGGCGGAGAGGCAGGCAGAGAGGAGGAAGCAGGCTCCCTGCCAAGCAGAGCCTGATTCAGGGTTTGATCCCAGGCCCCTGGGATCATGACCTGAGCTGAAGGCAGAGGCTTTAACCCACTGAGCCACCCAGGTGCCCCCAGAGGCTATTTTAAATGAGCATCTAAAGATGTCTCTCCCCAGCTGAAACCCTTCCACAGCTTTCCATCGCCCTCTGGAATCTTGGCTCCTAGACCTGCTGGACCAGGCTGCTCTTCACCTGCTCCTTCAACTCCCACTGAGAAGAGCCTGGACTTTATGGAGAGGGAGGCCGACTGGGAACTCTGGAGGGGGTTAAACTTGGGAGGGAGTTCAAATGGGCTGGAACAGCCTGGCTACTGGCAGTGAACCCTAAGCATTAAATGGGATTAAGTGGAACTGAAAATATTTGAGACACATTTCTCACATTCTTGGCTCGTGGAACGGTTTAGGCTGATGAAAAGGGAGAGAAAAATGAACGCCAGCAAGGGTCAGGGCAGAGAAAACAAATCCTCCTTAAAGAGACAGATCATAGGGTTGGCCGGCTGCCTCTGCACTTGGGATTTGATCAGTTGTTCTCATATACGACTGTCCGGGAGCCTTAAACGTTAATGCTCCAGCCTCACCCCAGACCAGTGCAGGTGTATCTGCGGATGGGAGGGATGACCAGGCATTGGGATCCTTTTACAGAATATATGGGGACTCACCACAAAAAAGAAATGGCAATTATGTGGCATTTTGGAGGTGTGAGCTAAGGCTCCGGGGGTAATCCTATTACAACACGATATATAATTGTGTGTATGTATGTATACACACAATTATGTACCAAATCAAAATGTTCTACCTTCCTTACACAATGCTAGATGTTAATTAATCTCAATAAAAAAAATTGGGGGGGCCGCCGGGGTGGCTCAGTGGGTTAAGTCTCTGACTTCAGCTCAGGTCATGATCTCAGGGTCCTGGGATCGAGCCCCGCATCGGGCTCTCTGCTCAGCAGGGAGCCTGCTTCCTCCTCTCTCTCTGCCTACTTGTGATCTCGTCTGTCAAATAAATAAATAAAATCTTTTTTTTTTTATTTTTTAAAGAACATATTTTTATCAAGAGCTGACCCCGGATATCAGACCCTGTTCCAACTGGGGCCACAACAACGAAGTGGGGGCTGGGGGCAGCTGGATAAAGGATTAGGTTTTGTGGCAGAACATTTTAGGCCTGGAGAGGAAGGACAAGGCAGGTCACATGACCCAACCATCCAGCATTTATTCGGGTTCCCTTTAAGCCCTGACACACAACTCTAGCATTTTCTCTCTGCCCCCATATGCAGGGTGACCCGTCTGTCTTGCCCTGACCAACCCTGAGTCAGGCTGCCCCCTTCCTCCCCTCCCTACCCCAGGCCCCAAACAGCCCGTCCTCCCAACTGAAATGCTGGTCAGCTTCTCCTGAGACCGGCCGACCACAGGAGGACACATTTCCTGTCAAACCCCGTTGCTTACTTACTTCCCCTCACATACGCAGCTTCCCCTACTACAAACCCCACTTGCCAGAGGAAAGCAATGCCCTTTTCTCTTTGATTTGGACACACTTGCAGACCTCGGAGGTCAGAGCAGCCTCCCCACGGTGATGGTATGTCTGTCTGTCTTTCTTTCTCTATTTATTTTTACAGATTTTATCTTTAAGTAACCTCTACTCTCTCCATGGGGCTCGGACTTCCACCCCAAGATCAAGAGTCACATGCTCTAATGTGTTCTTTTTGAATAAAATTTGAATAAAACTTCTCCTCAACTCAGATTTTTTTTTTTTTAATTTGACATCTCCAGAAAGTTCTCGTGCCTTTTTCATTAGGTTAACTCCTAGATACCTTACAGTTCTTATCACTCTTGGGAAAGTTATCTGATTTTCTGTTAATTTCCTATTTGATGATTGTTGGTATAGAAGAATGCCAGTGATTCTTTTTAAAAAATTGACATGGAATTCACATACCATAAAATCCATCCTTTTGAAGTGCACAATTTAACGGCTTTTAGAATATTCACAAGGTTGCACGACTGGCATCACTAACCGCAGAACATTTTGATCACCCAAAAAGAAAACTCCCTGTAACCCCCTCGCCCTGCCCCCTCCTCCTGCTAACCACTAATCTTTTTCTGTCTCTGTGGATTTGTTCTGACACTTGATAGGGAGATGCAGTCCTACAAAATGTAGCCTTCTGTGTCTGGCTTAACTTAGCTTAATGTTTTCAAGCCTTAATGTTGCAGCACAGGTCCAGGCTTCATTCCTTGTTACAGAGCAATAATATTCCCTCCTAGGAATATTGTACATTGTTTGTCCATTTATCAGTAGATGACCCTGTGGGTTGTCTCCATTCTTTGCCTCTTATAAATAATGCTGCTGGGACCCTGGTATGGCTCAGTCAGTTAAGCAGCTACCTTCGGCTCGGGTCATGATCCCGGGGTTCCAGGATCAAGTCCCGCATCGTACTCCTTGCTCAGCGGGGAGCCTGCTTCTCCTTCTGCCTCTGCCCACTGCTCCCCCGCTTGTATTCTGACAAATAAATAAATAAAACCTTAATAAAAAATATGCTATGAACACGCATGTAGAAATTACCTGCTTTCAGTTCTTTGGGGTTTCAGTGGGAAGCAGAGGCCGAAGGCTGGCTGCTTTCCTTGGCTTGCAGTCTCTTTCTAGAACCACCCGGAACTCCCCACCTACCACTCTGATCTCCTGCCTCCTTTTTTTTTTTTTTTAAAGATTTTATTTCTTTATTTGACAGAGAGAGAGACAACAAGAGAGGGAACACAATCAGGAGGGTGGGAAAGGGAGAAGCAGGCTTCCCGGTGAGCAGGGAGCCCGATGCGGGACTCGATCCCAGGACCCCAGGATCACGACCTGAGCCGAAGGCAGATGCTTAACAACTGAGCCCCCCAGGTGCCCCACTTCTGCCTTTCTTATGAGCAGCCCTGTGACGACTTCCGGCCCACCCAGACAATGCAGGATCATCTCCCCATCTCACAACCCTTAACCACACTGGCAAATTTCCTTTTGCAAAGCAATATAGCATTCTTGGGTTCCAGGAATTAGGGTGTGGGCTATAGAGACTTTTCGAAGAGGGAGGCAGGAGAATCAGTAAATAGCAGATGTGAGTACAGGAGCCAGCGGTCAGAGGATCGTAAGGAAAGGACCTCGAGCCAAGCACTGTAGAAGGATTCTCAAAGCTGGAGGAGAAGGCAAAGAAATGAATTCTCCCCCGAACCCTCCAGGAAGAGCACAACCTGCTGACACTTTGATTTCAGACTTCTGATCTTCGGAATTATTTTTTTTTTTTTAAGATTTTATTTATTTGGCAGAGATCACAAGTAGGCAGAGAAGCAGGCAGAGAGAGAGGGAAGCAGGCTCCCCACCAAGAAGAGAGCCCAATGCAGGGCTCGATCCCAGGACCCTGGGACCATGACCTGAGCTGAAGGCGGAGGCTTCACCCACTGAGCCACCCAGGTGCCCCTGATCTTCGGAATTATAAGAGAATGCATTTGCATTCTTTTTAAGCCCCTAAGTTTGTGCTAATTTGTTACAGCAGCAAACACAGTTACCAAGCCTGAGCATGAATACAGGTGACAGCAGGTGGGAGGTATGGAGAGGAAGGGAAAGGGAGTGATTTGTAACTGTGATCGTTTTAACAAGTGGAAAGTCCTGGGCTGTATCCAGGGTTTAGGGCAGTGCTGTCCACCATGGTAGCCGCTGGGCGCATGTGCCTTCATTTAAATTTAAACTCACATTAGTGAAAAAGTAAAATCCAGGGCCGGGTGTAAGTGTTTGGTGGCTACATGGACCCAGAGGCTGCCCTGTGAGACAACAAGGAGAGAAACCATTTCCATCCCTGCAGAACATTCTAGTGGGTGGTTTTTGTTGAGAGAATGAGGAACAGAGTGTGTCACAGTAGGTAAAATTACAAGACCAACCTGAAGCAAGTAAGGAAGAGGGAAGGGAGAAGTTGGCCGAAAACATCTAAAGCTGACATATTTTAAGAGAAACAGGGGCACCTGGGAGGCTCAGTGGGGCTGCGGCTCTGGTCACGACACCGGGTTCCTGGGATCTGATTCAGGCCCGGCCCCGGCTCCCTGCTGAGCCTGCTTCTCCTTCCCCCTGCTTGTGCCCTCTCTCAAATAATTTTTTTTTTTAAATTCAACATTAATTTTTTAAAAAGAGAGGGAAACGGAGTAACCGCCAGAAGAAATAAGAAAGACTGTGTAAGACATTTTACATTTCACATCATCCGTCGGGTGCGGGGGGCCTGGGTGGCTCAGTCGGTTGGGTGTCTGCCTTGTGCTCTGGTCATGACCCCTGGGGGTCCAGGGATCTAGCCCCCGCGTGGGGCTCTGTGCTCAGTGACGAGCCTAGTTCTCCCTCGGCCTCTGCCCCTCCGCACCGGCTTGTGCTCTCTCTGGCGCTCTATCTCAAATAAATAAATAAAATCTTTAAAAACGAAACGAACCCAAATCATCTATTGGGGATACGGAGGAATGAGACTGGATATGGGGGATACGGGAATCCAGAGTAGGTGCGATGGACTGGATTGTGACCTCCCCAAACTCGGACGCTGGAGCCCTAGCATTCCGTGTGGCTGAATTTGGAGTGGGGGCTTTAAGGAGGTGAGAAAGGAGTAGGGTGGGGCCTCGACCACGTAGGATTAGCGCCTTAGAAGCAGAGACGCGGGATTGCCTTCTCTCCCTGCGCGCTGCAGCGCTGGGACCCAACCGCCCACCGCATCTCCACGCCCACTCTACTCACTCATTGGCTGGGGCGGGCTATGGGGGCGTGGCCTCCATGCAAACATAGGGGTGAATTTCAGCCCTTCAGACCTTGGGGGAGTGGGGCTCCCTGCAGTGGCAGACAGTGGATAGGGACCTTCCTCAGCTGGCTACTGCAGCCCGTGGCGTGGCCCCTGCACACCATTAGGGACGCCTGGCAGAACTTGGGAACGCTGGTGCGGGAGACATTAGTGCTGGTCTCCAAGTAGCCCCAGCGGTCCGCCTCCTGACCCCACTGCGGAACAGAACCTCCGCATCCTCCTGGAAGTTCAGCTGGCCCCATGACTCGCTTTAGCCAATGAAAAACAACAGAGGTGAAGTCCTTAGCCTTGGAAAAGAAGCATTTAAGGACTGGGGCAAGCCTCCATCTTCCCTCCCCACTGTAGAGTGGTCCCAGGGGCGGAGTCTCAGGGAGCTTGGGTCCCCCTTCCTTAGCCGGTGCGGCTAGTGGAGTTTCAGGCTGCCCGGGGAATGAGCCACTGAGATTTGCAAGTTTGAATTTCCGCAGCAGAACCTTGTCCATCCTCACTAACACAACAGATAGACTCCAAATCTTAACAAAAAAAAAAAAAAAAAAAGTTTCATAATATTAAGAGTTCCTCACCAGACTCACAACATGGGAAACACCAGTGAGAGAGAAAGCAGCTCATTTACCCCCAGCGGGTGCGTCTCTTGCAAACACTCAGTAAAGCGTTCCTATCGATATTATTTGATGTTTGTGTCTCATCTCTGGTGGAACCTTGTTTATGAGTAAGGGATGATCCTGCGATGGTCAGGAAAAGGACTTTTAAAAAGATTTTATTTCTTTGACAGGGAGAGAGGGAACACAAGCCGGGCGGGTGCAAGAGAGAGAAGCAGACTTCCCGCCAGGCAGGGAGCCCAACATGGGGCTTGATCCTACAACCCCGGGATCTTCACCTGAGCTGAAGGCAGTTGCTTAACGACTGAGCCACCCAGGTGTCCCATCAGCTCAGGTCTTGATCTCAGGCTTGTGAGTTCAAGCCCTGCGTTGGGCTCCATGCTGGGCGCAGAGCCTACTTCAAAAAAAAATCTTTTTAGGGGCGCCTGGGTGGCTCAGTTGGTTAAGCAACTGCCTTTGGTTCCAGTCATGATCCTGGAGTCCCAGGATTGAGTCCCGCATCCGGCTCCCAGCTCCATGGAGAGTCTGCTTCTCCCTCTGACCTTCTCCTGTCTCATGCTTTCTCTCACTCTCTCTCTCAAATAAAATGAAATCCTAAAAAAAAAAAAAAGGTTAGGCTTTACAAAGTTTTTTTTTTTAAAGGTTTTATTTATTTATTTGACAGACAGAGATCACAAGTAGGCAGAGAGGCAGGCAGAGAGAGGAGGAAGCAGGCTCCCCGCCGAGCAGAGAGCCCGATGCGGGGCTCAATCCCAGGACCCTGGGATCATGACCTGAGCTGAAGGCAGAGGCTTTAACCCACTGAGCCACCCAGGCGCCCCAGGCTTTACAAAGTTTTTAAAAAATGTTTAATTTTGTGTTATGTGAATTTCACCTCAATTAAATAGATAAGTATTAGTATCTTAGAAATCTATATGGGAAGGAATGGCAAGGATATAGAGCAACCAGAACTCTCATTCACCGCCGGTAAGAACAAAAATTGGTACAACCGATTTGGAAGTCTGGCAGTTTCTTGTAAAACTAAACATTCATTACTCACTCCTAAGTATTTACCCGAGAAATGAACACCTATGGTCACACCGAGGCCTCACGCAAATGTGTTCAGCAGCTGTATCCAGAGCAGCCCCAAAGGTCCCTCAGCAGGGGGAGCAAGTAAATAATTGCAGTCCCCCGTCCTGGGGCACAGCGCTGGGACTGACCCAGAGGGAATGTGAGGGAACTTTCTCTGTATTCATTGGGGCTTGGGGCACACAGTTGAACGCATTTTTCAAAGCTCCACAAGTGTACATGGAAGTTCTGTGCATTTCATGATTTGGGAATTGCACCTAAAAAAAAAAAAAAAAAAGCAACGTGAATCCTGACTCTGGTTGATGACACACGCTGCAGGATTTGCGGGGCTGTGTTCTGTGGGCGGAGACGGATGAGCAGATGCCCAAGCCTCTGACAAAGCAAGTATGGGCACATGTGCACACCTGTAGAGTCTGGGCGGTGGGTCAGGTCCAGTGCCCGAGGACACTGGCACAGGTGCCAATCCCGAAGCCTCAGTCATCTTGGAAAGTAGAAGGTTCTGGACATGGCTCTTGGCCTCACTCACTGGCCTATGCTCATGGGCCCCTTCTGTTCTCAGGCTCTGTTTTTCTTTCCGACAGGGACACTCCACGGCCCTCGAGTCGTCAACCAACACTATGCAGGCCCCCCACAGCCTCAACCCAGAACACATCGTCCTCCCCAGCGCCATCTCAGCAAGGGAGCTGCCCTCCACTGGGCTGCTCAGACATGCTCTCCGACCCCCATCTCCATCATCCCTCATGTGTCACTGTACCAATTCCTATCTACACCCTGAGTCTCGGGTCCTCTGGTTTCCCAGCCCCCTGCTCCTCTTGCTTTGTCTTCCCACCAGGCTCCCTGCACCCCCATCTTGTCCTAGCCAATCCATTTCCCACACCCCTGTTGGAAGGAAGGTTCTAGCCTCCAGTCTGGTCCTTACCCGAGCGTGAACTCTCCACGCTCTTCCGTGCCGGTGTCTGCAGCAACGCCTTCGAGGCTCTCCAGGACCTGCCAACCCCCCGGGTGCAGGTCCCTGCCCCAGCCTCTGCTGGAGCCCAGGGCCACCCACCACACGACTGCTGGCTGCGTCACCACTGTGGCTCTCAACCCCCGTGCTTCCCTGGCACTGCGAGCCACGCGGGTGTTCATGTGCTCGGCCTCAGGATGCGGGATCTTTGATCAAGCACAGAACGTGAGACTCCAGTGTCCCCCTCTTGCCGGCAACCAACCAGGGAGGGCTGACGAGACCAGACAGGAAGTGTGCTGAGGGGCTTCCAGAAGTGCTCCCTTGCTCACGAGGAAGCTGGGAGAGTTCCTTCCCAGCTTCTGCACTTGGCAGGGCGAGGCAGAGGTTCTCTCGCCAAATCGCAATCAGGAGGGCACGACCAGCAGTATGAACGTCGGCCCAAACCCGTGTGACTTGAGTTCCCTCCAACGTGACCCACCCCACAACTGCCCTGTTGACCTCACTAAGGTGCCGGAGTCCTGGCTGTTTAAGCCAGCCGAGTCGGGAGTTTTGTGTTGCAGGTGAAATCGCAACTCACTCAATATGGATGAATGGGGAGAAACTCAAAAGATCGCATCCTGAAATGTTGACATGAACTTAGAGCTTACCAGCTTATACCGGCGATCGGCGGAAGGGCTCCAACCCCCCGACCTCACCACCTCCCAGAGGCCTCACCTCCTAACACGGTGGCGCGCGGCGGGATGGGGGCATAGGTGTGTTAGGGTCTGAATTTTGAGGAGACACACACGTTCGGTCTGTAGGGCTCCCTGGCAGCCGGCCCAGTTGCCCTGATTGTTCCCCACCGACCCCTTCCACGGCGCTCACCACTGTGTCTCTGAGCGCTGACACTGGTCCAGAGTGGGAGCTCGGAAACTCTGGGAGGCAGGTGCCAACCCTAAGTGCAAGCTGTTTGGAGGCCCCGATCCCCCGGTGTCTCATGAATGTCACCCAGGGGCCGGCCACCGAGAGAGCAGATCTAGGTTTTCTCATTCTGGGGGCGAGGGATGGGGCAGGCAGCATGGAGAGGCGAGACCGCGGGAATTTTTAAAATAACTGCATCCTTTAATGGCAGTAATACAATTATTGGATTAAGAGACCACAGGAGAAAGGGCAGGTGACATTTCTGGAAGACAGATAAGGAGTACAAAAAGGGAGCTGGGACAGTCATGCGATGATCATTGTAAAAATACAGTACGCTATATACATATTTGCACCATCAACTCTCAACTCTGAAGTAGTATTTACACTTTTGTTACAATCCTGGTTAGAGAACATTTTGTTTTTAAAAGCTTGGCCTGATGGCAAATGGAAATTTCGGGGGAATTCATAGTCCCATGAGGTTCTTAGGCTGAATATTCCGACAGGAGGGCTCCAGCGTCTATTTCATCCACAGATTTCGGTTTTAAAAAAGTATTTAATTTTGCTTTTACAAAAGAAAATTTTCAAAGGAGGGAGGGGAAAAAAAAAAAACCCACAGCCACACTATGTATTCTCATATTTTTACAAACATCCAGGGCTGCAGCCCTTTGCTGCAAGGCCAACACGGGTGGCTGAAGAAAAATCTCACTAATGATTGTTTAAAAACAACAAAAACCAGAAAGACAAAGACAAACCAAACCAACCTGATCATGGCGCACTGGCCTTGTGCGCTACCTTCTCCCGCCCTAGCTTCCGGCCCCAAACTCAACGACTGTTTTTTCTTTTCCTTTTCCGGGGAAAGGGGTTTGGTCTAAGAGCCTCACTCACCTCCCACCACAAGGAGGTGGGAAGGGAAACCCTTTGGCTGGGTCATCAGGTTTCCTCCTTATTAACAAGGAGTAGGTGGGGCCTTAAGCAAGGCGGGTGCGGTGATGGGATGAGAAAAAGGCAAGAGACAGCCGGCACTGCTTCCACTCAAGTGGCCTCAGCCAGGGTCCTGGGGCAGGTGGGAGAGCCCAGTGCTGACGTCTCGGCTCCCATCCCGGCTCAGCCGTAGGAGGGGAGCGGGATGTGGGTTTCTGGTTCCACACCCTCCACCTGCAAGCGGGGGTCCTGCTGTGCTCGCTCTGGGAGAGGGCCCGGCAAGGACCCCCCCGCCCTGGCTAGTCTCCTGCCCTTTCCTCAAGCCCTCAAAATCCAACACCGTGACACGCCTCTGAACCCACGTACTTGTCAGCTGGGAAGAAAACCAAACACGCCCAAACCACGGGCTCTAAGTTCGACACGGTGCAAAGGAGGTTCAAAGCAAGCAGGGAGCGAAAACACTTTGCCAAGAACGAACCACCTGGGGCTCCCTGTCGGCAGCCTTGGGGGAGCGGCCACGCCACGGATCCGTGAGCTATCCGGGGGGCTGGGGCCGGCACACTGGGTGCTCTGGCTCCTGAGGACCACGAAAGACCCCCAGCCTGAGGGGAGGAGGCGTGGCCGCGACGGGACGGGACAAGACAGGAGCTAATACTGACAGAAAACACGCGGTCTGCGGAGCCTGCCCCCCTGGGTGCAGCTTTTGGGGCAGGCCGCCCCGCACCAGCCCTGTCGCCTCCAGGTCCATCTCTCACCCTGGAGTCTTCTGATGCGGGCGGGGGGTGTGGGTCTGAGGACGAACTCTGGATGGACGGCGGCGGGGAGGCCGGTGTGCAGGGCCGCAGCGACAGGAGCAGGCGGGACTCTGCTTCTCCCGGCCCAGGCAGCTTCCGAGGGCCGTCTGCCTTTCTCTCAAATCGTCTCCTTCCTTCAGTCCCTGAAGCAGGTGGGCAGGGCCTGTGCCCTGTACAAGGGATGGGGTTCTAGAAACGCCTGGACCTGCCTCCACGCCAGGCCTGCTCGCTGTCTCGGCTTCATCTCACTGGCGGGGGACGAGCAGCGTTCAGTGCCTCTGACACCGACAGTTCCCTTTGTCCTCAGGAGCAGGCGGGGGCGGAGGAGGGGCCAAGCTTTGCCCAGAAAACCCACCGGAGGCCCAGCCACCAGACTGGGGCTCCAGCCTTCACAGAGTCCCTGATAACTGAGCCAGGCCAGAGGATGTGCCAGCTGGGGCCGGGGCCCAGGGGACTCACACCTGTTTACGTGCAGGAGGTTGTTTTCTTGGCGGGAGCCTGGGTGCCCCGCAGCACTGACCAGAACGGACTGAAAATGGTTATATACAATTTATACGTTGTAAAGAAAGTACTATTAAGAAAAAGAAAAAGAGAGAGAAAGCGAGCGAGAGACCTGGAGAAAAAAAATAAGGAAAAAAAAAAAAAAACACCCGAGCCCTCCCTCCCCCCAAGTTCCCAACTCCGGTTGCTGCCCTTCAATATTGCCCTGGGCAGGGTGGGGTGCAGGGAGCACTTGACTCCAGCTTAACACTACTGGCAAAAGGGGGAGGCAGTGGGGTCAAAGCCTTTAAAAACATCTTTCAGGGACCCCGCGTCCTGCTCGCCCTCGCGGGCTGGGCTGTTGCCGGCAAATGGGCTCCCAGAGCCCGTCTTGGGCGTCTGTTTCACAGTCCCAAAGAGCGTGGGCACAGGCAGGTTGTGCACGCCTGGCTGGGGCGAGGCGCCCTCTGGTGGCGGGGCGCCCGGGGTGGCGGTGGAGGCCGCAGCAGCCTTGGGCCGGGGCCGGTTGTAGCTGTTGTATCTGTCCGTGGCCGTGGCAGCACCACCATCCGCAGCGGGCTTTGCGGACTCCGGCTGTTCCAGGGCGGACTTGCGGACAAATGGGGGCTCCTTGGCCTTGGCGGCAGAGGCCCTGCCATTGCCCTCGGGGCCCTTGGGCTGGGTGCCCGCCTCAGCAGCGGGCTCCACGGTTTTGCCCCCGGCGTTGGGAGTCCTGGGGTCGTAGAGGCTGATGCCACTCAGCACACTGCTCTGCCCACTCCCACCGCCCTGGCCCAGCCCGCCGGCAGCCAGCACTCGGGGGTCGTAGGGGGCGGTGGCTGGTGGGGAGGACTCCCCGCTGGGGCTGCCGGCGGGAGATGAAGCTTCAGTGGGACCAGACTTAGCAGCCCGGGAGGAGGCAGCAGAGTCTGCTGGTTTCTGGAGCCGAGGGTCAGAGGGTGCCTTCCGGACTCGGGGGTCACTGGGCTTATCGCTGGAGCCCGGGGCCACTGAGGGGCCCGTGGCATTGACCGTCTTAAGGATGCGAGAGAGGAGCTCAAAGTCAGGCAGGTTGGAGCCGGGTGCACCGGGGTCTGTGGAGGTGCCCAGGCGCTGTCGGGGGTTGGGGGGCCCCGTGGCAGTGGCACGGTGCAGCCTGGGATCCAGGGTGGGCATGGACTGCAGGGCCGCAGGGACAGGGGGCACTGAGTCCTGCTTGGGGATGGGCAGAGGGATCAGGTCCTCGGGGTTCCAGAGCACGGTGCGGGCAAAGCTTGGCTTGCTCAGGGTCACATCTTTCTTGATGTGGCTGAACTGCTGCAGCTGTGACCTCGGGTCCCGCAGCGGGTGCCCCGGGAGAGGGTCCAGGGGAATGGTCATGGCCTTCTCCCGCAGGGCCCGCTCCCCTTCCTCCTCTTCCGTAGGGGGTGGTCCAGACCCCTTGGTGCCGCTGGGGCCTGCAGGGCTGGAATGAAGGCCGCCTTCGGGTTTGGGAGTGGGCAAGGAGCGAGCCAGCCGAGGGTCGGAGGGCCCTGTGTCTCCTGGGCCAGACCCGCTGGAAGCCTCGGTGTGGCGGGTGAGTCTGGGGTCCCGGCTGAGGCGAGGGTCAGCCAGCCGGCCTCCTGTGGGGTGTCCTTTCTGGAGGCGGGGATCCCCCAGCCCACTGTTGCTCAGGTCCCCGACGGAAGCCTGGGGTCTGCTAGACGTCTGCTGCCTCAGGGTCTTCAGGATGGAAGTGACGCTGCTCCCGCCCTCGTCCTCGTCACTGGAGTACCAGTTCCCAGTGTCACCTAAGAAAGAACAGAGAGAAGGAGGAACATGAGTGACCAGCGGCCACCACTCCTGGACCCCATAGCAGCCCTCCAGGTGAGTGGCTCCTCTGCCTCTTACCTCTGAGAACCTCAGTTTCCCCTCCCTCTGCGGGCCGCCACAAACAGCGGAGCGCTGGGACTGGCAGGTCGCTGGTTAATGTTTCTAGACCTTTCCCCATGTGCCAGCAGTGCTCTAAGTGCTGTCTCAGTAATCCTCACGACCGCCCGGGAGGTGATGTTATTATCATGCCCATTTGACAGACCAGAAAGCAGAAGTGTGGACAGTGCCACGAGATGGGGGGCAGAGCAGGGACTGGGTTCAGAATCCTAGCCCAAGGCTCTGCCACCTTGTCCTCACCCCCTGTGGACTGAGGTCCCCGCATGGCAGGCCCAGCCTTGGGTACCTGGGAGCAGCTACCACTGACTCTGCTCTCACTGCACTCAGGGCCCACGGACACTGGCCCCCAAGCCCTTCGAAACGTTAACCACGTCCCGGGGAAGGGCAGTCACCGGCTGGGAAGAGACGGGGCCTGGTGGGCCTACTCAGAAAACTTCCAAGTTGGTGAAGCCGGAGCCACCAAGGGAGGGCACTGTCCGCTCTTCCCACTGTCCCCACCTGCTCCCAGGCTCCTACAAAAGCCATATGCAGCCTCTGGCTTCTGCTTCTAGACACCATTTGTCAGCCCCATTTCCTACTGGGCTGGATGCCATCAGTTCCACGGTGTGGCACTGAGCAACCTGCCAGCTGTGACGGCTAATTATTACTGGTTTACGTCAGCGACTAGCGGTCATCTGACTTCCTGAGAACATGGTCTAGGGCAAGGGGAGCTGTGAGCATCAACTCTGAGCCTCTTCTGAAAGGGCGCAGAAGGGAAATCCTATTGGAAATCCTGCTGTCTCCTCCAGGGACCAGCCCACCTCCCTCCTCTATGGGATCAGTGTCTCTCCTGACCCCTAAGACACTAAGGGCAGCCCTGACTTCCAATGTTCTCGGGCACAGGCAATGCAGCAGCCCCAGCCTGGCTTCACGGCCCTGGGCAGGGGTCCTCCCTGGCCACAGGCTCCTTTCTGACACAAAACCCCACCTAGGCATCCCCCACCTCTCCACTGCACAGTGGCCCGGGGGGGGGGCCTGTGCCTGTCAGGGGACGCCCCTGCCCCTGGGGAGGACACATGCCTTCCTCATTCTCCCGGTCCTGCTTGCTGCTCTCAGCCAGCCTCCTCGCTCTCTCCTCCTCCTCCTGCTGCTTCTGCTGGATCCTCAGGTACAGGGCCCTCTGGGCTGAGGGCAGGAAGTCGGGGACACCGGCGCCCGGCTTCGGCCGGCCTGGGGGCCCTCCCTCAGAGAAGCTGTCGGGCTCCAGAGGGTGCTCGGGGAAGAGGTGCTCCCCAGGCTCCCCTGGCAGCTCTTCGTAGTGCCCGTAGTCCTCTGCGGCAGGGAAGAACCGAGGGTGCACGTCGGGAAGGGCCTCGCGGCACCAACGCCAACCCCCTGTGCGCCCCTCACTGGTGAACCACCCCCCATGGTGATGGGTGACGATGAGCAGCCCGTCCCTCCCCCCACCGCCCCAGGACGGTCCCCACAGAAAGCCCAACAGCAAGGAACGGAGCGGCCCACGAGGGTGTCCCCACCCAGGATGCAGCCCCTGAAAATGGGGTTCACAGCACAATTTAGAGATGCGGGCGAATGCTCATGAGGTGAACAGGACGGAACGTTAGACAGATGTTTACAAAACGCAAAGAACAGGCTGTGAAGACAGACAGGAAACAGTCCCTCTGGGGGTGAGATCTGGGAGAGAGGGCGGACGGATTCTTCGCATTTGACCCCACGTGTTTCTGACCTCTTCTCATTACTGGCAACGAGCATTCACTTTGCGGTTTCTTTGCAATAATCGGGAAAAAAACACACTGCATCTCACGCTGAGCTCGTCTTACGAGCTCAACCACGGCCAACGAAGACTTATAAACAGAAGGCAATAACCAAACTGTGGCTACGGCCACAGCTCAAGCCAGAGGCTCCTGGCAGTTTCCTCCTCCTCCCTCCTTCCTCTCTGGGTCCCCGAGCTCCACACACTGTTCCTAAGTGCGCTGCTCCCACACAGTGTCTAGGAAGCACAAGGCAGGAGGGTCTGCCTTCACTCCTGAGAGCGGGCAGGTGCCTGGCCTCAGCCGCGGACCTCCACAAACTCCAGCCACAAGAGAGCCCAGGCAGGGGAGCCGCGCGCAGAGACTGTGTGTGTGCGTGTGCGCGTGTGTGCACACTCGCTGAGACAGACTGAGACAGACGAGGTCTGCTCGGCACGGCCCCCTCCCAGGATGCTCTGCAGGGAGGGAGTATTCTGTACTTGCACTTCGTGACTCGTCCACCACTGTCCTATCCCCCCAAGCGTCTGAACGTGGCCAATGCCGTAATTTAAGTTAAAGGGTTCAAAGGATTTGTGAATATTTCATCCACAAAGCATATAAAGCGGAAAGTGAAAGGTCACCTCCTTTTAGCCCCTGAACTTCGGGACACATGAATTTGGTGGCAAGCCTATGCTGTGCGGCCCCCCAGCACAGAGCTTGGCACATCCCAGGAACAAAGGCCCCAGGGCCCCCTGCACACAGCACGCGGCCCTGAGTGAATTCCTCGAAAGCTACACAACTGCGAACATAGGAGACACCACCGAGTGACATGCTTTAAAAGGGTGGATTTCCTGATACGGGAATTAGAGCGAGTTACTCTAGAGACACCTGCTGTCACCAGCTTGCGCACATGCTTGCCCTCCACACCCAGACCCTTTTCCACATACGTTATTACATGGATTTAAGAACAGCAGAGGGGACCGTGGGAACCACAGTGCCCCCCCCACACAGAGTGCTTTCCTCGCTTCCGAACACAGCACTTTCCTCTCTGAAGCTCCTGCTCCTGGCGCGGACGCCCCCACAGCCGCTGCAGCTCGCTGACCTCCCCGACGCCCTTCCAGATCTCCACCCGGCAGTCAGATGGGCACCTCTTGCTTCACAGGGCGGCCAAATTGGGGTGCTCCCCACCCACCACAGCTTGGCTCTCTCCGGCGGGACTCCTGGCACTGGGAAGCCTGAGCCTCCAGCCGGGACCCGGCCGCACCAGCTCCTTCCCGCCTCATAGCGCGTGTCCGAGGAGGCCCACCGGCCCCCCAGGCACTATCTGCACGCATGAAGCCCAGCCCTGCCACTTCCTGCCCTGTCGCCACCACTTCTGCCCAGAAGACTCCACAGCAGCCCAGAAGCTTCCCTGACTCCACTGCAGCTCCGACCTGCCACCCTCGAGCGCCTCTGCCTGCTCCCTAGTGTTCTCCCCATGAGGCCACCTCGTTGGAGTCTCATGCAGGGACTTGGCTCCCCTGACTTCCCTCGCCGAGCTACATGGCCGCTCTGCACCTGGGCCTCCTCCCCTTCTCAGAGGCCTCTGCCGACTGTCCCCACACTGTCCCCATCTACTGACGCTCCTGACCTGTCTGGCCCCACCCTCTAACACAAACACCCGCCCGGCTTTCTCGAGGAACGATCGGTGCTGAAATGAGCTTCCACGTTGTGGTCCGGTTCCCTCAGTGCAGCTGAGGCAAGGACCACGGCCGCCCTGTGGCAGCAGCGGGCGCACCCCTGCCCCCTGAAGGCCGCGGCACAGCCGGCCAACCCCTCTGCCTGGTAGGCACGAGTCGTTACCAACACACACTCTTGTTTAAGTAAAGGAAAGATGGAAGAAAGATGGTGAGTCACAGGGACAGAACAAGCAGAGGCACAGGGCCAACACTAGCAGCCCCAAGCCCAGAACCATCTGGAAAGAGGCCACTCTGGAGAGGGTGCCTCCGCCTCAGAGCCCAAAGCCCTCCACACCCGCCCCTCTGATTTCCCATAGTCCCGATTCCAGGCGCACCCAGCAAAATGTGTAAAACATTAAATAAGTTACAGCAATAAGATCACAAGACTCCATTTAACCGCAACAGGGAGTGAACCCCCCATCACTGAAAATGTGCAAGCACTCACGGGACAGAGATGGAGTTGGATTCATGCTCTGAAAGACTCGGACGGAAACAAAAACCCAGGTCTTCCCGACTACGTCCCCAGTGCCCACTGCGGCGGCCCCCCAGCCCCCCAGCCCGGCCTGCGCACCTGCATCCCCGAGGAGTCCGGGCTCCATCTCCATGCCCTCCTGCTGCTGGTAGAAGTTCTCATAGAAGTTCTGGGATGGCGGGATGGGGGGCATCATTCCAGAATGTGGAGAGTCTCCAGGACCATAGGGCATCATTGGGGGGCCACCGGGTCCCATAGGCGGGCCAGGGTTCATGCCAGGGCCCATCGGCATGTCGGGGTGCATGTCGGGGTGCATGTCCGGATGCATGTCGGGGTGCATATCGGGATGCATGTCAGGATGCATTGGGCCCCCCATGGGCCCCGGGGGGCCCATATTGGGCCCAGGGCCCATTGGCCCTGGGGGTCCTCCGGGTCCAGGGAACCTAGGGAGAAGAAATGATGTTCGTGAGAGGGACTATGGAGCAAGAATGGTAGCCACATTAGCCAGGAGACACGGAGGCATCCACGCAGCTGGTCACAGAGGGCTCCAGACCAGGCTCATGGTGACAGACCCCCAGCATAAGGGAGCCTGGCGGAGGCCAGAGCCACCCCCAAGCCTGACTCGGGGGGTGGGGGGACCCAGGGCACTCACCTCACGCCCAGCTTCTCAGCCAGCTGGCCCGTGGGCCGCACCACGATCTCGAACAAGGAGGGGATCTTCTTGTTGTACATATCCTGCTGCAGCTGCTGGGGGGACAGCGGCTCGTGCACCGGCATGGGCATCTGGGGGGGCCCCGGGGGTGGGGGTGGGGGCGGAGGTGGGGGCGGGGGACCGCCCTGCATGGGCCTGCCGTTGGGAGAGGTTGGGGCCGGGGGGCCGGGGGGCCGAGGTGGGGTAGGCAGGAGCCCCACGCCCGGTGGCGGCTTGGGCAGGGGGTTGATGCCCTGCTTCTTCAGTTCCTCCACTTCCTTCTCGTCCTCAGCGCCTGCTTCTGCGTCGTCAGCCAACATCTGCGGGTGAGAACAAAGGGAGACGTAGGACACATGCCTCCCATGTGGGGAGCAAAAGTTTCTCAGAACACAAAACCCCAAAACACGAGGACCCTGTAGCCCTCACAAGCATAAAGACAAGGAGCACAAAGCCTCTTTGGCGTAAGAATCATCGTCCCACGCCGCTGTCCCACCTGCTCTGTGACCCCTGGCGGCTGGGGTGGGGTGGGGGGCACCACTCCTATTCGAAGCAAAACACGCGAAACACAAAAGGTACTAGTTTTCCCTTCTGAAAAATTCAGTGGCATTGAGTACAGACTTGAGGTTATACAACCACCACCTGTACCAGTTCCAGAACCTTCCCATCACCCCAAAAGAAGGCCCCGTACCTGTTAGCCGTCACTCCCCCCGCCACCCTCGGCAACCACTCATCTGCTTGTCATCTCCGTGACCTGCCTGCTCCGGACAGGTCACACAACCAGACTCACGCCCTGTGGCCTCTGGCGACTGGCTTCTTTCACTGGGCACACCCGCCGGGTTTATCCATGCTGTAGCATGCTACCCGGCTAACATGCCATCGTCCTGTTGGAATCCTATGGGCTTCTCGCTACACTTGTAATCAGACGCCGAATCCCTACCCTGAGCCACAGGGCCTGACAGCAGGGCTGGGTGTCTGGGAGGACGGGGCCACACCCCTCGGCTTCACTTGCTTCCGCCGTGCCTGGAGCTCCTCGACCCTGAGGACCCGGCCCCGTGCCAATCCCGGGGACAGCTGAGCTCTCTCCCCTGTGGTACCTGGGCTGGAACCAGCTTTCTTCCTGAGTGTCTATCTTTCCCTCTATTTCTTTTTCTTTCTTTCTTTCTTTTTTTTTTTAAGATTTTAATTATTTATTTGACAGAGAGAGACACACAGGGAGAGAGGGGACTTAAGAGGGGGAGTGGGAGAGGGAGAAGCGGGCTTCTAGCTGAGCCGGGAGCCTGATGTGGGTCTCGATCCTGGGATCATGACCCGAGGCGAAGCCGATGCATAATGACTGAGCCCAGGCGCCCCTTTCCCTCTATTCTTAACGGTGGCTCTGTGTCCCCCAATGGTGGGGTCTCTTACTAAAGGTCAACTCAAAGTGACTGTCCTGATGTCCTGTGTTCACTGCTGCACCACCATTAGCAACGTTCACAGCACTGCCCGAGCTCTGTAAGCCTGTACGTGTAGCTGTCCCCCGCTGACCCTGGGCTCACCCTGTGGCTGTCAATTCTGCACAGGCAGCGCAATTTCGTGCCTGGGGCCCAGCATGGAACCTGGGACAGGGGAGATGAGCTATTGGAGCAGAATGTCTCGACCCTGTGCAGAAAAGTTAACACGGCAGTCTTGGCTGCTTTCCTTGGAAGGCCTGCTTGCAACCCTGGTCTGGGGCTGGTGTCTGGGCACATAGATTTCAGGGGGAGGGATCCCCTAACACTCCCTAACAAGAGGTGCTCACTGTGCCTAAAGTGTTTACATGGACGACATGCCTGCCGCTGAAACACACCCTGTCCTCTGGGATTCTGGGATTTTGGTGCACGCCAGGCAGAGGCAACACGCTGGGCATTGACCAAGCCCCAACCAGGCACCCCCATTCGAGAATATTCCTCAAGTGCTGTCACAACCTGAGGGTTAAGCATGGCCCTCCTGACTACACGGGGTGAGGACTCTTGGATGATGGTGCCTGGTTTTTCCAGCCTCTGCCCGTGGTGGCTACCTGCTTGGTCCTGGGTCATCTTGGGGACCTGAGCACAGACACCTCAGCGCATCCTAACACGGGGCTTAGAGATGGCCCATCCCTAGCTAGTGTCTCAGTGTCGGCCCTGCCCAAGACCACCCCCTGCTCCTGCACCCGGGGCCGGCGGGAGTGCGGGCGGTGGCAGCAGGGCCTCCAGGAGGCCATCAGGTGCTCCTAGCTTCTCTCTCTCCTCACTGTCAGAAGCAGTACCTATGCCCAGAGACAGCAGGGTCCAGGGGTGCTAGGATACTCGGACAATCGATCAACGGGAACCTTTTGTCCCTTGGAACCCTGCTGATTCCAGGTGCGGTCCAAGTGGGAACCGGAACCACATTTAACACACTCCTAGAGCAGTGTGAAGACACTGTGCTGCTCTCAGCGGGGAGCCAGGCTGGCGCAGACCCCGCAGGCCTCACGGCCCCCACATTCTGCCTGCTTCCTGCCCAGCGAGGTGGCCCCTCTGGGTCCTGACCCGGGCGTGCAGCTGCTGCTGGCTCAGCGTCCCTTGCTCCACAAGTGCCCCTCCTCCCTCTTCCTGTCACTTGGCCAGGGGTCACCTGCTCACTGAGCCTTCGTAAGTCAGTTTGTCAAAGCACCTCTGGGCTCTCTGCACATTCCCACCAGTGCCCCAATCCTAGGGTGTAATCAGGATCCGCCCTAGGACTGGATTCCTCTCCTAGCCACTGTGTCCCCAGCGCCCAGGCCAGAGCCCGGCAGGAGCCTGGCACCGCCGCACCCCTGCTGGACCAGCGAGCAAGGAAAACTAAGAGCTACATCTCCCTCTGCGTTCCCCAGACTCCAGAGCAGAGGATGGCAGAGGTGAGGGGGCCGGGCCGTCTGGGGGCACAAAGTCAAAGCTTCCAAGCTTCAGCTGGCCTGGCTCCGCTATTGGTGCGCTTCTCAAGGGGAAGGGGTCTCCCTGCACACCGCCTTGCCTCGGCAGTAGGCACGGAGACCCCAGCCCCAAGGCCCCGCCTACCCTCAAGCTTCAGTCAGACCCATCTACCCGCAGGGCTGCAGGTATCCACTCTGCCCCATGGCGCTTCAGTCCCTGTGCCTTCTCCCCCTCTACTGGCCATGAGTGGGGTTCTTATGAAGAATGGCCCCTCTACCTCCCCAGCCCCAAGCCAGGATCAGGGTTCCTCTCCCACACACTGTTCCCGAGCTACTGCCTGGACCTCCTGAATGGCCCACCTGCCCTCTGGCCGGGACTCCACCCCTGCTCCCCCACCCCGTGGTCTCTAGTCTCCCGCACCACTCTCTGCTCACCAACAGCGCAAACCACCACCAACATGGCCACATGTCTGCCCTTCGAGATCCTTCCTTCAATGACAACTCAACGCCCTCAGACATCAGGCAAAACCTGACAAGGTTACACCTCATTCAATAGGAACAACTTTGACCACAACTTCCTCCCCTGCTATGGGCGGGGCCACAGGCTCTGGCCACCAAAAGGGCCACACTCCCCTTGCCTCCCACGCTCGCACCCAGCAGGCTCCGCTCTATCCCTCCTCCCAGCGCTGCCTCGCTGCTGTCCTCTTCCTTCAGGGCCCTCCTGACCCCTGCCTCTGGAGATCAGCCTTCTCTGCACCACCTATTAGCTGGAACCTCCCTTTCTCCTCTCGACCAATGGCTCTGGGGAGCGAGGCTACGGTGGCGTCTCCGCCACTGTTTGCCACCACACACTGCGCGTTTAATGAATTCACGATTAACACGAGGAACTAGAGCTCTGGCCTGCCGGCTGGTCTCGGTAGGGGCGCTGCTGCTCTCCAGTGAGTGGGCCTCCCCCGAGCTCTTACCTCCTTGGGCCCTGTACACACTCGGGCCTTCAGCTTCTCAGCAAACAGGGCTTCAGCTCTCCCCGCACAGCCTTCGGGCCAGCTGGACCACACAACCCCAACCCCAGGACTTTGCTTCCCTCGTCCCTCACTCAGGCCTCAGCCAGGACCCGACTGGCTCCCCGTGCTCATCTCCTTACCCAGCATCTCCCACCCTGGGCCATGCGTGTTGCTGCGAAAGCAAGGACTGACCCGCATTTGAGGCCAAGACAGTGACACATGAAACATATTAAAACAACATTCCCGCCATAAAAGCTGAACCCAAAATGTCTGCGCAGCCCTTGCCCAGAGACGCGGAGAGGGGCACGTCTTTTCCAGACCTCCCGTGCGTCGGTTTCTGGGCCTCTCCGCCACGAGGACAGGGGCGCCCAGGACCCTCTCATCAGACGAGACAACCAGGGCCCACCTCCACCAGGACGGATCCTGACTGATGCCAAAACTTTCTAAGAGTCAACAGCAACCTCTCAGCAGAAAAGGACAGTCATGCCTGCAGACACGCAAAGGCACGTGAGCCAAGGCTCATCAGGCCAAAGTAATCTGTTTACTCGTATTAGTTGGCTAAAAATCCCAAGTTTCTGCCCTAAACTGGAAACCAGACAAATCTGCTCCACTGGTAACCAGACAAACTTAGATCATCCGGTGGCACCGGGCAGCTCAGTTGGGTAGGCCTCTGCCTTGGGCTCAGGTCATGATCCCAGGGTCCTGGGATAGAGCCCCACACCCGGCTCACTGCTCAGCGGGGAGCCTGCTTCTCCCTCTGCCCCTCCCCCTGCTCATGCTCTCTCTCTCTCAAATAAATTAAGTCTTCAAAGACAAAACAAAACAAAATCTTAGACCATCCATACAATAGAGTACTACTCAGCAACAAACAGCTATAAACTATCCTCAACAACGTGAATTCCACACGCATTACGGCAAGTGAAACCAGATTCAGAAGATTACATACACACGTTTTTAAGAGCTACATACTATATAAACCTACTCACAGAACATTTTTTTTTTTTTAAAGATTTTATTTATTATTTGACAGAGATCACAAGTAGACAGAGAGGCAGGCAGAGAGAGAGGAGGAAGCAGACTCCCTGCCGAGCAGAGAGCCCAATTCAGGGCTCGATCCCAGGATCCCGGGATCATGACCTGAGCCAAAGGCAGAGGCTTTAACCCACTGAGCCACCCAGGCGCCCCACTCAGAACATTCTTAAAAATGCAAATTATAGGGACAGAAAATGGGTTAGTGGTTACCAGAGGCTGGAGAATGGGGACGCATTGACTCTATAGGGGCACAGAGTTTTGGGGGTGATGGCATGAATTTCCTCTATCTAGATGCCGGGGTGGCTGTGTTTGTCAGAACTCACAGACCTTCACACTAAATGGGGAATTTTACCGGGTACAAACCATATCCTGACAAACCAAACTATAAAAAAGTGAAGCAGGAGGAAAGATTTAAGAGTAAAGAACCAAAGAGTAGGGGCGCCTGGGTGGCTCAGTGGGTTAAGCCGCTGCCTTCGGCTCAGGTCATGATCTCAGGGTCCTGGGATCGAGTCCCGCATCGGGCTCTCTGCTCAGCAGGGAGCCTGCTTCCCTCTCTCTCTCTCTCTGCCTGCCTCTCTGTCTACTTGTGATCTCTCTCTGTCAAATAAATAAAATCTTAAAAAAAAAAAAAAAAAAAAAAAAGAACCAAAGAGCATCTGGGTGGCTCAGGGGTTAAGCGTCTGGCTTCGGCTCAGGTCAGGATCCCAGGGTTCTGGGATTGAGTCCTAAATCAGGCTTCCAAGGGAGCCTGCTTCTCCCTCTGCCTCTGTCTCTGTTTCTCATGAATAAATAAAATCTTTAAAAAAAAAAAAAAAAAAAGAGTAAAGAACCAAAATGTGTACAACTTACTCTCAAGGTTCAAGGAAAAAAAAAGATGCACATGCGTATATAAAATAAAATGGAATCAGGTAACAAAGCAAAAGAGGCAAAATATCGCTAGCAGATGACTCCGGGTGGGAAGCAAGCACGTTTCCAAACCTGGAATGGACGGCTGGAAACCGATGTGTCTGCACAGACAGAAATGTCTCTGCGAAGTGGGAGAACAGAGCTGAAGAAAGGAAGGAAAGAAGAAGAACACAGACATTCCAGGAGAGGGTGGCCGAGGCCCAGGTGTGAGTGGCACCACAGCCTGTACCCGGGGGCCACCCTGGAGCCCCAGACCCCAGGCCTGGCTGACGAGCTGCAGCACGAGGGCTGACCGGATGCCTTCATCGGGGTTAGCCTAGGTCCTTCTCAGAACGCGCCCTCCGCCTCACTTTCTGACCCGAGATGCAGTTCTGGTACGGTTTTATCCAGGTTCAACAATCCCTCTTCACCTACTGAGACATGCTTTTTTTTAGATCGGGGAGGATACTGATGCTTCCGAAAGGTTTGTAACTGGAAGCTGAAATGTGCGAACCTGGCTTTCTTTGGGTTTTTTCTGAGGGCAGCTAGAGCTGGACTGTCAAGGTGGTGGGCACTGGCCACGTGTGGCTACTGACACTCGAAACGTAGCCGGTCCAAACCGACACGGGCTCTAAGTAGAAAATAAGCACCAAATTCCAAAAACGTGGTAGCAAAAATAATAGTAATAATAATAACACAAAACGTTGTACTAACTTTTCATTATTACTTGCTGGAACAATACTTTGAACACAGACATACCAATGAGATAAGATACCTTGCCTGAATTCAACTTCGTTGGTTTCTTCCTACTTTAACTGAGCTTAAATCACATACACGGCTTGGTTGTGGCTGTGTTCCTACTCAGACAGCACTGGTCTGGAGCGCCAACTCTGAAGGTCCAGCAGGGGGCAGTGCTGAGCCAGCGACTGTTCGGCTCTCCATGTGAGAGGGGAAACCTTCCCCACTCCTTACACCCTGTCAGATCAGCAGGCTCTCGAGATCTACTGGATAGGAAACCCCATTCCCAGGGTACCAAGCTCTCCAGAGGGCCTGGTAAGAGGAGAATTTTTCCCACTGCACTGCCCATGAGCAGTGTGCCTTCTTTTGCTCTGCCTCTGCGAGGCTTCTCCCTGAACCCCAAGCCGCCCCAGCCACCACTGAAACAGGGCAATCACCGATGGACTGCCTCTTGTGCCCCTCAAAGCCTCCATCCTTGCCATTCTCAAAAGCCCAGCCAATCCCCTCAAATCTGTGCGCTGGAAGGCACAAAGCCTTCATCTGGAAGGACCCACGTTCTATCTCTCTCCTTGCGTGTATGTTAGGAACCCGAGGACAAGAACCTGGGGCCCCTGGAGACCTCATGACTCTTCAAGGAGAACCACCAACACCAGGATGGGTTTCCAGCTGACTGGGGAGGAAGGCCTCAGCCAGACCACAGAGGCCTCTCCCTCCTGAGAACCTCTAATCTCCCTGAAATAGAATCCTTAAGCCCCGAGAGGAAACGTTTGACATTTCCATCAAAATACAACCCACCTTCCCGGGCATCAAGGGCTCTCTAAAAGATAAGTTACAGTCCATGTCTGCAGGCAACACTCCTTTTATGTAGAACCCCACTCCCCCATCCCCCCACCCATCAAACTGCCCTGGCAGGAGTGAAGACACATGCGCGAGGACCTCAATTCTCCCCACAGAAAAAAATGCAGCCCCACACCCTCCGTAACACAGCCTAGCTCCTGATCAAGGCAGGTGGGACATCTGGTCGCGGCACAGAAGCCAGGGGGACAGACAGGCTTGCTGGTCAGGTCAGTGGCAGGTGAGCCCCCCTGGCTCCCTTGGAGGCAGTTGTAAGGCCCCAGGCTCCCTGCCAACCTCTGACATTACCTTGTCCAAGAGCTCTCTGGTCTCCTCCGTCAGGGGGTCATGGGAGAACATGCAATCATCACCATTAATGCAGTTCCCAGTCGTGTGGTACAACTTACAGGGAAAATCACGTTCGCAGCGCGTTAAGGCAAAAAGCATTGGCTCCTGGAACCCACCCGAGGGCAGAATCCAACCCCTTTTGTTTTGGAGAGGAAGAAAGGAAACCCAGAGAGTTAAAGTGACCAGCTCGGGGTTGCACAGCAGGTTGGCAGCGGACTGGAGTTGAGACCCTGGTTCTCGAGACTCCTGCTCTGGAGAGCTTCCCGCTCCACCACACCAGCCTTGGAGCCTGTTGTCTACGGATCCTCAGTGGGCAGGAATAATGAAGGTCAATGATTTTCCCAAAATTGCACAGCCTATTGGAAAAACCTCTGGAAGATAACAGACAAGAGTACGGCCAGTCTCGAGAGTCTGTGTACAGAAAACCAGGAAACGTGTGTGTATCCGCTTCCTCATCTGCAGGACGTGGACAGCGGCTCCACCACAAGACAGATGTGGAGGTTCAACGAGACCGAGACACGCCGGAAGCTTGGCCCGGCGCTGGCACATGGAGCGGACACGCGCGGCAAAGGTGAGCTGCCATTGGCAGCAAGGAGGGAAGAGGTGTGAGCCCTGCATCCCGTGAGAGGTGAGTGCCAAAGGATATCGTGCATGTAGGGGCAGTTCTCGGCCCTGGCACAGAACCCGGTGATGTAAAACTTGCACAGTTCTCGCTTCTTTGGTAGCTCGATGTCGTGGCTGAAATTACAGTGATCTCCCTGGAAGAGAAGCAAGGAAAAGGTAAGCACGATAGCCCTTGCCAAAGCCCATCTGCGATGGGAGGCTGAAGCCTGGAGGGACCAACGACACGAATCCCCACACAGGGAAGGGCGGGGCTCACTGACATGGCTTCCCACCAACTGGAAAGTTCTGACGCGGCGTGTGCTCCCTTCTCTTGTGCCCACGACCCCATTCCCCGGACTCCACTCCACTGCCCCTACACTTCTTTCTCATTCTCCCCCTTCTCCCTCTTCGCACCTACTCACTATTTTTCCTGATTTGCTGCGTGGCGGCCAGTATCCAGCACCACACTTCTTCCTTCCTAATACAACCTTCATTTTGTTGGGGAAGAACGTATCCAGCCAAAAAGGTACATCTCCCAGCCTCCCTGGATGTCCTGGCCAATGAAACGCAGGCCAAAATCCCCAAGGGAGGACAATGCTGCCTAAATTAAAAGAAATCCCTCTGGCCATCTTTCTTCTTAGCCCTCAGATGGGACCGCCAGAGGCACAGCAGATACTGTGGAACCATGAGGACAAAAGCCACATGCTCAAAGACATCGGACATTCTTAAAGTAGGAAGCCCCCCAAGAGTGCCAGTGGCCAGGACACCAACCTCCTTCAGCGGGATAACGTCTGAGTGTTTACACTAGTGGAGCTCAGTCTGCCATCATGCACAGTAAGACACACTCAGGACACACACCCGGGTGGACAAAATATGGAAACTGTTCTGTATAGCGGGTTCCCCTTACTCCCCAGAGCGGCTACTCATCTTTCTGCAGATCTACTACAAGCTTCTAGACACGAACTGAGACCGTAACAAGGAGCATCTTATAGACACATACATTTGTCTCAAATATGTAACTTTTTCTACAGCCTATACGTGGGTGCGGTGTTCCGTGGGCATGTGTGTGCCCGGATCTGCCCATCGCCATCGTCGGTGAACAGAAAGCCGGCTGGCTGAACTCATACCCAGTTGCGGCCTCAGAACTCTGGTTGTCAGCCCCTCTTCTGGTGTCGAACTCTGCTGTGAAGTTCAAGGCTGGCCTGATTCCCCCACCTCCTCTTCTATCTTAATAATTCCCTTTCCGACGTTAAAGTTCAATAATTAACCAAGATATATTTTGTCTTCGGTATCGGTATCGACCTTAATACATTTGAGGTCATTTGGACTGGCTTAAAATCCTGACCTCCCAAACCAACCAGGAACAAAAACATCAAAAAACCACCCAGAGAACAGAGTCTCGCTAGCCTGTCACTTCCACCCTTACCCGACTGCTGCCTCCCGTTACGGTGGCCTAGAGAACATTCCCAGAGGTGTGAGCATTCTCTGTGGGGCTGCTGCCCTGCCCCAGCACACGGGTACTTTAACTGGCCCCTTACCCACGTACACCGCCCCTCCACGAAGTATTTGCAGATGACTTTGCCTTTCTTGTCAGACTGCTGGTGAGGCTTGTCATGGTCACTTCTCCGGTAGCTCCCGCCACCATCCTGTTAGGGACACAGAGTGTGAGCGTAAAGGAGGCTGAGAAGGAGGGGTTGGGGGGTGGGGGACGGCGATGCAGACTGGGAGAGACGGGGTCTGAGGGACTGACAGAACAGAAGGTGGCTGTCAGGGACGAGCATTCCCTCGACAGAAGCGTCTTCACGGAACAGGGACCAGCAGGTCAGGTCTAACCCCAAGGCGGAGCGGGGTCTGAGCCCGTGGCATGGAGCGCCGGCGCTCAGATGGGGAAAGCTCTCGCACCTGGTGCAGCACCGCTCACCCCTGTGGGAACCCAGTCCCCCCAGAGGCAGTGTGCGCTCCTTCCTGTAAAACTACCAGGCTCCCCGGACGGGTCACCAGCAGCGCGGCCCCCTGTCCCCTGTGAGATGGGTAGTGCCCGTCAGCCCGCGGGGAGCAGATGATGAAAGCAGGACAGGAAAGGCCTCAGAGATCGACTTAGCAGAGAAAAAAAAAAAATCCAAGAAGGGGCTTTGGCTAAACATACTAAATCCGAGTGAAGGGTCAACTCACGCCCATATCCTCGTCATAGAAATCGTCGTCATCGTTCATTCCGCCCTTGTTCATTCCTCCTCGGCTGCCACCTCGACCACGACCCCGGCCCATCCCTTTCCCTCGACCTCGGGAACCCCGGCCACGGCCTCGACTTAAGCCTGCAGAGGACAGAGATGGCATTCACCGGCTGCTTCTCTCCAGGACCCAAATCCAGCAGCCGCCGGAAGGTGCCCCTTGGGTCGGCGCCACCTGGGCCCCTGCCCACCTCGTCCTCGGCCATCCTTGGACCGGCGGTACTGGTTCAGCTCCTTGGAGTACTCGTCATAGTCCTCCTCTCCCATCGGCTCCTCACTTTCTGCATACTGGATTCCCGGAAGGAGAGAAGGCAAATGTCGTGCGGGGACCAATTAGCCCTGTCCCTAACTGTACTCTCTGCCCCCACATGCCTTTTGGTTCATGCAGGTCAAAAGGAGACTCAGATGCGCAGGTGAGCGACCTGGGGCTGCCCGCCTCTGCCCCCACTTCACAGGCCACAGCGACAGCGGGGGAGGGGGGTTCTAATGCTCTCCCGGGCAGTCTTCGCTCCTAAGGACTCTGTTCCTGGGGCAAACCCACCAGGGGGCCTCCTACACAAGGGACAGCTGTGCGGCTGTAACAAAGGGCAGGCTCACTGGGGACTGGCACGGAAAGGTCTCCGGCGGGGAGAGACGATGAAAGTAGAAGCTGTACGCGTGCGCATGTGTATGTGGGGGGCGTGCATAAGCAAGCACCCGACTGCAAAGGCCTAAAACTTTTCTAGAAGACCCTCGGGAAACTTGTTTCTGGGAATAGGAGATGTTTTCACAGCTTTGGTACCTTCTCAATTTGGAACCGTATGATTTCCTTTATCCAAAATAAGAAACGAACGTCGAAACAGAGCCCTGGCGTGAAATACTCTCCTTCCGCCACAGTCAGTCTTACAGGCTCTCCCCACCAGCCCTCCCACCTTCCCCCAGGGGCTGGAGGACAGCTTACTTCCATCTCCTCTTCATAGAAATCTTCTTCGTCCTCCGGGTGGTCTCCCACGGAGCCTCTGCCCCTTCCGCGGCTGCCTCTGCCCATGCCTCGGCCTCGAGACCCTCCACGGCTGCCTCGACCCCGGTACCCCCTGCCACGGCCTCGGCTGCCTGCGGGGTGATTCAGTCGGTGAGCGCCCCGAGTGGGAGCAGATGCCACCAGCGAGAGAGAAGTCGGCCCATTTTCTGCCTGAGGTCAGTCATCTCCTCCTCAAGTCTTCCTAGCAGCTCAAGGCAGCTGGTCCCATCGCCCCCCTGACTTCCCCACATGCCCTCCGTGGGGGGCCTCGGGCCTCAGCATCCTGGGTGCACATCTGCCACACCGTCACAGGGGTCCCTGTCCACTGAGAGCTGCACTCACTGTCCAGTACTGTGGCCCCAGGCACACGTGGCTATGGAACCCCCTAAACATAAACAGACTAAGATGTGCTGTAAGGGGGGGCCAACACACCGGATCTACAGCACTTCGTTGAAAAAGAAAAAGAGGGGGCGCCTGGGTGGCTCAGTGGGTTAAAGCCTTTGCCTTCATCTCAGGTCATGATCCCAGGGTCCCGGGATCGAGACCCACATCGGGCTCTCTGCTCAGCAGGGAGCCTGCTTCCTCCTTTCTCTCTGCCTGCCACTCTGTCTCCTTGTGATCTGTCAAATAAATAAATAAAATCTTTAAGAAAAAAGAAAAAGAGAGGGCGCCTGGGTGGCTCTGTCGGTTAAGCCTCTGCCTTCAGCTCAGGTCATGATCCCAGGGTCCCGGGATCGAGCCCTCTACCAGGCTCCCCGCTCAGTGGGCGGTCTGCTCCCCTCTGCTTCTTGCTCTCTCTGCTTAGGCGTGCACGTGCGCGCGCTCTCGCTCTCTCTTTTTCTCTGTCAAATAAATAAAATCTTTAAAAACACGAAAAGAAAAAGAGAGGCAGCTCTTTCTGCCCACAGGTCCTGGCCCCGTCCTTTAATAAAACCACCTCTTTGCAATAACAACAACAACAACAACAACAACAACAACAAAGACAACAAAGAGTGAGAGAATATGAAATACCACATCTGTTTGGATAATGTGTTAAAATAAGACTTTGAATGCATTGGACAAATAAAATATACTGTTAAAATTAATGTTTCCTTTTACTTTTTAAATTTTTTCCCCTTTTTTACATGTTTAACTTAACTACTAAAAAATTCTAAATCATGTGGAGGCTTGCATTAAGTTTTCTATTGGACAACACTGGTCTAGAATCTCCCCAAAGAACAGGGCTTGTCCAGGGAGGTGTCCAGGAAAGACTGCCCAAGAAAGATTAAAGGAACAGCCACTCAACAATGAGCGGGACCTTAGGCAGGGCTAAGAACCGCTGAGCTAGAAGATCCTGTGAGCCCTCCTCCCTCGTGGGTTGCAAAACCTTGCAGGCAGGAGATGGTTCTAAGAGGCCCTCCCCCACCATCCTCCTAACTGCCACACTTCAAGGTTCAGAGGTGTGGCAGTCCCACCTTGCGGTGTGATAGGAGCTGGGAAGCTGGGGGAGGAGGCTGGGGCAGCCAGCTGTCAGTTATCCTCTCAGCACTGAATAACGCCCCTCTCTCCTCCCACACTCCAGGCCTGGCCGAGCGGGTCCAACCTGCTCCACGCTGCATCGCCCCAGCCCCCGACACCCAGTCTGCTCCCACGCCCCGTGATGGCCACAGGGCCTCACCTCGGCCCCGGCTGCTGCCCTCCTTGGAGCGCCGGTATTGGTTCAGTTCTTTGGTGAAGTCGTCATAGTCCTCCTTGCCCAGGTCCTCCTCCTCGTCGCCCTCGTACTCCCCGTACTGCTCATTCTCGTAGTCCTCGTACAGGCCGTAGCCTTTGCTGTCCAGCTTGGAGTAGGCCTTCTTGGGCAGGGACGTGCTGTGCGACGGGGGGTACTGCTGGTGGGACTGACAGGGAGAGGGGGTGAGACGGCCCCGGGGCCCTGAGTCCAAACTGCCAAGCTCCCTGCTGTCCCCTAAACTGACCCATCTGTCTGGGTGTTTCTGCCGCGGGCGAGACCCGGCCCCCAGCGGCTTGGGGGGTACTATGTCCCACCTGAGTGAGCGCTGGGCATTGGACCCACATGTTTCTGTGCTTCAGAAAAGGCCATGGCTTGTAAGAAAATAGACATGCATAGACCCCACGATAAGAACTGGCGAGGGAAGAGAAGGGGGTATTTCCTAAGGATATAGAGCAATCTCATTTGGGGAGGAGGCCTGGTAGGCAACAGGAGCGCATTTTTTTTTCTTTTAAAGTAATCTCTACACCCAATGTGGGGCTCGAACTTAATCCTGAGATCAAGAGTTCCATGCTCCGGGGTGCCTGGGTGGCTCAGTCAGTTAAGTGTCTGCCTTTGGCTCAGGTCGTGATCTCAGGGTCCCGGGACCCAGCCCCGCACCCTGCTCAGCAGGGAACCTGCTTCTCCTTCTCCCTCTGCCCCCTCCCTGCTCATGCTTGGGCTTGCTCTCTCTGATAAATAAATAAAATCTTAAAAAAAAAAAAAAAAAAAAAAGTTGCACGCTCCACCAACTGAGGAAGACAGGCCCTCCAAGAGGGGTGCTTCTTGGTCAAAATTTTCTTGGGGGGGGGGGGGGCGCCTGGGTGGCTCAGTGGGTTAAAGCCTCTGCCTTCGGCTCAGGTCATGATCCCAGGGTCCTGGGATCCAGCCCCGCATCGGGCTCTCCGCTCTGCAGGGAACTTGCTTCCTCCTCTCTCTCTCTCTGCCTGCCTCTCTGCCTACTTGTGATCTCTGTCTGTCAAATAAATAAATAAAATCTTTAAAAAAAAATTTTTTTTCCTTGGGGCCTTAGAATTCAAGTAATGACCTACTTGGCACCCGAACTAGAAAGCCATGCTGAATGATGCTTTCCAAACTGTGCTAGTGCCAAGAGATATGGGTGAAGTTAGATACGCAGACACAGACACACAAAGGGTAGGCACTAAGACCGCCTTCAGTAGGTAAATGGATAAAACCAGCTGTGGTCTGTCCACAGTGGAGGATTATTGAGCAGTTAAAAGAAACAAGCCCATGAGCTGCGGAGCTATGAAAAGACCTGGGCAAACCACGAACCCATACTGGTAAGTAAGAGAAACCGGTCTGAAGAAATTAAACGCTGTGACGAGTCCGGCTATCTGACATTCTGGAAAAAGCAAAACCAGAGACAGAAAAAGGTTGCTGGTTGCTTAGAGGCCCGGGGAGGAGAGGGAAGGTAAAGCACAGGGGATTTTTAGAGAATTGAAACTCTTCTATGACGATCTACAATTCCATAATGTCAAGCCTTTGTCAAAAACTGAAGAACTGCAAAACACAGAGAGGAAACCTTAATGCAAGCCGCAGGCTCTGATTCCTAACAACACGTGGCGACTGTCTCAGCAATTACAACAAAGGTACCACACTAACACAGTTAGAGCAGAAACCAGCTGGGGTGGGTAGGGCGCTATCCGCTCAGGGTTCTAGAAACCTGAAACTGCTCTTCCGGTGCGTGGGTGGCTCAGTCAGTTAAACACCAGACCCTTGCTTTCAGCTCAGGTCATGGTCTCAGGGTTGTGGCATCAAGACCCCACTGGGCTCCACAGGGAGTCTGAATAAGGGACTCTCTCTCCCTCTCCCTACTGCTCACTCTCTCTCAATTTAAGTTGGAAAAAAATAAACAAAACTGTTCTAAAAAAAAAAAAAGGATTTCTAAAACTCCACACTCATTATGAGAAAAACGAGAAAACACAACACAGATACGCAGACACTGGTGACTACGTTAGCAGACCTTAAAAAACGCCTCAACCCTGGGGTGCCTAGCCGGCCCAGTCGGTGGCACACGACACTTTTGATCTCAGGGTTATGGGATCAAGCCCCACGCTGGATATAGAGGGGACTTAAAATCTTAAAAAAAAAAAAAAAAAAAAAAAAAAGCCTCAGGGGCGCCTGGGTGGCTCAGGGGGTTAAAGCCTCTGCCTTCGGCTCAGGTCATGATCTCAGGGTCTTGGGATCGAGCCCCGCATCAGGCTCTCTGCTCAACAGGGAGCCTGCTTCCTCCTCTCTCTCTGCCTGCCTCTCTGCCTAACTTGTGATCTCTCTGTGTCAAATAAATAAATAAAATTTAAAAACAAACAAACAAACAAAAAAAGCCTCAGCCCCTAGTTATCAATCGGAAGCTGTGCTGTGCCCTGCATTCCTTATCTCCATCAGGTTTAATGTCTGAGTCCCGGTTAGCAGATCAATGTCAACGGCAGCACCATACGGTAATCTCCCGTTAGGATGGACGACGGGATACTTAGGGCCCGTTTTAGAGCTACTAGCTTTAAAAGCATTTTTCATGAAAACTTGAAAATCTATGTTGATTTCTCTTCTCAGAGATTTTGCTGGGGTAAGGGCAAACAGCCCACAAACCAAATACTTCAACCGCGTGTCCAAGCTCAGGGTTGCGACAGCGTAAACGTCTGACTTCTGCCTCCGCAGCATTTGAGATCATTTACTCCTGTAAAACCATTCCATTCTCTAGCTGATTTTCCAGGAAAGGTCATTTCTGAACAGGGGCAAACAGCTGTACCAGGGATAAACCAGCAGGTTTCTTGGGACGGGGGCATCCTGAGTCCTGCCCGGGCCATGGGAGGAAGGGTCTTAAGAGCATGACCAATGGAAATCGGCCACTACCTGGGCTTGAACCCCTGCTCCTGCGCTATAGGGCTGCAACCTGGCTGGTTTCTCAGCTCTGTTTCCTCACCTGTACGATGGGGATAAAAACAGGATCTCATATTGCAGGCTTAAAGTCCATATAAAGTGCCGTGCAAGAGTGCTCAGCACACAGCAAGTGCTCAGCAAACACGGGCCTGCCCCCAGGCCCAGCTCCGCAGGGCCCCGAGCAGCAGTTACTCACCGGTGCGTACGGGGGGCTGTACTCTCGGTACTTGCGGTGCCCCTTCTCGCTAGGACTGAAATCCGAGTCATCTGAGAAGTCCGAGAAGTCATCGCTGGAAGAAGCGTGGCGCTGCGGTGACAGGGGAAGTGAGCTCAGTGACTGCCACAGGCGGCCCGCTGGCAGAGTCAGCCCGGGGACAAACCCTGCTGGAATGTGCCTAAGGGCTCTGCACGCTAGAGAAACACCTCACCTGGGGGCATTGAGTGGCAGTAGAGCGTGAGCTACCAACTCTTTAAGGGGAAAAAAAAGCTCTTTATCCAATTTGGGGAAGGAATAAATGGCACCATTAAGAGTGGCCTCTGGCCTACGAGACCAGCGCGGCCCCGGGGGCTCTCAGCCAGGCCTGGTGCCGTGTAGCCTGGCCCTGGCGCGTCCTCCCGGACCTACTTTGTGCTTGGATTTCCTCCTCTTCTTCGACCTCCTCTTCTCCTTCTCCCGCTCTTTCTTCCGCTTCCGCTTCAGTCTCCTGTGCGACTTCTCCTCATCTGAGTCGCTATGGTGCTTCTCCCCCTTTTCCTTCCGGCTCCTCTCGGGCCCTCCGGAGGTGTCCTGGGTCTCCTCGGCCCCATCATCTTCCAATTCACCTTCTTCCAACTCACCATCTTCCCTATAAACCAACCCCAAAGCCAATATGAACCCAGGGTGTGAGAGGAGACATCCGCAGGCCCCAGGCTGCCCGCCGCTGACAGACACACAGAGCCCAGCTGCTGTGAGCGAGGCCTTCCTCAGGAGGACATAAGGGCCACTGCCTCTCTTCCCAGCCCATACCCTCCCTCCTAAAAAAGGGCTGCGCCTGCTTTTAGATCACCTGGCTGGGGGGGGGGGGAGCGACACCATCAGAATTTAAAGGTACTGACACTGATACCAGGACAACTCTAAGCCACGATTTCTCAAAGTGCTCCACAGGACTAGGGTTCTAAGAAGAAAGGCGACAGGTTCCGTGGTCAAATGAGGTGAGGAAAGTCCCATCTTGGGGCTTAACAGTGCTTAATGCTCTAACAGAAGTTCCCAGATGTCTTACCATCGAGAAACCTGTAAAACCCTGTGTTCAAGCATTTCCAAAGCTTACTGGCCACAGAGGCTGCTTATATCAGGGGAGATGGACCAGCCATGGTCCCCAAGTGCAGGGGTGCACGGTGGCCTGAGGTCACTGGCGAGCCCTGGGAGCTGAGGCCCAGTGGAGACAGGGCCATGGCTCTGAACCAGGTGCAGCCCCCACTCTCCGGGGCCCTACCCACAGTCAGGCCTGGACTGCGCCTGAGGATGTAAAATGTATTTTACCGAAGCCCCATAAAGAAGTGCAAGTGATCAGCTCTGGTTTCAAGGTCTGAGCCATACCCTTAGCTGCACAGCTCAGTTGGAGAAGGGGAAGGGGTAAGGGAAGGGTCCCAGACCCCTCCTGAGGTCCTCTCCTAACAGCTGTGAGAGTACCCACAGAAGGGGTCCCCCCACTACACTGTTCTGAACCCAGGGATCCCTTCTGGCTCCCCTTCCTACAGATTTCCCAACTTTGTCACCTCCCCACCGTGACCCCCATCCCTACCCTAGTACTTGAAAAAAATAAAAGCACTCGCCAGACACTGCCAACAGGACATTCTAAATGTCTAACTATCTGTGGGGTGGGGTGAAGGTGAGGGGATGCATGGGGTTAAGGAGAAAAGCAACTGGAAAAAGAATCAGTTTTTAGCCAAACCCACTGACACATTCTCGTACACAAGTACAGGAGTTGGTTTAAAAAAATAATAATTAAGTTTTCAAATCTTTTAAAACCTCCCAGAGTTCCTCCTGTATGACCAGGGAAGGGTATGTGTGAGAATATGCAAGTTCCTTCCTTCTCTATTAATTAATCCACAAATGAAGATGGAGAGAACAGAAACAGTGGCGTAACGAACCCGGGACCCAAACGGCTACCCACAACAGAACGAATCCAGGCAGCAAAGACCTCACTGCTCAGACGAGACCGGGGCCAGTGTGAGAACAAGCCTACCATGTGAGTGGGCGCCCAGCACCCCTGCAGGGGGCACAATGAAGAAACACCACACTGGTGATTCTCCCAGAGGCCCTCGTGCCATCCCCTTTGTCCAGATGTCAAGGATGCGGGCAGGAGGAGGCTCTCTTTACTCTCATTCCCAATTCAATAGGGTCGGGTTGGCTTAAAACCCAAGTGGTCCCAAACCAACAGATACCCCAGCAGAGGTCAAGGGCAGCTCCCACAGACACAATGCAGGACACAAAATTTGCTCTGATGTTTCAAAGGAAAACAAGACAGGAAGGTGACCAATGGACGCATCGTGTGGCTTCCTTGCAAACCGCCAAGTTGGGGGGTGGGGGAGTCAGCCCCACAGGAAGATGTGGAGCACAGCTGGGAGGAGCCAGCATTCCTGACAAGTGAGGCACCTTCTGACAGGGGCTTGGGTGCAACCCACGGAACAGGGTGTGGGATGGAGCTACCTGGGCTGGAGTGGCCTTGCCCTTAGTCAAAGTACGACCGACTGGGGAAACTGGTTTCTGTGAGCCAGCCAGAGGGAGTGGCTGTTAAAGGGCAGCCTGGCACTCTCCCTGCTGCCTGGAGCTGTGGACACCCCGGGGAGGGGGGTGTTATTACTGGAGCAAACATGATGCGTGTCCCTGCTGGGAACACCGTGGGCAGGCCCAGTCGCCACACCCCAGGAGAAAACACAGGAAGATGCGGCCAGACCACACAGACGGACATTACGGAGCTGAGGAAGGCCCAGAGACAAACCAGAAACATAGGCAGACCTTCCATGAAGAAAAGCTAAAAAGAGCATCACTCTTGACAACAGTCTGGACAGGAAAAAGGGCAGAGGGACATGGTGAAAATTACCTAGAAGCCCAGGGCAAGCAGGGGTGGAGGGAACACGGGAAGACAAGAACGGGCCCCAGAAGCCCTGGTTCCAGAAAACAAGGTTCCAATAGCAAGACCCCTTCAACCCTCTTGTTTCCAGAAAGGAGGATTTCAAAGGGAGAGGAGGTGAAGGGACTTGTCAGAAGCAGACAGCCCAGACACTCCCTCACCCCCGCCCACTCGGGGGGAGGACACCAGGACAGGGCAGAGAAAGGTCCTGCCCAAGGTCAGCGGGGGCCACCGCCCCTGTCCTCCTGCTACACAGCGGCTTGCTGGACAGCGCAGGCCAGTCTCCATCTAACACCTGGGGAAAGGGCACAAAGACCATCCAAGCAACTCCAAAGCCTTGATGGTGGCCAAGAATGATCCCAGAAGGCAGCCTTTTCATTGCAAAGCACTTCCCAAAGCAGGGAAGGACAGCACTCAAATCCGCCCTAGGAAGACCCTGGGCCAAGGATCGAGTCTCTTCATTCCAACACCTCCGGGAACCTGGGCTCAGCGACAATCTAGCACACAACGTTTTATAAAATGGGGGTGAATACTCAGAACTTTGTTTCCTGAGACAGACCTGGGAGAAACTGAGAAATACACAGTATAAAAACCAACAGCTGGTGACTTACGAAGGGAAACGGGAGACTGGAAGGGACAGAGACGGGGACACTCCAGTGACCAGTGTGCATTCTTGGCACCATCCGGCCATGCTGTGCTCTCAAGCTTCTCAGAGCCCCGGGCTGACCTCTGGTCACCCGCAGGGTCACCCCTCGGCTACTGCGGGAAACTCACAACTCGCCGCTCAATGTCCTGCATGAATACGGGATCTGTTTCAAGAGGAGAAAGAGGACAAAAAAAGACAAGACGACCAAACCCGCTGGGACCAGGGCAGAAATCCTGGGGGGCACAGACACGCCCCGCACAAAAGCAGTCTCCACAAACAGCAGCCTGGCTTCAGTGGTGCCACTTCCCAGACTGCCAGCAAAACCCATGTCAGAGTGGGATTAAACACCGAGGGAGCGCGCCTAATAGACTGTGACATAATCCCTCAAGAAAAGTGGGGGAAGCCCCGTCGCGCTAATCATTTCAATCTAGACCTGCCAAGCCCTCTTGAGACCAGCACACAGGAGAAAGCCTGCGGCATCAGTCGGAGCTGAGACGACCTTATTCCCAGAGCCTGGACTGGCAACTTCCCAGCAAGGCTGCCCTGGGGTTGGTCTGCCAGGGCCATTAGGGACGGGAAGCCAACCAAGCCGGGGGACTGCCTTGGAACTGGCACCCAGGAGGGAATGGGCAGAGGCCAACTACTTGCCGAGGGTCAGAGCTGTCTCGTGCCTCCTGACCAAAGCTTCCAGGGCATTTAAATTTCCATTCACAGAGCTGGTGAGAGCCAGCTCCTCCTCTTGGGTCAAAGACCAGATCTGGACTGCCCATTTGGCCACTCCATGGGGCACGTTAGAGTGCCGAATTCATCATACACCATGGGCTTGGTCAAAACAGAACTGGGTAAAGAAACCTCAGGATTCAAAGCAGGCAGGCCCTAGCCACCAGCCTACAGATCTGGGCATGGGGCTCCGTCCTGCCAGCTGAGTGACAACCAGCTCTGCTGGTTCCCTAGCAGCGCTCTTGGCACGATTAACTTAGCCTTGGTTTTCCCATCTGTGGAATGGGATAACTGTGGTACGTACAAGGATTTTTCAGGTTAAATGAAATAACATGGATAAAGCCCTTGACGTGAGCAAGGTACCAACTACCAGATGAAAAGCAGCTAATGGTTTCGAGAACCTGCTACCACGAGCATGCCTCTGCATGGATAACCCTGAACTGGCCCAGATGCTCACTGGAAAGCCTCTTCTCTGTGGAGTAGCTACAACTAGGGCCCCTTGGGGGCCACCGCTAACTGCTGGCCAGCCAGTTCCCACTTAACTTGGCCCCACCGCACATGCGCAGTCGTCTCCCGACATATCCCGCTGCTGAAACTGACAAACCAACATCTCCCCTTCCTCAGCTCTGATCTAGCTGGTAAGAGTAAGTAACCAAGAGGCTGACCCGGAAGGAAGGACACAGAGAGCGCTAAGCCCCAGGAGGAATGGCCAAAGGCCCCCTAAAAAAAAGGGCGCCTGGGTGGCTCAGTGGGTTAAGCCTCTGCCTTCAGCTTGGGTCATGGTCTCGGGGTCCTGGAATCGAGTCCCACATGGGGCTCTCTGCTCAGCGGGAAGCCCGATTCCCTCCCTCTCTCTCTGCCTGCCTCTCTGCCTGCTTGTGATCGCTCTCCCTCTCCCTGTCAAATAAATAAATAAATAAAATATTTAAAAAAAAAAAAAAAAACCAAAAAAAAAAAAACAAAGCTGCCCAACATGGAAATTCTCTAGACAAGAGATCTGGATGGAAGCTGCAAGGCGCCCGGGTTTGTGGCTCAATCTGGTTTACGAAATAAAAGGGGGGAGGGGAGTGCGCCAAAAAAAAAAAAAGGCGGAAACTCATGGGAACAGTGGCTATTACCTGAAGATCATGAGAGCCCTTGACAAGAGACGGCTAGGTTAACGTGAAGGTCAGGGTTATGCTCATTAACTGCCCAAGCGCTCAACAAATTGCCTGGGTAGGCTCTGAATGACCTATTAACTAGGGACAAAATTATAAAATTACAAGGAGGCTCTGCCTCTTCAAATGTCTAACGACAGGCCTAAACGCAGAAGTCCCCAAAGTCCCCAAATCTACGTGTGCGGCAGTTGTTTACTAGGAAGGAGTGAAGGCACAGAGCCTTTCCCTCCACTGACAAGGAGGTGGGACAGCCCCGGGGGTGGGGAAGAACCTCACTGAGGGATTTTCAGAGGCAGGAAATTCTTGAAATAAGCCTCTGAGTCTTGCACATGTTTTTCAGTGTCCTTACTAGGTTCATCAACCAGAAATCAAGAGCAAATGGGCTCTGTGTCTCCGTTTCCCTCAACATTCTCAGGTGGGGTCACAGGAGACTGTGACATCACACCACTTTCATGGTAACATGCTCCCATCACAGACAGCACCCCACCCGAACAGACAAGCACAAACCAAGCAGGGGAGAAGAGAAGCCCGACAACCACCAGCACCCCGAGCCCCCACTTCAACAACGTGAGCAGAAGGGCCTGCCCGGGGTTGGGATTCAGCCAGGAACACACCTACCGCCATAACAGAGAAATGTGAACCAGATCTGGGTATTTCAGACATTGAGTAATTACTGTTAATCTTGTTAGAGAGGATCACGGTTTTGTGGCTCTATTTTACAAAAGATCTTTAAGCTAGAAATAAGCGCTGAAGAGTCTGCAGGTGGGATGAAGTGAAATCTGGGATCTGCTTTAAAATACCCAGGGCAGATGGAGGATGTAGGGAGACGAAGCAGAATTGGCAAAATGTACGTAACTGTTGAAACTGGGTGGGTGATGGCCCTTCTCCTCTCATGAAAATGCCAGAAAACTTCCATAGTAAGTTTAAAAAAAAAAAAGAAGGAAAGAAAGAAAAACGATGGCGTAGGTGGGGACAACCTCAGCAAGGTGAGGAGAGGCTGTCAAGGAAGGCAGAGAGCTGGAGTCTGGGGTCAGGGAAAAGCGGGTGGGGGGAGGCTTCTTCACTCCTCAAGTCCTTACCTCTTGCCCTGATTTCTGCAATGATAAAACCTGCCTGGATACGTGAGGGTCTTAGACACCAAAAGCAGTAGGAAGTATTCATTATGAACATTCTGTGTTAGCAACCTCCAAGCCAGGCCCCATACTACTGAGCTCCCTTCTACTTGTCTCACACCAAGGCTCAGTAACAAACCTACATGGGTCGTCCGTCCATCCCGTTTTACAGAGAGGCTGGAAGAGAAGAAATCTCCCTATAGGGTCAAGACAGGAAGAAACGAAACTGGACCAAGTCCTGGGCTCTCCGACTCCAGGCCGAACTCAGAACCTCTACCTTTGAGATAATTAGAAATTATCTGAAAGAGAATAATTAATTCAATGGGCCAACCAACAAAATTTCTGCCCTGAAATTCGTAACTAGGCTGGCAAAAATAAGACAGATGCACAGAAAATGGATTAAATGAAACAGAATCCCAAGAAAGGCCAAAATGAAGTATTAAGACACTGGGCGAGGTCCTTAACACCCTTGCGTCCGGGGGAGTTTCAACTGCGAAGTGAGAGGCGCCTGGGTGGCTCAGTCCGTTGGGCAGCTGACCTCTGCCCGGGTCACGACCCTGGGATTGAGCCCCGGATCAGGCTCCCTGTGCAGCAGGGAGTCTGCTTCTCCCTCTCCCTCTGCCTCTCTCTCTCTCATGTAAATAAAGACAATATTAAAAAAAAAAAAAAAAAAAAAAAAAAACCCTGCCAAGTGAAGGCAAAGACAGAACCTCTGAAACAGATGAATCCTCAGGGGAAGAATTCCCTGAGACCATGTGACTCAAGTGCTTAGCACTACCCTGGCCCAGAATAAGTCTTTAGGAGGAAAACCTCTATTTTCCCTCTATTAGGAGGAAAAACTGCTATGTGAAGACACGAGGCAAATACAGTCCTTCCAACATCAAATAAAGGGAACTGGGACATTCAGAACTCTGACCAAAGCCTTTGGATAGTTCAGGGAATGAGGACACAGAAAGGTCCAAGGAATCCTAGCCAAAACCCAAGTAAAGGGGCTTCTCTCCAGAAGGACAGAAAGCAAGGGGAATCCCAGAGAAGGAAATTCCCGAATCGTCCAACACCAGAAGGAATGCTTCATCCCAAAGGGTGCGGCGTCCATACTGGGGCCGGTCCAAGCACACAAACCCTCTTGGAGCATTTCTGCAGAGCTTCAAACCCACCGAGAAAAAACCTGGCCTGCCGGAGGAGTCTCACCGAACCAAGGGGCATTTCCTTTGCCTGAGCAGCTCCACTCCGCTCCCACTCAACGCGGCTCCTGTTCCTGATAAAGATCTCTCTCTGATCCAAGCTCCCCCAGTCAGATAAATCTCTGAAATTGGCTTCTCGGTAACATTTTCCTTTTTTTTTTTTTTAAGATTTCATTTATTTATTTGACAGAAAGAGAGACAGCGAGAGAGGGAACACAAGCAGGGGGAGTGGGAGAAGGAGAAACAGGCTCCCCGCCGAGCAGGGAGCCCGATGCGGGGCTCGATCCCAAGACTCTGTGATCAGGACCTGAGCCGAAGGCAGATGCTTAATGACTGAGCCACCCAGGCGCCCCACAACAGTTTCCTAACCACCTTCTCACGCCAGCCGTACTTTAGACTGCTTACAGCTGGAAAGATGCTGCTGCTCATCCAAAGATGCCTGATTTTTTTTTTTTTTTTAAAGGAGGGCTGATATTTATTATTCCAGAAAGGAAAATCAAATCACTGAACTTGGGAACCAAGACTCTTCCTTGTCTGTAACTTTTTCTGGAGAAATGTTTGGTTCCACTCAACATACGTTCGACTAAGACAAAGGATTCGTATTTTCAACTCAAAAGAAGCTGGGCCTCGGATGACTAAGACTCCGTGTTCACACACCGCTCAAGAGCTGAAGGAGAACTGCAATTACCCATAAGCAAAGCTTTGTGAACTTCCAGGCAACTGTGGGCTCCTGGAGGGCACGGCAGAGTGTGGCAGTCACCTGACTTTCCAAGGGCGCAGCACAGGGCCAGGCACAGACTGGCTGGGCCCCTGTGACGTACTCCACACAAACGCAGCAGCAACCTCAGCCCTGCACACCCTCGTGGCCAGCTGCATCAACACGGACACTGGGCAGTAACCTGGATCACTGTAAAACTCTAAGGAGGTGATGGAGGTCTTGGCTTTAATGGAAAACTCATTTGCTGAGTGTTTCTCGAGGGCCCCAAGAGGCCAGAGGGGGACAAAAGCCCACACGTGAACGTGGCCAGCAGTCGGCACCCCCCAGGGAGGGGGCCCACCTCCATTCCCAAGAAGCTAGGGGTCCCTGGGGCTGCTCTGGTGTGCCCCGCAATGGCAGGGAGGGCCTGGAATCACAAGGAAACCTAAACCCTCGTGTCTGTTAGGAAAATGAGGAGAGCAATAACCCAAGCCACCTGCAAAGGACACTGAGCCAAGTGTCACTCATGTCTGCCCCGGCTCCCCGGGGTCGGGCCCTAAGAGGGATGTGTCAGCTGTGATCAGCTTCCACACTAGCTTCAAGAAGTTTCCGGCTACTTCTAATAAATGAAAATCCCTTAATTTTAAGATTCGAAAGGCCAGGCTCGGGGCCTCTACGGGCAGTGGAAGGAGTGGAACACAGGGCAGACAGAGCTATACCGGGTCACGGAGGGACAGCACAACTCTCTCTCTCTCTCTGAGCATGCTTTTTTTTTTTTTTTTTTTTTTAAATAACTTAAAGTAAGCTCTACACCCAAGGTGGGGCTCGAACTGAACACCCCGAGAGCAAGAGATGCATGCTCTACTGACTAGGCCAGCAAGTCGGGACCAACTTTAAAGCAAGTACCTGTATTCCCTGCCATGCTTTCCCACCACCTCCGCCACAACAGAAATCACGGCAGCTGCTGGGTGGGTAGGTAGGCGCCACAGCAGAGGGTGGGAGCAACCTTCTCTCTAAAGGGCCAAAGAGGGCGCCTGGGTGGCTCAGTGGGTTGAGCCGCTGCCTTCGGCTCGGGTCATGATCTCAGAGTCCTGGGATCGAGCCCCGCATCGGGCTCTCTGCTCGGCGGGGAGCCTGCTTCCTCCTCTCTCTCTGCCTGCCTCTCTGCCTGCTTGTGATCTCTCGGTCAAATAAATAAATAAAATCTTTAAAAAAAAAAAAAAATAAAAATAAATAAAGGGCCAAAGAGTATCTACTGTAGGCTGTGAGGGCCACAGTCTCTGTCCCAACAACTCAACGCTGCTGTTCAACACAAAAGCAGCCACAGACCATATAAATCAATGGGCGTGGCTGTGTTCCAATAAAACTTTACTCCGGATTAAAAAAAAAAAAGCCAGGTGGGCAGGCTTTGATGGGAGAGCCACACATTCTCCACCCCTGTCCTATCAGAAGTGACTTTTAAACTTTGACCTTGACCCGCATCTCCTCCTTTACATTCCTCTCAAACAAGTCTTCAGAACGTTTCAGGATTTAAAACTCCACCGCACTCCGCTTTTTTCTATCCTCTCTCATTTCTTTGTGTCTCAAATGCAGGAGACAAATCAATAAATGGGACTTTGTATCCGACTAACAGCTGCACACCGCAATTTGAAAATGTCAGCTCCAGGACAGCATTTGGGTAGAGAGCTGGGGTCTGGGTACAGGCCGCCCAGAGTTCTAACTCTGTCATCACACCCCCTAGCTCTGTGACTTTGGATAAGTGACTTCATTTCTGTTTCCAATTCTCATTCTCAGCGTAGGGCTGGGGCTGAGCTATCACACCGGAAGCACTCTGAAGGTCCCTGGCAGGTCATCCCTGCCCTTCTTATGACAAGAGACCCTGTCACATCTTTGAGAAGACTAAGTCAATGACTCACGAGTACCATGTCCACGCTGTCCACCGCTCCCCATCACCCGTCTTCCAGAAGGGGACCGCCCCAGCTTAGAGGAAATAAATGGAACCCATGACCTTCTAAGCTTTATGCTTCCGGAGTTCATGGCTTCTGGGACCACTCGACAGGGACGAGGGAATCCGGTGCTCAGCAAACTGGTGCATCAGCCTGTGACCCAGCCACTCAGCCTCACCCTGCAGTTCATTTTTAAGGCACTTTCTTCTCAGGTGGGTACCGACAGCTGCCACAGGGGCAGCAAACCCCCGACTCTGACCGTGGCCAGAAGTTGCAGGCGTCAGACATGGGAAGGAAATCCGAGGCCTTCTACAGGCAGTAACAACCTTTGCCCAAATCTAAATAAAGTCCACAGGAGAGAAGAGCACGCTGCACACTCTGAAAACTTTTCTGCTCCAAGAAAAGCATGGGACAAGCCTGACTGCTGAATGAACAAAACCTTGACTGACTCAGCCCAATTACGGAGGGGCAGGGGAATCGTGGAGGTGGGACTAGGCCTTGTTGGCTTCTGGAGACTCTAAAGAGCGACGGTCAAGGACTAAGATTAAGGGGATGTGACCAGTGAGCAGTGGGTTAGGTGCTACAGCCCTGCGCTCTCAGCTCTCAGGAGGCCTACCACGGTCGAAGCATGACTCCGGATCCTAACTGCCAAAGACAACACGGGAAGGTCGTCAGCATAAAGCTCAAGATACCAGGCTGTTCCGGTATCTGTAATAAGGGTGTTGAGAAAGCAAGACATGCCTTAAGATGGTTTCCACAAAGTTTCCACCTCTATCTGCTCCCTGCAATGAAATAAACTGGCCAGAAACCTGAGCTGGAAGATAAACCGACTTCCCTCAAAAACACAGATGTTATGCTTGCTTCTGTTTACACACCAGACTATAAATTCTTAGGTTTTGTTTTTTTTTTTTCCCTTTAGCAGGGACAGCAAAAAGCTAAAGAAACCAAGATTCGCGGAATGCCAGGCATTGTGCGGGCCTCCCGTATATGCCCACTTGACTGCAATGACCCTGAGAAACGGCCGTTATCCTTAGTGCCCACTGCAGGGAGAGCCAGGCCTGAACACAACCTTATCTGTCTCCAAAGGCCACACTGTTCCTTCCTATCCTGTTGCCACCTCCCGCGTTCAGATGTCACCACTCGCCTTACAAATAGGAGCTGAGTCACCAATTCACACAGATACGAATGCACCAAAATAAATAAATACACACGGAGGAAAAAAAAAGTACGAGACAGATTCTCTATTCTGAGCAATTTCGCCAAGAGACACAAACTACGCTCCCAGAAAATGTCCTGTACTGGAATAAAAAATTATTCCAACAGCAGGATGTGACTGGGTTTACACGAACCGAGGGCCCGTTGTCTTCATTTTGTCATCAACTGATTGAGGCAGAAATGTAAAAACTGCCCGCGTAGGCTCCTATCATTGCTAAGAAACCCTGCGCCCTTTTTCCAGGACCGCCATCTTCGGCAACCATCAGAGCAAAATCGTTGCGCCACAAAGATGTGGCTGATAAATTTGGAAAGCCCAATCCGGGAAAATCTCGCTCCCCACGGACAGTCCCGGTTTTACTTTGGGCTTAACCAAATGAACTTTAGAGGCCCACCCAAACAGGCAGCTTTTTCACTCTTTCCAGTTGGTTTTAATCATGAAACCAGCCTCAAATCATTGATTCTGACAAGACTCCCATCACCGATGAGCAGACGGCTCCCGCAGAGGCTTTAATCAACTTCCTAAATGCCAACTACCAGGAACCCCAGAAACCAGCCTTTCGTCTCCCACGGTGGCAGGAGTGTTGTTGCCAAGGTACAGGCAACCACCTTGCTCGCTTACAAACGCAGCCACTCACTCACTGTTTGCTCTGAATGACTCTGTCACTCAACTTCCTACCCCGGGTCAGAACCCGCTGTTCTGGTACTAGACAATTTTGTCCACGGGGACCAAAAAGCAGAATATAGTTTGACCTAGAGCTATCCACAGAGACTGGGAAATAATTAGCGATCTTCACTGTACAAGTATTTGCCGTAACTGGATCTGGCTTCTAGAAGATGGTTTTAGGGACTTAAAAGCCACAAAAACCTAGCGGAGGGGAACAGCAAATAAGGCCACCCTGAGACATCCATCTCTCCCCTACTGGGGCAGGGAAAAGATCTAAGAGAAAGAAGCAGAAGTGGAGGCATTATTTACGGATAAACTACTAAGTCAGCCCAATATGGAATTGTCTACATTCAACTGGATGGACACAAACTCAAAGTCAACCATTCAGCTCTAAAGGGCCAGGTAGGCCAACGGCTAGGAAAGCCTTTGTTTCCACAGGTGCATAACAGTTCCCCCTTGGGATCAACCTTCCTGGCCGAGCAAAAGCCACAGGGTTGTCCTTCTAGCAGAGCTCACTATACTTAAAAATCTTGGCTTGTCGAGAATCAAAAACTTAACCTTCCGAGCAAATCGAAACCCAATCTGGAAGATAGAGGACAGTATGTGAATCAGAAAGCCCTGTGGGGGAATCTTCCAAGAAGATTCTCTTTCCAAGAACGAATTTGAGGAGTAAAAAATGAAGGGGTTTTAGGACCAGAATATCCCTATTTTCATGGTCACAATTGGTTGTATTTCTACTGGGATATTTTAATTTGCTTTCCCATTAAGCCTCTCCCCAGAGAATGTAACAATTTTAAAGATTTCAAGTGTCTAAGAGGTGCTGTTAAATCAGGGATTCTGAGTGACACCCTTTTTTCTTTCCCTTTCTTTGCAACATCCATTAATTTGAATTTTAACTAGTACTGGTACATCAGTTTAGGGGGAAAAAAAAGGCAGTACTGTGACATTTCAAAAACAAAGACTATCGAAGTACAGTCTGACATAATTACTGGGACTTCTTGGTTTTCATGAGGAGAGTCCTTTGAAAACGAAAAAAACAATAAACCCTTGTGTTGATATGCCTGAGTACTCTCTAAATGTTTGGGGAAATACTTTTAAGTTCAATGAACGACTGCTAAAATTTTCACTTACAAAAGAAGTAAAGTTAAACAAGCATCCTCCGACAACTTAGTCGCCCTCGAAACTTGGAAGGTTCCTCTGTTAGCATCCAGTTTCTGCACTTGGCTCCTGGAGGAGGAATTTCACCAAGGAGGGAAAACTTCAGATAAATGCAGTCCATTTTCGGCTGACCCTGTGCACTTGATAGTGTGTTCAGTTTGTGCTTCAGACATTTTTTTTTTTTTTTGCAGGATACTGTACTGTGTGGACGCTTCTTCCTCCCACGACTGGTTTTACATACCTAAGATCACCACTTCACAGCAGTTAGGTTGTGAGGATATGGAGAGAAAGAATAAAACCAGTGGCCCCACTTAATTGCAGTTTACGGTTCCTCATCCCAACTTAAGTGAACTTTTTTTTTTTCTCCTAAGAATGGGGGAAAAAAAAAAAAAGGAAACAGGATCTTTCGGAGGGGAAAATTGGGCTGTGTGTTAACAAAAAGTTTTCACTACCGAAGTACATCAGGGACCCAAAGTGGGCAAGATGGAAAATGGAACTTCAACGTGTTTTGTCTTTTAACGGAAGAACTTATGCTTGTAAAACACATCAGAAGTAGTGTTTGGTTCTGCAAGTCATTTCTGTTGCTGTTTTTATCTTGTATGTGTTGGGGGGGGCAGGGGGCTGGAGGAAGTGTTCTCTCCACCATGACTGGGCGTGTTTGCATCAACTTTTCACGGTCAGGCATGTGCTTTCGAACAAAGGAACAGTGGAGACAGAGAGAGGAGACTGGGGCTTGACACGCGTTACAGATTTGGTGCTTAAACAGTACTTACAAATGACTTGCTTAATTTAAACGTCCATCACCATAAGAGACATTGGAGTAAAAGAAGCAAATTGGATCTACTTGAACCACAATCTTTGGGGGGGGGGAGGGGAGGGAGAACCTTAACTCGAATGCAAATATCATAAACCAAATTCAGTTAACCTCGTCTCCTACAAATGGACCTGAAGTATCCACTTTCTTCAAAGATGAAGGCTGGAGACAAAGCAATGGACTGAAATGGAGAGAGGGATACCAAGGGCTTGAAAACATGGGCCTTTTACATTAAGTTTTTGTCACGTTACAGTAACGCTTTTTTTTCCTTTGAGAAAACTGTGTACGACAAATTTAAAAAACTAAAGATCAAAAGGATGTGCAAGTCTTAAAGGGTTCAACTGGGTTTAGAATCCTGATTTGAACATATAAATCCACTCAAGCATCACTCTGGTCTAAAGGCAGGAGGAAGGCAGGCAGGAAAGGGACAAAAAGAGGGAGATAATTGAATTACTCAATAAAAGAGGCTACTTACCATCCCAACCCATTGTAAGACATACACTTCTGACATAAGAGAACTCCTTAGAGGTCGAATAAAGCGTGTAAGCACCTTTGAGTAATGCACCTGCCCCCAAGAGAGGGCCCGGAAGCCCAACGTGGGCTTAGCGCACAGACCTTTGCTAATCTGTTTATTTCCTTGAACTGGAAGCAGGCTGCGATGGGCTGCGATTCCCAGGACGATACATTTAATTAGAACAAAACAGAAAACAAAAAAAAAAATTTTGTAAAAGCTCACCAAACTGCTGCACTTGTGTCTCTGAATGTGGGTGGCATTTCTTTTAAAAGGCAAAGTATGGTCTGTGAAGGAGAAAGGGAAAAGGGGAGGTGGAAGTGGGGAGAAGGGGCCGTGGTACCTGGCAAGGAAGCCCTAGCTGAGACCCCTATCTAGGGGAAGGTCCTGAAAGCGACTCCCCAGCCCGGGCTGCTGTGGGGCAGCCATCTGTCCAGCGCGATCTCTTCCCCTCCCCACCCCCACTCCTCCTCAGACTGCCTTTCCTACCGGTGGAAAACCTCCTTCCATTTCCAAATCCACTCTCTAGACACCTCTTCCCCTATCCCACCAGGAAAGGGAGGGCAAACCCTGCACCCCAACCCCCTGGAGCAAGGGAGACCGAGGCCCCAATCTTGCCCTGAAATGCGCCGGGCTGGCGCCTTTATCAGCCTCCAAAAAAGGGCGTGGGACAAACCCATTTCGCACTTAATAAAGGGGAAGGGGGGGGGCGCTCCCTTTCACCCCCTGCCAAAGCACAAAAAAACCTCGTTTTCTCTCCCGGAAGGGATGGCGCCCCATTTTAGCCCGAAAGAGGAGGGAACCCCATGAGAAAGAAGAGACCAACTTCCTCTCCCCTCCAAGGTAGGGAAACCAAACCTCCATCATCCCCCCCCACCAACCCCGCCAAAAACGCAGCACCTACCTACGAAAAACGAGAGGACCCCTGCCTTTAAGAAAAACACGGGGAAGGGGCTTCTCCCCAAAGGGGGCAGGGGCTTCCATCAAGGGGGCTAGAGATCCGCCCCCCCCCCAATTTTGCTCTCTAGGATATAGCTAGGAAACACCTCCCGCCAAAAAAAAGTGCGAGTGCCCCCACCCAAAGCACCCCTCCAAAAGGATGGGGAGAAAACTGAACGAACCCCCACTTTCTGCCTAAGAAAACTAGGGTACCTCTCCAAGTAGGGCAGGGCACACCTCCCGCAAGAGAAAGGATACTGCCAGGGACTGGGAGACCCCAACTCCAAACCCCTAAGAGCGGGGCTACTGCTCGAGATCCCCCCACCCCCCGCCAAAAGGGTCCGGGAGCCCCTCCCCCATCCCCTTCCCCGAAGCCAGGCGACGGGCAGGCTGGCCCATGGCTGCCAGCTCCGGGAGCTGGGGCAGCCAGGACCCCCGTGAGCCTTCGCAGCCCCCCCCCAGCGCCCCCTCCCCAGGGCGGGCGGGCGGGCGCGGGGGTCCGGGGGGCGCCTCCTCACCTTCCCCTCAGCATGGCGCCCAAAAAAGACAGAGCGAGAGCGAGGGAGAGCGGGCGAGCGCCGCGAGGGGGGGGAAACGCATGAGGCCAGGAGAGAAAGCAAGCGAGAAAGAGCGAGCGAGCGAGAGACACCCACCGACCCCGCCCTTCCTCCTCCTCCTCCTCCTCCACGGCCCGGCCCAACATGGCGGCCGCCCCCCTTCCTCCTCCTCCTCTTCCTCCCCCCGGGGACGCTGCCCCGGCCGGGCCGGGGGCCTGACCTGTCGTCAGGGAGCGGGAGGCGGTGGTGGAGGAGGTGCGGGGTGGCCGGGCAGGCGTCGGGGGAACACGGAGGAGGCGAAGGCGTTGATGGCGGCGGCGGCGATGGCGGCTGCGGCGACTCTGATGGTGGCGGCGGGGGGGTCCCGGGCGCGGCCTCCATAGTTCCTTTGGGGGGGAGGGGATGTTAATGCACGAAAAAGGACTGCTTGGGCGTGGCGGGAGGGGCACACTTCAGCTCTGAGGGCTCCTGGTAGGAATGGGTATATATTTTTTCGGTTTCGGAATCACCTCTGCGCCGACCTCCGCGTAGGCCGCGCGGCCTAGGCCTCGGCGGGCCGCTCGCCGCTTTTCTCCGCAGCCCGCCCCTGGGGTCACTCGCTCACGGGCGCGGGGCCCTCATCGGGGCGAGAGCCCCCACACACACCTCCCCCGCGGGCCCGGAGGTGGGGGGCCCGGGGGACACGGACACTGGTGGGTGGTTGGGTGTAATTAGCGCGGGCCGCGCGCGATGGAGCAAGCGAGGGGGGAGGGGAGAAGAGGAGAGCGAGCGAGGGGGGTTAAAAAAAAGGATTTTAGGGAGAGAGGAAACGGGCCGCGGAGACGGGCCGACTGTCTGTCTGTCTGCCCGCCCTAGGTGCCCCGGCTGCTCGGCCCCCGCCGCAGTCAGAAATTCACACAAAATGGCGGCTCGGCCTAGAGGAGCCGAAAGGCTGAGGCGGGAGGAAGGGCGAGGTGGGAGGGGGAACTGGGAGGCGGAGGCCGCGTCACGTGGAGGAGAGGGGCACAGGCCCTCTCCCGAAGGCCGGCGGAAAGAGCCGAAAGCCGCTGAGCGGGAGACGCGGGGGGGGGGGGGTGGAGCGGAAAGAGCCGAAGTGGCGATGGGGGTGTGGCCAAAGGATGTATGGAAAGTCGCGGAGGCCGGAGATAGCCGAAGTGGACGAGGACCGGGTTTGGGCGGGGGAGAAAAACAAGGAACTGAGACGATCCGGAAGGAGCCGAAAGCGGCGTCCGAGGTGGGTGGCAGGAGGCGGAACTAGCCGAAAGAGGGATTTAGACGGAAAAGGCCGAAGGGCGGGGCTCGGGAGGCGATTCGGTGTAAAAGAGTGGGAAATTCGCCCGAAAGCAAGCGAACCGAAAATTGCCAGCTTGAGGGAAGGCGGGAAGAGCCGAAAGTTTTAGGTGGGAGAGTGGGAGGAAAAGGATTCGGGCTTCGAAGAGAGGAAAAAATAACCGAAAGCTGGAGGCCGGGTGCCGTGAGTTGTAGGTTTCCGGAGTAGGGGAGGATGGAGCCCGGCCGGCCCGGAGCTGACGTCATTAGACACCTCGGTCGGTGACGTCACTCGGGGCGGTGCGAAAGGGGCGGACCTTGGTACTGCCTCCAGGAAGTTTCAGAACTTAGAGCGTGGTACCGGGAAGGGTCGCAATAAATGTTCCACGAGAGAACTATTAACCAGGTTCAACCAGTGTGCAGACGTAAAGCCCTTTGACCCTCACAGCTATGCAGAGAGGAACTGATACTCCCATTCAGTGGGTGCAGACTGAATCCTAGTGTTTAAATAATTGTCTCAAAATCATAGTATTAAACATAAAAAGAGTCTCAGGAATTTTAATCAGTGCCGGCATTCCATTGCCTCCTCCAAAAATTCGTTCAGTCCTATTTACATCCAAGGATCTTTGTTTAGTGCTTTTATGAGCTTCTTGTACAGTGCCAAGCTCCGCAATGGAAACATTCTATCTCCCTGGAGCTGAAAAACCCATAACGCCTCGGGGTGGCCAGGGACGGGGGAAGGGACTGGTGATTAGAAGGGAGACTCTATTATTTGGAGGGGAGGTGGCGCCCTGGGCAGGGTTGTTCAAGTGAGATAGGAAGGAGAAGAGAAAGTTCCAGACAGCGGAAATAGCTTATTTCAGACCTGGCCAAGTGAAGGAGCATTTAGGTTCCAGGAAAAGGAGAAGTAAATAATTTAAAAATGCCTCGGGGCGCCTGGGTGGCTCAATGGGTTAAAGCCTCTGCCTTCGGAGCAGGTCATGATCCCAAGGTCCTGGGATGGAGCCCCAAATCCACCTCTCTGCTCACCAGGGAGCCTGCTTCCTCCTCTCTCTCTCTGCCTGCCTCTCTGCCTACTTGTGATCTGTCTGTCAAATAAACAAATAAAATCTTTAAAAAAAATGCCTCAAGCGGTGTGAAAGATAAACCTGGAGGTGAAGGCACCAAGTCACTTCCTGGTATATTAACCCTACCAAAAAGAAAAAAATGTCCCAAACGTGGTCTGGAACTTAAGCTTTTTGTAAGAGTAATTGACAATCTCTTTCAGTGAGGTAATTCACTTTTCTAATAAAAATATTGAAGCAGGGGGTGCCTGGGTGGCTCAGTGGGTTAAGCCTCTGCCTTCGGCTCAGGTCATGATCTCAGGGTCCTGGGATAGAGCCCTGCATCGGGCTCTCTGCTCAGTGGAGAGCCTGCTTCCCCCTCTCTCTCTGTCTGCCTCTCTGCCTACTTGTGATCTCCGTCTGTCAAATAAATAAATAAAATCTTAAAAATATATTGAAGGGGCGCCTGGGTGGCTCAGTGGGTTAAGCCTCTGCCTTCGGCTCAGGTCATGATCTCAGGGTCCTGGGATCGAGCCCCGCGTCGGGCTCTCTGCTCAGCAGTGAGCCTGCTTCCTCCTCTCTCTGCCTGCCTCTCTGCCTACTTGTGATCTCTCTCTGTCAAATAAATAAATAAAATCTTTAAAATATATATATATTGAAGCCGTTTGTGAATGAATTTTGATGGTATGAAATTTGTCCTGGGAAACCAGTGGTCCACCCGCTTGAGAGCGGACTGCCTGCCAGTCAAGACTCAGAACCTTCAATCTTTTTCTTTTCTTCTGGATCTAATCTATAATCTCATGATGATTATTTAGCCATTCTCTTCTCCCATCAAGTGTCCTTACCGTGAATAATTTCTAATTCAGCCACAAGAGACCTTTTTTCCCCTTTCACGCATGATTGTAATAAAATGTTGGCACATGCTTTTAACTAAATTGTCCAGAAGTTTTCTTTTACACAAGATTAGTAGAGCAGGGCTGTAAGAATGGAAAAGAAAATGCTGCAAATCCTCTTTCCTCGTCCGTGCCTTGATTTCTGAACGCCGTGTATTCTAGTTATGGACGAAACAACACTGGGTGAGAACTTAGACCACAGGGAGGACAGGACCCCGTCCTTTCAAGCTGTGGTCTCCAGCTGGTGCCATCTCTGAAGCTTCAGCAGGCCATTCCAGAATTCTAGACGGCCATCTGCTTTTAGGTAATGAAGAAAATGAGAGGGGCTCCTGGGTGGCTCAATCGATTAAGCGTCTGCCTTGGGCTCAAGTCATGATCTCAAAGTCCTGGAATCTAGCCCCGCATAGGGCTCTCTGCTCAGTGGGAAGCCTGCTTCCCCCTCTCTCTCTGCCTGCCTCTCTGCCTACTTACCATCCCTGTCCAATAAAAAGAAAGAAAGACAGACATTTTTAAAAAAGGGAAAGAAAATGAGAACATCAGCAAATCCCATGAGGCAAAAAGGCTTTTGCATGCCTTTTCAGTATCCCACTAGAATACTGTCTAATACTGTCTGTCAAGCCCTTCTGACATTCTAGATATCACTTTTTTTAAAAGATTTTACTTATTTATTTGACAGAGATCACAAGTTGGCAGAGGGAGTGGGGAAAGCGGGCTCCCTGCTAAGCAGAGAGCCCGATGTAGGGCTTGATCCCAGGACCCTTAGATCTTGACCTGAGCTGAAGGCAGAGGCTTAACCCACTGAGCCACCCAGGTGCCCCTAGATATCACCTTTTTAAAAAATTTATTTATCAGAGAGAGAGCACAAGCTGGGGTGGGAGGAGAGGGAGAGAGGGCAGAGGCAGACACCATGCTGATCCCAAGAGCCTGGGATCATGACCTGAGCAGACAGAGCAGACTGGGCCACTAAGGCGCCACAGCTGATGAGTAAGAGCAAGAGGGTTGCAAGTTTTAGCAAATTGACCTTTGTTTTAGTCAAGAAACTATCCCCCAAATTCCAAAATTCTTCCTCTGAACCTCCAAAATGTCTCTAAGCTTGGCAGACACATATATTTTTTCCGAGACGAAATCTGTAATGACCCTGCATCTGATCAATGCTTCCCTGGTGCCTGTTTCTACTCTGGGAACATCATGTTTCTGGCAAAGGATTTTATTTTTCTACTTACGGGGGTGGCTCTCGGATGTGTTCCTTTCACCGTAAATGAGGGGAGCTTTATACAGAAGTCATTACACCATGTGGAAGAAACACCAGAAGTTGGCTCCAGGCTCTGGAAATAACTAGGGAAGAAAGGAGGAGACTGTTGGCCAAAGAGAGGCATTAACGGTGTGTGGGAACTTGCTGACTGCCAACGCAATAGCTATTTCCTCTTTCTTGCTTACTAATCCAACCCTGGGTGAGGGGTAATGAAGTCCAGGCTGGATCATTGGGTCTGCTCTGTTCTCAAGGAAATGATGTTGCCCCCTGGAGGACATTTTGGGAATTATTGTGGGAAATTTGTGTTTATTTCGGGGTTGTCAGATGGTTCCAAAGGGAACAGTATTGCTCCCTCCAGAGCGTTTTGGAAGTTTGCAGGGACTTTTTTGGACATCACAATAATGAAGTCTTGTTACTGGCACTAGAAAACGTATCTGCAACATGAGCTCGGTAATGAATGATCCTCTAACGAACAAAATTAGTGATAGTTTTTAAATACTGGAAAGAGGGGTGCTTGGGTGGCTCAGTGGGTTAAAGCCTCTGCCTTCAGCTCAGGTCATGATCCCAGGGTCCTGGGATGGAGCCCCGAATCAGGCTCTCTGCTCAGCAGGGAGCCTACTTCCTCCTCTCTGCCTGTCTGCCTCTCTGCCTACTTGTGATCTCTGTCTGTCAAATAAATAAATAAAACTCTTTAATTAAAAAATCAATCAATCCATCCATCAATAAATGCTGGAAAGAACTTTTTTTTTTTAAGATTTTATTTATTTATTTGACAGACAAGAGATCACAAGTGGGCAGAGTGGCAGGCAGAGAAAGAGAAAGGGAAGCAGGCTCCCTGCCAAGCAGAGAGCCTGATGCGGGGCTCCATCCCAGGACCCTGAGATCATGACCTGAGCCAAAGGCAGAAGCTCTAGCCCACTGAGCCACCCAGGCACCTCTGGAAAGAATTGTTTTACTAACTTATACTAAGCCGTAATGCTGGATTTTTCCAGTTGTGGAATTGTGTGCATAGCAAAGTCATGTCAGACCTGGGAATTTACGAGATCTGTGCTACCACCTTTGGGGTAATGAAAATGTTTTGGAACTAGAAAGAGGTGGTGGTTGCACAACCTGGTAAGTGTACTGAACACCACCAAATTGTTCACTTTAATTTTTTTTTTTTTTAAAGGGAGAGCAGGGGAGGAGCAGAGGGAAAGGGAGAGAGAGAATCTTTTTTTTTAATTTATTTATTTGAGAGACAGAGAGAGAGCATGAGAGGGGAGGTCAGAGGGAGAAGCAGACTCCCCATGGAGCTGGGAGCCCGATGTGGGACTCGATCCCAGGACTCCGGGATCATGACCTGAGCCGAAGGCAGTTGCTTAACCAACTGAGCCACCCAGGCGCCCAGGAGAGAGAGAATCCTAAGCAGGCTCCATGCCCCACGAGGAGCGGATGCAGGAATTGATCCCAGGATCCTGAGATAGTGACTCCAGCTGAAAGCAAGACTCGGAAGTTTAACTCACTGAGCCACCCAGTGTCCCTGTTCACTTTATTTTATTTTTTTTTAAAGATTTTATTTATTTATTTATTTGACAGAGAGAGAGAGAGAGAGATCACAAGCAGGCAGAGAGGCAGGCAGAGAGAGAGGAGGATGCAGGCTCCCCGCTGAGCAGAGAGCCCGATGCGGGCCTCGATCCCAGGACCCTGGGATCATGACCTGAGCTGAAGGCAGAGGCTTTAACCCACTGAGCCACCCAGGCGCCCAACTTTATTTTTTTTTTTTAAGATTTTATTTATTTATTTGAGAGAGAGACAGTGAGACAGAGCATTAGAGAGGAGAAGGTCAGAGGGAGAAGCAGACTTCCTGTGGAGCTGGGAGCCCGATGCAGGACTCAATCCCAGTACTCAGGGATCATGACCTGAGCCAAAGGCAATTGCTTAACCAACTGAGCCATCCAGGCGCCGCTGTTCACCTTTTTTTTTTTTTTTTTCTAAGTCACAGATTTTTTTTCCTGTGATGAGCACTTTTTTTTTTTTTTAAGATTTTATTTATTTGACAGAGAGAGATCACAAGTAGGCAGAGAGGCAGACAGGCAGAGAGGAGGAAGTAGGCTCCCTGCTGAGCAGAGAGCCTGATTCAGGGCTCTATCACAGGACTCTGGGATCATGACCTGAGCTAAAGGCAGAGGCTTTAACCCACTGAGCCACCCAGGCGCCCCAATTTTTTTATTTTTAAAGATTATATTCATTAATTTGACAGAGAGAGCACGTGCGCGCAGGCCTGTGCCCAGAAGCAGGGGGAGAGACAGGCAGAGGGAGAAGCAGGCTCCCCACTGAGCAGGGAGCCAGATGCTGGACTCCATCCCAGGATCCTGGGATCATGACCTGAGCTGAAGGCAGATGCTTAACTGACTGAGCCCCCCAGTCATCCCGACTTAAGCATTTTTTTGGTAAGTTTATTTATTTTTAAGTAAACTCTACACACAATGTGAGGCTCAAACTCACAACCCTGAGGTCAAGAGTCAGGGGCTCCATTGAGCTAACCAGGTGCCTGCATATATGTGTGTGTGTGTGTGTGTGTATACATGTATATATATTTTTTTAAGTAAGCCCTACACCCAATGTGGGGCTTGAACTCACGACTCTGAAATCAAGAGTCATATGTCCCACTGAACCAGCCAGACACCCCTAACTGATGTCTTTTATTTATTTACTTTTAATATTTTATTTATTTATTTGACAGAGAGATCACAAGTAGGCAGAGAGACAGGGGAAGCAGGTGCCCCGCTGAGCAGAGAGCCCAATGTGGGGCTTGATCCCAGGACCCTGAGATCATGACCGGAGCCAAAGGCAGAGGCTTAACCTGCTGAGCCACCCAGGTGCCCCCTAATTGATGTCTTTTAAACAGCCCTATGAGTTCTTTGGTTCTAGCAGGAAGGGCAGGAAAATAATTGAAAAACACCACATGGATCTTTGCTCCAGGGTTCTCCGCTCTGACTGTATTTTAGAATCATCTGGGGAGTATTTTGTAAAAATCCCAATGTCTCAGCTCCACCCCAGACCAATTAATCAGTCTCTGAAGGTGGGATCTGGGCACTATATTTGCTGAAAACCTCCCCAGATAATCCTAATATGCAGGTGGGACTGGGAACCACTGCCTTGGTTAATGGTGAGCAGTCACCTGGGCTTAAGTAATTATGTAATTCTGAAACCCAGGGGCCTGATCTATGGGATCGATGCTTTCCACCCCCTTGAAGTGACAGAAATCTCAGTTTGGGCAGCTTCTCTGATTAGCTGTTGCTGAAAAACAAGCTGCCCCATGGGTATATATGCCATGGCCTCCACAGGGTCTCTGAGAGATATTTGTAGACATTTGTTTATAGCAACATTATTCACAACAGTCGAGAGGTTAGAAGCAACCCAAATATCTACTGAATGGATGGATGGGTAAATAGAACGTGGTGTATACTTCCAATGGAATATATTCATATTCAGCCTTGAAAAAGAAGATGGGGGGTTAGCCTGGGTGGCTCAGATGATTAAGCGTCTGCCTTCAGCTCAGGTCATGATCCCGGGGTCCTGGGATCGAGCCCCACATCGAGCTCTCTGCTCGGCAGGGAGCCTGCTTCCTCCTCTCTCTCTGCCTGCTTCTCTGCCTATTTGTGATCTCTGTCCGTCAAATAAATAAAATCTTTAAAAAAAAAAAAAACTATCTCTAAGAACGGGAGATACTGCTGTAGCCAAATGTGCAAAATGCAATGGGCCGTAGTGATAACCGAGAGGACTTAGTGGACCATAATTGGTTGCCATAATTATTTCCTTAGTTGGCATTATTTAACCCTGGAAATATTTGGAGTTAAATGTAGAAATTGTGAAGTGGCTCCGACCTCTGGAATTAATGTTTTGGTTTAAAAGGAATTTGTGCAATATATGTTTATAAAAAATAAAATAAAAAAAAAGGAATTTGTGCATATTTGGATTTTTATATGCAGGAAGTGTTCAAGAGAACCTGGCCTATTGATGCTCAAAATATTTCCCTGCACTGATTCTTTTTAAGACTAGAAAGAGAGCTCGTGCTCAAGAGAGATCATAAGCTGGCAGAGAGGCAGGGAGAGGCAGACTCCCCATCGAGCAGGGAGCCTGACTCCGATGGACCCCAGGCTTGATCCCAGGCTCAATCCCAGAACCCTGGGATCATGACCAGAGCCAAAGGCAAACGCTTAACTGACTGAGCCATCCAGGCGCCCCGGTTTTTCCCTGCATTGATTTAAAGACCTGGAGTGACTGTGAAGTTGTTTAGTCAAAAAATGTGTGTGTGTGTGTGTGTGTGTGTGTGTGTGTGTGTGTGTGTGTGAGAGAGAGAGACAGACAGACAGACAGACAGACAGAGAGGATGTGCCAAAACTTCAAATTAATGAATCTAGACAAAGGATGTATGAATATTCATTGGGCTGTTTTTCTGTAAGCTTAAAAATCTTCAAAATAAAAATCTCTGGGACACCTGGGTGGGTCAGTTGGTAGAGCCTGCCACTCTTGATCTCAGGGCCCCGTGTTTCCTGTAGAATTTACTTAAAAAAAGATTTGTGTTTTAAAAAAAAGTTATAGGGGCGCCTGGGTGGCTCAGTGGGTTAAGCCACTGCCTTCGGCTCAGGTCATGATCTCAGGGTCCTGGGATCGAGCCCCGCATCGGGCTCTCTGCTCGGCAGGGGGCCTGCTTCCTCCTCTCTCTGCCTGCCTCTCTGCCTGCTTGTGATCTCTCTCTGTCAAATAAATAAATAAAATCTTAAAAAAAAAAAAAGTTATAGGGGTGGCTGGGTGGCTCAGTCGTTAAGTGGCTCCCTTCGGGCTCCCTGTTCAGCGGGAAGCCTGCTTCTCCCCCTCCCGCTCCCCCTGCTTGTGTTCTCTCTCTCTCACTGTGTCTCTCCCTGTCAAAAAAATAAAATCTTAAAAAAAAAAAAAAAGGTAAGGGCTAAGGTCGTGGTTGGAGGCTGGATTGGAGATCAGGAAAGGAGTTAGGAAAGGGCCTTTGTTGGGGACCAAGAAACGTTTGGAAGAAACAATACAGATTTGAAGAGACATGTGCCTTCCAGACATGCTCATTTCAAAGAGAACCTCAAATCATTCTAAGCAAAGTGATGTTTGCTCTGGACTTGTTCCTTTAGCTGTCAGGATCCTGATTTTTTGTGTTCTCTACTTGCCTCAAAGTACAACGGTCATATACTGTAATTAACAAAGAAATTACAGTGGCTCCTGGGTGGCTCAGTGTGTTGAGCCTCTGCCTTAGGCTCAGGTCCTGGGATTAGGGTCTTGGGATCGAGCCCTGCACCGGGCTCTCTGCTCAGCAGGGAGCCTGCTTCCTCCTCTCCCTCTGCCTGCCTCACTGCCTGCTTGTGATCTCTGTCAAATAAATAAAATCTTTATAGATTCTCAGTATTTAAAAAAAATCATTCATGATCTCATTTCTTTCTTTTCTTTTTTTTGAAAGATGTTATTTATTTATTTGCCAGAGAGAAAGAACCATGGGAGGGAGAGGCAGGCAGAGGGAGAAGCAAGTTCCCCACTGAGCAAGGAGCCCAATGAGGGACACAATCCCAGGACCCTGGGATCATGACCCAAGCCAAAGGCAGATGCTTAATCGACTGAACCACCCAGGCGCCCCAAACTGCATGTTTCTAAAGGCCTGGATGGAGAAATTGGATCAGCGTTTACTTCCTTCCAAGCCATCATAGAGTACAGATTCAAGGATGGGGATTTTGATTCCCCCCCACTCAATATCGTTGAAGAATATCAAAGGATTGAAGAATATCAAAGGATTTGTGGGTATGTTTTATTTTTTATTTTTTCAGTAAGCTTGAGGCACAATGTGGGGCTTGAACTCATGACCTCCAGATCAAGAGCCGCATGCTCTACCAACTGAGCCAGCCAGGCACCCCAGATTTGTGGGCCTGTTTTAAACCTCCCACAGAGTGTGTGGGGTGGAGGAGTAAGGGTCAAGGAGATACCCTCAGGGAGGCAGAGTCAGAAAGAATGAGAGGTGCCTAGGTGGCTTAGTCGGCTAAGCAGTTAAGTGTCCGCCTTTGGCTCAGGTCATGATCCCGGGGTCCTGGGATTGAGCCCCTCTATGGGCTCCCTGCCCAGGGGGCAGCCTGCTTTTCCCTTTCTGTCTGGGCCCCCTCCTTGTCTTTCTCTCTCAGATAAATAAATAAAATCATTAGAAAAAGAGAGAGAGAGAAAGAATGAGCTTAAATTCTGGGTCACAGCAGGTGCAGCCATCCTTCCTGCCTGGGGTTCTTCCCATGTTTTGTTATTTGAACTTTATTGACTCTGTAAAGCTCAGCAGAAAGTTTACATTCTCAGAATATCCTTTTTCTGACTCCAGCACGAAGTCAAACACTGTCACAGCTCTTTCTTCTTTTTCTTCACAGCACTTCACAAAGTTTCTATTACTATTTATGTGGCTGTTTTATCTCTCCCACTGGATTATGACTGTCCCTAAAGCAGAGGTATGTCCATTTTTATCATTATTGTATCCCTGTGGCCTGGCACAAAGTCAAACACATGGTAGGGATATGGCAGATATTTTTCAAGACTGTTTAGTGAATAAATCCTTTGCTGGTAAAATACTTCCTGTCTTCCTTATTAGCTGGTCAGCACAACACAGGGCAGATCCATGTTTCTTTTGTTCACCATATTCATGTCCTTGTATTGTCCTCTCCTACAATGAATACAACTATGTATGATCCATGGGATTTTACAGAAGTGGCAGTGTGTGACTTCCAAAGCTGAGATATAAAAGACATTGATGGAGTGCTTCATTTGGTAAGTGTCTGATATCGGCTCAGGTCATGATCCAGGATCCTGGGGTCCAGTCCAGCACTGGGCTCCCTGCTCCACAGAGAGTCGGCTTCTTCCTCTGCCGCTCCCCCTGCTCATGCTCTCTCCCAAGTAAATAAATGAAATGTTAAAAAAAAAAAAAAAAGACATTGCTGCTTTCACCTTGCTCTCATGGATCACTCAGTTTGGGGGAAGCCAGCCCCCATGTCATGAGGACACTCCAAAAGCCTGGTGGTTGTGCCCACGTGGAGTGGAACTGAGGCCCCCAACCGTCAGCCTACGTCAACTTGCCAGCCATAAGGAGTGAGTCACCCCGGAAAGGGATCTTTCATCACAAGCCATCAGATCACTGTAGCCCCAGCTGACATCTGACCCCATGCTCATGAAAGACCTTGTGCCAGAACAGCCCAGATAAGCTGCTCTGAATCCCAAACCCACAGAAACCATGAGAGATAATAACTATTTATTGTTAAGTCTCTAATTTTTTACATGATTTGTTCCACATCTATAACCAAGAGTAAGCATTGGCCAAACATTTTTTTTTTTTTTGAGTGATATTGTGATCTTGGATGAATTCCTACCCCTTTCTGAGCCCCAGAGTTGTGGTCTGTAAAAGGGGATGAAATATCCATCTCTGAGTTTCGTAGAGTATGTACCTCAGGGGCAAGATCGGAGCACATGGTAGAAGCTTAATATACCTCCTGATGAAGCATGTGAGCCACACCACCTGGGTTTGAATCCCAGTTTCACTACTTCTAAGGTAAGACTTCGTTCAGGCTACTAATATTTAACTTTCCTGGACCTTAGACCCTTCAGCTGTCAAATAGTAGTAACAAAAAACCTAGGGGCGGGGGGTGCCTGTGTAGATCAGTGGGTTAGAGCCTCTGTCTTCAGCTCAGGTCATGATCCCAGGGTCCTGGAATCGAGCCCCCCCCTCGGACTCTCCGTTCAGCGGGGAGCCTGCTTCCTCCCCACCCCCCACGCCTGCCTCTCTGCCTACTTGTGATCTCTGTCTGTCAAATAAATGAATAAAATCTTAAAAAAAAAACCACTAAAAGACAAAACAAAACAAAACAAATTCTAGGGGCACCTGGGTGACTCAGTGGGTTAAAGCTCTGCCTTCTGCTCAGGTCATGGTCCCAGAGGCCCCTGTCAGGCTATCTCTGCTAGGTGGGGAGCCTGCTTCCTCCTATCTCTCTCTCTGCCTGCCTCTGCGCCTACTTGAGATCTCTGTCGAAGAAATAAATAAAATCTTAAAAAAAAAAAACAAAACCCTAAATCATCTCATAAGGATTAGAGAAAGAACTCAGGTAAAGCTCATTTTAACTCTGTGGGAAAGCAGTTACTTCTTTTTTACAGGGCTCTACCGAGCCTAGCACTGAGATCAATTGTTGACACATGACAAATGCTCAGTAAGTATTTGTTGAATGGATAATAAAAAGACTGCCTGAGGAAAATAGATATAAGCTAATACTAGCCTACAAGGCCCTACTGGATGTACCACTTGCTTCATCTACGATTTCACCTCTTACAACCTGTCCTTCCTCTCACTCTGCTCCAGACACCTTGCCCTCTCCATAGTTCCTCGTCTATGCTAGCACATTCCAGCTCCAGGGCCTTTGCACGTGCTCTTTGCCCTGACTGGAAATGCTCCACCTCCTAGTTATCCTTGTTTATTCGGTCCCTTCAGATCTTTATTCAGTATCACTTTCTCTGAGAGACCTTCTCTCTGGCCACTCCTGCATCCCTGAAGGTCCATATCTGCCTTTATTTTTCTCCTCAGCATTTATCACGGCCTGATTTCCATTCTTCTTTGGGCTCCCCTCAACAGAACGTAAGCTCCATGAAGACAGGGCTTTGTCTATTTTATCCGCTGCTCTATTTCAAAACACCCCCAATGCTGGGATTTCAGCAGGTGCTAGATAAATATTTAAGGAATTAAAAGCCCCATAAAGCTACATTTGCGTATCTGTCGTCTCGGGTTATTAAGCCGCGCCATTTTGGGGCCAGGATTGGCTGGAGCCCCATCACGTGACTGACAGACCCTCTGGCCCGCCTTTGAGGCTAGGGAGGTCCACGTGGTCCCGGGCTCTAGGGGCGGGGCGGGCCGTGGGGGAAGTCCTGCGCAGGCGCGGAGCCTGGCGCAGGCGCAGAGGCGGCCCGGGCGCGCGGCCGGCGGCGGTTGGCGGCGCGTGGGGCCGGCGGGTGGTTGCTGTGGGTAGGACCCGAGTGCAGGCAGCTAGAGCCGGCGCCATGGTGGAGAAGGAGGAGGCTGGCGGCGGCATCAGCGAGGAGGAGGCGGCGCAGTATGACCGGCAGATTCGTCTGTGGGGATTGGAGGCCCAAAAACGGTCAGGGCCAGAGCGGCTTGTGGGGCTGAGGGTCTGGAGGGGGCGTCTGGCCTGAGGCGTTCGCGGCCCTCACGGAGCCGGAGGATCTGATTTGAAGCGAGGAGGCGGGAATTACGTGCCCGGGGAGGGTGGTCTTCTTGAGAGCACTGGAGGGGTTGGTTAGAGGTGTTTCTGGAAGATGTGGGAGGCGGGGGCCTCTCAGGGTGGTGGGGAGGGTCGTTCCGAGGGAAGCCTCTGGAAGCGGCGGTGGGGGAGTCCTGAGGGATCAGGAAGACTCAAACTCAGGGACGCAGACGCCCGAAGGGAGTGGTGGTGGTGAGCACTTGGGGAGTAGGAGGGTGCAAGGGAAGGATGAAGTGGGGGCATAGTTCATTCATTCGGAGGTTGTGGGAACCTGTTCTCTGCTGGACGCTGGGGAGACTGCCCACCGAACACGGGCGAGCTTACGTTCTTGTGGCTTCGAAAGGATGGGCCAGCTGGAAAGAATGAATGTTTTTTGAGGAGTTTTTTGGAGCAAGTTATCTCTACTGAGAATCTTGAGAAACCCGGAGAGCCTAGGGTCTGGAGCTACCCGAAGAGGTTGCTTATTCCTAGGAACGGGGGTGTGTCCAGAGAGGACTGGGCACTAGGGTTGGGGTTACCTTGGGTACTTAATAGTTATGGGGGGGGTATGAGGTCTTTGCAAGAGTTGATCAATTTAATCAGATATTCATTGAGCACCTGCCAGAAGCACTTTTCTAGGCGCTGAGCATATATTAGTGAACTGGATGGACTTCTTGCCCGCATGGAGGGTTCATTCTGGTGGGGGAAACAATAAACGTAAATAACATAATAGGTAATGCAAGTGCCAGGGAGAGGAAAACCGTAGAGTATTGACCCTCACACCAGGGTCAATAAAGGGTGCTGAGGTGGGAGAGCTATTTTGGTAGGCCAGGGAAGGCCTCTGAAGAGGTAACATTGAGCCTCAGACCTCTGTGAAGGAAAAAGAGCCGTGTAGGGAGAAAACAGCTGGTGTACAATCCTGGGGGCCGGAGCTTGCTTGGCAAAGGAGAGAAAGAAGCAAGGTGGTGGAACGAAATGAGGAGTAGCTTTTTTATTTCCAGTGTTCTGGGAAACCTCCTGGAGAGTTTGAGCCTAGGAGTTAAGCCTCTGCCTTAACCCGCTGGGCCACCCAGGCGCCCCATCAGGTTTCCATTTTATTTTATTTTATTTTATTTTATTTTATTTTATTTTATTTTATTTATTTTTATGTGACAGAGAGATCACAAGTAGGCAGAGAGGCAGGCAGAGAGAGAGAGGGGAAAGCAGGCTCCCGGCTGAGCAGAGAGCCCGATGTGGGGCTTGATCCCAGGACCCTGACTGAGATCATGACCTGAGCCGAAGGCAGTGGCTTAACCCACTGAGCCACCCAGGCGCCCTTCAGGTTTGCATTTTAAAAGGATCGCTCTTGGGGCGCCTGGGTGGCTCAGTGGGTTAAGTCTCTGCTTTCGGCTCAGGTCATGATCTCAGGGTCCTGGGATGGAGCCCCACATCGAGCCCCACATCGGGCTCTGTGCTTGGTAGGGAGCCTGCTCCCCACCCCCTTCTCTGCCTGCCTCTCTGCCTACTTGTGATCTCTCTCTGTCAAATAAATAAAATCTTAAAAATAAATAAATAAAAGGATTGCTCTTAAGGCGGGGCGCCTGGGTGGCTCAGTTGCTTAAGTGGCTGCCTTCGGCTTGGGTTGTGATCCCGGGGTCCTGGGATCAAGCCCCACATCGGGTTCCCTGCTCAGTGGAGAGCCTGCTTCTCCCTCTTCCTGCCACTCTGCCTACTTAACGCTCTTTCTCTCTCTGTCAAATAAATAAATAAAATCTTTAAAAAAAAAATTAAAAGGATCACTCTTGCTGTGGGGAGAGTAGGTTGAAATGTGCAGAAGTGGAGATGAGGATTCTGGTTGGGAGACCGTGGTAATAATCCCCCTTAGGACATAAATAATGGTGGCTTCGAACTCTAGAGAAGGGGACAAATATATATTTGAATATATTTTCAAGGTCGGGGAGGGGACGGGATTTGCTGAAGGATACAGTCAGTGTGTGAGGTATGAGAGGCAGAACTCAAGGATGGCTTTAAGGTTTCTTTGGGCAGCTGGAAATATGGAATTGGCATTTATTTATTTATTTTTAAGATTTTATTTATTTATTTGACAGAGAGAGATCACAAGTAGGCAGAGAGGCAGAGAGAGGAGGAAGCAGGCTCCCTGCTAAGCAGAGAGCCCGATGCGGGGCTTGATCCCAGGACCCTGAGATCATGACCTGAGCCGAAGGCAGAGGCTTTAATCCATCCACTGAGCCACCCAGGCGCCCCATGGAATTGCCATTTATTGACTGAGATGGTGGGGTAAGTGAAGAAGCAATTGTTCTCTTTTGGACTTAGATTTTATTTTACTTTATTTATTTTTAAAAATATTTATTTGATATAGAGAGAGTGAGCGCACAAGCAGGGGGAACATCCTGCAGAGGGAGAGGGAGAAGCAGGCTCCCCACTGAGCAAGGAGCCAGATGCTGGGCTCGATCCCAGGACTCTGGGATCATGATCCAATCTGAAGGCAGATGCCTAACCGACTGAGCCATGCAGGCACCCCAGGACTTAGGTTTTAGGTGGTTATTTATGTCTAAGTAGAAGTACAGTTGAGTTCAGAGTTGAGGTCTGATTGGTTGGGAGGTATGTGATGTGAGTCCAGAGTATAGAGTTAATTGATCTAGGGGAAGGAGGCAGGCAGGTGGAGAGAATTGAGCTTGAGAGGTGGGAGTTTCTAGAATTTTTTGGTTAAAGAGAAAGTGTGTGTGGGGGGAGTGAAGTGGGGCGAACTGAGTTTTCACGCTCGTTTCAGGTGTGTGGGGTTTTATGCGGTTGGGGGAGGGGGCATTGTGAGGCATCAGCAAGCATTGGTCTGAGGAGCCAAGGGATCTAAAGTGGAATATTGGGAATTAAATGGTGGAAATGGGCTTGAGGATTATAGGTGGGGCTGATTGGTTTTAGGGACTGATATTTGAAGTAGGTTTGAGTGTTAGGTCCAAAAAGGTTGGGAAAGAGATCCTAAGTGTATTAGAAGGGCTCATGGAAAGGGTGGGGGCAGCAGGTAGTTTTAAGGTAGGGCAAAGTTGGTGAAGATGAAGTTGGAATGTAGTGAGAGAACTGTCAGGAATGATTCCTCTGAGGAGCAGTGAAGGATGGATGGGAGCTGCTGAAGAGGAGATGGCCTACGGGACAAATCAGTCAGGGTATGGAATTCTTGGGAAATGGGAGTTATTCTGAGGGAGTGGAGAGGTACTGAACTCAGTGCAGAACCTGAAGAGGATTCATTGAGGGTCCTGGGAGGGAAGGAAGGGGTTATCACTAATTTGGATATCTGTATTTATAGACAATCTTGGAGAGTTTGTGAAAGTGCCTTCATGTCCATCAGCTCCTGTCAGCTCTGAAGTAGGAAGGGTAGTGATTTCCCCTGTACAGGCAGGAAAGAGGCTCCACAAAGCAGATTGACTTGCCTCTAAGGAAACTCCAGATGGAGTAGGAGAACTCTGGAGTCTGGGGTTCTTTTGTAAAATGGAAGGTGGCCTAGGAATCAGCCGATTGTGTTCTGGCAACATTTTGTTGCTGATTCTGGGTGATATTGGACCTAGGTGATCAGAACTGGAAATGGTCTAGAGGTTAAAAACTGGGTGGTATCTTTCATACACTGTTTTAAATTTTTTGAAATTAGTTGCCAACATTTAAAAGTTTAGAGAATTGGCCACATTTGAGACCATTTGAGCATCAGAAGGAAAAAATTGGGGTGTCTGGCTGGCTTAGTGGAGCATTGACACTCTTGATATTGGGGTTCTGAATTCAAGTCCCAAGTTAGATGTAGAGATGACTTTTAAAAATCAAGTCAAAAGAGGGAAGGAAGGAGAGAGAGAGAGAGATGGACTTAATAATACTTAATCATTTAGAATCCATAAGGCCAAGGAAATATTCAAACAAAGAAATTAAAAACGAGTTTGCTGTCTTTGGAAGTGATTATTAATAATGTGCTTTCTGTGAAGTAAGAACTTCAGTGTGTCACCTTGAAGTTTTCCTGCTGACTATATTTTAGCCTAATCATGCTTTCAGAGAGCAGAGGAACAAATTAAAGAACACTGAGGTCATGATTAGATGTCTAGGATGTAGGACATTTTGCAAGACAGCTGTCCTGGTTCTATTCCAGAAGTCAATGTCATGGAAAAAACAAGGGGAGGGAGTGTTCTAGATTAAAAGAGCATAAAGAGGTGAAGCCACATGTAAGATGTAAACCTTGACTGGATCCTGGTTCAAAAAGAAAACCCGTGAAGAAGCATCTTAGACAGTAGTGGAAATTTGAAAAGTCAATCCTATTAGGTGATATTTGAGAATTATTTTCTACGTGGTAATAGCACATCTAGAGATAGCACATTCTAGCAGAATGCTAACTATTCTTTTTATTTTCTGTGTGTTTCAAGTTTTTATCATGGGAAGTTGGGAAAAGGGGGGCGTCTGGGCTGCCTTTCGGGTTGGGTCATGATCCCAGGGTCTTGGTATCAAGCCCTGCATTGGGGTCCCTGCTCAGTGGAAGTCCTGCTTCTCCCTCTCCCACTTCCTCTGCTTGTGTTCCCTCTATCGCTGTGTCTCTGTTGAATAAATAAGTAAAATCTTTTTTTTTAAGGTTTTATTTATTTATTTGACAGAGAGAAAGCACAAGTAGGCAGAGGGAGAGAGAGAGAAAGAAGCAGACTCCCTGCTGAACAGAGAGCCCAATGCGGGGCTCCATCCCAGGACGCTGAGACCATGACCTGAGCCGAAGGCAGAGGCTTAACCCACTGAGCCACACAGGTGCCCCTAGATAAGTAAAATCTTAAAAAAAAAAAATAAAGTTGGGAAAAAAATGTGAATCTCTTCCCTCCCACCGCACCCCAGCCTCATGCCCCAGTCTGGCAATTTCTGATTTCTGTCTTCTCTTGAAGAATAGAAAAGTCAGACCTTCCACATTGGTTGGAGCTAAGTAGGGACTGCCTCTGATGTGGCACAGCATTCTCTCTAGGGATCCTCCCTATCAGTTCAACTTCACTCATTTGGCATAATTGCTTGGCCCCTGTCAGCGTGTGACTTTGCATTTCTTGCTATGGGACATAGCCCTTTTTATGGATGAGGGTCAGAACAGACTCCCAAGGTCATGGACCAAATAGAAGTAGGAGTTGAATCTAAGTCACTCACTTCAGGTTCATACCCTCCCCACCTCCAGGTCATTTTTGACAATAGGGACTCCGTTTTTTCAGTCAGATTAGTGTAGAGGAGGGTATTGAAGCTGGCAGCTGTGTTTGTTTTCAGAATGTGTGCTTCAGCAGATTCTGCTGTTGCCTTTCACAAGGTAGGGCGGTCTGATTCTTCTTTCGCTCTATAGTAGTTTGTTTTCCCCTTATCTAAGCATGAGGAAGGGGGGGGCGGGTGACTCAAGAGAGGAAAGTAGATGATAAGGTCCATGAGGACCAAGCGGTTTGTTGTTTTTTTTCCTTCAAAGATTTTATTTATTTATTTGACAGAGATCACAAGTAGGCAGAGAGGCAGGCAGAGAGAGAGAGAGGAGGAAGCAGGCTCCCCGCGGAGTGAGAGTCCGATGCCAGACTTGATCCCAGGACCCCAGGACCATGACCCGAGCCAAAGGCAGAGGCTTAATCCACTGAGCCACCCAGGCGTCCCGAGGACAAGCGTTTTCTAAATGTCTGATAATGAAAGGGGTTTGACTGGTCTTACTAAGTTTCTAGTGCTTGCAAGTTTGTAGACATTTAGATGTATTTGTTAGGTGAAATGACTGTACTTTGCAAAAACATAGGAAATCAAGAAACCTGGGTTCAGTTCCCAGTTTCTAACCAGCTCTCTTGATTTTGGGTCAGTCACACATTTTGTTGGCCTTAGTTCCACATCTGCAAAAAGGAGGGATGAGGGTGACTATATATATATATTTTTTAAGATTTTATTTACTTATTTGACAGAGATCACAAGTAGGCAGACAGACAGGCAGGGGCGGGGGGAGCAGGTTCCCCACTGAGCAGAGAGCTTGATGTGGGGCTCCATCCCAGGACCCTGAGATCATGACCTGAGCCGAAGGCAGAGGCTCAACCCGCTGAGCCACCCAGGTGCCCCAAGTGACTACATTTTTTTAAAATTTTATTTATTTGACAGAGGTCACAAGTAGGCAGAGAGAGGGGGAAGCAGGCTCCTCGCTGAGCAGAGAGCCAGATGCGGGGCTTGATCCCAGGACCCCGAGATCATGACCTGAGCTGAAGGCAGAGGCTTAACCCACAGAGCCACCCAGGTGCCCCCGGGTGACTACATTTTTAAGGACTCTTTCAACTCTGAAATTTTGACTTTACAAAAAGGGACTTCAAAAATTACCCTGTGTTTGGGGTGCCTGGGTGGCTCAGTCGTTAAGCATCTGCCTTCTGCTCAGGTCACAGTCCCAGAGTCCTGGGATTGAGCCCCGCATCTGGCTCCCTGCTCCAAGGGACGCCTGTTTCTCCCTCTCTCACTCCCCCTGCTTGTGCTCCCTCTGTCGCTGTGTCTCTGTCAAATAAATAAAATCTTAAAAAAAAATTTCCGTGTTTTCAGAGACTCATTATCCAATTCTGCTGATGTTCAAAAGAACTTCAGTTGGTTCTGCAGGCACCCATTTGCCGTAATAGTAACTGAGGACGCACTGTGTTGTGGAGGCCAATCCTGATCATCTCATGTAAGGACCAGTTTATTGTAGTGTTGCTAGCGATTGATAGTGGAGTTTGACTCTCAATGGCAGAAATTTTTGTTTAACCTTGGATATACATTCCTTCTCTGTGCTTTTGTTTCCTCATCTGTCAGGTGGAGATAATAGAATCTGTATTATAAGATTGTTGAGAATTAAATGAGATAATGCGTGGAGGTGCCTAGTCGGCTCAGCTGGAAGGGGACTCGACTCTTGATCTCAGGGTCGTGAGTCTGAGCTCTACCTCGGGTGTAGAGACTACTTAATAAACAAAGACAAAAAATGAGATAATGCATGAATAGTGCCTATGCTCAGAAAGCACTCAGTAAATTACAGCTACGGTGATTTGACAAGTATAAATCATAAGCAACAAAAGAAGGGAAGCTACATAGGAAATAGGTTGAGATAAATAAGGCAAATGTAAAGTAAACATTAGTGGGACGAATGGAGACTCCAGAAGAATGAGGAAGATTGTAGGGGCAACAGTCTTAAGTTCTGTTTTGGGTTCTGGAAGACACTGAAGGAAATGTAATGAACGGGCAGTTAGATGGAGCAAGATTGTTAGATTTAAATGAAAAGTACTTTACTGTTAAATGAAGATGAGTTTCCGTCTGAAGGAGAAAATGGTCTGATCTGCCAAATGTGTTTGGCTTCATTTACCTGGTTGCACTGACTAGAAATCTAGACGTTCTTTATTCATCTGTGTCCCTTATTCCTATGTCCCATCTGTTGGCAAGTCCTGTCAGCTCTGCTTCATACTATCTCAGTCACCTTTCTTCATTTCCTTTTTTTTTTTTTTTAAAGATTTTATTTATTTGTTTGAGAGAGAGAACATGAGAGTGGGGTGAGGGGCAGAGGAAGAAGCAGTCTTCATGCTGAGCAGGGAGCCTGACGTGGGACTCAATCCCAGGACTACGGTATCACGGCCTGAGCTGAAGGCAGTTGCTTAAACCGACAGAGTCACAGAGGTGCACCAACCTTTCTTCATTTCTTTTTTTTTTTTTTCTTCCTTTCTAAGTCCAGCTTACGCTCATCATCTCTCAGATCACCTCAGTAGTCCCCTCAACTGGTCTCCTCTGTTCCACTCTTGACTGTATAATCCAGTCTCCATACAACAGCCAGGTTGATTAAAAAAAAAAAATCATATCACAGCCAGTTCTCTGCATAAAGCCTTTCAGTGATTTCCTCTTACATTCAGAATAAAATCTGAACCTTTTAAAATCCATTGCCTGGGGCGCCTCGGTGGCTCAGTGGGTTAAAGCCTCTGCCTTCGGCCCAGGTCATGGTCCCAGGGTCCTGGGATCGAGCCCCACATCGGGCTGTCTGCTCCGCAGGGAGCCTGCTTCATTTTCTCTCTCTCTCTCTCTCTGCCTGCCTCTCTGCCTACTTGTGATCTCTGTCTGTCAAATAAATAAATAAAATCTTTAAAAAAAAAATAATAAAATCCATTGCCTTTCATGCCCTGCCTTGTCTGATCTTGCCTGCATCTCCCTGGTTCGCTTCATTCAAGCTCTTTATTCTTTCTGTTCCTCAAATATGCTGAACCTCTCTCTGCCCTGGAGACTTGGTGCTTACCCTACTTGAAATAGTCTTTTTTTTTTTCCCCCCAAGGATTTTATGTATTTATTTGATAGAGACACAGTGAGAGGGAACACAGGCAGGGGGAGTGGGAGAGGGAGAAGCAGGTTCCCTGCCAAGAAGGGAGCCCGATGTGGGGCTCTACCCCAGGACCCTGGGATCAGGACCTGAACCGAAGGCAGAGGCTTTAACCCACTGAGCCACCCAGGCACACCCCAGTCTTAGGAATTCTTAATCATGAGTGGAATTCAGTTGGCTTGACTTAACTTACAGTATGTATTGGGAATTCAAAGGTTGTAATAAAAAGGCTCTGGTTCCTTCCTACTCAGAAATTTAAAAGGTCTTCCTGTGGCAGTAAAAGGTAAGGATGAGAGAGCCTAATCAGCAAATATTTATTTATTTATTTATTAAAAAGATTTTATTTATTTATTTGACAGAGAGAGATCACAAGTAGGCAGAGAGGCAGGTAGAGAGAGTGAGAGGGAAGCAGCCTCCCTGCTGAGCACAGAGCCTGATGTGGGACTCGATCACAGGACCCTGAGATCATGACCTGAGCCGAAGGCAGCGGCTTAACCCACTGAGCCACCCAGGCGCCCAGCAAATATTTATTTAGAACCTACTGTGTACAAGACAACATGGAGGGAGACATTGAAAGAGGAAAAATCATAGATTATGGTCAGAACTGTATTCCAATTCCAGTCTGGCTACTCAGCTGTGAGAGCTTGGACACCTTTTCTGAGCCTCAGTTTTCTCCCTACTCCAGGCCTTTCTTTCCTGTGGAAACGTGATGGCCTACTCTGGGGTCTGTGGAGCCCTTTCGACTTCTAGAGTGAGAAATTGTATGCAGTATTTAGGGTGTGTATGCTTTTTTCCCCCAAAAGAAACATCGAAGAACCATAATCAAAGTTGTTTTGAATTTTATTTTAAGTAGGCCTCATACCCAATGTGGGGCTTGAACTCAGTACCCTGAGCTTGAGTCATGTGCTCTACTGACTGAGCCATCCAGGTGCCCCAGTAATCAAGGTATCAGTGAGGTAATATATGTAATGTACCTAGTTCTCTGCCTCGAACCTAGTGAGCCCTCTGTAGCTGGTCATTACTGCCATTGTGGCTACCGGTGCACTCTCTGCATAACCTGTTACGATGTAGTTTTACATTTATTTGTGGTATTGAGAGGTGGTATAACTTGAAGAGTACAGACTTGGGAGCATTATTTCCGAGCTGATGCCTGCTTTGCCATTTAATAGTTGTTCTTTAACAACTCTGTTCTCCGTTATCTTAGTTTCCTGTTGGTGCTGTAACAATTACCACCAGCTTAGTGGCTTAAAACAATACAGATTTGTATTTGCAGTTCTGGAGGTCAGAAGTCTGAAATTTAAAAAAAAAAAAAAAAAGTCTGAAATTAGTGTAACTGGGCTAAAATCAAGGCTTTGACAGGGCCATGTGCCCTGTGGGGGTTCTAGGGGAGAGACTTTTTGCTTGACTTTCCGAGCACGAAGAAGCCACCTGTGTTCCTTAGCTGGTGGCCTCTTCATTTCCAAAGCCAGCAGCACAGCAACTTCTGACCCTTCTGCCTCCCTCTTATAAGGACCCACCCAAGTAATAATCTAGGTTAATCTCTCCATTTCGGAATCTTAATTTAATTACACCTAAGTCCCTTTTGTCATGTAAAGTAATTTATTCACAGGTCCCAGGCATTAGAGCGTGGACATCTGAGGGGAGTGCGGTTAGGGAAGTTTGCTCACATTTTGTTTACTACAGCTTTCTTATCTGCAAAATGAGAGTTAACAGTGCCTTTCTGACAGAGGGTTTATTATTATTATTATTTATTTGTTTATTTATTTATTTAATTTGACACAGAGAGCACAACCAGGGGGAGCATCAGGCAGAGGGAGAGGGAGAAGCAGGTTCCCTGCTCAGCATGGAGCTAGAAGTGGGGCTGGATCCCAGGATGCTAGGATCATGACCCGAGCCCAAGGCAGATGCCCAACCGACTGAGCCACCCAAGTGCCCCTTTCTGGCAGAGTTAATACACATACATTGCTTAGAACAGTGCTTGGCATACAGTTAGAGTTCAGTGTTACCTTTTGTTCTCTTATTCTTTCTAATGGCTACCTCGTTTTCCGTGGTGCGTGTGCACCAGAGTAGTGTGGCCTCAGAGCCCACTATCTGAATCGCTCTCCCTTATTATTGCCCGAATCAACTAGCCGATTATTAGCCACTTCCTAGCTGTGTGTCCTTGGGTAAGCTAGGGAACTTCTTTGTGCCTGTTTTCTCAGCTGCAAAATAGGGATAAGGAGATACCAGCTCATAAGATTGTCATGAGAATTATGTAACAGTACACATAAAGAGTGTGTAGCATGGGGCGCCTGGGTGGCTCAGTGGGTTAAAAAGCCTCTGCCTGGGGCACCTGGGTGGCTCAGTGGGTTAAAGCCTCTGCCTTCGGCTCGGGTCGTGATCCCAGGGTCCTGGGATCGAGCCCCACATCGGGCTCCCTGCTAGGCGGGGAGTCTGCTTCCTCCTCTCTCTCTGCCTGTCTCTCTGCCTGCTTGTGATCTCTGTCTGTCAAATAAATAAAATCTTAAAAAAATAAATAAATAAAAAGCCTCTGCCTTAGGCTCAGGTCATGATCCCAGGCTTCTGGGATCGACCCCCCTGCTTCTGGCTCTCTGCTCAGCGGGGAGCCTGCTCCACCCCCGACTCTCTGCCTGCCTCTCTGCCTACTTGTGATCTGCCAAATAATAAAAACTTAAAAAAAAAAAAAAAAGTGTGTAGCATGTGGTGAATCTTCAATATATGTTAGCTATTATTATTTTATTATGTACCAGATTTATGTAATTCTGGTGATGGACACTTGGGTTTCTTTTGGTGTCTCTATTCCATACTGTTCCAGTAAAAGTATTATACTAAGTTGTAAGCACAGTCATAGATGCTAGGGATACGATGGTTTCTGGAACTTACATTTGAAAGGAGGTGGCAGTGAACATATAAACAAAGAGTGTAATTCCAGATAGAAGTAGAAGGTGGCCAGTGTGGACTTCTAAGGTGGTGACAGTTGAGTTGAGACCTAAAGAACTGATTACTGGCCAAGTTTTAAGGCGGGAGCTGGGGTGTAGGTAAACTAGCAGCCCGAAGAGTGTGATGAGCCTGAGATGGGAGCGGTTCACAGGGCTTTGGGTAAGGAACTTGGAGAGGGAGCCATTGAACAGTTGGAGCAGGAGAGGGGCATCATCTGATTTAAAAGCTCTCTCTTCCTCAGTTGGGGGTAGCAGATTGTAGGGGGCAAGAGTAGAAGCGAGGAGGCCAGGTATAAAGCTGTCGTAGTTCCGTAGGTGAGAAATGGTGGTGGCTGTGAGGGTGGGGGGAAGTGGATAGGCGCTGCTGCTGTGAACACATCTGTATAGACCTGGGTGCACACCGGAGTATCTCCGCAGCATTCGTTCCTAGAAGGGGAACTGTTGCGTCAGAGTATGAATAATACTAGCTGACATTTACTAAGTGCTGACTGTGTGCCAGGTCCTATTTTAAGTGCTTTTCATGTAATTGAGCCATACATTAGCTGGAAGCTCAGGGCCTCTAGCATAGTTAAGGATTAAAAATACAAACATGATATTCAGTGTTGATGGCAGCTGAATAAAAAAAATATCCCACGCAGGGCCTCCTGCGTGGCTCAGTTGTTAAGCATCTGCCTTAGGTTCAGGTCATGGGATGGAGCCCATGTCGGCCTCCCTGCTCAGCGGGAAGCCTGCTTCTCCCTTTCCCACTCCCCCTGCTTGTATTCCCTCTCTTGCTGTCTTTCTTTCTCAAATAAATAAAATCTTTAAAAGGAAAATTGGGGGGGGTGTTCCTGGGATCCAGCTGTAGGGCTCCCTTCTGAGTAGGGAATCTTTTTCTCCATCTCCCTCTGTCCCTCCCTCCACTCAACGCTCCCCCCAGCGCCACCCCCCACCCCGCAATAAATAAATAAGTAAGATCTTTAGGGGCAGGGGAAAAAACCTCCCAAGCATTCAGAGTCTAGAGCTCTGTAGGAGGTAGGAATTGTGGAGAGCCCACGTGGCTAAATGTGATTTTTGTCAGAGGCATTTATAGGTTGCAGTGCTCTAAGAGCTCAGAGGAAGGGGTGCTCACTTGAGTCGGCTGTGGTAAGAAGGACTTTTTGAGGAAATGGGATTTGAATTGGGTTTTGATGTCCGGGAAAAAGCTCAACTAGGCCTAGAGAGGAGTGTATTGCAGGTGTGTAGAATGTGGTGATCTAAAGTTGGCAGGTGGGAGATGGAAGGCATGTCCGGGAGGGAGGAATCTGGTTGCTGGTGGGAGAGACAGCTGGGGAAGTGGAAGGGAAATACTGAAGGCCTTTAAATGCCACCTTTAGAATTTTTCTGTCAGATTCTTTTGAAAATCAGGATCCCACCTATCACTGAGCCCTTGTTGTTGTTTTTGTCGTTTTAGGGCTAGTTTTTTTTTTTTAAAGATTTTATTTATTGGCGCCTGGGTGTCTCAGAGGGTTAAGCCTCTCCCTTTGGCTCAGGTCATGATCTCAGGGTCCTGGGATGGAGCCCCTGCGTTGGGCTCTCTGCTCAGCAGGGAGCCTGCTTCCCCCTCCCCCTCTGCCTTCCTCTCTGCCTACTTGTGATCTTTCTCTTTCAAATAAATAAATAAAATCTTTTTAAAATAAAGATTTTATTTATTTATTTATTTGAGAGAGATCGCAGTAGGTGAGGGGGCAGGCTCCCTGCTGAGCAGAGAGCCCGAAGACGCGGGGCTCCATCCCAGGACCTTGAGATCATGACCTGAGCCGAAGGGAGAGGCTTAACCCACTGAGCCACCCAGGCGCCCCTGTTGTTTTGTTTTGTTTTGTTTTAAGATTTTTATTTATTTAAGAGACGGGTGGGAGTGTGTGTGCAGGGGAAGTTCATGAGGAGGAGGAGGAACAGAGGGAGAGAGACAGGCAGAATCCCTGCTGAGTGTGGAGCCCAACGACAGATCCCAGGACCTTGAGATCACGAGCTGAGCCTAAAGTCAGCCGCTTAATAGACTGAGCCACCCAGGTGCCCCTTGTTTTTTGTTATAAGTAGCTTCCGAGTCCAGCATGGAGTCCAGTGTGGGCCTTGAACTCACAGCCCTAAGATCAAGACCTGAGCTGAGATCAAGAGTCAGATACCTAACCGTCTGAGCCACTCGGGCGCGTCACTGAGCCCTTTTGTAATTAAGGTAATGGGATTGAGAAGTTCAGTAAGTCCAAGTAATACACGTCGAGCATCTGTTATGTGCCAGGGATAATGCTAGATGTGTTTGCACACACATTTTGACCGGTTGTCAAGGGGATTAATCGACATGAAGTCACAATTGGTGTCCCCATTTCACAGCTGAAAAAACTGAAGTTTAGAGAGATTATGCATTTTGTCCAGATCACCCAGTTGGGAAGTGGCAGAACCAGAATTCAGAGCTAATTCTTCAGACCTAGAGGTCATTTAGTGATTGGCAGTGCCCTATTGCTGAAGGAACAGTGAAGAGAACAGAGTGTGAGAATTTAGTGGGTGTAGGGATTAGGAGGCCTATTGTTTGAAGATACAATTTCCCAGGGGAGAGCTGGGCTATTCTAGCTGTATCTTTGAGGTAGTGGAGCAGCCAAGCAGGACAGAAACCCTGGAACTTGGCACCCTGGAATTCCAGGTGGGGCAGTGTCGGGTCCAGGTGAAGGGAAGACTTAGAGATTAACAGTGACAGCAGAGATATGGAAGGTACAGCTAAATGCAGTCAACCTTTTTGATGTCAAAAGGTTTGGTATGTGTACTGTATTCTTTTTGGAAACATGGCCTATTAAATGTGCTGATTCTGGAGGGATAGGAGCTCCTCTGGAAGGACATAGCTTTTCTTCCTCCTTCCACTCACTGGTATAAATCTGTGATGAGTGAATTACTCATTGCTAGTATCTCTGTTATTTACCTTGCTTGTATCTTGTAAGGCCTCTTCGCGGTTCCCTCCTTTTTTAGAGAAGTGGAATTGTCACTTGAAAGGCTTGTGTCTGCTAGCCTGTGGATGGCAGTGGAAAGGCCCCATAGAAGAAAAGCCATAATGGAGAAGCTGAGACCTGGACATACGCCTTTGAGGGAAATACTGTCAATATTCCCTCCCCCTCATTTTACCCTTGGGTTGTATGAGTGAAAGAAATCCGGTGTCTGCGAATTTGAAGGATGAGTGTGGCACCCTGTTTTGTCAGCCACCATCCTCATAAAAGATCTCTAGTCTAATTACATGCAAGTATCCGTAATTATTAGTACCGTTTTTAGAAGAGCTGCTTCATGTTCTCCTTAATATTAGTGCAAGTTGAAAAGCTGCTCATTTCATAAATTTTTAAAAAATTTTTGTTCATTTATTTGCCAGAGAGAGTGAGCGAGCAAGCTTGCGTAAGTAGGGGGAATGGCAGGCAGAGGGAGAAGCGGGCTCCCCGCTGAGCAAGGAGTAAAATGCAGGACTTGATACATGGACCCTAGGATCGTGACCTGAGCCGGAGGCAAGCGCTTAACTGGCTGAGCCACCCAGGCACCCCCAGACTTTTTGAGATAGCTGGACCTCTGATTACCTTTCTTAAAATCTCAGTCTTTTGTGACTTTATAGACTAGGATGATCAAACACTTTCCAAATACACACTCTTTAATGCCACCCTGTTTTTGCTCATACTACCCCTTTTCACCTTTTCTTCTGCTGCTGTACTAGTCCAAGCCTTCATTCTCTCTTGCCTTAACTGTGACACCCTTATCCCTCCAGGAATCCGGCCCACCCCTGCCATGGCTTTCTGTTGTGCTTAGATAAAATTCAGCACTTACAGTGCTTGTAGGAGCCTTTGTGATGTGGGCCCTGGTTCTGTGTGTGACCCACCTCCTACTGTTGTTACCTTTGCTCACTGTTCTTCAGCCACTGTCCTTTCCGGCCCCCAAACATGCCAGGAACTCTTCTGCTTCAGGCCTTTTATACTTGCTCTTCTCCCAAATATTTGTATATTTGCCTTCATTTCATTTTGTATATTTTGTACTTGCTCTTCTCCCAAATATTTGTATATTTGTCCTTCATTTCATTTTGATTTTTGCTCAGCACCTTCTCAGAAAGGTCTTCATGATCTGTCTGAGTAAAATAGCATCCTCCAACACTCTTGATCTATATCCTGCTTGATTTCCATCACTTCTTTTTTTCTTTTTTTCTAAGTAAGCTCTTCTGTGCCCAGTGTGGGGCTTGAACTCATGTCCCTGAGATCAGAGTCGTTCTACAGGCTGAGCCAGCCAGGCCTCCCTGATTTTCATCACTTTTTGACATCCGATATCTCTGTCTATCTCTTCCATAAAATAAAAGCTCCATGAGGGCAGGGGTTATGTCTGTCTCGTTCACTGCTCTATTTCTATACCTTAGAGGGGTGTCTGGCATAGTAGGTGCTCAATAAATATTTGTTGAATGAATTGTTCTTTGCAGGATGGATTAGAGCCTGTCTCTTTCCTGGATTCTATCCATGATGCTTCCATGCATTTAATGAAAACCAAAATTACTTCACTGTTATTGTGACTTGTTCTGTTTTTCAATAATTCGGTGAAACTTTCACTGTTCTCTGTCACCTGGTTAACAGTGTCTGCCTTACAGGCTGCGGGCCTCCCGGGTGCTTCTTGTCGGCATGAAAGGACTCGGGGCTGAAATTGCCAAGAATCTCATTCTCGCAGGAGTGAAAGGACTGACCATGTTGGATCCTGAACAGGTGAGATGTTTGGCCACCTCCTCACTCTTCCTTCATGGCCTCCCCTCTTCAGTATAAAACACTTGGAGGTGTCGTGAATTCCTGTGTGCCCCTGCAGGCTTGTGAAAGAAGGCTGGCATTAGTGGAGCTGTGGCCTCGCGGCCCTGGCACGTCCTAGGTGGTCAGCTCCTGTCTCCTGTGTCCTCCTTGCGCTTTAAAGCGTAGTCAGTCTCTCCCTTGGAGGGTGACTTTGAGGAGGAGAGGGGTGGTTTTCCACTTCATACGTATAAACCGCCTGCGTGACTACTTAAAATGGCACAATCCCCTCGGGGCTTTGTTACGGTGTAGCTGGCCTTTACCCTGCAGTGATCCTGCTTTAGAAGGTTTGAGATTCGGCTCAGGACTATGTAACATTTGAGAGGTATCTCAGGAGAGCTTCATGAGTTTGGAAAACAGTGGGTGGGAGAGAATGGACGCAGACTGCTTAGCATGGTGCTTACACATAATTAAACATCTGATCATAATTCTATGGCATACCATGTAATTGGAGATATGGGAGTCATTCTCATCTCCTCTGTAGATTTCTCTGACCAGTTTTTCCAAGGTGAAAATAACTTCTTTCTCTTCCATTCTCATGCTTCAGTGTTTTAATTTTCTTTTATAGAAAATTTCAAATATATGCAAAAGTAGAATAACGTTGGATAACCCATCTATATGACTTCTACAGATAACAGTATTTTTTTTTTTTTGTCTGTATTTTTTTGGACAGTATTTTAAAGCAAATTCTAGAAATCATGTTGTTGTTTAAGGTAAAATACTTGAAAGATTGTGTCATCACATGATACTCTGGGTGTCTTTCCTTTTAGACGATGAACATGCTAAGTAACTAGCCACACAGTGAGGTGTAGGCTCTGTGGAAGAAAGCAAATGTTGATGAAATTTTTTAAAGCTCCTCTGTCTGGGTTTCAGGAGAAAAGTAGTATCAGGATTTAAAAGAAATTCTCCTGCAATGAAGAGAAATGTGGGTTGCTTCACTTAATATCAATCACAAATTGATTTTTGACTTGAATTCAAAACCTTCTAAGGAAAGAAAATTCTTGGAAGCAAACTGTGGGCGGAGCAGTTGCAGTGTTGACATCTCCCCAACCGCAGTGCCCCCTAGAGGCTTTTGGAGGGAGAACTTGTTTGCCGTGTAGAGAGGGTCAGAGCAGAGAGAGCCAGGGAAGGATCGTTCCTAAATGTGGAGGCCTGTAGTGTGGGAAACTGAAACCAGATGGGGATGATGACTTCCTCATCTGGTTGCAGGACTCGGAGAATGGGGAACGATGATAGAATACTGAGGCGTGACAGAGTGCTGTTACTGCTCAGGACAGCGATGGGTGCCATCCAGTGTTTGAACAGGCTGACTGTTATCCCTGCCGTCTTCACTTTGAGGACTTGCAGTGCCTTCCGTGTACCTTCCACTGAAATGCCTCATTCCTCTGACTGGTTTTCAAGACCTAATACAGCGGTTCTCCGTCCCATCTGTGGTTTGAGTATTTGGGGGATTTGTTAAAAATAAAAGTTCTCGGGGCTCCTGGGTGGCTCAGTGGGTTAAAGCCTCTGCCTTCGGCTCAGGTCACGATCCCAGGGTCCTGGATTGAGCCCCTCGTCGGGCTCTCTGCTCAGCGGGGAGCCTGCTTCCCTCTCTCTCTTTGCCTCCCTCTCTGCCTACTTGTGATCTCTGTGAAAATAAATAAATTTTAAAAATCTAAAAAAACCGTTCTCCAGGTGAGTCTAAAAGTCAGGGAGAGAGCGCCTGGGTGGCTCAGTGGGTTAAAGCCTCTGCCTTCGGCTCAGGTCATGATCCCAGGGTCCTGGGATCGAGCCCCGCATCGGGCTCTCTGCTCAGCGGGGAGCCTGCTTCCCCCTCTCTGCCTGCCTCTCTGCCTACTTGTGATCTCTGTCTGTCAAATAAATAAATAAAATCTTTAAAAAAAATAAAATAAAATAAAAGTCAGGGAGAGTTGAGAACCGCTGGCTTCATGTAAACTGGGCCCAGTCAGCTTACCCAGCCTGACTCTTACCTCATAAATTCATGGATACGCTTTGATGGTTCTGCCTTTTGGAATTTGCTTGTGCTTCTTTTTCCCCCCTGAAAAGGAACATCCCAGGGAGACTGTGCTACCTAGTGCAAAAGCTCTGGAATTTTGCAGATTTGGACTCAAATCCCACATCTTCAAGCTGGGCAAAAGGCTTTATTAACTTCTCAGGGACTCAGCTTGCTAATTAGTTAATTATATTAGTAATCTCTATATTCAGTGTGGGGCTCAAATTTGCAGCTCTGAAATTAAGAGTCTCGTGCTCTGCCAATTGAGTGGGCCAGGTGCCCTGCAGTTTGCTCATGTATAAATCAAGGATGTTAATTCCTGTCCTTCAGAGTTCAGAGAGTTTTATTTACATTAACAAATATCCTAGAGTACCTGCAGGCTACCCTGTCTAGACACTGGTGATACAAAGATGCACAAAATTGGGTTCCCATTCTCGAGATTTCTTTAGAAACCAGAGCAGGCTCCTAGATTCAGGTTGTGGTAGAGGGACATGAAAGGCTTCCTGGAGCTGTGATCTTAGCTGAGGCTTAAGGAACAAACAGATTTTTCAAGTTGAAGGGCGGTGTTTTAGGCGGAAACATTAGCAGTGGCATAGAACAGCATGGTAGAAGTAGAATATAACAAGCAGTGCTATTTGGTGTTTTTAGAAAGAGAAGCCCAAAGTGGTGTGTGTGTGTGGGGGGGGGGGGGATTGCAGATTGTAGGTAAAGTCCAAATCATGAAGGCCCTGCTAGGAAGCCTTGCTTGTACTCAATCCTCTGGGTGGTAAGGATTCATTAAAGAGTTTCAAATATGGGATGGGTGACCTGGTCAAGTTTCAGGCCTCCTGTAGAACACTAGTCACTGTATCTGATTTGCACAAGATAACGGGAAGAAGACCACCTAGAAGGCTGCTTTTGTAGTTTAGGTAAAAAATAAAAAGGGTCTGAATAATAGCACTAGTGATAGAAAAGACAAGAAGCACACGGAGATGAAAAACAGGAGGTGGTAGAATCAGTGGGATCATACACGGGGGCATAGGGAAAGCAAGCACCTGTAGTAGCAGATGCTTCCGGCAGGTGCTGGATACTGCGCTAAGAGCTGTAGTTGTATCTCATTTCGTCCTCAACTCTGAGATGTAGGGATTGTCATCCTTATTTTACAGATAAGAGATATGAGGAAAGGGAAGTGAATTACTGGTCCACTCAAGGTCATAGTAGATGGTGGTACGACCAGCACCCAGTGAGTCGGACTCTTGGTAGAGCCTGTGCTCTTAGCTACGTCATCAGGTGGCTGTTATCAAGGACATAACAAGACTATAAAGATTGGGGTTTCTGGCTCAAGTAATTGGATGGGTGGTTGGTAGGCTCATCAACTGACCAGAAAATAGAGGAGTTGAATATGAATATTCAGGAGGAGATATCTGGTGGGCAGTTAGACTCTGATGGACGAGGAAGCAATCTGTGCCAGTAAGAACAGTTCAAGAAGATATGCCAGCAGAAACTAGAGGTAGTGAGTTTATGGAGCTGTGGAGAACGGAGATATGAGTGATTCTGAGATGGAGTCCGGGGGAAACCGTAGCCACGAGGGTCCACGTGGAGACTGGCTGTCCAGTGAGGGAAGAGCAGAGCAGCACTAAAGAGCGATTATAGAAAGTGTACTGCTTGTCTTACCCTCACTTCTCCTGTGATTCCCATACCCTTGCTCGCGCTCAGTAAGTGGCTGAGCTAGGATTTGAATCAAAGATTTGAATTCGACTTGAATTATTCCAGAGCCTTGCTCTTAACCAGTATGATGTCCACCTCTCAGTATGTAATGAGATCCGTGAAGAAGTAGGACAGGATGGGTCAAGGATACTGTTACAGGGGTGGCCTTGAATGGGAGGAAGACCAGCTCATTTTCTTGAAGGAAAGGTGGTAAGGGATAGTTGGCTGGAGGAGAGGAGGGAGATCGCTTGTGTTGTCTTGGTGAAGGTAGCAAGGTCATACTAGTAGAGATTAATTGTTAAATTAGATATTGGATATGTGAAGAAATGCTGTGAACGGAATGGAATCTGTTATCGTATTGGCAGCTATCAGGTGATTTTATTTTATTTATTTCTTTTTAGAAGACTTTATTATTTGATACAGAGAGAGTACAAGCAGGGGGAGCAGCAGGCAGAGGGAGGGGGAGAAGTAGGCTCCTGCCGAGCAGATAGCCCAGTGTTGGGCTCCATCCCAGGACCAGTCATTTAACCGACTGAGCCACCCCGTCGCCCCTGTCAGGTGATTTTATCATCTTTGAGGCTCTCTGCTGACATCCAGCCTTGTGGGTGAAATCCTCCATTTACTTAAGCCCTACTCATCTCTCCTCCTTTCTGAACTTTAATTGAATTTAAGAGTTAATTTCAGGCATTCTTAATTGTGACTGATGTTGGCACTGGTCTGATTTTATTTATTTGATAGAGCAAAAGCAGGGGGAGTTGCAGAGGAAGAAGCAGGCTCCCCACTGAGAAGGGAGCCTGCCTCGAGACTCAATCCCAGGATTCCCATCCCAGGATTCTGGGATCATGATCCAAGCTGAAGGCAAATGGTCAGTTGACTAAGCCACCCAGGTGCCCCAGGGACTACATCCTTTAAACTACTATTGTTTGTGTCCAGATGTTTAAAATTGGGAACATAGTAGGTATTTGGCAAATTCTTAACCACTGATAATTTTATCATTTTATTAGCAGTTACAGATTTAAAGAAGAAAGTGTGGACTTTTCTGTTTAGAGTGAATTTTCTTTATAAACACAAGGGGGTGCTCTTTAACTATTAATGGCAAGTAAAAAAAGTTCAGTGTCTCTACTTTAAGCCTCTGAAGGAGTGAGTGTAGAGAGTCTGCATTAGGCAAATTCCTGCAAGAACAATAATACAATTAGATGGTATTTTCGTTATCCTTGAAAACAGAAAGGTTTGTTGTTTTCGAGAATTTGTTTTCTCCCTAAAATTCAGGTATTAAAACAGTGCTATTTCTAGGTATCTCCGGAAGACCCCGGGGCTCAGTTCTTGATCCGTACTGGATCTGTGGGCCGCAACAGGGCCGAAGCCTCTTTGGAACGAGCCCAGAATCTCAACCCCATGGTGGACGTGAAGGTGGACACTGAGAATATAGAAAAGAAGCCGGAGTCATTTTTCACTCAGTTTGATGCTGTAAGTCCCATAAAAGAGTGTAAAATCCCTAGGTTTAGTACATTGGAGTCTCGAGTCTGACATTGCCTCGGTGTACGTGCCTCACTAGCGCGGTGCCTTTCCGTGTTGACTATGTTGGTAGTGGATCCAGTCTGTTGGATCTGCTGTGGCTGTTTGTGACTTGCTGTCTGCTGGTTTCTTCTTTGGGTTCCCTCAAGACCAGGTTTCATCATTGGTGTTTGTACTCCTTCCAGAATCTTTCCATATAGCTTCGATACATTTTACTGCAAGTGTTTTTTCTGGAAAACAAGTTGGTGGTTAATTTCTCTAGTAGAGGCATTTTTTTGTTGTTAGAAATATCAAACTACAGCTTGTGTTTTGTCTTAAAAAAGAGCACACCTGATCTTGGTCTGTGTCTGTCTCTTTCACACAGCCGCTTTGACCATGTTGCCATGGATAACCAGACACATTCCCTGTAGTCATAAGCCAAATGAGGCATATCCAGCCTCGTTTGGTTTCACTGCCAGATCTATGCAGAGGTGAAGGATAAGTTAAATTTTGTTTCAGCATCTGTGACCTTTCAGACATGGTTCCCTGTACCCAGGAAAAGCTAAACAAATGTTGGGTAACCGTGGAGTAGTCACAGATGATCTGCTTGGTTTGTAATGAGAGGTCCATTACATGAGAGGTTAGAATCTGGGCTGAGTAGTTTGTTTTTCCACACTGTTACATTGCATATGTGCATCTGTTCAAATGTGTGCTTGGAATGATGGATCATCTGTGCGTTTGTCTTTTTTTTAATTTAATTCATTCTATTTTGTAACTCCCAAGTATTGGAACATTTTCTGTTTGGACATAAGTCTTCATTTCTTTATCCATAGTAACCACATTTGGTTAATTCTAGGTGTCCCTTGCATTTCTAGCACTTAGAGGGTTGGTTAGAACTGAAGCCGGGGCTGGTGGGTTGTGTAAAGCATGTGCATGGGGGCGGGGATAAATGCCTCAGGGGCCGCGTGTTTCTGGCCTCTTAGGTTTTACCCTCATTTTTCACTCTGCAGGGTTCCATTTGGTCAACGTTGCATGTTCAACTGTGGCTGTCTTGCCTTTTAGACTTGATTTTTTTCCCTTGGGTGTTTTCTGTGTTCAGAAGAAAACGTGCAGTTTAGAAGTTTTCTTCGTGACCCTTATCCCAAAGGTTTTCCTGAAAAGATCGTGTTTTATGCAGTAAAATTTAGCTATTTGCAGTACCTCCACTTTTTGGAACACAACCTAGAGGCCTCAGAGCAACATTGATAAGTCTATTGAGTGAATCACCGGTTCATTGTCTAGGTCTGAATGGAAGGTCACTTGGTGTGTAACCTTTTCTTTTGTCCTTAAATTCAGATAAAGTTGCACGTTGAAAACTGTGGAAAACTGTGGAAAAATAATCTCAACATGACTTGTTTATCTTCTTTATCTTAACATATCAATCAAAAGAAGGGGGAAAATGCCCTCGAATTTAAATGTGACCCCTGAGTCACTTAAAACTGGTTGTGCTTCTCATGATAGCTTATGCAGATTTTAACAGGTTAAATAATTTAGAAATAACTTACGCTAAGTTATTACTGTCTTTTTCCTTTTCACGAAAACTTTGAGATGTGGTTTATATATGTTCATAGAACAGGGGAGAGAAATCCGTGGAATGGCCTTACTTTCTAGTTAAACCCATTTGTTTTGATTGCAATAAGAGGAGGTCTCGCAATTTACATTTCTAGTGAAACCTGCAACTTTTCTTTTGTCTTCTAACCATAGGATCCAAAGAACCTGTTACACCAGTTGGAAACGGGCTTTAGACATGCCCAGAGAGACTGTTCACCAAGATTTATGTAGACATGAGGGCAGTGATTCACAGTTTGCAAAACTCACACCCCGCCAATTCTTCCTCTCTGCAGGTTTGCCTGACTTGCTGTTCCAGGGATGTCATAATCAAAGTTGACCAGATCTGCCACAAAAATAGCATCAAGTTTTTTACAGGAGATGTTTTTGGCTACCATGGATACACATTTGCCAATCTTGGAGAACATGAATTCGTAGAGTAAGTTTTGGGAGAGGAGGGGAGAATGTAACATTTTCAGAAAAAAATACAGTTTTATTCACCAGTAGGAAACAGCCCATCTAAGGAAAGTATGCTTAGAACACTTGGAAACCAGTTCATTAACAGCTTACTGATTATGTAGGTTGTGTGTTGAGAATTGTAGCAGATGTGGCCCCCGTTTCCAAATAATGGTCTAATCTAAAGCGGAGTTCTTCTGGCAGTCGAATACACCCGGTGGGTGTTTGGGTAGCCTGGGCAAAACCACACCATCTGGTTAGGGAAGGCTTGCTTGGATTGTAAACACATGCACCTCAGTTTTGGCCTCTGTGTTTCCAGGTTGGTAATAAAATGAGTACGGAATAGCCAGGTGGGTAACTCTGAAGGCACAGTCAGCCAGAGTCTGTCTTGGGAAAGCTTCCAAGTCCAGAGACAGTGCTGGTGAAACAAATAGACCTTATCCTCTCAGTTTGAGTATCAGGGTTGCAGAGCCTGGTGCTTCTCACATGATGGGACCTGCAGTGTTTGGAACTTACAGCTTCTAGATGAAAGATGGCAGATGATACCAGTATTGTAAAACTACCTGCGGTGGGGTTTTGGCTATTATTTCTGACTACCTCCCTTGCTAATAAGAGGTGAAGAGAGGCCCAGTGTGGTAGGTGAAGCTCCCTACCAAGAGTCAAGAGTTGCTTTCTTTTGTTCAGCTTCTTAGGCAGATCGCTGAAATTGCCCTGGTCTGCACATACCTCGTCTGTAAAATCGAGATGGGGGAAGGACAGACATGTTCAAGATCTCTCGTAACTTTGGTGTTTTATGGCTCTCAGAAACTCTGTAGTGTTTTGGGCACGCTGTAAATGGACGGAGAAGGCAAACTGGAGAAAAGCAGGCCCGAATTATTTTTTTATTTTTTTAAAGATTTTATTCATTTATTTGACAGAGATCACAAGCAGGCAGAGGTGGGGGCGGGGAGCAGGCTCTCTGCTGAGCAGAGAGCCCAATGTGGGGCTCTGTCCCAGGACCCTGAGACCATGACCTGAGCCAAAGGCAGAGGCTTAACTCTCTGAGCCAGCCAGGCGCCCCAAGCCCAGATTATTTTAATGTGAGCTCCCCATGGCAGAGGGGAGAAATCGAAGTTTGGCTCTAGCTCATGATTCAAGTGAAATTTATAAAGACTTTTTGAGAGCTTACCTTGTGCTGGGCAATGTATGCTAAGCAATTCGTTATTTCTTATCTTAAAATAATTCTGTCAGGGATTATTATTCTCACATACCTGATTGATCAGGTAATCATCAGCCACTTTGGGATTGGAAACCACTCAGCTATACCTGACTGCAAAGCTATTGCCCCCCCCACCCCCTTTTTTGAAGATTTATTTTAGGGAAAGAGCACACATTGGGGGAGGAGGGGCAGAGGGAGAGGGAGAGAACGTCAAGCAGACTCTGCTGAGCTTGGAGCCTGACGTTGTTTTTAATCCCATGACCCTGAGATCACGGCCTGAGCTGAAATCAAGTCAGACGCTTAACCCACTGAGCCGCCCAGGCGCCCCAGGCTTTTGCTCTTAGCCACCATCCTATCACGTGAGCTGGCGAGGCTCTTTGGCATGATTCAGAGAGTAGAGCTCAATTCCTTCCCTTGTCACCCTCTAGGGAGAAAACCAAAGTTGCCAAAGTTAGCCAAGGGGTAGAAGATGGACCTGATACCAAGAGAGCAAAGCTTGATTCATCTGAAACTACTATGGTCAAAAAGGTATGTGTACTGTGAGGGGGGGAATGATCAGAAGCTTTGGGGCCTTATGGGGGACAGGCAGTCACAACTGCAAGCAGGACGAGCAAGCATGTAGTCTTGACGGGAGGCGCCTGGACGAGCCGGGCCAGTGCTTGGCCCACTTAAAGAGGGGGGTGGCTGCTGCTTAGTGGCAGCCAGCTGTTGCCATGAAGGAGTATGGACGCAGTGATGCCAGGTGTCAGTTTTTAACGGAATCAGAAATAGATTTTTTTTAATAGGTTCTGTCCCAAACTTTTTTTCCCCCATACTCACCTGCCCTCCCAAACTTTTTTTTTTTTTTTTTTTTTAGATTTTATTTATTTGGAGAGAGAGAAAGTACACAGGCACGCACAAGTGGGGGTGGGGGGTGGGGGGCAGCAGGCAGAGGGAGAGGCTCCCTGCTGAGCTGGGATCTCGATGCAGGACTTGATCCCAGGACCCTGGGATCATGACCTGAGCCAAAGGCAGATGCTTAATGGACTGAGCCACCGAGGTGCCAGTCCCAAACTTTATTTTTAAGCAGGCTCCCTGCCGAGCAGAGAGCCTGACTCGGGGCTCCATCCCAGGAACTTGGAATCATGACCTGAGCCAAAGGCAGAGACTTTAACCCACTAAGCCACCCAGGTACCCCTAGTCCCAAACTTTTTAACACGACCCACCTACTACTTTGGTTTGAATGCTCTTCCTTTCACCCCGCAGAGGCTAAAGAGAACATGCCTGCAGGGCTTACTTGGTGTGTGGGCCGACAGCGGCCTCTAGTATCTGGAGCAGTAGCAGAAGAACTGTTTGGAGCAAAGGCCATGCCTCTTGGATAAAAGAAAGTTTTTTGGATCGACAATTTAGGGAAATCCTACCTAAGTGGGCAGGAATACAGTTTAAAGTTTGAATTGTTTATGCTTTTCTTCTTTAAGATGAGGTTTCGGGGTCGGCTTTCCACCAGATAACCTTTTAGGAAGAAAGTCCTCAATGTTGACAAGTGTTATCATCCGGTGTGTACTTTCTAACATAGTTTGTAGGGACGTAGGCTGTACTGAGTTGGCGCAGAGATTTAAGTCCATTTTACAGCGAGAGGAGGGGCGGGGACTCGGCAGGAGAGGATCTTCCCAAGCCCTTGTTGGAATCTGAGAAGGGGGTCACGCGATGGGGGAGACAAGATGAAGGGGCCAGAATTGGTTTTGTCCAACTGAGGAGAGAGATGACCAGGCCCGTATTTACTCTTTGCTTTGTAGATTTAAATGTGGAGAAAGAAAAACAGCTGGTCAGAGCTTCAAGTTAAAATTGCTCTAAAGGGGGGATTCTAAGAGTGCAGAAACCACAAGAGAGACTGCAGAAACCACAGAAGTGGAACTCATTGAGTTTCCAGCAAGGCTGGGCCGGAGATTTTCGTTTTCTTGCTCTTTATGTTTGTATTGGAAGAGTTTGATTGCTGTGAGTGTGATACAGAGGACTTATTAAGCCCTAATTTTAGTGTCTATTCACAGGACCATAATTACCCAGAGTGAACATTGGTGTTTTGGCCAAAACTTGGGTCCTTTTCTTTCTCTCTTCTTTTCTTTCTTTTTGAGGCCCAGTCAAGCTTTATCTGAATAGCTCGGTGAGTTTGGTGGGGGGAGATAAATTGTTAACTAACGGAGGAGCACAAAAGCACCTTTGTGGGTGCTGTCAATTTATAAATCACACCCTCTTACAAGTGTGACACTTGGCCTTGGTGTGAAGGGTTTTATGGTTAAGGGCCTTCTCTGATTGAGGCGGGGTCTTTCACATTCAAATGGGGAGAGCTCCCAGCTTTGTTAGCCCTTCCCAGCTGGACGCTTCCCCTGGACTCAATACTGATGGTGCCCACTGGGGTGGATCTGGAAACCGCTCTGGGGAGCCACTTTACGGAGCTATGAGGGGAATGTGGGCAGCCCAGCCAGGCACCCGGTGGCCTTTGCGTACCATTCCTTGGGCTCTTCAGTCACAGAGCTCTTTGTGCGGCCTCTTCCTGCAGGGGCCGAATTTGAAGGTATCAAAATATTCCCCAGCTGACATTGTTAGTCAGCTGTTTCACTTGGACAATTCAGGCCTGGATTCCAACCCCGAGCCCTTAAGGTTGTGAGGCATTCAGCGCATTCCTGATGACAATCCCTGGGATTCCAAACCTTGTCTTTGTGCGGCCTCACTAAGAGCACTGTGGAAGGACGGGTGTGAGCTGGGCTTGGGCTCCGGCTTCGCCACCTCATAATAACAGGCCTCGTCCATTTTGGCAGAGACTGCTCTGGGATTTTGAAGTTTTCTTCCAACTCAGAAATTCCTTGATTGAGATTATGCCCCTTCGCCTGAATTGTACAGAATAAGTAGTTGGGTTATGCTCAAAGTGCAGGATGGGGGTGGGGAGGCAACCACTTCCTGTTTCCTGTGAAAGGCTTCTGGTTAGGGTTCCCTCCCCGCCCCCCCCTTTCCTTAGGTTCAACCAAATGTTGTATAGCCACTTTTGCTTCAAGGTACACATTGTGCTCCTAAATTAGAAACGTTAAAAAACAAAGAGGAAAAATAGAGCTTGTGGTTTTCACACCGCTTAGGAGGATACTGGGCCTTTCTAGCACATGTGTCATCATGATAAATACAAGAGTGGGAAAATGCATAGCCCAGAGGTAGGTGCTCAGTAGTTGGCTTCCTGTGGTGCCCAGGAAAAGTTACGAGACAGATTTCATCAGAATCAGGTCTTGGGCATAAGTTTAATAGAGACATCAGTACAAAGTGGGTAAAGGAGAGGGCAGTAGTTCTGTGATAAGGAAATGTCCAGAAAGGTTTCTCAGAGGAAGAATCGTCAGAGTTGGCACGTGAAGGCAGGTCTGCCGAGCACCGAAGCCAGGACTGGCATTTAGTCACAGGAAGTGGGATCAGCTGAAAGGCAGACATTGGAACAGAATGACTCTGGCTTCCTTTACCCCCAAAGCAGCCAGCTCTTTCTGTATCTTTGAAATGCAAGATGCCTACTATGTGCGAGGCATTCTATCCTGTTGTCTCCTCTTATAGCTGCTGCGGAAGCTAAGAGAAGTTCCTTGACTTGCCTGAGCTCCCACGGCCGTGTAAGGCGGAGTGGATGGGGAGGACATAGATGGTCGAAGCCACAGGCTTGCCCTGCCGCCTAAAGTGTGAATTCCCTTAGAGTTTCTAGGATAATTTGAAGTTTTATGGGGATGATGAGATAAAATATGTGAAGATTGGGACCTTTCTGGAAAAGCCTTTAGGGTACAAGGCCACCCTCGTGCTCCCTTGCTGCTGCTCTGTTTCTTTACTGTTAAGGGCTGCCAGACGCGAGTAGATGCCCGGGAGTGGTTACTTTCCATCACGGCTCTTTAAAAATTAAACACAACATAGGATTTGTTCGTGACATGCTAAGAAATACAGATTTAATTTTACCTCTGTTTCTGAAATAGTAAGGGACTAATTTGGGCACCGTTAATACTCCTGTCATGAATCAGTTGTGAAATTCCACGGTTGAGGAGTGATTCATTATTTTGATCCCCTTTTCGGAGCAGTTTGTGGACGACTCATCTCTCATCCCCATGCTGAAGGGAACATTCCAGGGACTGACCGCTCTCATTCTTCACCTTGGTTCGTGATGCTGAGGGAACCTGTCAGTGTTTCCCTGTCAGAGTCTAGGCTCTGGAAGGGCTGGGCACTTTTGTTCACTGCTGTGCTCCTGGTGCAGTCCCCGGCACAGTCCCCGGGAGATGTTTGGTCACTATGTTGTGGCTGCTCCTGCCACATCATAGGACAGCTTTGGAGATCACTGTCATTTTAAAAAAGAATTACTGAGTTGACTTTCTTTGTGATCAACCAAGTGGGTTAATTAACCGCCTGGCACATTAGTGGTTGTGGTTTACGTTACCTGAGCTGGGCTGAGAGAACAGAATTCTGAAGAGGACAAGGGACTTGGCCGGGAATATTAAGAAGTAGGTCATTGGGTTCCCTAGACCAGGACCTTTAGGCCAGAGGTGTTCGAAGACCTGCTGATTGTCAGAATCACTTGGTTTGGGGTCGGGGACAGGAGAGTCAGGGTGCATATTGCACAGTTGGGTAGAGTGCCGACAGCAGGTTTTCCAGGTAGGACAGGTGTTGGGGGGAGGCTGGTGGTGGTGGGGGTTTGGCATTTTAGGCTTGAGGCAAGAGGTCTCTCCCAGCATCAGAGCACAATCCGGTATATTTTTTATTGTGATATTTGATACCCTCAGATAATATGACATCAGTACAAATTAAAGATTTTTTTTTTCATTTGAGAGAGAGGGTGAACATGAGAGGGGAGGTCAGAGGGAGAAGCAGACTCCCCATGGAGCTGGGAGCCCGATGCAGGACTCGATTTCAGAACTCCGGGATCATGACCTGAGCCGAAGGCAGTCTCTTAACCAACAGAGCCACCCAGGTGTCCCATCACATCAGTACAAATTAGAGGACATAAGAAAACACTGTCTAACTTAAAAACCCAAATATTTCTAGTCCTTTTGGACCTATCTGTGCGTTCCTTCTCTGTCTTCTTCCCAAGGCAGGTACATTTGTGGGAATTTTTTAAAGTACGGAGGTGGGGGCGGTGATGCCTGGGTGGCTTAGTTGGTTGAGCCTCTGACTCTTGATTTCAGTTCTGGTAATGATCTCAGGGTCGAGGGCTGTGGGATTCCATGCTCAGTGCAGAGTCTGCTTCTCTCCCTCTCCCTCTGTTCCTGCATGTGCTAGTGTGCTTTCTCTCAAAATAAATAGCACGTATCTGGAAGGTGCGGTTACAGCCCTGCTTGACATGGCTTTTTACCACGTTTGTTAATCTAAACAATGGAATGTGATGTAGGTGTAAATTGAGAATGATCTAGCTGACTACTGAGGGCCCGCTAACTAATTTAAAGCATAAAACTTTTTGGGGCCTGTGGGTGGCTCAGTGGGTTAAGCGTCTGCTTTCGGATCAGGTCATGATCTCGGTCTTGGGATTGAGCCCCGCATCGGGCTTCCTGCTCTTCAGGAAGTCTGCTTCTCCCTCTCCCACTCCTCCTGCTTGTGCTCCCTCTCTTGCTGTCGTTCCCTCTCTGTCCAGTAAACAAATAAAATCTTTTTTTTTTTTTTTAAGATTTTATTTATTCACTTGTCAGAGATCACAAGTAGGCAGAGAGGCAGGCAGAGAGAGAGGAGGAAGCAGGCTCCCTGCCGAGCAGAGAGCCCGATTCGGGGCTCGATCCCAGGACCCTCAGATCATGACCTGAGCCGAAGGCAGAGGCTTAACCCACTGAGCTACCCAGGCGCCTCAACAAATAAAATCTTTAAAAATATATATATAAACCTTTGCTAGCATGGTCAAGGTCCGCTGGCTGTCCCTCCCCGATATAAGTAACCTCTGTCCTCAGTTGTGGTTCTCATTCCCGCCCATTTCTTCTTTCTACTTATGTATTTCCAAGCAATATAGAATTGTTTGGTATGCTTTTTAACATCTTAAAAACCAGGTTTAATATATTTTTTTAAAGATTTTATTTATTTATTTGGCAGAGATCACAAGTAGGCAGAGAGGCAGGCGGAGTTGGGGGGGGAATGCAGGTTCCCTGCTAAGCAGAGAACCCCGAAACGGGGCTTGATCCCAGGACCCTGAGATCATGACCTGAGCCGAAGGCAGAGGCTTCACCCACTGAGCCACACAGGCGCCCCTCAGGTTTAATATTGTATATGTGCTGCCACCTGCTTTTTATTTTTTATTTTTTTAAAGATTTTATTTATTTATTTGACAGAGATCACAAGTAGGCAGAGAGAGGGGGGAAGCAGGCTCCCTGCCGAGCAGAGAGCCCAATGCGGGGCTTGATCCCAGGACCCCGAGATCACAGCCCGAGCTGAAGGCAGAGGCTCAACCCACTGAGCCACCCACATGCCCCGACCACCTGCTTTTTAAGAGCAGCATTATGTTTGTGAGGCCGTCTGTTTGTCTGCAGGTCTAGGGCTTTGCTCTCCATTGTGGTTAGCCACTGGCCACATATGGCTATTTAAATTAAAATTAACTAAAATAAAAAATTTTCTTCATTCTCCTAGCCACATTTCAAATGCTCACCAAGCATGTGTGGCTATTGGCATCTGTATTGTGAAGCACAAATACAGATTCAGGACATTGCCATCATCATCGTGAGTTCTCTAGGACAGCCCTGCAGGACACTATGTCTTTTTTTTTTTTTGCTGTATTGTGTGAAAGCATTATTGGTGTTTTGTTTTGTTTTTTTTTTTTTTTTTAAGATTTTATTTATTTATTTGACAGAGAGATCACAAGCAGGCAGAGAGGCAGGCAGAAAGAGGGGGGGAAGCAGGCTCCTTGCTGAGCAGAGAGCCTGATGTGGGGCTCGATCCCAGGACCCTGAGATCATGACCTGAGCCGAAGTCATAGGCTTAACCCACTGAGCCACCCAGGCGCCCCGAAAGCATTATTGTTTATCGAATCTCTTACTGATGGGCATGTGGGCATGTACGTTTTTTCTGTTACAAATGGTGTCACAGAGAGAAAGTGTGTGTGTGTGTGTGTGTGTGTGTGTGTGTGTGTGTGTGTAGATAATCTCTCTGGGTAAATGTGTGATTTCTCTGGGGTGTATACTTAGGAGGGAATTAGGGTATGTGCAGTTTCAACTTAACCAGACCTGCTAAATGACTCTTGAGTAGTTCTGTCAGGTCACAGTCCAGAATCAGCGTATGTGACGGTAACATTTGGTGACTTCAGGCTCTTCTGCCACTCTGCTGAGTGTGACTGACAGCTTTGTTTTGGGATTGCAGTTGTTGTTCTTTAGAATGCTTTTGAAAACTATAGACTCCTGTGATAGGTGTGGAAGTCCAACCTAGAAATCTGGTTTTCAAAGTTGTTTCAATTCTGATTCACATTTAGCTTTGCAGCCAGAGCTGTAGCCCTTGTTACAGATGTTCAGCTTTTTTTTTTCTTTAAAGATTTTATTTATTTATTTGATAGAGAGAGATCACAAGCAGGCAGAGAGGAAGGCAGAGAGAGAGGAAGGGAAGCAGGCTCCCTGCTGAGCAGAGAGCCCGACGCGGGACTCGATCCCAGGACCCTGAGATCATGACCCGAGCCGAAGGCAGCGGCCCAATCCACTGAGCCACCCAGGCACCCCAGATGTTCAGCTTTTTAAAAGTAAAGTGTGTGGGGCACCTGGGTAGCTCAGTGGGTTAAGCCTGTCTTTGGCTCAGGTCATGATCTCGGGATTGAGCCCCGCTTCGGGCTCTGCTCAGCAGGGAACCTGCTTCCCCCTCTCTCTCTGCCTGCTTCTCTGCCTACTTGTGATCTCTCTGTCAAATAAATAAATAAAATCTTCAAAAAAAAAAAAAGTGTGTTGGGACACCTGGGTGACTTAGTTGGTTGGGTGTCTGCCTTTGGCTCAGGTCATGATCCCCAGTCCTGGGATCAAGTCCCAAGTTGGGCTCCCTGCTCTGCGGGCAGCCTGCTTCTCCCTCTGTCCCTCTACCCTTGTGCTTGTGCTCTCTGTCTCTCTCTCTTTTTCTGAAATAAAATCTTAAAAAAAAAAAAAAAATGTGTTTACAGTCCCAAATGTGGAAAACACAGAACAAGTTGAGAAAATGTGAGCCCTGCTGCCCAATAATGACTGTCGTGTTCCTTTCAGTGTTCTTTCTACTCATTCACATATGTGATGAAGTTGAAGTTTTAATGAACATCCATTAGCACACACGAGTCATACATAGTGATCTAATATATGTTATGTAAACAAGTACCATCTTCTGCTTTCTTCGCGCAACGTATTTCCCCATAAGCCTGGGATCAGATAGTCCACTTTGGAGGCTGTGGCTTTAAGAGGCTGTGTCGGTTCTCTTGCTGCCTTGCTTCAGTCCATCAAACCAGCTCATGTTGCAGTGAGGGTTTTGCACTTGTCCACTGTTCTGAGTGGCTCAGCACAGCCCTGCAATTTGACGGCTCTCAGACTGGGTGGGAGAATTCATCTTTTATATTTACTGTCGGGCTTTTTGGCAAATGAAAAGCAGATTGGACCCTATCAGCTCACGGATACTTACTGACATTCTGTTCTGTGCAGTGCTGCGTCTTCCATGGTGGTCCCTGCCTCAGGAAGCTGATACCCGTCTGGGAAGAGGTGTAAGAGGGCTTGTTATTAGTCTTAACTAGACTATCAGATTGAAATCCTTAAGGCTCAGAATTGCCAGGAACGGAAATGGATAGTGGAGGGAAGTCAGTCAGGCATTATACCCAGAGCGATCCGTGAGCTGAGGGCGGGGAGAGCGGGGAGGGCTGAGTGAGGTGCACAAGTGACCTGTTTTAGTGTGTTCCTTGTGGTGGTTGCGGCTGCCTGGCAGATACTGCTGGGGGCTTTTCGTGAAGACCCTTCATTTTCTGTGGATGCTGTTAGACATATTTTTCTTGTTATAAATCCAGTGTCCGCGAGGTGGATAAGACGGGCACCACCACCTGCATTTGTTGTACTATAGATTAGAGGACATCGTTTTTGGTTTTTTATTTAGTTATTTTTTAAGTTATCTCTACATCCCACATGGGACTCAAACTCATGATCCCTAGATCAGTATCGCATGCTCCACCAACTGAGCCACCCAGGCACCCAGATGCGGATAGGCTTTCTTTAGGTAGTTGGAACCAGAAAAATGGGACATTAATTGGAGGCAGGGTGCAGTAGCACAAGAAGCATTGAACAGCCACTGTGACTCAAGAAGGATAAAGACCAGGCCAGCTGGGGAGACTTGGAGACGGTCAGAATTTAGCTTTTCTCTAAAGAGCCCTTCAGGTCATCAATGTGTCTCTGTTTCTAGCTTTCAAATTCCTAGTTCCCAGGAGAAAGAATCTGGTTGGTGTGGCCTGAGCCATGTGCCCCCCTCTGGCTTTGTCATCTGTAGCTGGAGGGCTGATACGTATTTCAGATAAGGTTTACTGGGGTCCTCCTCCCCAAATTTCAGAAAACTTCCCTAAAGGTTGCCTGCCAGAGACAGGCCTAAGAGAGGTAAATTCATTTGTCTGAGTTCACAAGTTACTGGCAAAATTTCGAGGAGTTCTGCCCTTTGACTTGGGGAGGAAAGAGGGCCTCTGTCCTTGGTCCTAGCGCTCTACAAGGTCCCACTCTGGTGTCCTTGCAGCCATTCCTTCCCCTAGTAGAGTGAGGATTCCATGGAATTAAAGAGATGTGTCCACCTGGGCCCATCTCCCCCTCCACCCCACCTCTCCAGTTCTGGACCACATTGTGGATGCTTGGGACCCCTGGAATCTCCTGCCCAGACAACCCCAGGCTTACGTGGGCTTCTTCCCTCATCTTCCTCCAGAGTGCAAACCTTAGCAACAATGTCCATGTGCCTAGGGCCGAGAAGTAGTTGTAGTGGGGGAAGGGCGGCCTGCGAGGCTGCACTCCCATGCAGAGCCTCTTGAGCTGTGAGAGCCAGAGGTGGGAGGAGAATGGGAAAGAGGACCACTTTTTTTTTTAATCTTTTTTTTTTTTTTTTTTTTAAGATTTTATTTATTTATTTGACAGACCGAGATCACAAGTAGGCAGAGGGGCAGGCAGAGAGAGAGAGGGAAGCAGGCTCCCTGCTGAGCAGAAAGCCCGATGTGGGGCTCGATCCCAGGACCCTGGGATCATGACCTGAGCCGAAGGCAGAGGCTTTAACCCATTGAACCACCCAGGCGCCCCGAGGACCACCTTTTGCAGTGCACCCATTCTGGCACAGAACTCCCAAGGAGGGTGAGAATTCCAAATTTGATCCTAGTCTTCCAGGGAGTAATGAAGAAAATATATTTGTTAAGGCAAGAGAATATAATACACTTTATTTTTTAATAGCCTGTTTGTATGATTTATACTTAAATATGTAGAAGTGGTATATGGGTTTCCGTTTGTACTTTCGCCCCAAGCCCTGAAAGTTTAGAGGTGGGCCTTCGTAGGACTGAGACCATGAAACAGAACTTTTTTCCTCATTTCTCATAGCATCGTGACCTAACAAATCAGTGGATTCTTAGCCAGGTGAACTACAAAAATTCTGAATTAAAATCTTGGTAGTTTATGAAACCTCATGAGAGTTTATTTTGTTATTGTGATGGCATTCCCAGACCATACTGCTGATGGCTTGAATCTGTGTTGTGAGACTTCTTAAGAAGGGTCGAGCAGTCTGTATCAGGCAGTAAATGTCACTCAGGGGCTGTTTGACTTGACTTTTGAGGTCAGACAGACTCATTGACCAAAAAGTTTGAGGACAGTACAAACATTTCGTATACCAATTCTTACAGTGGATTTAAATCCCAAAGGAGTGATTATGGGGATGTAGAAAACCATCTTAAAAACCATATGACTGTTTCATCTTCACTAGGTATTTGAGCTTTCATCTGTCAGTTCCATTTTGGTCGTTAGCAAGCAGCGTCAACTGCCTGGGAGCGGATAGGTCTTGGTTCACTTAGCATCCTAATTATACTGTCGTCTCTTTTCTTTCTTAAATATCTGGGGCGTTTGTTGGGGGAGTGCGGTGGGTGTGTGGTATGTATATGTGGTGAAAGAAGGAGGGAGAAAAAGAGACCCATACCTCAGGAAGTTTGAAATTATTTATACATACTCACATACCATCTCTTTTTTTTTTTTTTTTTAAGATTTTTTCAGAGAAAAAAAATTTTTTTTTTCAGAGAGAGACAGTACAAGCATGAGTGGGGGGAGGAGCAGAGCAGGAGGGAGGAGCAGGGAACCTGATCATGACCTGAGCTAAAGGCAGACACTTAACTGACTGAGCCACCCAGGTGCCCCCATCTTTTTTGTTTGTTTATTTAAGATTTTATTTATTTATTAGAGAGAGTGTGAGGAGTGCATGTGTGGGGGACGGCACAGAGGGAAAAGGAGAGAGAGAATCCCAAGCAGATCCCTGCTGAACAGGGAACCTGACTGGGCTCAAACCCAAGACACTGGGATTGTCATGACTTGAGCCAAAGGCAGACGCTTAACTGACTGAGCCACCCAGGCGTCCCACACGTAACCATCTTAAACTACGTTCAAGTAGTTAGTGCTGAGAACCTTTTTTTTTTTTTTTCCTGAACCATCTGAGAATAAGGTGTCAAAGCCATGCTCCTTGCATCACTCCCAAATATTTCAGTCTGTATTTTCTCAAACAAGGCATTTTCTGTAGTCACAAACCAAACTTCAAAATCAAAATTCAAATGGATACATCACTACCATCTAACCCTGAGACCCCATTCCGATTTTATCGGTTGTCCAATCATGGCCTAAATGGCAGAAGGATTCAGTTCTGGATCATGTGTGCATCTAGATTTTCATGATGCTTTTGAAGATTACAAGCCACTTATTTTGTAATTTGTTCCTTAGTCTGGGTTCGTCTGATGTTCCGTCACGATTCGATTCCAGCTTCACACCTTTGGCAAAAATACCACAGCAGGGTTGCTCCTCATCCCATCCTGTGGTCTGGTTCTGGTTTCCATACGCTGCTTTACTGGCGTTGGTAATTTTGGTCATTTGAGTAGAATTATGCCTGCCAGATTTCTCCTTTGAAAACAATTCCTCTGGGGTGCCTGGGTGGCTCAGTGGGTTAAAGCCTCTGCCTTTGGCTCAGGTCAGTTGCAGGGTCCTGGGATCGAGCCCTGAGTCAGGCTCTCTGCTCAGCGGGGAGCCTGCTTCCTCCTCTCTGCCTGCCTGCCTCTCTGCCTTCTTGTGATCTGTCAAATAAATAAATGAAATTAAAAAAAAAAGAAAGAAAGAAAGAAAGAAAACAATTCCTCTTTTCCCTGTAATTTCCCCTCCAATAATTTTTGGAGAGGTATTTTGAAAATATGTAAATAACCTCATTATTCATCAGACTTTATCAATTAGCCGATTTTTTTTTTAAAGTTTTTATTTATTTGACAGAGAGAGATCACAAGTGGGCAGAGAGGCAAGCAGAGAGAGGGAGAGGAGGAAGCAGGCTCCCTGCAGAGCAGAGAGCCCGATGATGTGGGACTCGATCCCAGGACCCCGAGATCATGACCTGAGCTGAAGGCAGAGGCTCAACCCACTGAGCCACCCAGGTGCCCCATCAATTAGCCGATTTTAGATCAACGACTAAAGGATTCTAGTTCATTTGAAGTGTTATAATCTTACTGTTTATTTTTTTTCCCTAAAGTGTTCCAATTTGACCAGTGGGAGCTCCTTTATGTTGTTTGGCTCCTATTTACTCGGGACACACCCCCATCATTCTGTGCACACTTTGTTTCAGGCTCAGTAAGATGTTTTGGGCTCCTGTCATACTCTTCCTGTTTTGGGCTCCTGTCATACTCTTCCTGCCTTAGCCGTGAAATCAGCCGTTTCTCCAAAGAGAAATGTTTCTCGGTGGGGGGTTAGAATCCAAGATCTGGGGGTTAGGCGTGCTGACTATTCTCAGGGCGTCATTGCTTTGATGCTTTGTCCATGGACGTGGCTCCTCAGTATTTGTACGCACGTACGCACAGGCTTGTGTCTGCATTTACTTCCGTGTCTGTATATGTTGAAAATGAGTTCATACTAATATCCCCACCCACAGGCTTTATTCTGGTTTTTTCCCTTTCCGCAATTCTAATTCTCTTATCTGACAGTGAGAAACCTAGGTTCTCTGTATCTTCACTTGTTGCAGAAGTCCTTGGTGGGAGTACGTCTCCCAGTCTACCACTACTCCCCTACCCCCGCAGGATGCCACCCTTCCTACCCAGCTCTGCTCTGTCCCCCGCAGCAGGTCACCCAGCACCTCTACACACTCTTCCCTGCCCTTCCTAAGTGCCAGTGGATGGTTTCTGGACTGAACGATTCAGGAAAGGAAAAGGAAAGTCACTTTCTTACTCATATTTAATTATATTTTAAAATAGAGATACGGGATGGCATTTTTTGAGATAATTTCATTTAGCTTTATTTTTTTATTTTTTAAAGATTTTATTTATTTATTTGACAGAGATCACAAGTAGGCAGAGAGGCAGGCAGAGAGAGAGGAAGGGAAGCAGGCTCCCTGCTGAGCAGAGAGCCCGATGCGGGACTTGATCCCAGGACCCTGAGATCATGACCTGAGCCAAAGGCAGCGGCCCAACCCACTGAGCCACCCAGGCACCCTCATTTAGCTTTAATAGGTTACAGCCATGCTTCCTTTCACTACAGGGCTTTTACAAATGCCTTCTCCAGCCCCGCAGCCTGGAGATTTTGTCTCCTAACCCTTGCTTATGTTTCTTGCTGTTATTTATTGCTATTGTTATTCTCAAACCATTCTTTTGATGAGACACATCTAATGTTTTTTTTTGGCTGTGACATAGAATGTTTTATTGACTGTCTGTAGACACACAGTCTTGTTCACTTGTGCAAAAATTTCTGTGGTGTGAGCACAGCCAGAGTTAAAGCCAGAGTGGAACTGGGTCTTTAGCTTTGCTCTGACTCCTTCCAGTGCAGGGAGTGTATGTCACTCGTCGCTGTGTCCCCAGCGCCCAGAGGCGCACACAGTAAGTGCTCAGTTAACATTTATTGGATTTGCGTGGTCCTCAGCTGCTATTAATGAACAGTAAGCCTTAAATAATGACATTGCTCCTAGATGGTGAGGAGCTACTGCTTTGCGATTTAAAGCCAACACTTTTCTCTCTAAGCAATTTTGCCTTTTTCTCAACAGAAGGTGGTCTTCTGCTCTGTCAAGGACGCGCTGGAAGTGGACTGGAGCAGCGATAAGGCGAAGGCAGCTCTGAAGCGCACAACTTCGGATTACTTTCTACTTCAAGGTGAGGAGCCTGAGCAGAGCGTCCCAGTGGGCGCTTTGTGCTTTGCTTTCCGGAACTGCGGCTGCAGAGTCCAGGGCTCTTTTGATGTTTGCCCCAGTCTAGTTCTTCACGAACCGGCTCTCCGTGACCACTTGAGAACATCCCGATGGCTGGGCTGGAGATGCAGCCCCTTGTTGAGCTCTGCGTAAGCCTCACCCGTTCTCAGGAGACTGGGGTAGAGATGTTGCTTTTATATGTCAAATTTGCAAAGCACCTTTGGTGGCATTTGGATAGTCTTCAGCCTTCCTTTCTTCAGGGCTGGGTCTCTGCGGACTCCAGGAACACCTCCTGCCCCAAGTCAGGACAGATGGTGGCTGTGTGTGGTAGCGAACACAGTTCCTCCCTCCGCAGGCACTATGTATATCGGTTCAGAGGAAAATATGTAAAACTACATAAAACTTCCTTAATAAACTGAAAAATCAGATGAGGCTAATTAGCTAGGAATGAAGCCTTCCTCCTGTAATTAGTGGTGTTAGCCAGGTTGGGTTGGGGGAGTTGGGAGAAACTAGTTTAGAGCACTTAATATCCGTTTGTCTAGAAATCATCCAGGGTGGGGAGTTAGGGAGGGCATCCAGTGTGTTAGGCAGGAAAGAGTCTTAGGAATGAGTGTGCTACGACTCAGAAAATACTCCTTTGGATGAGAACAGGGTCGCAAGGCAGTGCTGTCTATAGTCCAGCCTGAGCCTGGGGCATGGGCCTTTGGGAGAAGCTGATCACTCCACCTGACACATCGAGAGCCCTCAGTAAACAGTAGCCGTTAATTTGCGGTTTGGGGGCTTATAACTCACGTGGTTCTTATTGCTGCTTGTACTGGTATTCGAATTTACCAGAATCTGGTGATTCTCAACCGAAGGTGGTTTTGCTTGCTGGGGGCATGAGCAGTGTTGAGGCATTTTTGATTGTTCAGGCTGTGGGCAGGTGGGGTGGGGAGAGGTCAGGCATGTTGCTGAATATCCATGGCACGGGACAGCCCCTGTGGCAAAGAGTTATCTGGCCCACAATGTCACAGTGTCAGTAGTGCCAAGGGCAAGACATCTGTTCTAACCCTCTGCAGTTTCTAGAGTATTTTCTCCTCTGAGCTCATCAACACAGCGCCCTTGTGAGGTAGATAGGGTGGGTGGGAATTCTCCCCAGTTTGGTTCCTTGAGGTGAGGAAACAGAGACCAGGAGAGGCTCAGTGTTTTACCAGAGAGAACACAGGTTGGCCACAGCAAAGGAGCTGGGCCCTGAACCGCTCAGGTCTTTGAAGCCCAAGGCGGTGTGAGACACCTGGACGCAGCAGCCTACCTCCATCGTAAGTGCTCTCTGGGTGTTGGCTTATGGAATCCTCTCTACAGCCATGTGGAGTAGCTGCTGTTCCCCCATTTACAGGTGTTTTAAAAGACACAGACGGGGGTGCCTGGGTGGTTCAGTTGGTTGAGCATCTGCCTTTGGCTCAGGTCATGATCTCAGGGTCCTGGGATAGAGTCCCATATTGGGATCCCTACTTGGCGGCGAGTCTGCTTCTCCCTCTCCCTCTGCCACTCCCCCTGCTTGTTCTCTCTCTCTCTCTCTCCCTCTGTCAAATAAGTAAATAAAATCTTAATTAAAAAAAAAAAAAGATCGGGGCGCCTGGGTGGCTCAGTGGGTTAGGCCACTGCCTTCGGCTCAGGTCATGATCTCAGGGTCCTGGGATCGAGTCCCGCATCGGGCTCTCTGCTCGGCAGGGAGCCTGCTTCCTTCTCTCTCTCTGCCTGCCTCTCTGTCTACTTGTGATCTCTGTCTGTCAAATAAATAAATAAAATCTTTAAAAAAAAAAAAAAAAAAGACAAGGACACCTGGGTGGCTCAGTCGGTTAAGCATTTGCCTTCTGCTCAGGTCATGATCCCGGGTCCTGGGATTGAGTCCCACATCCGGCTTCCTGCTCAGCAGGAAGTCTGGTTTTTCCTCTGCCTGGTCTTCCTCTTGCTTGTGCTCTCTCACTCTTTCTCTCTCAATCTAATAAATAAATAAAATCTTAAAAAAAAAGGCAGGGGCACCTGGGTGGCTCAGTGAGTTAAAGGTCATGATCTCAGGGTCCTGGGATTGAGCCCCGCATCGGGCTCTCTGCTCTGCGGGGAGCTTGCTTCCCTTCCTCTCTCTGCCTGCCTCTCTGCCTACTTGTGATCTCTGTCTGTCAAATAAATAAATAAAAAAGATCTATTTAAAAAAAAAAAAAGGACTGATTAAGACCCAGGCCTGTGGCCATCCCTGCCCTCAGGAGCCCAAGACTGAGGTGGGAGGCAGCAGTATGGGGGAAAGTAATTTACATCAGGCCGCTGCTGGCCAGCACCGGCAGAAGTTACAGGGGCAGGGGATGTAGAGAGGTCCTGAGCAAGAAGCAGTAGCTTTGTTACTGACCCAAATGGCCGACTTGGTACATGGTTGTTCAGAACAGGAGCTTTCGAATCAAAACATCTGGTTTTTCAGTCCTGCTTCTGTCATTTTTTTTTCTTTTTTTTTTTTTTTTTTTTTTTAGATGGGTGATGTTGAGCCACAGAGTTAAATTCCCTGAAGCTCACTCATACTCCCCTCTGTCACAGTGTTAATAGCACTTGCCTTAAGGGGGTTTTTGTAAGGCTTGGACAGTATGCATACTCTCTCAGCACAGAGCAGGGAAGTCCTAGAGACCTGTGTTATCTGTAAAGTTTTGGGGTTTTGTGTTTTGACACAAGTATTTTGCAACTGTGTAGAGATTTTGGGATTGACTCAGTTTCCTTTATTTTTTATTTTTATTTTTATTTATTTTTTAAAGATTTATTTATTTATTTGACCGAAAGAAGTCACAAGGAGGCAGAGAGGCAGGCAGAGAGAGAGGAGGAAGCAGGCTCCCTGCTGAGCAGAGAGCCCGATGCGGGGCTCGATCCCAGGACCCTGGGATTTCATGACCTGAGCCGAAGGCAGAGGCTTTAACCCACTGAGCCACCAAGGCGCCCCTTATTTTTTATTTTTAAAGATTTTATTTACTTATTTGAGAGAGAGCATGAGAGAGGAGAAGGTCAGAGGGAGAAGCAGACTCCCCAAGGAGCTGGGAGCCCAATGCGGGACTCCATCCTGGAAGTCCGGGATCATGACCTGAGCCAAAGGCAGTCCCTCAACCAACTGAGCCACCCAGGCGCCCTGACTCAGTTTCCTTTAATTCCATATTTGAGTAGGTACTATCATGGCAGCAATCCTACTAGATTTTAATTTTCTGCCTGTGACATTTCGTTGGATAATACATCCCATATGTTTACTTTTCTAAACGGTACTCACTGCTTTTTCAGTTTCAATTTCAGGCCTTCGGGTTTGGTGATTAAAATGATGTTTGTGAGTCAGTAGTCATATAAATTTTTTTTTAAAGATTTTATTTATTTATTTGATGGAGATCACAAGTAGGCAGAGAGGCAGGCAGGGGGTGGGGTGGGTGGGGGAAGCAGGCTCCCTGCTGAGCAGAAAACCTGATGTGGGGCTCGATCCCAGGACCCTGGGATCATGACCTGAGCCGAAGTCAGAGGCTTTAACCCACTGAGCCACCCAGGTACCCCCAAATTTTTTTGTTACAGTAAGAAACACATACCAGGAAATTTACTATCTTAATGATTTTTACATGTATGGTTTTGTAGCAGTCATGGAATTATAAAAGGAGGCAGGCACACATGCCCTCTAGGCCAGGAGTGGCAGGAAGGGGCTTTCTGCTCCTCCCTCCATGCCCCTCACCTGTGACGTGCGTGGCTGAAGGACCCTCATCGCTGGCTGGTGAGTCCAGATTATCAGGCCACTTTCCCCAAGCCTCAGAACCCATGGCACAGGAGGGGAAGTGATTTGCCATCATCATAAAACAGATTAGTGGTAGAGTCTATGTCTCAACCAAGTCCCCTGACTCTTCCAGGGGCTAGTTCCTTCACACCACTCCAGTGCTCTTTCTGGCTGTCTCTGGATATCCAACACAGCCTTTCCTGAGCCTCTCTCTGCAGCAGGTGACAGGTTCTAGGCTTTCCTATATGGTGTCATACAACACATTCCTAGTGGTGATTTTTTTTGTTCAGTTGGTCTCTCTAGGCTCTGATATATCTTCCCAGAGAGGCTGGAGCTACTGGGAGTGCCCCAATTGCAGTGAGCCAGAGGGCCTGGTTTGGCTTCTGGGAGCTTCTCTATGAATGCATACTTAATTTTATTAATGCCCTCGACTGCCTGCTGGGCTGAAGTTCTGGAAGTAGAGGGAAATGGCTGTTGTGATCTCTCCCAGGTTATACCAGCAGCTTAGAATCCTCTGCTTATAGGTACGAAGCTGATCCTCTGTGGGTGTGTCATCTCAATCTTATACACAGGGAAATACTCCTTTTGATTTTCTGCTCAGCCATTCGTGGAGCTACGGGATTCTCCTGTAATTTGGCCTTATTGGATTTATGCAGCAAAGCATAGCAGCTTCCACATGTGAAGTTGCCTTCTGCAAATACACTGGCTGTTAACTGTCTTTGTGACTTCAGGCAGATAACTTGCTTTTCTAGGATTTTGTTTGCTTGCTTATAAAATGGTAGGACTAAGTCAGCCAGTCCGTCTTGAAAAAAAAATATTTTCTTTTAAGATTTTATTTATTTATTTGACACAGAGAGAGAGAGAGAGATGGCGAGAGAGGGAATACAAGCAGGGGGAGTGGGAGAGGGAGAAGCAGGCTTCCTGCTGAGCAGGACCCTGGGATCAAGACCTGAGCTGAAGGTAGACACTTAATGACTGATCCACTCAGGCGTGCCCCTCTGAGTCCAAATAATCAGTGAATCTAATAAAATACCCTTCTTGTGGCTTGTATTTCTCTTTTATATTTGTATCTTTTTTTTTTAAGATTTTTATTCATTTATTTATTTGAGAGAGTGAGTGCATAAGTAAGGGGAGGGGCAGAGGGAGAGAGAGAAGCAAACTTCCCCCTGAGCAGGGAGCCCCATGTCAGGCTCAATCCCAGGACCCTGGGATCATGACCTGAGCTGAAGGCAGATGCTTAATGGACTGAGCCACCCAGGCGTCCCTCTACTTTTAGACTTATATAACTTTATTAATTTATGACTTATACCAGAAAACTTAGTTTAGGGGCGCCTGGGTGGCTCAGTCAGTCCTTAAGCATCTGCCTTTGGCTCGGGTCATGATCCCAGGGTCCTGGGATGGAGCCCCCCTCATCAGGCTTCTTGCTCAGCAGGAAGCCTGGTTCTTCCTCTCTCACTCCCCCTGCTTCTGTTCCATCTCTCGATGTGTCTCGCTCTGTCAAATACATTTTTTAAAAAAAGAAAGGAAAAAAAAACTTAGTTTAAGTGTATTTCTTTTAATAAATTCTAGAAACTTTTTTTGTTTGTTTTGGGAAGGGCTATTTTTAAATTTTTTTTAAATTAATTCATTAATTTAAACAATATCCTCCACATAGTCCTAAAGTTTGATTTTAATTAGAACCATTCTTTTTGCCCAGCCTGTTTTGATTGCTAACCATGGCAGTAAAAGTAGAGTCCGAGTAGAGACTGATGCAGTCTCGTGTCCCGGAAAAACCACGGTCTTTGGAGACTGACAGAGCTGAGCTCAGATCACAGCTCCTCCCCCTTATCAGCAGGCCTAACCTTTGGTGTATGAGATTCATTCAGATCTGGGTTCCTGACTCAGGGCTGAGGGGCTGGCAGACAACTCTGCCTTCCCTTGGCTCTAAGGTACTGAGATGGCAAATATGAAAGATGAGTGCCGGGGCACAGCTTCTAGACTGTTTAGTATTTTCCTTTGACTCTTTCGAACATTTTCCAGTCAAATGTTGAGGAGGAGGATTGGTTGTGTTTTTGTTTGTTTTTTTAAGATTTTATTTATTTATTCTACAGACAGAGATCACAAGTAGGCAGAGAGACGGAGTGGGGGAAGCAGGCTCCCTGCTGAGCAGAGAGCCAGATGTGGGGCTCGATCCCAGGACCCTGGGATCATGACCTGAGCCGAAGGCAGAGGCTTTAACCCACTGAGCCACCCAGGCGCCCCGATTGGTTGTTTTTTTTTTTTTTTTTAAAGATTTTATTTATTTATTTGACAGAGAGATCACAAGCAGGCAGAGAGGCAGGCAGAGAGAGAGGAGGAAGCAGTCTCCCTGCTGAGCAGAGAGCCCGATGCGGGGCTCAATCCCAGGACTCTGAGATCATGACCTGAGCTGAAGGCAGCGGCTTAACCCACTGAGCCACCCAGGCGCCCCTGATTGGTTGGTTTTTTAAGTCAAGGTTTGTTTACACACCTGAAATTGATAGAAGTCTAAAATGGCCTTACTTTTGTTATCATAAAACTAAACACTGTTAACGTCTGACTTCCGGAAGTAGGATGGCCTTGGGGAGTATCCAGGTTGAGTGGTCGGCTTTTTAGGCATTACTGTGGTTTTCCTGTGGCATATAAGAATGGCTATTGGGTACTGGACACTGCTTGCTGCTCTACCTGGCAATGTGCTAAGCGGTCTGACATATTCTCATGTTATCGTGACAGCCTTCAAAATATAGTTGCTGTCCCATTTTCTTTAAAGAGACCAAGGTTGAGTGAGCATGGCTGTGGCTTGCTTGGGCATACGCTTGGTTTTATAGACAGAACCAGGATTTAGACCATGAGGTCTCTTTGATCCCTGGACTGTGTTTCTCGCATCTATAAATGCACCTCCGAGCTAAGTGATTTTGTTAAATTTCAAATCAGGAGCCCTGCATGTTAGAGAAATAGAATTACCACCACAATACAGAAAACCCTGGTTCAAATATGTATTAGACACAAAGATTATCTGAATTCTTTCTTTCTTTCTTTTTTTTTTTTTTAAGATTATCTGAATTCTGACCCAGATAGTCTTTTTTCTCCCCCAAGAGTTTTATGTTTTTAGGAAAAAAGGAAAAAAAAGGGGGCCTATCTTGAAAGATGACTTAACGCTTATAAGCACGCGCATGTGCGTGTAAACCAGACTGTTAAGCCAGTTGGGCTCTGTGCACTGGATGGCCGTCAGTGGCACGGAAAGATCTTGGAGCATGTATAGAGTGACCTTATATGTCTTGTTGGCTGTGTGATGTGATGTATTCCTTCGGGTGTAGCATTGTTTGTGACCAGTTTCATCTTGAAAGGTATGGAAGTTGTTTTCAGTTTTTCCTGGTCCTTGGAATCTGTTCCCAAGAGCCTTTCTAGGAAGGTGACCTCTACACCTAATGCTGCCTCGGGAGTTCCTAGTAAGGACACAGTGCTTGCTTGGCTGTGATGCACATCCGAGAGACCTCCTAGGGACCCTGAGTTGGTTTCCCTATCGCCCAGCAGAGCACACAACACGTACTCCGTAAGTAAGTATTTTTTGCCCGAGTGACTGGTTGTTGCTTGTCTGGACATTTGGCCCACTCTAGAGGGAGAGCAGCCTGCCCCGCGGTGTCCCCGCAGGATCTTCTTGCCTGCCCAGTTCTCTTGGCACCCGTCAGACTCGACTCCAGCATCGTGCTGGCCTGGCCCTCACACGTAGGTGTTTTACTGCCCCATTCACAATTCAGGCCCTGGGGAAGCAGCTGCTCTGTGGTGTGTGCGTGTGTGTTTGCCTTGTTTGGGTGTCGAGTGTTTTTCCAGTTTACCTAATAAGATAGCGGCCAGGCTGCATGCTTCCTGCTGCGTTTTTCCACTATCTTGAGAGTTGGCCTCACCATCTGTGAGCAAAAGGTCTCATCTTTTTATTATTCTCCCTTGGCATGTTGCAAAACATTAAGCATGAGCTGGTTTCCTGTGACAAAAAGTTGACTTTGATTTGTTCTTTTTGAGGTTACTGTGAGTTTATCATAACAGGAGTGCTAAAAATACCAGGTCTAGTATGGAAACAGCATTCACTTACCAGCGTGAACAATAACACGCAGGTTTAGCCCAGAGCAGGAAGAAATGGGCTTTATCGCAAGATGAGAATTACTTAGCAGAGAATCCTTGGCAATGTGAACTTTCTTGAAAGTTCTCAGTCTCTGTTCTTATGAGTCGTGGAAAAGTACTTAGGCCATTTCTGAGCCACAAAATTAAAGCTGAAAATAATCTTAACCAAACATTGTTTGAGTACCTGCTATATGCCAGGTCCCTTGCCTGGGAATCCTCATTAGATCCTTGCCAGTGGAAGAGAGAAACACAGACCATTTTCCCTGTGAGGAGTAACAGGGCTCTAGAGAAGGCTGTTGTGTTGTGCTGTTCTGTTTCTCAGCTTCTGTGAACTGCATCATAATAAACTACCGTGGAGCTCAGGGAACTGGGGGCCTGGGTGTAATTGGAAAGCCGAGGAGTCTTCACAGAGGACAATACATCTGAGCTCACTTGTAAAGAAGAGGGGTTTGCTAGGGACTGGAGAGAGGCGAGATGATTGCAGGCAGAGGCGCGGACCCTGCACGGGACCAGTGGTGGCAGGACTATGGCACAGTGAGGCTGGACCTCTTTTGGAGCTGGCTGGAGAGATCATTGGGGCCCTGCTCTTTTTAGCCTTTTATTCTTACAGGTTTTTTTTTTTTTTAAAGATTTTATTTATTTATTTGACAGAGAGATATCACAAGTAGGCAGAGAGGCAGGCAGAGAGAGAGGAGGAAGCAGGCTCCCTGCCGAGCAGAGAGCCCGATGCGGGACTTGATCCCAGGACCCTGAGACCACAACCCGAGCCGAAGGCAGAGGCCTAACCCACTGAGCCACCCAGGCGCCCCAGTTTTCTTTTTCTTTCTTTTCTTTTTTTTTTTTTTAAGATTTTATCTTTAATAGGTGCCTGGGTGGCTCAGTCATTAAGCTTCTGCCTTTGACTCAGGTCACGATCCCAGGATCCTGGGATCGAGACCCGCATTGGGCTCCCTGCTTGGTTTGAAGCCTGCCTCTCCCTCTCCTACTCCCCCAGCTTATATTCCCTCTCTCTGTGTGTCTTTCTCTCTCAAATAAGTAAAATCTTTTAAGAAAATTTTTATTTTTAAGTGCTCTGTACACCCAGCATGGGACTCAAACTCACAGCCCTGAGATCCAGAGTCACATGGTCTTCCGACTGAGTCAGCCAGATTCCTCTAGCTTTATTTCTTAGAGCACGTCTTTGTCCAACTGATAGGATACCAGAATTTACTCGGGGAAAGTTTGAAAAATACAGATTCCCTGGTTCTAGCCCAGATTTATTGGATCAAAACAACTAGCAGAGCCTGGCATCTCTATATTTGTAAAGCTCCCCCTCTTCTGAGTGCCCAGCCAGTGAGAGGGCAACTGCCACAGGGTGGGGGTACCCACGTGCTTTGTCACAGCTTTGAGCTCCTTTGTGTTCTTACTTTATAGTATATTAAGTATTTATTTCAAATGAGGCCATTACTACACTGAGGCAGGAAAAAGGAACTGACCCATGTAGCTTTTGAATATATACCCTCAGACTAAAGAAAAAAGAACTCTAAACAAATACTGAACTCTAATTAGTAGGTTTGTTTTTCACAGTGGTATATGGGTTAGCAATTCTGAAACTAGTTACTGTTCTAGAATGGAGCAGATAGGTAAATATATTGTGGATAATGAGAGTCAGATTTTTTTTTTTTTTTCCCCCCAGAAAAGGGAGTTTCTGTAAGTATGGAAGGTGGGAAAGTCTAGAAGGAACCCTGTGAGGTCAGATGGGCGTTGGAGTCACCAGATGAACTCATGGTTTTTCTGTGCAGATACAGACATAGATGTGTAGATGCATGTGTCTTCATGTTTATGCGTGTGTATTTCCTAGTTCTGTTTGTTGACAGGGCTTAGAAGCAAGGGTACTCTGGTCCCAAGCCATGAGTACACCTCAGCCCAGATCCTGCCTGTTAATAATCTCGTAAGAACCACGTTGTCTTGGAGAAATGGCTGATGCTGGGGCTTGGGTGGGAACATCACAGGTGAGCTTGGAACATCCTGCTCTGCCAGAAAGTAAGGATGTACTTGAAGAATGATGGGTCATGTCAGAGGAACGCAGGAGCCAACTTGAAGGGGCTCCTTCTGGGGAGATCTGGGACAATTGGAGGATCAAGTAAATAATAGATTATAACCCATTGAATAAAAAAAGAGCCCATGACTATACTGATAGATAAATATGTAAATAAATGGGGGTGAGAGGAAAGGTGTGTTTTTTAATTTTTTTTCTAAGATTTTATTTATTTATTTGACAGAGAGAGACAGAGCGAGAGAGGGAACACAAGCAGGGGGAGTGGGAGAGGGAGAAGCAGACTTCCCGCTGAGCAGGGAGCCCAACACAGGACTTGATCCCAGGACCCCAGGATCATGACCTGAGCCAAAGGCGGATGCTTAACTGACTGAGCCACCCAGGCACGCCCTGTTTTTGTTTTTTCAGTAGAAGAATAAGAGTAGGAGCGGTGAAGATTAAAAAAATCTGTATGTGACCATTACCATGGCAGTAAAAATTATTTCAGTCAAGAATCCTTGATGGATGCTAAAACGAATAGGAAGGTTTGTTGTGAATAGAAGAGATAATATCTTCCCAAACTACTTTTTAACTAATTACAGAGAGACTTTAGAGAACCCTGGTGGATTGTCCCTCAACTGAGAGATAAAAGTTGATATTCCAGGAACAGGACAGAAAGAGCTCATGCATCCTGAGAGGGCGCGCTGGGGAGGACACGCCACCACGCCAGATTCCCTGTCCGGAGTGCGTAGTGTGAGTCTGGTTATGGGGAAGCATCAGACCAGCTCGAATAGAAGAATATTCTGTGAAGTAAATGGTTTGTACTTTTCAAAGTATCACAAAGAACTGAGGAACTCTTGTTCCAGATTAAAGGAGAATAAAGAGACGCGAAAACTAAGTGGAATGGAGAATTCTGGATTGAACCCAAGAGTAGGGGAAGGTTTTTCTTTCTTTGGCTCTCAAGGACATTAGTGGGACAGTTGATGAAATTTGAAAAAGGTCTGTAGATTAGATATACTCTATCAATGTTAATTTCATGGTTTGTGTAATTGTTTCATGGTTACATAAGAGAATGTTCTTGTTTTTAGGAAATATACTCTGAGGTATTTGGGGGCAAATGGTGGATCGTTCAGGAAGAAATGAGTATGTACAGATAAGAGAAATAACGATAAATGTGGTAGAATGTTAACTTTTGGGAAATCTGGATGAAGTTACACAGGAATTCTGTGTACAGTTTTTCTGTATGTCTAAAATTATTTCAGAAGTTAAAAATAAGGGCGCCTGGGTGGCTCAGTTGGTTGGTTGAGCGTCTGACTTTGGCTCAAGTCATCTCCGGGTCCGGTTATCCAGCCCTGCGTCGGGCTCCCTGCTTGGCAGGGTGTCTGCTTCTCCCTCCCTCTCTCTCTCTCTCTCTTTCTCTCCCTTTCTCCCTTTGCCACTACCTCCACTTGTGCTTGCTTGGTCTGTCAAATAAATTAATTAAATATTTTTTAAAAAGTTAAAAACGAGCAAAAACAATCTCCAAACACACCGTTTCTCAACTCCTAGAAAAATGCTGATTTGGTAGCTGATAAGTAATACTTGCAAAGGGCTTACTGATGACATCTGCAGGGTCCATAGAAGGGCGTATTTTAACAGCACATCCTTATCATCTCTTTGGGTGGTGGGGGGTCTGAAGCTGGTATTCTGTAGGTACAGTTCCTCTGCAAAAGAGCTGTAGAGGTTCCCTAGATTTTCAAGAGTGCCTAGGGACCCTTGCTGTGGGAGATACACTGCACATCACCAGAATAGCAAAGCCTTGATGAATCAGGTAGGAGATGATGAATCAGTCTCCCTGGCCTCCACTATGGGGCTTTGCTCTGCAAAAAAGAATTTCCTCTGTCACGCAGTAGTGGGAGGCAGACTGTAGGGGGTGTATTTGCATGTAAACAAGTTCCACTCACCTTCTGTCTGGAGCTGGGTAGGAACTTACTAAAAATACAAGTGGTGGCTTGGAGGCAGGTACTGGTTGGGGGGGGCAACGGGCATAGATGTAATGGTGGCCTTTTGTAAGTCATTTCCCCCTGCTGAGCCTTATTTGTTGTAGGGTGGATTAAAGATGAGGTGCTCTAGTGCGCTGTCTGTGTATACCTAGAGCCAGAATGAATCTGTTCGAAGCCAGTGCTCCAAATTTAGCTGTTAGCTTTGTTCCAGCCTATTTGCCATTTTCTCTTCTGTGGAGCATTCCAGAAGTTCACATGGTTGATTGGCAGCTCCTTTCACCTAGAGTCCCAGCCCCGCCCTCTGCGTGGTGCTCTCTGGGACCCGAGTTTAGCTGGACCCCTCCTGATCTCCCTCTCTCGCAGCCTTCATCAGTGCTATGGCCCCTTTACCAGCCTCTGCCTTCAGAGCTCCTCCTTCTAATCCATTTTCAGTGACCAGACTAATCTGTCTAAAAACTGAAACCCTTCTGTGAATCTTTTTTGCCGTCAAGATACAATTTAAACTTTGTGGCTTGGCATTCTAGACCTGCGACCTGCTGACCTCTTTTCTCCTTTCCATTCCCTCTGCCGTCCTTGAACCCTACACTTCTACTGAACTACTTGCTGTCACCCCATAGCGTCATCCTTCTCATTTCTTTCTTTTTTTTTTTTTTTTTTAAGATTTTACTTATTTGACACAGAGATACATAGTGAGAAAGGGAACACAAGCAGGGGTAGTAGGAGAGGGAGAAGCAGGCCTCTCGCCGAGCAGGGAACCCGATGCGGGGCTCGATCCCAGGACCCTGGCATCACGACCCGAGCCAAAGGGGTTGCCCAATGACTGAGCCACCCAGGTGCCTTAACCCTCCCCATTTCTATACACATTTCCATTTCTTCTACCTGGAATATCCTACTTCAGCCCTTCCCATTTAACCGCCATGGCTCAGCTCCAGTGCTACGTCCAGGAACCTAACCCCCCTTATCTGAGTTGGGTTTCCTTCCTTTGTAATCCCCATGCCACCACCCAAACAACAGAGCTGACTTGAGGACTGTCTTCTGGGCCCCCTCGTCTCTTGACTGTCCAGCAGTGGCCTGACGCAGAACAGGGGCTTGGTCAGTGTGGCTTGATTGACTGCTGAGGCCACCTGTGCCACATTTGAGGAGTTTTGCTAATTCTTTTTTACTCTCTCTTTCTTTCTTTCTTTCTTTCTTCCCCTTTCTTAGGATTTTATTTATTTAATTTGTCAGAGAGAGAGAGTGAGAGAGCACAAGCAGGGTGAGTGGCAGGCAGAGGGAGAAGGAGAATCAGGCTCCCTACCGAGCAGAGAGGCTTATGCGGGACTCAATCCCAGACCCCTGGGATCATAACCTGAGTTGAAGGCAGACACTTAACGACTGAGCCACCCAGGCATCCCTTTTTAAATTTTTTTTTAAGATTTTATTTAGGGGTACTTGGGTGGCTCAGTGGATTAAAGCCTCTGCCTTTGGCTCAGGTCATGATCCCAGGGTCCTGGGATCAAGCCTCGCATTGGGCTCTCTGCTTAGTGGGGAGCCTGTTTCCCCCTCTATCTCTGCCTGCTGCTCTGCCTACTTGTGATCTCTCTCTCTCTATCAAATAAACAAATAAAATCTTTAAAAAAAAAAAAAAAGGAAAGAAAGAAGAGAAAAGAGCCTAATCCCCCAGTGAAGGGCCCTGGCCTCACCAGGTCCTTGCAGAGACAGGAGCTGCTGGTTGTTAACAAGCCCTTGCTCCCTGGACCCCGGGGGCTTAAAGGAGTGGAACTACTTCTCCATCCTCTATATGCATACAGCACAGTCCCTCAGCCAAGTCTAGGACTTACAGGTCCTGCCAGTCTTAATGGCACAGTGGGGAAAAGGAATCAGGCAAATTAGCACCATCTAGGCAGCTTTACAGGAGCCTAAAATAAACTAATGAAGCCACAGGTTAAGAATTAGCAAAATTCTGGAGCGCCTGGGTGGCTCAGTGGGTTAAAGCCTCTGCCTTCGCTCAGGTCATGATCCCAGAGTCCTGGGATTGAGCCCCGCATGCGGGCTCTCTGCTCAGCAGGGAGCCTGCTTCCTCTTCTCTCTCTGCCTGCCTCTCTGCATACTTGTGATCTCTGTCTGTCAAATAAATAAATAAAATCTTAAAAAAAAAAAAAGAATTAGCAAAATTCTGGAGTGAGTGGGTGGCTCAGTTGGTTAAGCATCTGACCTCGTCTCAGGTCACAATCCCAGCATCCTGGGATGGAGCCCCGCATCCACACTGGGCTCTGCTCAGCAGGGAGTCAGCTTCTCCCTCTGCCTGTCCCCCAGCTCATGCTCTCTCTCTCATAAATTAAAAAAAAAAAAAAAGATTTTGTGGGGCACCGGGGTGGCTCAGTGGGTTGGGCCTCTGTCTTCGGCTCAGGTCATGATCTTGGAGTCCTGGGATCGAGCCCCGTTTTGGGCTCTCTGCTCTCTACTTCCCTTCCTCTCTCATTGCCTGCCTCTGCATACTTGTGATCTCTATCAAATAAATAAATAAAATCTTAAAAAATATATTATTTATTTAGGGGCTCCTGGGTGGCTCAGCTGTTAAGTGTCTGCTTTCAACTCAGGTCATGATCTCAGTCCTGGGATCGGGTGAGCTCCTTGCTCAGTGGGAAGCCTGCTTCTCCCTCTGGCTCCCCCTGCTTCTATTCCCTCTCTCGCTGTGTCTCTCTCTCTCAAATAAATAAAATCTTTTTTTTTTTTAAAGATTTAATTTATTGGGGTGCCTGGGTGGCTCGGGGGGTTAAAGCCTCTGCCTTTGGCTCAGGTCATGATCCCAGGGTCCTGGGATTGGGCTCTACATCGGGCTCTCTGCTCAGCAGGGAGCCTGCTTGCCCCCCTCTCTCTGCCTGCCTCTCTGCCTGCTTGTGATCTGTCAAATAAATAAATAAATCTTAAAAAAAAAGATTTAATTTATTTATTTGACAGAGAGAGATCACAAGCAGGCAGAGAGGCAGGCAGAGAGAGAGGGGCAAGCAGGCTCCCCGCCGAGCAGAGAGCTCAAAATGGGGCTCGATCCCAGAACCCTGGGATCATGACCTGAGCCGAAGGCAGAGGCTTTAACCCACTGAGCCACCCAGGCGCCCCTGGGCTCTTTTCTAAGGTGACTAATTATTCTTGGTTCGTAAATCTAGCCAGACAAGTTTGGGGTTCACGTTTTCTTTCTCCTGTCAGTAGAATCTTCTCAGTCACCTATGCCTTGAAGTCTCTAGATTTGGATCTGGAAAGAAGTTTAGGTCCCAGCTGTGCTATGTATTTCTTGACCTTAAGCAAATCCCTTTACTTCGTGTCCTCTGTAGAGATGGAGAAGATTTTGAGAACTTTGTCCTCGCGATGATCATATATACAAGAGCCTTCAAAGTAGTTCTATTTCTCCTTTTTTAAATTGTAAAAGTGAGACAGATTAATAAAATATACAGGTAACTTCAGAGGAAACTGCCATCACTTGTGTTTTCGTCTAGAACTTTTTATTTTTATTTTTTTAAATTTTTAAATAATTTTATTTATTTATTTGACAGAGATCACAAGTAGAGGCAGACAGAGAGAGAGGAGGAAGCAGGCTCCCCGCTGAGCAGAGAGCCCGATGTGGGGCTTGATCCCAGGACCCCGGGATCATGACCCGAGCCGAAGGCAGAGGCTTTAACCCACTGAGCCACCCAGGCGCCCCCTAGAACTTTCTTTTTTAAAGGTTTATTTAATTTTTTAGTAACCTCTGCACTCAGCCTGGGGCTCAAACCTGCGATCCTGAGATTGAAAGAGTCGCATGCTCTTAAATGAGCCAGCCAGGGGCCCCTAGAACTTTCTGGTATTTTATACCCCATTTTTCCTCCTCTCTGTGTGGAATCTTTCGCAAGGTGTCGTGATAGTGGATGCTTTGTAATAATTTTTTTCCTGTTGTAGACTAGAAAACTTACTTCATACCTTCCGCTTCAGTTCTCCCTGCCCTCACCACGCTCCTTACTTACGTCCCTGCTGTGATGATTTGTAACTGTCTTTGTCTCCAGGCCTCAGCTTGATTTGGTGATCAGTTCTGTTCAGAAGCAAATTCTTATTTTAGAACTTGAGACCTTTGCACACCGGGTCAAGGGCAGCCGTTCCCATTGGGGTCTGGCATTCCCCACCGGGTGTTTTGGTGTCCAGCAGTGACAAGGACCACTGAGGAGGAGACGGCCACAGGGAAGTGGGTTCTGATAAGGTGGTGGCAGTTGAGTACTTGTTGATTTGCTGCTGTCATGACCACAGATGTTTAAAAATAATTTGTAGGAAGGGCAAAAGAAAAAAAAAAAGCAGTGGTTTTTTTGGTGGTTGTTGTTCTGTTTGGGTTTTTTGGTGCCACTGCCTTATCAGTGGTAGAGAACACAGACCACAGCCATTCAGAAAGGAAGGCAGTGCCATGTGAGAGAAGAGAGGTGAGGGGAAGGGCAGAGGTGACCTGTAAGTGCGGTCTAGTGCCTCTCGGCTGTCAGCACATAGCCTGGTGAGAAAACCCGTCCTGGTGAGGCACCTGCTCTGCTCTTCAGTGTGACAAGTGGGCATAACCCTGAGTCTGCCTCACGGGCCACAGGGATCAAACGAAGGCCCGGCCCATGTTGTACGTTCATAATTGTCGATTAAGGGCTTTACATGTGTCACAATCCCATTTATCTTCATAACTCCCTCGGAGAGCAGATCTTACTATGATTGCCCATTGTCTTGGGAGGATACTGACTGTTGGGTAGGCCAAGTCATTTGTCCAGGGTCACCAAACCTAGTAAGTGTCTAAATGTTGCCCAAAGCAGTCAGGTTTAATGACAGCTGAGCCTTGAACAACACAGATTGGAAATGTGCAGGTCCACGCACATGAATTTTTTATTTTTATAAATACAGTACAGTACTGTAAAGTGTATTTTCTCTTCCCTGTGATTTTCTTAATAACATTTCCTTTTCTCTAGTTTATTGTAGGAATACAGTATGTAACAGGTATAACATGAGTATTTGTTAATCAGCTGTTTCTCTTACAACTAAGGCTTCCGGTCAGCAGTAGGCTCTTAGTAGTGACGTTTTTGGAGAACCAAAATTACATGTGGATTTTCGAGTTCACAGTTGGGGTGGGGGGTCAGTGCCCCTAAACTCCTGTGTTGTTCACGGGTCGACTATATTAGCATTACCAGTAACGGCATTATGTCCATTTTAATAATTCTGAACTTCACAAGAGCCCTGGGACATTTCCTTATTCCAGTCTGGCAGATGAGAACCTGACGCCCCCGAGAGCAGATTGTAATAATGGGCTGCTTTGTCAGCGAGACCTGCCTGCTCGTTTGCTTTGCAGCCCTCCGTCTCCCCCACCCCCGGCATTAGCCTGTGTTGGAGCTGCTCTCGGGCCCCCAGCCCAGCTGCAGTCCTTGTTCAACGCCTCCCATCTTTTCTCTGACTGTCAGACAACAGTCACGGGAATGTCCTGTGCCATCTTCACTCGGTGAGAGCGGTTGGCAGAGAGCAGCAGATGCCCAGAGTCAAGGTCATGTGCCACTCAAGTGCTGGGCTAGAGAAAAGCCCCTGTCTCCCTGCTGCTTGTGACCAGGCAGGGTGAGTGTGAATGCAGAGGGCTCTGTCAGAACGGCTCTGTGAGTCGAGGGCGCGGTCGGCCGAGCTGGTAGAGAAGGGGCCCGGCGGCGGGGGGCTGTGGATCTCTTGCCCTCTGCGTGATTGTCTCTGCGTTTCACAATTGCTTTGTCCTTTTCTTTTTGCAAGTTACAGTCTTTGCATACTAGTCAAAGTGTTCTACTTCAAAGGTGAGAGTCAAGCTCAGGGATCACTTCACATTTTCTAGAAGAGAATCGGTATTTGGCCAGACAAGAGTCTGACCGAGTAGTTGGCATTATTCTAAACTGGTGAGCTCTGGGGTGGGAAGCCAGAGCCATCTGAAGTCATTTTTATTTTGTGAACTAGGGTGTCTCCTATCTTGTCTCTACTGCTAGGGAGGCGGTATAGCATTGAGGTTATGAGTGTGGTAACCTTTGAGTGTCCCTTGTGACCCTGAGCCTCTCTGTCCTCAGCCTCAGTTTCCCACCTCTAGAATGGGGTGGGAACACTTGTACCGTATTACATCATTCGGCTTTATTTTTACATAGTGGAGTGCATTCCAAATACAGGATATTATAGGACTTCTTTTTTTAAGGTTTTATTTAAGTAAGCTCCACACCCAGTGTGGGGCTCGAACTCACAACCCCCAGATCAAGAGTCACACACTTTACTGACTGAGCCAGCCAGGTGCCCTTGTAGAATTTTTTGTTTTTAACATAAATGTTGCCCAAAAACATAGTACCAGAACATGCTTTTAAAAAAAAATTTTTTTTTTTTTTAAAGATTTTATTTACTTATTTGACAGACCGAGATCACAAGCAGGCAGAGAGGCAGGCAGAGAGAGGAAGCAGGCTCCCCGCCAAGCAGAGAGCCCGATGTGGGGCTCGATCCCAGGACCCTGAGATCATGACCTGAGCCAAAGGCAGTGGCTTTAACCCACTGAGCCACCCAGGCGCCCCTAAAAAATTTTTTTAAGATTTCTTTATCTTTAGAGAGAGGGGGTGGAAGGGAGGGGCAGAGGGAAAGAATCTTTCAAGCAGACTCCCTGCCAAGTGAGGAGGCTGACAGGAGGCTTGATCCCACAAATCAGGAGATGGTGGCCTGAGCAGAAACCAAGAGTCGGACGCCTAACCAGCTGAGCCACCCAGGTGCCCCTGACTAAAACCTGCTTAAATAGAATTTTAATAGATGAATAATATTCCTGTCATATATAATATAAACCTGTCAATGTTTTATGTAACCATCCTACTATCTGATATGAGATTATTTCCAGATTTTCTGTGATATAAATAACACGGCAGGGACCATTTATATATAATTCAATCACTGGCCAAGGGGCATGAACCTTTGTAAAGATCCTCTGTACCACATTTTCTTATGGTTTACTGAGCATTTACCCTCCCACCAGAGCTCTGTGACAGAGCAGTTCCCTCTGCCTTCTTGCTTAGGTGAGTAATCTTGGCCTTTAATTTGGTAGGCAAAACCCGGCATCTTGTTTTCAGGTCACTTCTGAGAAATAGCACTCCCCCCTCGCCCCCTGTCCGTAACTTCCATGCGGCTGCTTCAAATTCTTTTCAGAAGAGAGTGAAATGTAAATAACATGAGACAGCTTTCTTGTTCTGTTTTGAGCTGTTTTGTGATGAGGTCCCACACCAGGTTTCACTGGAGAGGTGAAAGGGTGGCCAGGGCTTGGAGCTCAGAGGGGGCATGTCAGAGCGAGTCCTTGGGGAGGCCACTGTAGTGGTGAGGCTCTCTGGAGAGTGAGATCAAAGTAGTGTGCGGCCATGGTGACAAGACTTATGAGCGTGACCTCTGTGGATGGCTGGACCTGGGACTCTCTGGGTCACTTCTGGGTCCCCAGCACAACTCAGTACGGGGTGGGGGTGGAGTGCGGGTGCTCAGGAAGTGTTTGTGGATGGAAAAATGAATGAATGAATGAATGCATGCACACACCTACTTGTAAATTTCTGTGGTTAAAGAGTGAGGTACAAGAAGGGGCAGGTAATGTGGAACTGAGCTGAGCAGATGACCAGGCACCTCAAAAGGCAGGAGGCTGTGAGAGTCTAACTCACAATGACTTCCCCTAAAACATCACTGGCTTCTCCAACCCAGCTCTGTCCCTTCTTTGAGCTTCATGCTTGCGGGCTGGCTCTTCTTCACCTTTAGCCCTCAGGCCTTGAAAGCCAGATTTCATCTCCTTTCCCTCGTGAGGACACATGTGGTGCGTCGTTTATGGTTTTTTGTTTCTTGCTGGACTTTCCAGATCTGCCTTGTTTGTAAGGAACAGATCCATCTTGGGTATGTTGAAAACTCTATTCGATTCTCTTAATAGAAGAGCAGGCCTGTTTAGGATGGGTGAGGATCCTGTGTAGTTGTTGGGAGCCCTCCTCCCCACTCATGTGTGACCGCTTCCCATCCTTTGCCAAACATTGCAGCTTCCCACGGAGTGGAGATTTTCTGAGTGCCCACTATAGGGCACGCCCTGTCCTGGGCATTAAGTAGAGAATAGTGAACAAAGAGGATATGGTTTCTGTCCCACAAGCACAAAAATCCAGCTGAGGAGACAAATTTGGTCCTTGTACAAGTGAATTTACACGAATGACTGTAAAATCACATCCTGAGATCCAGGCATTGGAGGAAAGCGGGCAGGGGATGTGCCGTGGACCAGGATTGCTCAGAGCCGAGTCCCTGTAGTCCTCAGAGTGCACAGCTGAGTTAGTGAGGGTGGTGGAGTCAAGTGGGGAATTTCGGCACAAAGTCTGTCCCATTTCTCTGAGGGCGTGCAAGCTGGGCTTACGGCGATTGTGGAGGAGCGGGGGTCCTGGAGCGCTGTCATTTATGCCGTGCTCACGCTGCACCCGGCACTGTCCCTGCTGCTTTATGGAGACTGCTTACTTCACTGAGTCCTTAAAACCTGTAAGGGAAGTGCTCTTACGATTCCCATTTTATAGAGGCAGCTCAAGGATGTTGTCACATGCCCAAAGTCACAGTAGGTGGGAAAATTGGGATCCGGCCCAGGCAGTCTGGCTCCAGCGCGCTGTGGTCCCTACTGCTGCTGCCTGGCAATTCCAAAACCCCCTTGGGTCTGAGGAGCAGCATGTGGATATGCCGGGGTGAGAGTGTGCCCAGGGTCAGTGTTCAGGCCTGGTGGCCAGTGGGGACGAACGAGCTGGTTCCACCCAGTGAGACCACCCCGTTCTATCCAGTGATGCTCTCAGAGTGCCTTTGCTGGTTCCCAGCTTTTGTTACTCTGAATGTGGTTTTGTCACCTTCCCTGAATGCTCTGAGAGAGCAGAGGATGTGTTTTGCTTTCCCCTGTGCAGCTCAGGGCCTGGCACAATCGGTGCTCATTATTTACTTATGTATTTGTTGTTATCGAGATGTACTTGATCTATAACACTGTATTTCATGTTACAACATGATGATTTGATATTTGTATGCACTGTGAAATCATCACAATACTAGTTATTACCATCCTTGGTATGTAGTTATTGGGAAGAGCAGTTGATCAAACTTGAGACCTCATGTTTTGGCTTAAAAGACAGGCTGTGGGGAGTGGGGGTGCCTGGGTGGCTTGGTCGTGTTTAGGATCTGACTTAATTTTGGCTCAGGTCATGATCTCAGGGTTGTGAGATCGAGCCCTGCTCAGTGCAGAGTCTGTTTAAGACTCTCCCTCTGCCCCTCCATCTGCTCAAGCACCCGTGCTCTGTCACTTTCTCAGTAAATAAGAAGATAAACACAATCTTTAAAAAAAAGGGGGGGGCTGTATGGTAGGAGGATGACTTTTCTTTTTTTCTTTTTCTCTCACCCTTCCTTTCTCCATTTCTCCCTTTCTCTCTTCTTCCTTCCTTTCCTTTTCCTTCCTTCCTTCCTTCCTTCCTTCCTTCCTTCCTTCCTTCCTTCCTTTTTCTCTTCTCTCCCTTTCCTTTCTTTTTTATATGTGAGCCAGGAGTCCAGCCGATTTTCAGGCCATTCTCAGAGATAATGAGTCTCCACTGAGTGAGGCAGCTTGGGGGGACGGGTCTGTGGGAGGCTGGAGAGCACCAGAGAGATTGGAGCAGGGGTGTCAGGTACAGAGAAGCTTTTAGGTGTCAGGCATAGGAGGTTGTTGTGTAGATTTGGTTTTCTACCCCCTCACTTGAGCTATTTTGGGGGACAGCAATTGATTTAGGGCTAATTTGGAACATTAACTTCATTTTCGCCCCTATAAATGTGCTATTGGGGGGGCTTATTGATCATGCTAAATATAATTCTGTTTAAATGTAGTAGAAATTTGTAGAAAGAAATACAGTGATTAATAGTACTGCTTTCCAGATTTCTGTTACAACACAAATCTGATACTCTGATTCAGTTTAAATTTGAATTTGAATGTTAATTTCTTTTTATCAAAATGGTAGTATATTCACATGTACATAGTTTTTTCTTCTAAGAAATGAAAAGGTGCTTGGTTTCTCCTTTTTGAAGTTTGCCTTTTTCCATTACACGGGCAAGTCCTGAACTTGGGCAGAGACACTAGCCTATCATCTGTAGCGATGAATGTCATTCCCTCAGACTTTAACAACCTGAGTTAATTAAAAGGTTCAGATGAAGTTAATCAAGTTTGGAACTCTAATTTTGTGCAGTGTTTTGATATGATGCGATGAGTCATCTTTTGGCAGAGCAGCTCTCCATCCCTGACAATATTTGATCTTAATAGAACAGTTTTATAATCTGGAAACGGGTGAGGAGGTGCACTTCAGGAGTGCAGAGTCAACAGTGGTATATATATATATATATATATATATATATATGTGTGTGTGTGTGTGTGTGTGTGTGTGTGTGTGTGTGTGTGTGTGTGTGTGTGTGTGTGTGTGTCTGGCTGTTTGGGAGGGGTGAAAAGCAGAACAAAGAGGAGAATTTAATAAGCAAGAGCTTGTTAGGGGATAGGGTCAGTTCTGGGGCTGCTGCCTGTCCGGGACATGGGCTTCTCCCTGTCCTCCCCACCCCTGCTGACTGGAGTGCTGACATTGGAAAAAGAGTGAAAAATACAGCTTCTGTTTGCTTTGCTGCAAGTAAGTGGCCGGACTGACTGGCCCCCTTCCCGGAGGCCCTGAGAGGACTTCAGATGTGGTCAGCGAGGTATCTGGACGGTGCCAGCCTGCCGGCCCTCAGCCAGGCGGCCTGCACCAGGGCCAGGCAAGGGGCCCAGAGCAACAGCAGGGCCAGCTGCTGGCTGCCTTTGGTCTCCTCCTCTTCGTGCCGTCTTCTTTCTTTGTGGGGTAGAGCTGCTCTTCCACTCTGAAGATTGATGGGCCAGGTTTTGTATGGCCTCTGCCTCCACTTCTCACCGCAGCGAACTAGCAACTTGAAACGAATGGACCAGTTGGGAGAGGGCGGGGCCCATCTGGAAAATGCATCTCACAAAAATGTGGTTGAATAGGAGTCCTCCTGAGGTCAGGGGCAGGGAGCCAGACCTCTTAGAATCCTTGGGCCTGCATTCCTGATTGTCCTAACATTTCTCCTGGATTCGATTAGGGTTAAGAAACACGGATTCTGAAGCCAGATCTGAGTTGGCATTTCTGCCCCACTGCTGATTACTGACAGTCACATTGACCAAGCCACTGCATCTCTTTGAACTTCAGCTTCTTCATCAATGCAGCAGGGAGCATAATACCTACCTCACCAGGTCATTGAGGACGAGCGTTAATGCCCATTAGAATAGTGCCTGGCACATCGTAGGCACTGTTTGTTTTCCGATTATTATAATGGTTTGAGCTTTGTTCCAAGAGCTGTATTTTTTAACCAAAAGATGAAAAGCTTTGTGGGGGAGCTGAAAAAATGATCCCCTCCCCTCCGTCCCTCGTGACAGTTGGTGCTTCTATTGCAGTGACACAGAAAGGAGAGGATCACATAGGAGGTAGCCTCGCGGAGTTCCCACACAGTTGCCACCGGGCCTTGGGGTGTGCAGTGCGAGTAGCTTGCCCTTGGCATTGCCTCCGTCATTGCTCGGGAGACACTGATACTCATTCTGGGTCTGTCCTTGTGTATTCTCGGGAGTGATTGACAGGAATAGCGAAGACATTTGATACAGTCCGCCCGGAGTATCTTCTCTTTTGGGCCTGACCAGCAGATTTCCAGATTCCTTTGTCTTCACAGGACATTGTTGAAAAAGAGTCCTGGTCTAAAATCTTTTCTCTGCCCTGCCCCCAAATGCTTATTACTTGATCGCATTTATTTCCTCCAGATTGGAATCCCAGCAACACATCTGCTGAATTAGAAGTGAGGCTTAGGTGACAGCGGTTTGGTCTTAGCCAGCATCCGAATGGTCATCAGCTCTGAGTTGGCTGCCAAGTGGTCCAGTAGCTTTGAAGATTCTAGGAGCTGTGTCTTTTTTTTTTTCTCTCTTTTTTTTTTAAAGATTATGGTTATTTGAGAGAGAGAGCACGGGGAATGGGGAGGAACAGAGGGAGAGGGACAGACAGCCTCCACATTGAGTGCAGAGCCCCACATGGTCTCGATCCCATGACCCGAGTTGAAATCAAGAGTTGGACACTCAACTGATTGAGCCACCTGCGTGCCCTGGAGCTGTGTTCTGAAAAAGAGGAAAATTGGGGTGCCTGGGGAACTCAGTCAATAAGCATCTGCCTTTGGCTCAGGTTGTGATCCCAGAGTCCTGGGATCGAGCCTCGCATCAGGCTCCCTGCTCAGCAGGAAGCCTGCTTCTCCCTCTCCCACTCCCTCTGCCTGTGTTCCCTCTCTCGATGTGTCTCTGTCAAATAAATAAATGAAATCTTTTTTTTTTTTTAATTTATTTATTTGACAGAGAAAGATCACAAGTAGGCAGAGAGGCAGGCAGAGAGAGAGAGAGAGAGAGAGAGAGAGGAGGAAGCAGGCTCTCCGCTGAGCAGAGAGCCCGATGCGGGACTCGATCCCAGGACCCTGAGATCACAACCTGAGCTGAAGGCAGCGGCTTAACCCACTGAGCCACCCAGGCGCCCCAATAAATGAAATCTTAAAGAAGAAAAAGAAAACAAGGAGAAGGATGGATTCCTTAGTCCAGGGTGGCTTCCAAATCCTTGAATTTTTAAAGAGCCTCGTAGCAGTTAGATCATTTTCCAGTCCACCTTAATTTTTAGGGAAGAGCCCCTTGTACGGATAGAGAGTATAATTTGTTGAACAAGTTCACTTTTCCAGTCAGCAGTTCTCGATAAGACTTGGAAGGAAGCACTTCTTAAACTAGGAAGCCCCTTCGGGGCCTGAGCTGCTGTCCCAGAACACTAGGCCCCATCTCTGTCCACCCGCACTCGAAGCGGCAGTGTCATGGGGGGCGGGGGGTATTGCCCTAGAGATGGGGCTCCAGGCCGGCTGTGTGCCACCTTGGGGAGCTTGCAGGGAATAAGGACACCATGCCCCCAGCATGCAGTGAACATCTTGGACAAGGTGTGGTGGCAGTAGAAGGTGCTGGTATTTTAATCAGTCTTAGGCTCCTGCCTCTGTCTTTTTGTTGGGGTTAAAAATTCGAGCCCTGTTAGGCGCTCATTACATAGTAGCTCTGATTTGCTGCTATCATCTGAACCTTTCCTCTGGTTCACAAGGAAAATTAAACATTCGTTTTTAGAGGTTGACATAATTATTGTACCAAGGGAGGTTTTGTTTGTAATGACCTGCCTGTCTGATGAGTCTGAGCATTTGGCTGACCTTCTGGCTGAAGCAGCCCTTTGAACTAATGCCTAGAACGCATGCCTCCCGATCCTGACCTGTCTTGTGGGTCATAATTGGGTCTTTTCCCTCTGCTTGAGGCGTCTCCCCTACTTCCCTGCCCCCATATTCACACATACTCGACCCAGTTACTACTTCCTTTGGGAGTCCTTGCCTGACACTACCCCACCGAGGACATCAGATCCTTTTGTTACACTATTGTGGCACTTGTCACAGTAATTCTAGTTAGTTTTGTGATTTTTGATTGTTGCTCTGTGTTTGTGAATAAATGAAAGTAGATTATCTTTCACTTGGCCCTTATTTTAATTAATGTACCACTTTCTGTGTTTACGTTCTCAGTATCCGTAAGCATTTGTTAATGAGAAGACTTGGTTTTGGGGCACATGGGTGGCTTGGTTGGCTGAGTGTCAGACTCTTTGATTTCAGCTTGGGTCATGATTTCAGGGTCAGGGGATCGGGCCCACATTGGGCTCTACACTCAGCATGGAGCCTGCGTCTATCTCTCCCTCTGCTCTTCCCCCCCTGCTTGCTCTTGTTCTCTCTCTCTCTCTCTCTCTCAAATAAACAGAATCTTTAAAAAAAAAAAAAAAAGAAAGAAAGAAAGAAAGACTTGGTTTTAACCTGCCTCCTTTGCCTTTCTTAGTGCTCCTGAAGTTCCGCACAGATAAAGGGAGAGATCCTAGTTCTGATACCTTTGGGGAAGATTCCGAGTTGCTGCTCCAGATTCGAAACGACGTGCTTGACTCCCTGGGTGTTAGTCCTGACCTGCTTCCCGAAGACTTCGTCAGGTTAGTCTCAGTGTTTATCACAGGTTAGCCTGGATTGATAAATGTCTGCTTTCAGCGTTTGCCTTAATTTGTGCAGATCCCTTATTAAGAACGAAAGTCCCGAGGAGAGCCTCCTTCGCCGCATTCTGCCTACCCGTGTTGATCTCTGGTGTAGCACCATATGTGAAACCCAAAGAGAGGTTATCTTTTGTCATAGATCATTTATATTCACATGGCTGAAAGTTCAAGATAATGTGACATCCACATACACTCCTCTCTACCTTTCTCTTTTCACTTTGCATTATCTTTTAGGACTGTTTCCAGATCAGTACCTAGATTCCTCCTCTGTGTCTGCTGCTCTGAGGTGTTTCAGCATGGGAGCACCGCGGTTTATTGAACCTGTCCCGTACTGACTCTGGTGGTGGCCAGGCTTCTGTTACCACATAGTGTGGGGCCTTGTGCGTATCATTTTGTAGGTGTGCAGGTACAGCTGCAGGATCTGTCTCTGGAAAGGGAGTGGCTGGGTCAGAAGATTGTGGTTTTATCAGTTGGTAGATATGACCCCATTGCCCTCTATGATCACTTAACCAGTTTCTGCCATTAGCGGCAAGCGCATCCATGCTCCCGGCATCCACGCCCTTGGATCCTGGGATGCCTTCGCCCTAGGCGACCAGTCTTTTGCTCTCCTACTCAGCGGGTTTAGGATTTAATAGGAGAGGTCCAGATGGTGACTGTGTCAGGAACCCATCTCCAGGCAGTTTTGGGATCCTGTCACTCTCATTCTTTCAGTGTCTTTGGGAGGAGGGTCTGGAAGGCCTCCAGCTGGAGGCGCTAGTGATGGCAGCTGGACTGAGTTTATTGAGCAACAGTTATGTCCCGGGCATTGTGGTGGTTCTCTTCTGGACGTGGTCTCCTTCACAGCAACCCATTTTACAGGTGAGGAAAAGTTAAGTCAAAGCTTGGAGAAGGGGACACCTGGGGGACTCAGGCAATTAAGTGTCTGCCTTCAGCTCAGGTCCTGGTCTCAGGGTCCTGGGATCGAGCCCCGCATTGGGCTCCCTGCTTGGTGGGAGCCTGCTTCTCCCTCTCCCACTCCCACACCTCTGCTTGTATTCCTCTCTGGCTGTCTCTCTGCCAAATAAATGGGTAAAATTAAAAAAAAAAAAAGATTTTCTTTATTATTTGAGAGCATGAGGAAGGAAGGGGCAGAGGCAGAGGACAGGCGGACTCCCTACTGTCCCTACTGAGCAGGCAGCCCGATGTGGGGCTTGATCCCAGGACCCCAAGATCATGACCTGAGGATAAGGCAGATGCTTAACTGACTGAGCCAGGCAGGCACCCCCTATACCACCACATTTAACTGTCAAATTCATCCCTTTAATTACACATTATTATTATTATTAAATTGTTACTGTTTTCTCGTTAGTTAAATGAAGACACTGATGCTCAGAAAGATATTATCACTTACCCAAGGTTTTATTATATAGTCAACTATGTATATACACATACACATATAGTATATAGTGATAGAGGTCACACCCAGGTCTTACCACACTGCTGCCTTGGTTTCTTTTCAACAGTGAAGTAAATCAGGGTCCCTTCTGTTCCTAGTCCCTATTTAATTTTACTTGTGTCTGGGAACCTTATTTATTTATTTATTTGACAGAGAGAGAGACAGTGAGAGAGGGAACATAAGCAGGGGGAGTGGGAGAGGGAGAAGCAGGCGCAGGGAGCCCAATGCGATGCTCCATCCCAGGACCCTGAGATCATGACCTGAGCAGAAGGCAGACGCTCAATGACTGAGCCACCCAGGCGCCCCAGGGGAATCTCATTTAGACCCTACCAAAGCCCAACCAGCATAGGCCCAGCCGTGGGCCTTGAACCACCTGCCAAGCCATCAGCCAAAAAGAGGCAGCCGTTCACAGTATACTTTTTAAGTTGACACTGTGTGGTCAGGGGCTGAGATGCTGCAGGCTGCAGTGGGGTCCCCGTCTCCTGCTAACAGCCAGACATGCGTCTGTTGGTGGAGGAAGAATGTGTGTGAGAAGCAAGTGGTATCCGCTCTGCGCTTCACGGCGGGAGGCGGGGCTAGGCCACAGGCTTGCCCGGCGCTGGGTGCCCGGCTGTGAGTATGCAGTTTCGTGAACTAATTTGGGCACCTTGAGTGAAGAACGGCTTGCCTGTGGACTGCAGGCCTCGCCTCCCCAGAAGGAAAAAGCCGAAGCCTAACTAGCTGCTGGCTGGTTTTCTCTCCAGAGTGTTCTCTCTGCCGCCTCTCAGCAGAAACCACTTTCCATTATGCAGGCCCTCATGCGCTCAGGCGCTTCCGCTCTGTTGCCCTGTAAGTAAGAGGTGTTTGGCGACCTCCTGGAGTGTCTGTGGATAGATAGGTGGAGATGAGGCCTGAGATGGGCCCGGGATGCTGGCAAGGAAATGAGCCGCCGTCTGGCAGCTGAGCTCCCCTCATGGATTGCCGGCGGACAGCTCTGAGCAGGGTGTGGCCACTTGAATCTGGAAAGCTGTGCACAAGCCTTCTTTCCTCTCATCTATCTGTGCTTTCAGACACTGTCCTTTATGTCAGGTCATTTTTTCTCTTTCAGAAAGTTTTATTGCTTTTCTGATTATGAAAGTAACAGTTTGGGAGCGCCTGGGTGCCTCAGTTGAGCATCTGCCTTCGGCTCAGGTCATAATGCCAGGGTCCTGGGATGGAGCCCCGCATCAGTCTTCCTGCTCCGTGGGAGTCTGTCTGCCTCTCCCTCTCCTACTTCCCCTGTTTGTGTTCCTTCTCTCACTGTCTCTCTCTGTCAAATAAATAAAACCTTAAAAAAAAAAAAAAAGGAAAAAAGAAGGTAACAGTTGCCCATTTCCAGAAAGTGTTAAAAGAACAGCATCATTCATAGTCCCGCCGCTGAGACATGGCCACTGGTGATGTGTCAGGGTTTATCTCAGAGGCTTCTCTCTTTACTTTTTTTTTTTTTTAAGATTTTTTTAATTTAATCTATTTATTTGACAGAGAAAGAGATCACAAGTAGGCAGAGAGGCAGGCAGAGAGAGAGGGGAAAGTAGGCTCCCCGCCGAGCAGAGAGCCCGATGCGGTGCTCAATCCCAGGACCCTGGGATCATGACCCGAGCCGAAGGCAGTCAACCCACTGAGCCACCCAGGCGCCCCTCTATTTACTATTTATTCATATATTTTTTTTCTCTTTTTAAAAATATCAAAATGAGGGGCACCTGGGTGGCTCAGTGGGTTAAAGCCTCTGCCTTCGGCCATGATCCCAGGGTCCTGGGATTGAGCCCTGCATCGGGCTCTTTGCTCAGCAGGGAGCCTGCTTCCTCCTACCCCATATGCCTGCCTCTCTACCTACTTGTGATCTCTCCTTGTCACATAAATAAGTAAAATCTTTTTTTAAAATGTTCAATTCATCAGCATTAAGTTTATTCACATTGTTGTGCAGACATTACTACTCTCCATTTCCAGAACTTTTTCATCATCCTAAACTGAAAATCTTTGCCCATTAAACAATAACTTCCCATCCTGCCTTACCCCAGCCTCTGGTAATTACCTCTGTTCTGCTTTCTGTCTCTATGAATTTAATTAGTCTAGGTATTTCATGTAAGCAGAATCCTACCATATTTATCCTTTTGTGAAGTTACTGGTTTTTTATTTATTTTTTTTATTTTTATTTTTTTTTTAAAGATTTTATTTATTTATTTGACAGAGAGAGATCACAAGTAGATGGAGAGGCAGGCAGAGAGAGAGAGAGAGAGAGGGAAGCAGGCTCCCTGCTGAGCAGAGAGCCCGATGCGGGCCTCGATCCCAGGACCCTGAGATCATGACCTGAGCCGAAGGCAGCGGCTTAACCCACTGAGCCACCCAGGCGCCCAGTTACTGGTTTTTTAAATTACAGAAATAGTATGCATGTTATGGAAAATCTGATATAGTACCAAATAAATTCAGAGATGAAAATCACTCATAATTCTGTTACCCAGGGAAAACCACTGACCCTTTGTTATTTTATCTTCTTACACATTTTCTTAGCATATATAAAGTCAACAAAATCCTTTGCAGATTTTTTTTTAAAAGACCCATATAGTCGTTCACAAGGGTGTTACAAAAAGGTGCAGTCTTTTTAGGAAGCAGTTTGGAAATACGTATCAGGAGTCATTACAGTGTTCTCTCTTGGGCCCAGTCATTCTCCTTGATAATGAGACTATACCCTGAAGAAATAATGTGAACCAAGTATTTCTGGTACAGAGGATATTCATGGGCCGTGTGGGGTGACTCAGCGGTTAAGCGTTTGACTCTTGATCTTAGCTCAGGGCTTGATCTCAGGGTTGTGAGTTTGAGTCCTGCGTGGGGCTCCATGCTGGTGTGTAGCTAAATAAATAAGATATTTATTATCATATTTAAAAGCGAAATTGCGGGGTGCCTGGGTGGCTCAGTGGGTTGGGCCGCTGCCTTCGGCTCAGGTCATGGTCTCAGGGTCCTGGGATCGAGCCCCGCATAGGGCTCTCTGCTCAGCAGGGAGCCTGCTTCCCCTTCTCTTCGCCTGCCTCTCTGCCTACTTGTGATCTCTCTCTCTGTTGAATGAATAAATAAAAAAATCTTTAAAAAAAAAAATAATAAAAATAAAAGCAAAATTGGAAAGGCATTAAAGAGTTAATGACACAGAACAGTGCACAGATAAATGTTTATTCTGAAAAGCGCCAAGCATACAGAAAAATAAAACGAATCAGACAGTAGTGAATACACTCAGCTAGCTTCAGTTGTTAATATTTTGCTTTTTCTTCCAGAGGAAGGGCCGCACTGATGACGTGATGCTTAAGGACGCATCCAAGTCCATCAGCTGCATTTGGTTCTGACTCTTCGTCTAGGAGCTGGCACACTACAGCTTGCCACCTGGTTTTGTAAATAAAGTTTTACTCCACACAGCTTTTTAGAGTTTTTACAACTCTTTTAAGATTTTTTTTTTTTTTTTTTTTTTTTTTTTTTTTTTTTTTGACAGAGACCACAAGTAGGCAGAGAGGCAGGCAGAGAGAGAGGGAAGCACGCTCCCTGCTGAGCAGAGAGCCCGATGCGGGACTCGATCCCAGGACCCTGAGATCACGACCTGAGCCGAAGACAGAGGCCTTAACCACTGAGCCACCCAGGCGCCCTAGTTTTTACAACTCTTTTTTTTTTTTTTTTTTTTTTTTTTTTAAGATTTTATTTACTTATCTGACAGACAGAGATCACAGGTAGGTAGAGAGGCAAGCAGAGAGAGAGGAGGAAGCAGGCTCCCCGCTGAGCACAGAGCCCGATGCGGGGCTCGATCCCAGGACCCTGGGATCGTGACCTGAGTGAAGGCAGAGGCTTTAACCCACTGAGCCACCCAGGCGCCCCTTTACAACTCTTTAACAGCAGACTTAGAGTTTAAACAGGGACCATATGGCGTATAAGGCCAAAAAAATTTACTGTCAATTACTTTACAGAGAACATTTTCCAACTCCCAATCTAGAACAATTGACCACTTTTTTTTTTTTTTTTTTTTTAAAGTCTGGGCCAGTTAAATTGTAGAATGTCCTGTATTCTGGATTCATGTGATTGTTTCTTCAGTTGGTGCTTGTTTTGTCTTGTTTAATTTTTATTATTTAGATTTGTTTCCTTAGTGGTATTTTTATTTTTTAATTTTTTGTCAATAGGGTTTTTTTTGTTTGTTTGTATTTTTGGTGGTTTTGTTTGTTTGTTTAATTATACATAGCAGGGTACCTGACTGGCTCAGTTGGAAGAGCCTGCGACTCTTCATCTTGTGAATTTGAGCCGCGTTGGAGGTAGACATCCTCTGTGTAGAGGTGACATCCATACATAAGAGATGATGTGAAATCTTTTTAAAAAAAACTTATATACAGAGGTGCCTGAGTGGCTCAGTTGGTTAAGCGTCTGCCTTTGGCTCAGGTAATGGTCCCAAGATCCTGGATTCAAGTCTTGGGCCAGGCTTCCTGCTCAGTAAGGAGCCTGCTTCCTCCTCTCTCTCTCTCTCTCTGCCTGCCTCTCCATCTACTTGAGATCTCTGTCAAATAAATAAATAAAATCTTAAAAAAAAAAAAAAGATTTTATTAAGAGAATGAGTAGAGTGGAGAGGCAGAGGGAGAAGCAGGCTCCCTGCAGAGTGAAAAGCCTGATGTGGGACTCGATCCCCAGACCCTGGGATCATGACCTTGAGCCAAAGGCAGACAGTTAACTAACCAACCCACCCAGATGTCCCAGGGTTGATTTTTTTTTTCAGTTGGGTTATTTCTTTTGTTGAATTTTTTAAGAATTTAAAAAAAAATTTTATTTATGTAAATTTTGTTAGTTAACATATAGTGCACTATTAGTTCCTGGAGTAGAATTCAGTGATACGTCACTGACATATAACATGCAGTGCTCATTCCAGCTGCTCTCTTTAATACCCATCACCCATCTAGCTCATCCCCCACTCGTCTCCTCTGTTTGTTCTCTATTGTTAAGAGTCACTTATGGTGGGGTGCCTGGGTAATTCAGATGGTTGGGCTTCTGCCATAGCTCAGGTCATGATCCCAGGGTCCTGGGATCGAGCCCCATATCAGGCTCCCAGCTCAGCGGTGGCGGGGTTGTGGGGGGTCTGCTTCTCCCTCTCCCCTTGCTTGTGCTCTCTTGGTCTCTCTCTCTCTCTCTCTCTCAAGTGAGTAAATAAAAACTCTTTTAAAAAAAAAGTCACTTATGGCTTGTTTCCTTCTCTTTTTTTTTTTTTTCTTTTCCCCCTTCCATATGTTTGTCTGTTTTCTTTCTTAAATTCCACATATAAATGAGATCATATGGTATTTGTCTTTCTCCGGCTGACTTATTTCACTTAGCAGAATATACTCTACCTCCGTCCACATCATTGCGTGTGGAAGAATGCATTCTTTTTGATGGCCAAATAATATTCCTTCGTGTGTGTGTGTGTGTGTGTGTGTGTGTGTGTGTGTGCGCGCGCGCGCGCGCGTGCGCACCACATCCTCTTAACACCCATCATCAGTTGATGGACATTTGGGTTCTCTCCATAGTTTGACATTGTCGATAATGCTGCTATAAGCATCGGGGTGCATGTCCCCCTTCAAATCTGTATTCTTGTGTCCTTTGGGGAAATACCTAGTAGTGCGGTTGCTAGATCATAGGTCATTTCTATTTTCAACGTTTTGAGGAACCTCTAAACTCTTCTCCAGAGTGGCTGCACCAGTTTGCATTCCCACCAACAGGGCAAGAGGGTTCCCCTTTCTTCACATCTTCCACCAACACCTCTTGTTGCTTCTGTGTTAATTTTAGCCATTCTGACAGTTGTGAGGTGGTATCTCATCGTGGTTTTGATTTGTATTTCCCTACTGATGAGTGATGTGGAGCATCTTTTCATGTGTCCGGTAGCCACCTGGATGTCTTTGGAAAAGTGTCTATTCATGTCTTCTGCCCATTTCTTAAGTGGATTCTTTGTTTTTTTTGGGTGTTGAGTTTGGTTACATTCTTTATAGATTTTGGATACTAACCCTTTATCATATGTGTCATTTGCAAATCCCTCCTCCCATTCTCTAGGTTGCCTTTTAGTTTTGTTGTTCCCTTCACTGCGTAGAAACTTTTCATCTTGATGGAGTTCCAAGTATTACTGTGGCTGAGGTCGGTGAGGTTTACGCTTATGTTCTCCTCTAGGATTTTGATGGTCCTTCATCCATTTTGAATTTATTTTTGTGTATGGTGTTAGAACGTGGTCCAGGGGCGTCTGGGTGGCTCAGTCCATTAAGTGTCTGCCTTCGGCTCAGGTCATGATCCCGGGATCCTGGGATCCAGCCTCGCATCAGGCTCCCTGGTCTGCTTCTCCCTCTCCCTCTGCTCTTCCCACCCTTGCTTGTGTTTACTCTGTCTCAGGATGTCTCTCAAATAAATAAAATCTTTAAAAGAAAGAAAGAAAGTAGTCCAGTTTCATTCTTCTGCCTGTTGATGTCTGGTTTTCCCAACACCCATTTGCTTAAGAGACTATCTTTTCTCCATTTGATATCCTTTCCTGCTTTGTCAAAGATTAGTTGACCATATAGTGTCGGTTGTTTTGTTTTTAAAGTTCCATGAAATCAGGGGCTCCTGGGTGGTTCAGTTGTTAGGCGTTTGCCTTCGGCTCAGGTCATGATCCCGGGGTCCTGGGATTGAGCCCTGCATCAGGCTCCCTGCTCAGCAGGAAGCCTGCTTCTCCGTCTCCCACTCCTCTGCTTGTGTTCCCTCTCTCTGTGTCTCTCTCTGTCAAATACATAAAAATCTTTAAAAAATTCCCTTGTAGTGTGTTGATAGCAAGGCTGCTGATCTGTTCTTTATCCCTGTAGTTCTCCCTTATCCAATAGTGTAACATAAAATGCAGTCATTCAGTACGTGTAAGTTTTTTTTTTTTTTTTTTTTTTTTTTTAAAGATTTTATTTATTTATTTGACAGAGAGAGATCACAAGCAGGCAGAGAGGCAGGCAGAGAGAGAGGAGGAAGCAGACTCCCTGCCGAGCAGAGGGCCCGATGCGGGGCTCGATCCCAGGACCCTGAGATCATGACCTGAGCCAAAGGCAGTGGCTTAACCCACTGAGCCACCCAGGCGCCCCAGTACGTGTAAGTTTTTGAGTCTGGCTTCTTTCACTTAGCTTAATTCACTTGAAGTTCATCCATGTTGTATGAGGGGATCGCTCATTTCTTCTTATGCTGAGCAGTCGTCCACTACATGGATGTACCAGTTTGTTCACCAGATGAAGGGCATTTGCATTGTTCCCAGTTTGGGGCAATTAGAGACTAAAGCCACTATAAACATTCACATGTTTTCGTGTGAGTACAAGATTTTATTTCTCTTGGGTGTGTAGAACTAAGAGTGGAATTGATGATTCATATGGTAATTCTATGTTTAACGTCTTGAGAAACTGCCAGACTGTCTTCTACTTTACCAGTCCACCAGCACTTTGTGTGGCTTCCAGTGTCTCCACATCCTTACCAGCAAGTGTTATTGTCTGTTAATTTAACCTTAGTGAGTAATAAATTGTATTTCACTTTGTTTTGATTTGCATTCTTTTTTTTTTTTTAAGATTTTATTTATTTATTTGACAGAGATCACAAGTAGGCAGAGAGGCAGGCAGAGAGAGGAGGAAGCAGGCTTCCTGCTGAGCAAAGAGCCCAATGCGGAACTTGATCCCAGGACCCTGGGATCAGGACCTGAGCCAAAGGCAGAGGCTTTAACCCACTGAGCCACCCAGCCGCCCCTGATTTGCATTCTTTTAAGAACTAATAATGTGTAGAGCCTCTCTTCATGTGCTTACCGGCCGTTTATATATGTTCTTCAGCAAAATGTCTTTATCATTTGTCCATTTTTAATTGATTTATCTTTTTGTTGTTAATCATAAGACTTCTCTTTAAAGGAGCGCCTGGGTGGCTCAGTCAGGCATCTGCCTTTGGCTTGGGTCATGATTGCAGGGTCCTGGGATAAGCCCCGCATTGGGCTCCCTGCTTAGCAGGGAGTCTGCTTCTCCCTGTGCTTCTCCTTCCTGCTCATGCTTGCTGTCACTCTTGCTCTATGTCTTTCTCAAATAAATAATCTTAAAAAAAAAAAAAAAAAGTTCTCTATAGGGTCTGAATACAAGTCGTTCATCAGATACATGGTTTGTAAAATTTTTCTCCTATTCCATGACTTGTGTTTTCACTCTCTTTGATGTGAAAAGTATCCTTCGAAGCGCAGGTTTTTAATTTTTATGAACTTTGGTGTATCTGGAGTTGTTCTGTTTTGTTTTGTTTTTTCACATGTGTTTTTCCTAATATAGTATTTAGGAAGCCATTGCCTAATCCAAAGCCATGAAGACTTATTGCTTAATTTGTAGTTTTAGCTATTACATTTAAAAGGTCCTGTAAGTTATTTTTTAAAAAATTTTTTAAAAAATTTTATTTATTTGACAGAGATTACAAGTAGGCAGAGAGGCAGGCAGAGAGAGAGAGAGGAGGAAGCAGGCTCCCCGCTGTGCAGAGAGCCCGATGCGGGGCTCAATCCCAGGACCCTGGGATCATGACCTGAGCCAAAGGCAGAGGCTTTAACCCACTGAGCCACCCAGGCACCCCTACCATAAGTCATTTTTGAGTCAGCTTTTGTGCATGATGTGAGGTAGGGGTTCAGCTTAATTCTTTTGCATGTGGAGACCCAGTTGTCCAGTACTATTTGTTAAAGACTTTCTTCATGGTCTTTTCACCCTTGTCAAAAATCAGTTGACCAGGGGCTCCTGGGTGGCTCAGTGGGTTAAAGCCTCTGCCTTCTGCTCGGGTCATGATCCCAGGGTCCTGAGATTGAGCCCTGCATTTGGCTCTCTGCTTGGCGGGGAGACTGCTCCCCCCTCCTCTCTCTGCCTGCCTCTCTGCCTGCTTGTGATCTATCTCTCTCTTTCTCTCTCTCCCCCCGTCAAATAAATAAATAAATAAATCTTTAAAAAAAAAAAAGTACCACAATGTCTTGATTGCTGTTGATTTGTTTTTTTGTTTGTTTGTTTGTTTTTTAAGATTTTATTTATTTATTTGACAGAGAGAGATCACAAGTAGTCAGAGAGGCAGGCAGAGAGAGAGGGAAGCAGGCTCCTCGCAGAGCAGAGAGCCCGATGCGGGGCTCGATCCCAGGACCCTGAGATCATGACCTGAGCCGAAGGCAGAGGCTTTAACCCACTGAGTCACCCAGGCGCCCCGCTGTTGATTTGTAATAGTAGCAGCAGTAGTAGTAATAAGTTGTAAAATTGGGACATGTGATTTCTTCAGCTTTGTTCTTTCTCAAGACTCTTTTGACTAGTCTGGGTCTCTTGCATTCCCAAATGAATTTTTAGGATGTAGAAATTTGCATTTCTACAAATAAGGCAGCAAGAATTTTGGTTGGGATTATGCCAAATATATAGATAATATTTGGGGAGTATTGCCACCTTAACAGTGTTAAGTGTACTGATCCATGAACATGGAATATCTTTCCATTTATTTATATCTTTTGTTTTTTTCAACAATGTTTTTAGTCTACAGGATATTAGTTTTACATAACTATTGTTAAATTATTCCTAAATATTTTATTCTTTTGGGTGGTATTGTAAATGGAGGTGTTAATTTCATTTTCTGAATGTTCATTTCTAATGTATAGAAATACAATTAAATTTTTGTATATTGATCTTGTCTCTTGTAGCCTTGCCGAATAAATTTCATAGTTAGAATAATTTTTCTGTGGATTCCTTAGTATTTTCTATATGCTACATCGTGTTGTCTGTGAATATGTATTTTCTTCCTTTCCAGTCTGGCAGTCTTGTTTATTTTTCCTTGATTGCTTTGGCTGGAACCCCTCGTACAATGTCGGATAGAAGTGGTGAGAGCAGACATCCTTGTCTTATTCCTGATCTTAGGAAGAAAGCTTTCAGTCTTTCACCATTAAGTACAATGTTAGCTGTGGATTTTTCATGGATACCCTTTATCGGGTTGAAGGAATTTCCCTCTATTCCCGGTTTGTTGAGTGTTTTTATCATGAAGAGGTGCTGGATTTTGTCAAATGCTTTTTTTTCTCCTCTGTCACTTGAGATGATCATGTGTTTATGGTCCCTTTATTTGTGTAATATGGCAGTACTGCATTGATTTTTCAGATAGTACACCAACTTTGCATTCCTGGTTGTAAATCCCACTTAGTTATGGTGTATAATCCTTTCTGTATGTTCCTGGTTAGGTTCCCTGGCATTTTGTTGAGATGATATGCTTTTTGAGAGAAAAAAAGCAGAATATTAAATTGTATAGTCTGATTGCACAGAATATAGGAATATTTTTTAAAGGAAAAATATTTCCACATTTGATTATCTTTGAGTAGTAGGATTATGAGTGACCAGTTTTTCTTTGGTATAGTTTGTTCTCTCTCTCTCTCTCTTTTTTTAAGATTTTGTTTGTTTATTTGACAGAGACACAGGGAGAGAGGGAACACAAGCAGGGGGAGTGGGAGAGGGAGTAGCAGGCTTCCCGCTGAGCAGGGAGCCTGATGTGGTCGATCCCAGGACCCTGAGCCAAAGGCAGAGGCTTAATGACTGAGCCACCCAGGTGCCCTTGGTATAGTTCTCTGTTAGTTTTATGTTCTCTCAAGGAACTTGATAATCCAGAGGAAAAGTTAACTTAGAGATGGCAATGCTGGTCCCACCAGGGTGTGAGGAGATGGGCAGCTTCACACACAGTTGGTGGGAGTTGAAATGGTAAAGTTTTTCTGGAGGGGATTTTGGCACAATGTGTCAGGACCCCAAAATTCTATATTTAGGAATATGTCATAAAGCATTAACTGGACACTGGGCCGCCTGGGTGGCTCAGGCAGCTAAGTGTCTGCCTTTGACTCAGGTCGTGATCCCAGGGTGTTGGGATCGAACCCCTGCATCGGGCTCCCTGCTCAGTGGGGATCCTGCTTCTCCGTCTCCCTCTGCCTGCAGCTCCATATGCTTATGCTTGTTTGCTCACTCACTCTCTGTATCAAATAAATAAATCTTTTTTTTTTTAAAGGAATTATTGGACACCTATGCCAAAGATGTATGTTTGCAATGTTGAGCAGCTTAAATATCCATCGGTAGGGTACAGAGCAGAGTGAATAATGATTATTATTACTTGGGTTTTAAATTATATATGTTTAGATATGTGCACTTTTAAAAATTAAGAAGGGTGTTTACCACACTGGGAAGATTGGAGGTGTCTTCCAGTGGTAGGGTTCCTTAGGGAAGCTTTCCCTTTAACTTCTCTCTGTTCCACTTTGCTCATTTAAAAAATACCTTCTGTGTTCAGTGCTGGGAACTGGCAGAGTTCACTTCCTCTGGGGAGATGGTGGAAGTAGGTTGTCCTGCCCAGGAGCAGTAATTTGGAGGGGCAGGTGACAGTATTAGCTAGATTTGTCCTCTGGATGCCCCATCCCAACCCACAAGGGTTGGTATCTCTGTGAGTAGCAGAGGCTTTGTGCCCCCATGCTTCATTACAGGCCCCAGATTTCCCATGCCTCCTGCATGTTAACACAGGCCTTCTCCCTGACAGTTGTCTGGGAATAGCAGATAGAAGCCCACTGCCCATTGTGGGTAAGAAGAGAATTGCGAGAATGTGACCGGGGCACTGAAACATCTGATATTTGTTCGGCCTTATTTTTAGGAAGCACGGATATAGTCTTTCCTTTAACTTAAACAAAAAAATTGTAACTTAAACAAAAAAACTGAAACAATTCGTGCCCGCCTCGCAAGGTTCAGAGGTCTTTCCCAGCTACCTCCTGGAGCAGATTTCGTTTTCACGCCTCGGTGCCAGCATTAGGATTGGCATCTGAACTGACTCCTCCTGGTAGGAGGTGTTTCCATTCAGGCAAGCCCACTACCGACCTTTGTCAGATGTCCTCCCAGCCTTCCTGTTCCTCAGGGCTCCAGTTCATTTGTCTTCTCTTCTAGGTACTGCTTCTCCGAGATGGCCCCAGTGTGTGCAGTGGTTGGAGGAATCTTGGCCCAGGAAATTGTGAAGGTAAAGAGACCCTTTGGAGCCGAAGATCGTTGCTCCACCGTGACCTTGTCCGTGCGCCAACTGGGAGAACCCACGGCCGCCTCAGAGGGCTGCCTGGTTTCCCTGACCCCAGTCATTCTCATTTCGTGCCCTACCTTTTTCCCTTCTTCGCCTCTGCACCCTGTCCTGTTCTGTCCAGCCCATGCAGATGAGCATACGGCAGGTGATCTCTGCGCGTCTACTCTGTGCCGATACCAGAACTGGGCACGGTGTCCTTCCAGTCCTGCCTGCAGACTCTCCCCGGACTATAGTCATGAGCTCTGTGGTGCTTATGGGATGTGCCGTGTGTTCTGCTTCTCGCAGCTCTGTGAAATGGATACTGTCATGATCGCCATTTAAAGGGGGGGACACTGAGGCCTGGAGATGGGTGCCAAAACCTGTGCTCTTAACTCCTACTTCATGTGGTTTTTCTCTGTCCGCAGCTGCGGCATCAGAGCTCCCTCCCGTTGATGCACACAGCCAGGGCGTGAGTTCAGAAGGGACACCCAGTACCAGTGGGGCATGTGTACTGTCCCAGCAGCCCCACAAGGCTCCAGAGAGGGTGACCTCTGACTACATTAGGTTTGGTGTCATCGTCCCTCTCAGAAGCAAAATATTTCACTTGGGCTCACGTAACCAATAACAAGCACGGCCAGCCTTTTGAATCTCTTCTGGAACATTTTGGTCGTCAGAATTATAGCATGTCCCCAGATACTTTCTTTGGGGCTTTGATATTTGCCTAAAGACACTCAGTCTGTCTTTCGTAGGTTCTCGACTGCTTTGTTAGATTTGCGATGATGGTTTGTCCTTTTCTTTCATGGAGCAGAGTCGTGCCTAGTTAAGTGATTTTCCATGCTCATTTATATGATGTGTTTGAGTTCACGGGGACTTTGGAGATCCAGCTCTCACTACTCTGTCTTGAAGTCAGTAAATTTGCTCTGGAGACATTTGACTCAATTTGATAGTCCTCCCTTCCCTAAGGCTCTTTTCTCTCTCTCTGTGTGTTTCCTGATCCTTTCTCTGGACCAAATTCTCTCCCTAAATCCGGCTTTCTATGTCCTAGGGAATAGGGACTAGAGCCCCAGGGAGATTCAGAGAGAGAAGAAGAGAGGGATGCGATGGCCACACCTGTTTCCTTGCTCATGCCTTCTGCTTAGTTCAGACTGCTGTGAAAATCCTGTGCCCAGTCTGAGGAGTCCGCTGTGGCTGCTCAGGAGACTGTGGAAAAGGCCGCCTATGGACAGACTCAGGAGGAAGGAGCGCCATGATGGGAGAGTCATAAGGGAACATACTCATTTTTGTAGCCTGCAGTGACAAAAACAGTAACAGTGCTTGCTGAAATGCCTACCCTGTATTCTTCACAAGGATACACTTGTGTTTTCCTCACAAGAGCCCTCTGAGGTAGGACTTCTGTGAGCACCCGCTACATAAAGGGAGAGCAAAGGTGCAGACAAGTGCCGGAACCGGGATCTGAGCCCAGGCAGTCTGGTTTCTGGGGCTGTGCCCTTCGCCGTTCGGCCCTCGTGCTTCAGGCACTGTCTGCATGGACCTGGGCACTATCTCTGTGCCTTCAGCCTCACATTGTACATCTCACCAAGAAGCTGCTGCCTGCGATTTTCATGTGGGATGGAGATTAAGGGTCAGAGCGGCTGGCCTTGACCCCATTGTTTGCGGTGGCTTCCCTGTGTCCCAGTCCTAACCTCTAATGCGGCCCCCTCCTTCCTGCCTGCTGGGGACAGCTGTTACCCGCATCTTGTTTCTGTTTATCCCAGACAGCCAGAGGACTCTGCATTCTTGGTTGCTGGGTGTGTTTGGAATCTCCCCCTACCCCCATCTTGCTTGGGAAGCACTTTACCTTTTGCCCCATGTTCACCCCATGGCCTGGTGTCTTGTCCCCACCACCCCCGCCCCTTACTGAACACGATTCAGCCTTCAGCCAGCTGGCACCAGGGTCCCACAGTCTGAAGGCCGCAGGACCCTCCCCCTCTCCTGAGGACCATCTGACCATCCGTAACAAGTAAACTAGGGCACGGAGGGCAAACGTAACTCCCTTCCCTCCGAATCCTCTTGGTTTTCCTCCTTCCATCATTCCAAACACCACATACTCCATCCATATCCCCTGTCCTGTCATGCTTCCTTAGGTGTCAGTCCTCCTTTTGTCTCCCACTGTCCCCGCTAGGCCTCCAGTCTGCCGTATAGCGCGGACGGTGGGGGCGGCGGCCTTACTGGCTTCCACTGTGTCATGTCCTGTAACTTGAGTTCTAGGATCTAGGAGTTCCGACTGTGGGCTCTTGGGCCCTTCCACCTGGCTGGGTGCTTGGGGTCCTCAGATTGTGGTAAGGGACCCTTGGCTCCTGGTGGTCATGGCAGCTTGCACTTTTGGAGAATTTGTCATGTCCCAGACACATCACAAGCTCGATCGCACCTCATGTTCACCAAAAACTGTAGCAGGCATGTGCTGTTGATTTGCCTTTTTGCATGTGAGCCCAGAGAAGCGGGCCTCTGTCTTAACCGTGCCTTAGAAGCCTCAGTACCTGCTAGGATACTGGGCACAGAGGAGATGCTCTAGAAGTTTTCCATGGACGGATGGATGAATAACACTTGAAGGAGGTGTAATTGCTCCCGTTTTACAGAGGAAGAAACAGGTTGAGATTGGTACTCGATTCAAAGCGAAGTTCAGGGTGTTTGGAGTGCATTCCTAACCTTGTGGAAGCGGTCCTGCCCCGTGAATGACAGGCCTTTGAATCCTGCCCAGTGGCGCGCTTGGGCAACGTCCTCGTCTTTAAATGGCAGCCCTTTTTGAGTTAAGAACCTCTTAGAAAACTCACTGACACCCATGAGTCCTTTCTCCAGTACACACATGTACACACATGATTCAGCACGTGATTTCAGGAGGCCTAGCTGCACCTTTAAAGTGCCCTGTGCTTCTGTTAACCCCACAAGTTAGTCACCATTTCCAGGCTAAATAGCACCTCTAAGGTTCTCTAGATCCCAGCCCCGGCCTGTTGTGCAGACAAAGGCAGGCAGCATGTCTCCTTCTGGAAGATCCGCGCCTGGCTCTTCCAGTGTGTCCCGCAGCTGATGGCGCCCCGCCGTCCTCATTCGGACAGCCATGCGCAGTTACCCCTGCTGCTCGCCCGGCGCTGCTCCAGGTGGGGCGTCGTTTCACATGGCTCAGGAGCAGCATCTCTCTTAATGCCGAGGACAGTACGTGTGCTGTTTTCATTTCACACGGGGAAAATGAGGTTCAGAGAGGCTAAACGATCTGTCCAGAGACACACAAGTGATCGGGGACAGCGCAGAGACGTGGCAGTCACGGTCGTGGCTTAGACACGGTCGTGGCTTAGACGTAGCCAGTGACCCCCTGGGGAGCAAAACCAGCCTCTGTTGAAGACTGCTGCCAAGTTCTAGAAGATCTGGTTTTTGAGGGCTTTTTCTTTTTTCTTTTTCTTTTTTTTGAAAGCATCTGAGCTGAAGCCTCGTCTTGTTTTTCTTCCCAGGCCCTGTCTCAGAGGGACCCTCCTCACAACAACTTCTTCTTTTTTGATGGCATGAAGGGCAGTGGGATTGTGGAGTGCCTCGGCCCCAAGTGAACCCAAGACTTGGCCACCCTGGAGATACTGACCTGCAGCCTGACCGCATGTGCGCCCTGTCCCCTCCCCCCGACGAAGGCTGCTCCAGTCTGGGGGAAAGTGAGGCCACTGGACTAGTACAAACCATTTCCCGCAAGCAATGACCTTGTCCAGATGTGCGACTTCCATGCACCAGCAGCTGCTCAGCAAGGGGCTTAGGAACCGGTGTCTCCATCCCACACCGTCGAGGGCTGCGTGCTGGCGTCACCTGTACGCCCCCTCTGACGCATCCCCCTGTCCTGGGGCCGCCACGGCATCGCCAGCCCTCCGAGCTTCGGCAGGAGACGCCTGCCAGGGATAGGCACGCCTTGTTGCTTGCGATCCTCTCGCCACCTCCGTGGACTCACTCCTGCCTGATGTCATGCGGAGAAGAGCATGACTCCAGGTGGGGAACGAGGTCGGGCCGGGTGAAACACTAGCGGAGCTGCCGTTCCACATGCAGACAGGTGCCCCAGAGAGGGAAAGACAGGGCAAGTGGAATGTGTTTCCTCCAGAGTTTGAGATCCTGAAAAACAACAGGTGGTCTCTGGTGTGCTGTTCTTGAGTTTTAGTTCAGGATTAGTTGGGTTTCAGCCTGGATTTTGGAAGAGAGGAAATGTTACCAGAGTTCCTTGGGCATTAGGGAACTCTGGTAATATTCACTTGCAAAGTGAGTATTAGCGGGAAGACTTGTTTTAAAAAGGCAGATTCCAGGGTGTCACCTCCTGAGGATTCTGAGGTATCGGGGCCCCAGCTAGGACATAGGATCCTGTCTTACCAGAGCCCCGTCCACCCCCCATCCCTGACGCAACTCAGATCCTCCTGGAGCCCATTGCTTTCGAGGGCTGTCAGTCCTTCCTTTACCCCCCGAATTGCAGCTGTTTGTGTATTTTTTTATATTTTCTACGTTTCCTTGGTTCTTTAAGAAGGAATGATAGAAATAAAGTTATTTGCTTTAGGATTTGTTTATTTATTTTTCCACATTATAAGCGCCTTCCGGTGACAAGGGAGTGATCCTATCAGTAGCCTTTTCTAACCTAAAGAAAAAGCACTGGAGGCTTCAGTGTGACGCAGAGACTCCTCCCCTTCGTCACCATTCCTCCCACTGTTTTTCTGGGTAATGCAGCAAGAGTAAGGTGGCTCAAATTCTAGAGTGCATAGAAGCTTCTTGTTCCAACTGTTTTGTGACTAATTCAATAGTGGCTATTCTCGGTGACAAGAGTTAAATTAATGGGAAAGAAGTAAAAGATGCGATACTGATGCTGCCTTCCGTGGGGATCCCCTGTGCAGCAGGCCCTGTGCACGGTCCGAGTGGGCAGGGGCTCCATATGAGAGCTAAGTGACACTTCAGTCATGTGCCACAAGTCCCACGGCTGGCAGGGGCCAAAGCCTTCACTGGTTCGGGGTGGCGGGTTTGTCTTTGAGTTGACCACCTGCGCGTGCTCCAGCTCCCACCATCGTCCTGGGGTTTCTCTTGTAAAATTGTGTGAGCTGTGAGTCTGGCCAGTTCGAACAAACTCCCCTCCTTTCCTATTTCATTCCTGCTGCAGAAGAAAAGAAAAGAAAAAAAAAAAAATAGGTCTCCACAGGAATGAGGCACTTAATTCCCTGACCCTCCCTCGGTCCCCTCTCCTCCTCCCTGGGTGAAGCTAGGACTGTGTTTCTGGAGGGGCCCCTTTCCTGACCCCGTCAGTGTCAACTAAGGGGCACCAAGGGCAGTGTTTTTAGCAATTCATGACTCTCACCCTGTCTTTGACAGATGGAGCCGACACCCTTTTACTTTGCAGTGTGGGGCCTTGGTCACAAGGGGGAGCAGGTGGGTCTGGATGGATAAAAACAAAATTGTCATCACAGAATCTTCCCAGAAGCTTCTCAAACTTTTCCACCCCTGTACCTTTCATGGCAGAAATCGAGTCATCGGAAAAGACCCCTTGGGAATCGGTGGGCGCTGGAAGCTGCCAGCCCCAGGTGAGAACGGCCTTTATTCTCATTTCTTCAAATTTCATTTTCTCCCATGTTACACGTTCGTATTATCATAAAAATAGATTTCGCCGAGTCTCCAGGAAGAGCACAGTGATGGTCCTGTGGTTTCTCATACCTCCAGGAGATTCGTAGCTACTTGGGAAGGAGGATCTAATCTGTGAAGGTCACAAATATTTTCGGGAAGCTCGAGTTTCCAAATGAGAAGAAGGGGGCTGTCTTTGGGGCTGCCAGGTTTCTCTGCTCCGTACCCCACTTCTGTTGTCTGAGGGTGATATCTAGTAGCCAGACCCTGTTAAGTCGAAGCCTCAAAACATTCTAGTGCAATAGGTGCTACTCGAAAAAAAGAAAAAAAACATGCAAAGGTTAACATTACAACGTTAAAAAGCTCTCGGTCCCATCAGAGCCCCATGTCCCGCAGTTTCCCTTTGCAGTGTAGATGCTTGTCAGTTTCTTGCGTATGTTTTGGTGAATACAAACGTGTGTGTCTGTTGAGGTATGTCCTGGTTGCCCTTTGTAGATGGAAGAATGGAGGCTTAGGTTGGAGTTGGCAAGTCAAAAGAGTTTAATAATAGCTAACACTTTTGCTCGCATGCCTGCCTGGCCCCTTTCAGAATGCCTGTAGTTCAGCTAAATTGTTTGAGCCCTCACAGCAGCCCCGTGCGGGTCGACGCTGCTGTCGTGCTCACACTGCAGAAAAGGGAACAGCCTGCCCCAACAAGGAAGGGGCAGGATGTGGGCGGATGGGGAGGCTTCTCCACAAGACACTCAGTGGACATTTACTTAGCGGCACCCGTACTTGTCAGACTCGCGCTTTACCTTCCCAAGGTTCTGAGATCTAGTAGTCGCCACTGAAAACCTAGCAGGCAGGACCGGGTGGCTCACGTGTGGACGGAGGGCCTCCAGCTGGATGCAGAAGGACAGGTAGATTTAGTTTTTAAGCTCATAGTGAAACGTCCAAGTAATACACACATATAGGGGTGAAAAGATCCCTCCCTCCCCGCTGCCTCATAGGGCCTGGCAGCTCAACGTCGGCCACGTAGCGGGAGCAGCTGACTTCCTAGCTAAACGCAGGATTTTGGGGAGAAATGTGAGATGCTTTTTGGATATGTTAGCTGTATCCACTTTCATACATACCTCCCAGAGCTCACTCTTGGCATAGTTTGACAGTGAGTCTTCCCAGACTGTCAGGTTTAAGCCCAGACCATACGACTTGCTATGCAACCTTGGGCAAGACCTTTTTGTGCCTCCGTTGCCCCATGTGTGAAACGGGGTAATCGCAGTACACTGCTCTGTTAATGTGGGGGTCGAACGAATACATTCTTTGAGGAGAAGTTGCTCCGTGTTAGCTGCTATTATGCATAACTTTCTCTGCAAATTGCCTTTTCTCACTGTGTCTTGGAGATCCTTGTCAGTGCATTGGACATTGAATTCCAAAACCACAGATGAACCCGTAAGCTGTTTGATCAGTCTGCTGTTGAGTGACATTGGGCTGGTTCCCTTTGCACACCCTTGGGAAAGACACCCCAAAGCCTGAGGCCACGGTTATGTACAGAGTGTATAAATGCACTTGATGTTGCTTCCTTCCAAAAGACTGGCGTGGTAGCATTTTTACATATCCTTTGTTGTTTGGATAGATAATAGGTGTGCGTAGTGCAGAATTGAGAGGTTTACAAAGACATGCAGTCGTAGTTTTTAAGGATGGAAGACGCAACATGAACAATGAAAAGTAAATCTCTCCCTTCCAGAAGCAACCATTGCAGAGTGGAATTACTGGAGGCGGCTGAGGAGTGCCGGTCAAGTTGGGATTAGTTTGCTGGGGGGCGGGGGGGCATGGTTTGCCAGGGGCAGAGGTTCAGCTCTGGACCTCATTTGCCAGGTGCTCTGAGCATCTGCTTTGCTAAGCCAGGGAGCCACTCAGCATCTTGGTTCCAAGAGAGAAGGCCAGCAGAGATGACTTTACATGTTTCCTTTCCCCCTGGAAGAACTAATCCTTCTCTTGTTTTATCAGAGTCCTGTGGACTTTGCAAATAAAATATGGCCGTCACTGAGTAGGACTGTCCCCGGGTCTCTGGCTCTTTCCATCTACCCTGTGTAGCAGAGTAGGGTTCTCCACTTTCAACCCTAAAAAATAATAGGTTTAGGGACACCTGGGTGGCTCAATGGGTTAAGCCTCTGCCTTCGGCTCAGGTCCTGATCCTCAGGGTCCTGGGACCAAGTCCCACATTGGGCTCTCTGCTCGGTGGGGAGCCTAAAAAAAAATAATAGGTTTAGGTCTATCAAAATACAGAAGCTCTGTTTCTGGTGTGGTGGAGTAAATTTCTAACAGACGACCATCCCCACCCCTCCGCAAATAAACTATATATTCTAGACAAAATGCCAAAAACAAAAAACCCCGAAAAAAACCCGAAACTACTGGAAGGCTCTGGAGAGTGCTCGAAAGCAGGTGGATTCTGGGGAGAGGGTGAGTTGAAAGTTGCAAGAAGAGCTCATCACAGGGTGAGTTTTCTGGTGTGTGTTCATTTCTGGTGTGTGCACCCCGAGGGCGGGCTGCAGTCCTGGCATAGCCGGGCAGCCAAGACTCAGGTAGAAAACCAGCTGTCTTCTTGGCCTGAAGAACCAGAGGACAGAGCCTAGAGGAACCACAGCAACTGGAAAGGAGAGTGCCAGGGAGGTTCCCTTCCCCCAAGTGACCTGTATAAATTCAGCCCAAGTCTCTTGCTGACCACCAGGCTGTGGATCTGTGGGGCCGACTCCGAGCAGGGCTGAAGCGATCCAGATTTACACCATCACCCCCTATGGTAAGCTGAGTCTAGCAAGTACAAATATCCCTACAGCAAGACCTTTCACATTTCTTTGGAGGAATATAACAGAATCCAGAACATCTACAACATTAACATACATCTGGACACAAGGCAGAATTACCTAATACACATAGAATTAGGGAAACGTGACTCATTCTCAAGGGAAGAGACAAGAAGACCAAGAGAACCCAAGTGTTAGGGTTCTCAGTGGGTAGAGCATGCGACTCCCGACCTCGGGATCGTGAGTTCAAGCCCCATGTTGGGCGTGGAGCCTACGTTAACAACAACAACAAAAAACCAAGTGCTGGAGTTAGCAGGCAAGGCCTCTAAAGCAGTTATTACAACTGTGCTTATTGAGGTAAAAGTGTAATGTTGAAAAATAGGAAATCTCAGCAGAGAAATAGAAAAATGTTAAAGAACAAAATGGATGTTCTGACACTGACAATACAGTATCTGTGATTCTAAAGATCCACTGGTAGACCTAATAGAATGGGGATGAGAGACTCCCTGCGCGGGAAATATATTAATGGGAATTATCCAGTCTCAAAAAGAGACAAAGATTTTTCAAATAAAGTCTTGAAAGCAGCTGACAGAAACAACACATTACAAGCAGGGCAACCATGATTCAAGAAAACGACCCCAGAATTTTATAACCAGTGAAAACAAGTATTTTCAGATAGAAGAAGACTAAGAGAATTTGTCACTGGCGGAAAGACACTACACAAAATGCTAATGGGAGTTCTTCAGGTGTTGGGGACATTATCCCAGGAGAAACTTGGAACTCAGGCTGATTGCTTGGAACTCAGGAAAGATTGCTAAAGACTATCTAGCTGCTTCGTTTCTTTGAAATGTATATGATTTTAAAGCAAAAGTTATGGGTTGCCTGGGTGGCTCAGTCAGTTAAGTGTCTGCCTTCAGCTCAGGTCATGATCTCAGGGTCCTGGGATCGAGCCCTTGCATCGGGCTCTCTGCTCAGCAGGGAGCCTGCTTCCCCCCTCTCTCTGCCTGCCTCTGCCCACTTGTGACCTCTATCATATAAATAAATAAAATCTTAAAAAAAAAAAAAGTTATGGACGCCTGGGTGGCTCAGCCGCTGCCTTCCACTCGGGTCATGATCCCAGAATCCTGGGATCGAGTCCCACATTGGGCTCCTTGTTCAGCGGGGCGCCTGCTTCTCTCTCTGCCTCTGCCTGCTTGTGCTCGCTCGCTCTCTCTGACAAATAAATAAAATCTTAAAAAAAGTTATGCCATTGCCATGAGGGGTTTGTGAGTGGAGATGTAAGCCGTGTGACAACGACAGCACAAAACAGTGGGAGGAGTGGCAAGGACTTGTGGCCTGAACAGTGGCGGATTCCGCTGGAAGTGAAATGACACCCTACAGACTCCAGACAGACCGAGAAAGAGCGCACCTGCGGGGCGTCGTCCCAGAGCAGTACTAGAGACCGAACTGCGGAGAGCGAAATCTCAAAAAGAACTGGAAAAAGGTATTCAAATAATCCAGGAGAAGGCAGGAGAGCGGAAACCGGAACGAAAAGGGAAAACAATAAAATCGATAGACCTAACTCCACCATATTAGTGATTCCTGGAAAGGGGAAGCCCTAGGTTGCCCACGTGGGAAGCATTCTTTGCCCAGGAGCAGCCAGACAGATGGCTGGGGGTGAACGCCCCTACCCTTGGCCTCTGTGCACAGCGTTTAAGTCCCGACGGAAAATACAGAGAATGATATAGTAACACCCAGGTACCCGCCACCATTTTGCCACCCGCTTTTTTTTTTTTTTTTTTTTTCCTCCCTGTTACTTGTTATTTATGGGTAGAGTTCTAGTTCATTCCGGCTACCCCTGTCGATTATTCTGTTGCATGCCTAGAGTAGACTTGAGACCCTTTCAACTGCTGCTGGAGACGACGTAGAGTTGTTTTCTCGAGTTGCCAACCTTTGGACACTCGTGCCCATGCATTTCTAAGGGAGGGCGCCCAGGAAGCCAGTTGCTGGCACAGATAATGCCCACCTCCTGCTTACAAGCTTTTGCCAGATTCCTTTCCAAAGTGATCTTGCCCGCTTACCCCGATCCTTTAGAAGGGTCATAGCTTGAGGTGCTCTCTGTCCAGGAGGGTGGCGGGAGGGTGGCGTCAAGGGCAGCCTGATGGCTGACACGTGCCCCAGGACTCCTGCTGGTGCTTCTTTAGAAGTCCTAGGTCATTCATTCATTCCCCAAACATGGAGCTTCCGGGATATTCTTTATCCAGCGGGGATAAAGTGACGATAAAGCACCAGAGAAACCCACCCCCTGACTTCGGAGGCCCTGGCTGACTCCACTAGTCGGGTGTGGGACTCTTGGCCTCAGGCTTGCAAGTTCGAAACCCACGTGGGGTGCGGAGATGACTCGAACTCTTAAGACAAAATGAAACTCTGCTCTTCTAGGGCTTTGCTTTTACGGGGAGTTGCATGGAGATGCATGGAGGCCGGGTGTATACAGTGGCACCCGTGCTCCTCAGCCTCCCGTTGGATACAGCTGGAGAGCCTGATGGGCTCTGTGGGTGGACTGCCTCTCCCACCTCCCACCTCGTCCCAGAGAGGGGTCACGGAGGCTTGGACCAGACCACGCCATGGGGAAAGAAAGCAGAAAGAGTATCCACTGTTCCAATCTGATTTTATTGAAAAGGAAACATACAAAAATCATGTACAAAAAAAATTAACCAAACATGTACAGAAAATTCATTCCGGTATCTACAGCAGCGCATATACAGTATTTTACAGGCTGGGCCATCCCTCCCCGCTCCCAGACTCCTCCCTCTTCTGCGATTTCCCCCCCTCCCTGACTCCCCGTCTTCCCCCCAGCGCTTCGCCCTGGGGACTAAGGCTGGGGCGGTTTCCGCCAAAATATCCCACCCCCCAAATGAATGCCAGTGGTCACACGTGCTCTCTCTAAACCTATGCAATGGGATTGATGGGGGCGGGGAGTGGTCACGGGCAGAGCACAGGATTCACAGTCTGGGCCCCTCCTGGCCACCCCCAGATGAAGGTGAGGCAGGCATGCCCACCACCCGCCGGCTGGCGCAGGGAAGATGGCTGGGCGCTGGGCTGGGGCAGCCATCAGACCCACCCCATTCTCTGGCTCCAGGAGGCTAGTGGTCACGTTTGGCTCATTTGCTCTTCACGGGCCCCCTCCCCAGGAGGAGGGGGGGAAGCACCAGGGGCCTGAGGCTAGGCCCAAAGTGAAGGAGCACTGGGAGGGAGGTTCCCCCCCGCCCCCAGTGTCACCCCTGCAGCTGGAACGGGCAGCCAGCACCAGCAGCCTTTCCTGAGATGGTGGTGGGCGGCAGAGGCGGGTGGCTCCGTCCCCACCCTCTCCGTCACCGCTGCCTTCAGACGCTGAGTCCGTCAGCCCTCTCTCCCCTGGCTTCCCAGCCAGGGACCCAGGAGTCCACATCTCCATCAGTGTCCCCAGGCTAGGCCGGGACTGGGGCTGGAGTGGCGGCCCTGGCCCGCCCCTGGGACAGGCAGGGCTGGTAGTCCAGTATGCTACATGGTGCAGAAAAAGTCCCCCGCGCTGGCCAGGGCATCAGGAGGTGGGAGGGTCCTGCCCCCCAAGTCCCTGACGTCCACCGGGCGGGTGCAGGCACCTAATTGGGCTCCATCTCTGGGGCTCCACGGCCCCTGGGTAAGGGCAGGAGTCCCATGATGAGATTGTACAGGACCCTCCAGGGGGAGGGGCGGTGTCGCTGCTGCTCCTCTTGTCTCTAGGGAGAGGGAAAAGAGGAAGTTAGAGTGGGCTTCCGACAGGGGGACAGGGGCGTGTGGGTGATTGGGCCCAAGGGCCAGGATGAGGGAGGCAGTTTCCTAAGGGTGAGCTACCAGCCCTCAGCGGTGGGCCCTACCATTGCTGACTGGGTCCATATCCCCGCTCCTCCCCCCACCAGGGTCCAAGTCAGTCACCTCAAGGGAGGACAGCGTCCTCCTCTAGAACAGAATAGGATGGACGGCAAGGTCGCAGACCCAGTGTCCTCAGCACAGTGCCTGAGCCCAGCAAGTGCTCCTCTAGTCTCTGGACCAAAATCAGCCAGGGCTGGGGGGTGGCAGGATTGGGGGGTGGCTGGATGGCAGACTGTCCTGCCCTCCCCTCAAAGGTTGGGAAGTGACAGAGAAGGGAGCAGGGAGCCTATAGTCTCAGTGATTCTAGAACGATCTGTGGAAGGACAAGCCCTGGGAACAACAGTTCACCTTCTGTGCTGAGGCTGCACGGAAATCTGTGCAGACAAAGCTAACCCCTGCCCTCTTTCCAGCAACGGGATGAAGGCTTGCGGTGGCCTCTAGAACCCTCTCAGTTCCACATTGCTAGGCAAGTGAGAAAGAAGGAAGCCACATGGAAGAAAAGACTCCCACCCCCCCCCCCACCCCTGCCCAGTACAAAGGAAAGGTAAGCTGTAGCTCTCTCCCATTCCCTATCCTGAGTGCAGGGCCAGGCCCACTGCTAACAGGCAGAGCTCCCCTGGTCTCATCCCCCTGAAAGGATGGAAAGCTCCTCTGACTGATGAGAACAAAGTCAGATAAACCATCCTTATGAACCTAGTGGGTGCCAGGCTGTGGGACGCCCTGTACCAATCCCCACCCTCTCCTTACTCCCCACCAACTCTCGAAGCTGGGAGGTAGCAAAGGAGGCATGTCAGAATGGCATCAGCTGGAAAGCCTGCCAATGTTTCACTGCTTTGGGGTGCTGCCCAGCACAGTCATCTCTGGGAGCAATTAGCAATCACCGGGTAAAGCCCAGCAGCCACGTCTGTACTGTGGGGTACACACAAGTGCACCGAAAATGTGTATCCTCAGGAAGAAACCAAAACCAACCAAACAAACAAAAAACAAGCCAATGAAAATTGAAGCATTTTTTTTAAAATCCTAAATATCCATCAATGAGAAAATGAACAAGAATACTGTATGTTGATCCAACAGAACGCTACAGAAACAGCGAAAACGCTTTGCCCACACGGATCAGTCTCAAAGCTAATACAGGAGGGGGAAAGTTTGGAGAGAAACACATCATATCTCGTATATGAAGCCCAAAAACATTCCGCCAACCTAAGCATTGTTTGTGGCCTGATCACTAGTCTGTAGCGGGATCAACACCTGCGGAGTCATGGGACACGCCAACTTGAGAGGTTTCCTTTGGAAAGGAGAAGAGGGTGGGGGGGGGGAGCGAGGGGCTTGACAACATCCGGGTTTTGTTTTTCTTTCAATAAGCAAGCAGCGCGGTGTAATGTTCAGATTGGACAGAGCTGGGTGCTCGGCGCCCTGATATTTGTTATTCTCTGTTCTACGCCATAAGCTCCCAAGATTTTGTCTTAATCAGAGGCCGAGCCGCGGGCTTGGGGGCGGGGACTCCCGCGGGGGCGGGGCTCCACGGCCCGCCCCGCCCCGGGCCGCCCGGGAAGCTGTGTGGCGCGCTGCCGTCCGCGCGCGCCGGCGGGTGGGAGGGGCGGGCGCGGCCGCGCCGCCGCTGCTGACTCACCGGCTATAAATAGCCCGGGATATATGAGCCGCTCCGCCGAGCGCCGCCCTCAGACCCCGCGGCCGCGGGCCGCGGGCGCGCAGCTGCGCTCGAGGCGGTCCCGGCCCTGGCCCGGCCCGTGCCAGCCGCCGCGGCGCGGGCCCTTCGGCAGGTCCGCTGGCCCGCCGCCCCTCCCACCTGCCTGTCCCCAGCGCGACCCCGCCGCGCCGGGCAGCAGCTGCAGCACATCTGGCGGGGCCCGCCCGCAGCCCCCTCCGGGGCGGGAAGTCCCACCTGCCGTCTACCCCGCCCCCAGCACTCACCCGCCGCTCGTACAGCGCGTTGAGGTCGTCCGCCATCCTCCGCAGCTGGGCCCCGATCTCCCGGGCCCACTGCTCCTCCTCCCCCCGGACTCCCGGGGCTGCCTGGGTGGGGCCGCCCGCCAGGGCCCCCGGGGCACTGGGCACCGGCGATTCCAGGTGCGGCTCCGCCGGCGAGAGTGAGGGCTGAGGACCTGGGAAAAGCCGGGGAGGGGGGGGCGTGGTCAGCACCCACCACCCCTGTCGGGCCTGAGGCGCCCCCGAGGGACCAATTAGCCAGCCAGGGCCCGCTTCTCCCTTTTCCAGCCTCCCAATTTCCTTTCTGCTCCCCGCCTCATTTCTAGCGATTCTGTTTTTCCCTTCCAAAAGCCAGGTTCCTCGGCTTCCGCTCCCCAGGCGCCAGAAAGCAAGAGGATGTCCTGGGGAGGCCTCTCTCGGGGTTACCTGGCTAGCCAGCTTACCCCCCTCCCCCACTGCCCGTGTTAGTCTGGAAGTCTCCCTCTTATCCGACCCAACTATTCCAAAACGGGACCAAATTTTGCCTGTTCCACTTAACAGATGGAGAAACTGAGGCCCACCCTAAGAAGTGGCCCAAGGTCACATAGGGATACGGCGACTGACTACAAGCAGTCACAAGCCTCAGGTCTCCTGCCCTCTGGTGTCCAACCACAACGAAGCCACACCCCCGGATGTGGCAGGGGCACGGAGACCAGAAGGCCAGACTGGCTGCCTACGAGCGAGCCCGGGCCTGGGGGGCTGGGATTCGGGATATGCCTTCCTGCCCCACCCCTTCTGGGCCGCCCCGCAGTATCTGCCTCCCTCCAGAGCCACACCAGGTCCTGGCGAGGGGGATCCTCAGGCCCAAAATGGGGGCCTCAGTTTCCACAGCTGTGCCTGTGGTCTTGAAATCGGGTCCCCTCTTGCCTCTGCTGCTGGGGAGCCCATCTGGGGAAGTTTTCTCTCCTCTGATCTCCCGGGGCTCCAGGGACAGGGTGAGGGGTTGGGGTGGAGGGGAAAGCGGGACGATCTTCCCTGCCACTGAGCGTGTAGGCCGGGATGGGGCTGGCAGGGCACCAGAGGGTTAACAGCCCATCCGGCAGGGGACCTTTAACCCTTCCCTCCCCAAGACTCACTTTCCCACTCTGGCCTCCCCCACCCCCACTTTCCCCACACAATGGCCCCTCCCCCTCTCCTTCCTCCTCCCGGACTGCGGAGAGGGCGGCCCTGGCCAGAGATGCAGATAAAGGCAAAAGGCCACCCCCCCACCCCCCAAGTCCCGAAGTGACAGTCTTCTCGCTCTGCCCACACTCCCTCCAACTATCGTCCTCGGAGAGGTTAAGGAGACCCAGACTCGGGGAGGTGGGGGCTGGGAAACAGCTGCTGCCCCGGCCCGGAAAAGGCCGTGGGCTGCAACTCGGGGACTGCAGTCAGATTCCAGGAGGGACTTCCCACCCCGCCTCCCCCCACCCCCAGCCTCCCACTCAGTCTTCCTGCTTCCTGCAACACAAAGACCACACTGGCCACACCCTCCCTGTGGCCCGGCCGGCTCGCCACCTCCCCCCCCCCCCCCCCCCCCCCCCCCCCCCCCCCGCTCGCTCCCACTTCTACAGTTCCTCAATGTCTTTCCTGGCTCCCCGCATCCCGGGGCGCCCGTGTGGGGCGGCACTCACCGTCGGGGCGCGGGCCTCGGGGCCGGCTGCGGGGACCCCCAGGCCAGCGGGGGCCCCCCAGGGCGGCGGTGACGGCGGGAGGGGCGGTGGGGGCGCAGAGGTAGGCGGCGGGCAGCAGGGCGGGAGCGGCGGGGGCGGCGGGCAGGCCGGGCTCGCAGAGGCCACAGGACACCGCCGAGGGCACCAGGCGGCTGAGGGGAAAGGGGCGCGGGCCGTCGCGGGACAGGCCCTCTACGGGCTCCGGGGAGCTGCCCTCCTGGCGTGCTCGGGCCATGGCGCTCCCTGGGGCCTGCAGGACAGGGGGAGAGGGGTGCGGTCAGGTAGGCAGTGCAGGGGGCACACAGGACACCCCCACTCACTCCTGCACACAGCTACCAGCACCTTTGGGGGGCAGGGGTCCAGGGAAGGTCTCCCAACACACAGGGCCCAGACGGGGCACTGTAGGCAGCTGCGATGGCCCCACAGGACTGTCCACCGAGGGTCTGTCGCAGGGTCCCCCAGGTGGGGACCGCCTCCCATGCACGTGGTGATGGTGCCCACGACGGTCAAGGAAGCACAGGACAGCTCTCACAGCAAGTCCAAGGGCTCACACAGGACCCAGATGGAGGAGTCTGTCAGGTGTGTGTATGTGTGTGTGTGTGTGTGCACGCACGCGTGTGTGCAGGAGGGGAGACAGCCTCAGAACACAAACTCACCCAGCCTGGGAGTCACCCAGAGCATGGGCTGGTGGGGCTGACTTCCGGAACACGGTGATGGCCATGCACACGGACTCATGCAGGACCTCAATGGCAAATACTACTTCCGGCAGGGGTGGGGGAGGTGGTGAAGGGTACACGCCACACAGGTAAGGGCTCCCTTGGGACTGGCCAGCCTGACCTCCCACCTCATCTCCCATTGGCACAGAAATGGTTCCCATCTCTGGGATTGCTACCCAGTACAGAACACACATATGCACACACACACACACCCTGACCAAAACGTGGACACACACATACACACAGACCATCAGAATGCAGACCGGCTGCCACATCCCAGCCCCTCCATCCCTGTGCACACACATACACAAATTGTCAGAACTCATTGACCCACTGTGGATATGCGTGTGGACACACACGGACAATGCAGCCATCGCAAACACAGAGACACACCACACAGGCACTGTCCCCCTTCTCAGACACATGCCCCTCCCCCCACACACATACACACACCCACGAGGTCAGACCTGCACACCTCAGGGCTTACACAAATACCAACACCCCACGGACATCCGTGGACATACACAGAGACCAACACACCCGAAACATGCCCCCCCCCCCCGCCATTGCCAACTCTCAGATCCCGGGACGCATGGAAATGAGGCACACACACACTCCTGTCATCAGACCCAGATGCATCAGCACACACGCCGAAGAGCAGACCTCAGCTAACCCTCCACCACCAACCTCCAAACACCATCCCCAACTGCCAGCCTCGGACACACATGCACACGCACACACCCCAGCCAACTCTAATCCCACACAGCCGTGGCAGCGCGCACACCTCAGGCACCCACAGAAAACACTGGTCTCACGTGACCGACATAAACACTCCACACACGCAGCCCACATGACACACATGAGCCAGCCGATCACAGAGACAAGCCCCTCAGACCCAACACACACACACACACACACAAGACACACACACAGGCTCAGACACAGCCCCGGACTGCCAGTAACACCCACTGACAGCACCACACAGACCCCACCGAGTCCTCAATTTCCAGACTCGGATGCCAGACACACAAGCCAAACACAGACAGAGACAACCCCCCCACCACACACACACACACACACACGCGCGCGCGCGCGCGCGCGTGCTCACACACCTGGACAGAAAACAGCCACTGTGCTCAGCAGGCACACCATCACAAACGCTTAGCTGAGACACATGCCCTAGAGATCGACACAGACAGTACACACAGTCAAGACACACAAGCACACACAAACAGCACATCGGGCAAGACACGCTCACACAAACCCTCACACCCAGCTCACTCAAGCAACACACAAACACCCCAGCCACGTACTGTAGCTCACGCAGTCAACACAGACCCAGAGAATCAGCCCCAAACAGCGCCCACTGACAACTCTCACAGAGCACACAACACACACACACATACACACACACGCAGGTACACCACGCATAAACAGCACCCAGCTCTCGGGCACGGCATACACAGACCATCACACAAACACTCATGGGGAGACTCAAGTACACACCCCGACGGGCCACAGCCCCAACATTCCCCCGGACTGACACCTCCACCCCCTGCGGACCCCAGTACTAACTCGGAGCCAGACACATGCACACACCCAGGCGAGACACCTGCAGATCCACAACCCCGCACACGCGCGCTCCCACGGCGGGCCCAGACGCCCCCCTCTGCTGTCACAGCACACCCCCCCCACCCCGCCGCCGCCACGTGCGCCCGCCCCGCCCGCCAGGCGAGCGAGGGGCCAATAACCGGCTGTTGCTGGGGCGCAGCCCCCGCCCGCAGGAGCCGCAGACTCCACGGCCCGCGAGCCGCCCCCCCCCCCGTCGCCGCCCCCAGCGGGCGCGCGCCTGGGGTGTGGCCGCCTCTACAAGCCACCCCCCCCCCCCCCGCGCGCGCGCCCCTCCCGGACTGCGGGGGCCGGGGCAGTCGGGGTCGACTCACTTCCCCGGGCCCGCACTGGCCGCCAGGGGGCGCTGCCGAGCCCGCACCCCATTGTTTGTAAACAAACCCGCCGGACCGCTGAGGCACCTGCGCTCCCGGACCCAGCGACCCCAACCCAGTGCCTCGGGCCCAGCGACCCCAACCCAGGGTCGTTCGTGGGATGGAGGGTGGGGAGAGAGGGAGGCACGGGGTGGGGATGCAGCACGCTCCCACTGCTCTCCCAGCGCACTCCTGCCACCTCCTCCAGGGAGCCCACCCGGCCTGGCCAGTCGCGGCCCGCGGGGACTTGGGGTGCGCACACTCACCCCGGGGGCATGAACACGCCGGAGGGGGCGGTGATGGGGGGCGGGCGGCTTCCTTCGAGAGGGCGCGCCCGCCTAGCGCCGCTCGCTGCGGCGGCTGCTGCTGCTGCGGCGGCTGCTACTGCTGCTCTAACTGCAGTGGCGGCTGCTGTGGCTGTGGCTGCTGCTGCTCCCGCTCGGGCTGTAGGCGCGTCCGCGTCGTGGCCCCCGCTGCCGAGTCTGCCGCTGCCGCCGTTGCCGCCGCCGCCGCCAGGCGCCCGCTCGCATGTGGCTCGCGCCGCGTCTCAGGCCGCCCGGCGGATCCCCTGCCCGCTCGGCGGCCGCCCCGCCCCGCCCCGCCCCCGCCCGGCGGGTCCCACGCCCCGCCCCCTCGTGACGCCACGGCCCCGCCCGCCCACCCGCCCGCGGCGGACAAGTCGGGACTTGCAGGCGCGCGCCGCGCCCCCCTACCTCCGCGCGGGGGTTTCCCTGCAGTCGGGGGCGGGGCAGGGCCTGGCCCGCGGCGAGGAGGACCGAGGCGTGGCGACCGGGGCCGCTCGGCCGGCGGGACAGCTGGACACACGCGCTGACACACTGACACACTGACTGGGACCCGCAGACACACGCGCCCAGAGACGCGTACGCCGACTGACCGGCTGGCGCTCCAGGGTACACAAAGTCACGTGCTGACAGGGCCACGGCGACGAGCCACTCGAAGGCGCACGGCCACACTTGCACAAATGCACCCCCTACACGGGGGAGCGGATATGCCGGCTCCCACGCTGACTGGGGCGCACAGTCTCGCACCCAGACACAATCAAAGAGACCGTCTAGCTGACAGGGTCCCTGGGACACGCGGACAGACACAAGGAAGGGGGGCTGTGTTGCACAAACGCCCACACTGATAAGCGCAGGGAACCCACAAACTGTGTTCACCAACATTGCCACGGAACGGGCACCCCCAGCACACACACGCAGTCACGGGCTGAGGCTGAGCACTTCTCAGGAAACACACGCTTCCTGATAGGCGCAGGTGGAAACGCGCGCACACACACACACACACCTGTCACAGGGACACCTGAACACAGAGCTTGATCTAGGTGACGCTCCTACAGGGACACACACAAACGCAGCCACACCAGTTCACAACTGACCCATTACAGCTGTCAGTAACTGACCTCAGGGATACAGATCAAGTCAGACACAAACAAAAACGGACCCCCAGAACAGTCCCGAAGCACACCTGTCACAGGTTCCTGGTAACTGGCCCACTGCCGGGGACACTCTCTGGAGCAGGCACACCTGGCCACACTTGCCACAAATCTGGCTGGCAGGGGACTCAGGGCAAGAAGGAAACCCCTAGCACCAGATGGGACATGCCCGGGCAGGCTGCCCCTGCGGGACGTGCTAGCACCCTGCCTCCTGGCTTTCACTTCCCTTTCTCAGTTACTCCTTGCTGGTCTTTCCTAGCTCTGCGGTGGTGACCCCATCTCCTTCCATCTGCCCAGGACTCAGGAGCTCAGGCACCTATGCACTTTCAATTCCCTCTATGTCACACCCCTAGCCCAACCCACGAGCCATGAAACGCGTCACACAGGGCCAGTCATCTGAGCACCTCTGGAGGCATGGGCTGGCTGAGAAAGGATGCCAGACCTGAGCGAAACTGGGCTTCTCCAGGTTCTCGGACTTGGTTCCCTCCGGGCCCATATCCCTCCATGTCCCAAGAGGAGCCGGAGGTGAACATCTGTGAAATCTCCCTAAATATTGGGGAGTTGGGGGGCACCTGGTTGGCTCCGTTCCTAGAGGACGTGACTCTTGGTCTCCAGGTCTTGAGTTCAAGTCCCGCACTGGGTGTAGAGCTTACTTACCTACATAATACATACATACAGACATACATAGTGGGGACTCCCTCAGCCTCCCTCTCTCCTTCCCTTCCCTCATTCATTAATCCCTTCCTTCCTTCCAGCGCTCTTCAAACTGTGGGTCATGAGCAAACCATGCATTGTGAAATGACTTTTGTGGATCTTACTGTTTTTTTACTTAACTTTATTGAGACACATATCCATGTAATGAAGTTTACTCTTTTTAGGTGCACAGTCTGGTGAGTTGTGACAACTGTCTGCCATGTGTGTAAATGACTGTACACCACCCTAAGCAAGATTTGGGACATTTCTGTAACCCCCCCATACTTCCCTGGTGCCCCTTTCTTATCAATCCTTCTACCTATGACTTGAGGGGCTCTTGACCAGACTTTTAAAAAAACAGAAATATAAAATAGGACATCATTTAAAAAAAATCATGAAGTCAAAGAAAATACTGTTTTGTGGAAACACTGCTTATACCTAGTGAATACATATCAGGTCACGGAGAAAGCGTATTTTTGACAGTAGACCAAGTTTAAAGGTGTGTGAGAGATGCTGCTTTGGACGTTTATGAAAGGAGGTCATGCATGGAAGTTACTGAGTGCATTGTCTGACACCGACTGAGCACCTAATAAATGGTAGCTATTATCACTAGTATAACTAATTATTGTGGGTGTTCGCTCTGTGCCTGACACTGATGAAGTTGGGAGACAGGCCCCAGCCCTGGGCTAGCTCCCAGTCTATCCTGTACCCCTTTCTCATGGGTCTGTGCCATCTGGTTGCCCAATCTAAGACTGGACACAAGGAGACCAGACGTGCTAGAGTGTTCTGAGCCGGGGGTGGGGATGGGGGTGAGGAATGACTGTGAAGAATGCTAGGAATCCAGCTTGGTGGGCAGAGGAGTGGGCCTAGAGTTTTAGCAAGTCATAAGCACTGTCACCGGTCATGATCCTTCTCACCGTCTAGTCCAGATCCTGTTCCAAATTCTGGCATCCTATCACCCCGGACCGGGTGGGGGGGGGCGCTCAACCTCGTGATTAAATAATGAGAGAAAGGAGTCCAGGGTCAGACAATAGGGCGTGGTGGGGACTGGGGCTAATTGGAACAAGTATTTTTCCTTCTAGGGGCATACAAACTCCAGATTAAACGCTGTGTGGCCAAGAATGTTTGTGACTATCTCGAGGGCTGCCTTTGGAGACCCCTACCCTAGGGCGCAGGGACGGAGAAGGCCCCACCTGCATCTTCCAGACCACATATCCCTACCTCCACCTCTACCAGGTCTCCTGAGGGACCAAGGGACTCCCTCCTCTCTAGGTTCCTGGAAGAGCATTCTGGGCCTCCTTCCAACCCTGCCTCTGGTCCCTGCTCCCCTGGATAGGGAAAAAGGGCCTCTTTTTTTGGGGGGGAGGGACAAGGGTCTCTTAAAATTGGAGGGTTCACCCACACCTCTGATGGAGGGTGAGAAACAGAGGTAAAAAGAGATACAGGGGCGCCTGGGTGGCTCAGTGGGTTGGGCCGCTGCCTTCGGCTCAGGTCATGATCCCAGGTCCTGGGTTCGAGCCCCGCATCGGGCTTTCTGCTCAGCGGGGAGCCTGCTTCCTCCTCTCTCTCTGCCTGCCTCTCTGCTTACTTGTGATTTCTCTCTGTCAAATAAATAAATAAAAAAAAATCTTTAAAAAAAAAAAAAAAAAAAAAAAAAAAAAAAAAGAGATACAAACAGAGACAGTAAGACTCAGCTCAGGGAAGTGGAGAAAGTCAGAAAGAGACAGTAAGAGAGATTAGCTGGAGAGATGAGAGGGGTTGGTGGTGAGGTGGCTAATGGGGAGGCGGTGGGTGGTGGTGGCGGCTGTGATGGTGATGGAGTCGGACTTGGCATACACCGGGGGTTCTCAACCTCCTTTATTTGGGCCCAGATGATTCCGTGCTGTGGAGAGTCGGCTAAGAACACTCGATCAGCATCCCCAGCTGTGGCCCATCCCCACCAAAGCCACTTGCAGATCTCACCGAAGAGAATGAAACTCCGTTCTAAATGGCCTGAGTTAGAATCCCTTGCTCTACCGCCTGCTAGCTGTTTTGTCTTGGGTCAGCAGTCATGTGCCTGAGTCTCAGTTTCCTCCGCTTGGTGTTAGGACAGCACAGGTCCCTACCTCACCGGATTTAGCAGAGTAAGAAGATCAAGAAAAAGAGAGCCCTGGGCCCTAGTGGGTGATTCATACATGTTACCCATCACGAATACTACCAATGTGGGAGTCCATTGACTCCCTGAGAATCCAAACAAGGACTTCAAGCTAAGACCCTCAAGTTGGGGCAGGGGTCTCAAACCAGTGGTCCACAGGCCAGCCACTAGTGTGGGTTTTGCTTGACCTGCAATTTCTCACCGACTCTTGATCTAAGGTTCATGAGTTCAAGTCCCACATCAGGGGCATAGAGTTACTTAAAAAATAAAAATGATTGGGGCGCCTGGGTGGCTCAGTGGGTTAAGCATCTGCTTTCGGCTCAGGTCATGATCTCAGGGTCCTGGGATGGAGCCTCGCATCCGGCTCCCTGCTCCAAGGGGAGACCTGCCTCTCCCTCTCCCACCCCCCCTGCTTGTGTTCCCTCTCTCTCTCTGTCTCTCTCTGTCAAATCAATCAAATCTTTAAACAAAATAAAAATGATTAAAAAAATAATTTTAAAGAAAGCTGTGAATATGAATGCCTCTGAGAGAGACACATTCAGCACAGTGAAGTGATAAAAGACCCAGACTTTGGAGCCCCGCTGCCGGGTTCAAATGATGACCTTGAGCAAGTAGCTTTCCCTCTCTGTCTCAGTTTCCTTATTTGTAGAAAGAGGGTCACCGCGGGACCCAAAAAGGAACTGTGAAGATTACGTGGGTTTCTGTTTGTAACGCACTCAGAACAGTGGCCCGAAGGAGTAGCCTCCGTGTGAATCATCGGTTCAAGAAAATAAAAGTCCCAGCTGGTTTACTGGCGACCCATCAGCTTCCGCGGGATCTTGTATGCCATTCTCGGTGAGTAGATTTCGCAGCTCGGGGAGAGGGAGTTGGGAAGGACTTAACTTTTCACTGCAGGGCCTGAGTCCTGGCTCTCCACGGAGGGGAGGGGGCCTCCTGGGTTCCTCGATGTAGCCGGCTTCCCAGGCCCGGAGGCTGGCCCGGAGCCGCGTGGGGGCTGGGCGGGGGCGCGGGTGTCCGCAGGGTCCGAGCGGCCGGCGTGTGTGAAGGTTACCGCTCCCCGGCCGGGCGGGGGCCGCGCGCTGTTGCTGGGGTCTGCGGGGCCTGCCTGCGCCCCCGCCCCCCTCCTTCCCGGCCAGCCAGTGAGCGGTACCCGCCGCCGTTGCCAGGGGAAACTCGCCGCCCCGTTACCCAGCAACAAGCCTGGCCCAACCAGGCGCGAGGACCCCCAGGCCCCGCCCGCCGCTGCCCACCGCGTGCCCAATGCCAGGCAGGCAGAGCCGGCCCGGCTCCCGGAGACGGCGAGCGAGCTCATTGGCCGCCGCCGCGCCCGCCCGCCCGGATCTGGGGGCGCCCTCGGCGCGGGGGGCGGGGAACCGGGCCCCGGGGAGCTGCAGGGCACACGGCCTGCAAGCCTGCGGGGCTGGGGTGAGGCCCGGGCAGGGCACCGTCCCATTCTCCCACCCCAACCCCCCCCTCCACCCCGCCCCGTACTCTCGGGGCGCGGATGGGCACTTGGGATGGGCTGGAAACAGTGGCTGCGCATCCCGTCCCTCCGCCCCGCCAGGAAGGTACGCTGGAGTTGGCCTTGTGAACACAGGGGCCGAGCGTTCCCCTCCCAGAGGAGACCTGGGCGTCCTGACCTCACGAAGGCAGGGGCTGTTTGTCCCCCGTCCCCCCTCCCCCACCCCCACCCCAGAACGAGATTCAGGCATCTTGAAAGAGACGCTGAGGATTTCCCCCTCCTCTGAAAAGGACCCAGCGTCCCGACCCCATAAGTGACCCCGCCCTCCCCAAAGGACCCAGGGATGCCCTCTCCTGTGACATCAAGATATGAGCCTCCTCACCCTGGGAGCTGTTAGTTTCCTAGCCCCAGGAAACAAGGGCTGAGGGGGCCCCCCGAAAGGGGACTCCAGGCCTGTCTGATGCTATAAAAGTTAGGATGCAGCATTCGCCCCACCGTCCCCCATCTCCCCTAACAGGGACTCGGGCCTTTGGACCTCAGGCCCTGAGATGCCCAGAGACCCTGGGCATCCTGGCCCTCACCCATACGTATTGGTACTGGAAGCCCCCCCGCCCCCCAACAGTCACCAGACCCTCATGTGTCCCAACTCATCCGGATGACCACCTGCCCAGATCCAGGGTGCAGACCTGCTAGCTTCCCCCGACTCTGAGCCCTCTTCCCCAGCGTCAAGTTGCTGATTTCCCAGGACCCAGGCATCTGACCCCACAGCCACTCCCTCTACTCCCTGACACCCACCGCCCAGCCCCTGCCCCCAGGGTACCAGCCTCACAGTGTCAAGGACTTCGGAGTCTAAACTCCAAGTCTCTCAGACACTCCCCCAGACACCTGCAGAGATGACCCAGCCCCTCACAGTGGTGCAGGGGCGTTCTTCCCAGTTCCAGGACCCTCCGATGCTCTGGACCCCCAGATCTGGAAGTTCCAGCCTTCCAGTGCCTTTAGTTGGCCACCAGGGATCCAGGACTGGGAGCCTCCAGCCTCAAGGGACCCTGATGTGAGTCCCCAGGCCACCCCAGAGCGGCTCAGATTCCTCAGTCCCCACCCCAGGGAAACCCAGGGAGCAGAGCCCCTAGCTCCAGACCCTGGTGAGCCCAGGTGCGGCCCGCCCCTACCCCGGTACCTGGGGGGGGGCGGAGTCGAGGATTACTCAGCCTCCAGAATGAGGCGATGACATCATCCTGGGGGGGGGTTGACTAATGGCCGCGCTGGGGGGGGCGGGGAAGTTTACCCGGTAACAGCGGCTGCCGCATGGCCCCGCCCCCCAGGAAGGGCCGGGAAGGGGAGGCATAAGCACACACACACACACACACACACACACACAAGCCCACTCAGCACACCCACCCCCTCCAGCATCCCACACTGCACGCATCTTACTGGGGCAAGGGCAAGGATGGGGCAGTGTTTGTGTGACTGTGTGTATGTGTGTGTGTGAGCTGGAGAGTTCTCTGGAGCTCTGCTGGGTCAGTGTGCTGTGTGTCAAGGGGTTGACATATGAGGGTGGTGGTTGTGTTAGGGTGCGGTGTGTGGGTGTGTTTGACTGTTAGTGTGCTATTGTGTGTCAGTCGATTGTGTGTGTCAGGAAGGTGGTATGGTGTGTCAGCCTGCTACATTTGTCCCACTGGGTGTCTGTGACTGCGGCTGTGCCTCAATATGCTATTGTGTGATGTTCTGGTGTGCTGTGCGTGAGTGCGATGGTGTGTCTTCGTGTTGTGTCAATGTGTTGTTTTGTGCAGTGGGCTGGTGTGCATGGGTGAGATGGTGTGTGTCCATGTGATTGTGGACACAACATCAGTGTGTGTCCATGTGATTGTGTTGGCGTGACATGGGGATTGTGTATGATGGTGTGTGTCTGTGTGATTGTGTTGGTGTGGCATGGGGACTGTCTACATGTGGGAATGATGTGTGTTAGTAGAAGTGTTTGTGAAAGTGCTGCATCATTGTACCCTTGTGTTGATGTGGTAGGACACATTGGTGTAACATTACTGTGGTGTAGTGTACTGGATATGTTGTGTCACTGTTGTGTGCCATTGCGCTCTGCTGTGTGTCAAGAGATGTGCATGTGTGTCACTGTTACTGTGTGCGTCTGAACAGTGCTGTGTATGGTGGGATTGTGTGTGTAACACTGTCATGGTATCTGAAGTGTTGTGTGTTCATGGCACCATGCATTATTGAGCATATGTGCTCCACGCAACTCTTCGTGTCATTGTGAGTATGTGTGTCGTTGTAATTGTGTCATTGTGGTTGTGTTGTCAGGATGATATGTGTATCTCTCTATATGGGACTCTATATATGTTAATAAAATGGTGTGTCTCTGCAATGTTGTGAACTGCCGTGACTGAGTGTGTCACTGCGGTTGTGTGTCACGGGGATAAATTGGCTGTGGGGTTATGAGGGTGTCACTGTGATCGTGTGTGTGTGTGTGTGTGTGTGTGTCCCTGATACTGTGTGTTCTGGGGACTAAGTCATGGAGACTGCACGTGTCTGGTGGATGCGGTTATGTGTTGGCCTAAGGTGTGTCGTTGTGGTTGCGGGTCCGGTGCTCGTGTATGTTCTGGGACTGTGTCTGCCGAGTGAGATTCGGTGTGCCCCTGCGATGCCGTGGGTCTCGGCGTGCTCCCGGTGTGTGCACGTCTGTGTGCGTGTCACGGTGATGGTGCGCGCGTGTGGGGGCGATGCTGCGCGTCCCTGGGACAGTGTGTGTGTGCGAGCTACTGCGATTGTGTGTCCGCGTGCTTCGCTGGGTGTCGGGGGAAGGTGCGCGCGTCTCCGGGCCTCCTGCCCGAGAACAGCGGCGCTGCCTTCTGATTGGCTGCGGCCTCGCCAGTGAGAAGCTCGCGAATCCTGCGGTAACTTGGTAACTCGGGAACTCGGCCGCCGCCGCCGCCGCCGCCGCCGCCGCCGCCCCGGGGATGGGGGGTGGGGAGGGGCCCTCCCCGCGCCGCACCCCGCGCCCGGCTCGACCCTGCAGCCGACCCTCTCCCCACTGGCTCGCCCACAGTCTGCGGCTCTGTCCCCGGGACTCCGTCCATCTCCCCCGCGGGGCTCTGTGCCTCGGCTTCCCGCGTCTCTGCCACTCGCTAGGTCTCGGCGCGGCTCCGTCTTTCCCACGTTGCTCTCTCGCTCCCTCTGCGCCCCTGCCGTCGCGCTCTCTCTGCCTCTGTCTCCCACACGCCGTCTCTGTCTCTTCCAGGGTCTGTCTCGCCATCTCTGCATGTCCTGATGTCTCTCTGTCTCCCCATCTCTCCTATCTCTGTCTCTCTCCATCTCTGTCCCTCCCTCTGACTTTGCCGAGCTGTCTCCTCAGTCTCCGTCTCCCCTTCCTCTGCCTCAGTCTCCCCAGCTTCGTCTCCCTTTCCCTTGTCTCTCCCACCTCTTGTCTCTGACTCTCCCCCCCTTCCTTCCCCCCCTCCTCCCTCCCCCATCCCCTTTCTCTCTCACTCCCACAGCCATGCTCAGAATTCACTTTTCATTCTGCGGAGACAGCCAGGGGACTATTCGCGACTTCATCCTCGCCCCTCCCTGCAGGCCTAGGATTCTGGCAGCAGGCCCCACGCAGGGCAGACTTCAGGAAGGACTTCCCGCCCTGGTTCAGCACCGGAGCTTTATCGCTCGGGCCAGGCGGAGACCTGGCGGCCCCGTGGCTTCCGGAGGCGCCCGGGCGGGATGAGCTCACTGCTAGTTGGCTTGGATTTCATCAGCTTCCTCTGCTGGAGTTACCCCCGCTCATTTTCCCGCGCGGGCCGCGCGGGCGAATCCTTCGGGCGCCTGCTGCCCCCGAGCGGCGAAATGCGGAAGCACAGGTGCCGCGCAAAAAGTCCACCTTTGCCACTGACCACGTCGCGGGGTTATGAACGCTGCAAATAGAAACCCATTTAATCCTTACAACGACCCCGCTGGGGAAGAGACCATCTTAAATTTCATTTACAGTGGGTAAACTGAGGTCAGAGAACTGAGGTCGGCTGCCTAAGGTCACAGCTGGTGAATGGAGCCCTCTGGGGGCTTACACGGGGAGAGAAGGGAATGGGTAAGACCACCAGGATGTCTGTGGTCGGTCATTCATTCATTCATTCATTCAGCAGAGGCTTATCGAGGGCCTCCTCTGGGCCAGGCAATGTTGTAGGCACTGGGAATACAACAGTGAACAGAACAGACAAAAACCCACGTCCCAATCCATGAGGCTAAATCTCTGGTCTAGGGGAGACAGACAATAAAGAACGCAAATAAGAATGCAAAGGGAGTCTCGAAGTCCAGAAAGGAAGTAGGGGAGAGGGCTCAAGAGTGTTGAGGGTGGTCTTATTCACAAGGGTGACCGAGGAAGTGATAGTTTAGTAAAGGCCCAAAGCAGGTGAAGAAGCAAGGAGTGCCCAGACAGAAGGAAGGGCAGGTGCGAAGGTCCTGAGACCAGAGTGGGCGTGTCCAGGATGGTGAGGAGCTCCTCTGCAGCTGGGAAGAGCTGGGAGTGAGTGAAGAAGGGGAGAGGGATGGAAGGCGAGGTCTGAGAGGGGGTTAAATCCAGATGAAGACTTTAGCTTTTACTCTGACAAGGTGGGAGCCTCTGGAGGATTCTGAGCAGAGGGAGGTGAGCGGATTTAGTCCTCACAGGCGCCCTCTGGCGGTCAAGTGGGAAACAGGCTGTGAGCGGAGAGCAGGGAGCCCAGGAAGGAGGTGATCGTCCGGTCAGATCCAAGGGGGAGCCGATGGGATTGGCTGAGGCATTGGGTGTGGATGTGAGGGAAAGAGAGAAGTTTGGGCAACTCCAGGTTTTGGCCGGAGCAGCTGGAAGGAGGAAGGGGCTGAGAGAAATAATAATCGTAAATAATGACACACCTACTGTGTACACGACGTCGTTAAATCCTATGACTATCCTGAAAGGCGGGAAGTAGAGGTAGGAGATGTGGTAGGATTCTGGATTTATTCAGATGTATAGATTTTGAAAGTGAAGTCTACATTACTGGCTCAGTAGCTGTTGGCAGATTCAATGGATCATTGCAGTAAGAGCAAAAACATGCAGTGTGCGTGGCACTGTTCTCGGCACTTATCTTATATAATCCTTATGAGATGTTATCACGAGCGCCATTTTCCACATGGGGAAACTGAGTGACAGAAAGATTAAGTACCTTGCCTAGCACGATACGCTAAGAATTGTAATAGACTTGTCAGAGAGGTGGTATAGTGAGCTCTGGAGTCAGAAAGATCCCTACAGGCTTGAAGCCCAGCTGGACGGGTGACCCTGGGCCATTCACAGCATCTCTGGGCTTTAGTGTCCTGCTTTGTAAAGTGGTTATTAGAAGGGCTTTGGGATGAGCTTAGAAGAGAACTCATGCAACAAAAGTGAGGCCGTCACGTAGAAAATGCTCTTTAAGCACTGTAGGTTAACTAGCTGGAATTAAAATAAAAACGTAAATATATACTGTTTAAATGTTAGCACGGACTCTCTTTCAGGGTTGGAGATGTGGCTGTAGGCAAGCCAGTTGGGACTTTAAAGCAATCATGATAAAACAAATACTCTAAGCTTTATCTTGTGCCGCCTCATCCAAGCAGGACCCACTGATTGCTTCCTTGACTCTCTCCAGCCTCATAGGAGATCATCTTGTCTGTACCTCAGCCTGAGGTATTTGCGCCAGAGAATACGTCACTTTTTACCTCCTACTGGGCTTGGCTGGGTCTACCTGAGTCTCCTTTTCCACCTTGCTCTAGTGAACAGAGCCACCATGTTTCTTTCCTTCACCTGGGTCGCCCCTGTATTTATCTGGCTTGCCCCCACGTTTCACTCTGGTCTCTGCTCAAACGTCCCCTCCTCAGAGAAGCCTTCCGGAACCATCTCTGTCCTGTCACCCAGCCTTATTTTGCTCCGCAGCGTTCCTATTAACATATTCATTTGTTTAGCTACGTAGGGTCTGTCTTCTCTTGGAGAAAGTGAGCTCCACGGGGACAGGGACAAGCCTCCAGGACAGCTGTACGTTCTGATCTCCGTTTCACAGATCGGAAAACCAGAACCAGGCCGGGCACGGAGAGGGTTTTCATGGTTCAAGTACTGTCCGTTGAATGAATGCTTGTCCCGCGTGTAAAGCCGCAAGGAGTGCGCCACAGCGGCTCCTGGTGGCGAGCGGGAAACTTGCTCCGCGAAAGTCGGTCCGCTTGGCTGTCAAATTTCCTACCAGATCTTCATGTAGTCTGGGAACTATGTACTGATGCTAGAACTTAACTCCATTTCACGTACAAACACAAGGTATTTTTAATGGTGTCTTTTTGAACTTCCGCATTTTATTTCCAAAGTTCTTTTAAAAAAATTTTTAAAATGATTTTTGTTTATTTATTTGACAGAGATTACAAGTAGGCAGAGAGACAGGCAGAGAGAGGAAGAAGCAGGCCCCTTGCTGAGCAGAGAGCCCGATGCAGGGCTGGATCCCAGGACCTTGGGATCATGACCTGAGCCAAAGGCGGAGGCTTTAACCCACTGAGCCACCCAGGCGCCCCTATTTCCAAAGTTCTTTAAAACGTTGTTGAGAGGAAGGCATAACTTACACCCTTTCCTAAAACCCACATATCCCAAGTGTAAAACTCCGTGTCTTCAGGTCCCCAGGGAAAGGGATAAAACATGATAAGCTCCAGCCTCTTCCCAGGAGGAGGCCCTTTCGAGTCCCTCCTCGCCGGACCATCATTATCCTTGAATCTTTTTTTTTTTTTTTTAACTTTATTTATTTGAGACAGCGAGAGAGGGAACACGGGCAAGGGGAGTGGGAGAGGGAGAAGCAGGCTTCCCACCAAACAGGGAGCCTGACTCGGGGCTCCATCCCAGAACCCTGGGATCATGATCATGAGCCAAAGGCAGAAGGTTAATGACTGAGCCCCCCAGGAGCCCCATTATCCCCGATTCTAACAGCAGAGGTGACTTTTGCCTGTTCTAGAACTTCCTATCAGTAGAATCACACGGTATGTGCTTCTTCGTGTCTGGCTTTTGTCACTCGCCATAATGTTCCTAAGATTTGTGCACGCCGCTGAGCGTGGGTAGAGATGGTTCATTTTCCCTGCTGGATGGTCTCCCCCTGTGTCAAGACACCGCAGTGAGAATATCCATTGCCCCCCTGATGGACATTCTGGTTGCTTCTGATTTGGGGTGGTATCAGTTTTGCTCAGCGCGGCCACCACTAAGCAGCCCAGGCTGGATGGCAGGAAGCAACAAAACTTTCTTTTCTCATAATCCTGGAGGCGAGAAGTCCTACCTCAAGGAGCCAGCAGGCTTGGTTTCTTCTGCGGCCTCTCTCCTGGGCTCGGAGATGGCTGTTTTCCCCCTGCGGCCTCCCACCGGCTTTCCTCTGTGTGCGTGTATACTAATTTCTTCTTACAAGGACACTAGTCACACCGGATTAGGGCCCACCCTAATGACCTCATTTTCACCGAATTACCTCTGTAAAAGGCCGATGTCCAAATTAGGTCACATTCTCAGGCCCTGGGGTGGGGGTTGGGTGTTTGACACATGAATGGGGAGGGGACACAAATCAGCCCATCTGAGGGAAAATTATGTTAAAGCTGCTATGAACATCTAACCCCCTTTAAAAAAAAGATTTTATTTATTTATTTGACAAAGAGAGAGAGCACAAGCAGGGGGAGCAGCAGGCAGAAGGAGAGGAAGAAGCAGACTTGTCCTGGAGCAGGGAGCCCCATCCCAGGACCCTGGGATCATGACCTGAGCCCAAACCGGCTACCCAGGCGTCCCGCTGCTATGAACATTCTCATAGGTGACATGTCTCTTGGTGAATGTGTGCACGCATTTCTGTTGGGTCGATCCTGACAAGTGTGTTTGCTGGCGCCTAGGGTGAGTGTTCGCGTCCAAACATAGCAGAAATTGCCCAGAGGTTACCTCACAGTGGCGGCGGCATTTTGTATCCCCCTCCAGCCGTGGGCAAGGGTCCCCGCGGCTGCACACGATCTTTACCAGCGCTTGACCTTGTCAGGCCTGTGCACCTGAGACATTCTTTTGTGCGTAGACACAAAGTGTTATTTGCATGGTTTCAGTATATCATGAATTTTCCAGGGAGTCCCCCCTACTTGCGTCGAGGGAAAATTGTGCTACATCGTGTTCAGAAATCAACCGAGGGTGATGCATCGTTCTGGATCATCACGTCACCCCTGCAACCCCGCTCCTGCTGTCAAAGTCACACCCGAGGAGCTCACCACAGCCAACCAGCTGCGGTATTCCAGGGTCCCCGGGAAGACACGCACGGAAGACTGGGCTGCACACGCGCCTGCTCATGCGCTCAGCCCTTTTTAGAAATCTCAGCTACCCGCAAAAGGATGTTGTTTTATTAGCAAGCATTCCAACACCCAAGCGTATTCGTTGTAAGAGCTGAAAGCGTTTGACTACTTGACGATTTCCAGGGTTCACGTGTGTTGCCTTATTATAAATTTCTTCCCTTCGATTTCTGTAATTTCTCCTTTATGGTCAGTTTAGGTTATTATAATAAAAATGATGTGTATAGGGGTGCCTGGTTGGCTCAGTCGGAAGAGCATGCGACTCTTGGTCTTGGGGTCGTGTGTTCGAGCTCCAGGTTGGGGGTAGGGCTTATTTAAGTTAAAAAAAAAGAATGGGATGCCTGGGTGGCTCAGTCAGTGAAGCATCGACCTTCTGCTCACGTCATGATCCTGGGGTCCTGGGATGCAGCCCTGAATTGAGCTCTCTGCTCAACGGGGAGTCTGCCTCTCCTTCTCCCTCTGCCCCTCTCCCTGCCTCGTTCCCCGTCCTTCAAAAGGATGAATAAAATCTTAAAAAAGAAAAAAAAAAGATGTATGTAGGTAGGACATACTGTGTAGGCATTTCATTTACAGGGGAGTACAAGGGGTATTTTGCAAGGAGTTTGTGTCATAAAGCATATTTGGGATAGGATGGAGTTGGGTCCTACTGGTCTAATGGTTTGGGGACACCGAAGCTCTGGGAGAACGAGGTTGCTTTAGTGATTCCATATGTATTGAGAACTACTGTGGCCTTGTGCTGGACGTTGCTGGGGACTCAGTGGTGACAGCGAAAACCCCAGCCCTGCCCCTGGGCAGTGAGGACTGGGGTGGGCAGGACTGGGATGTGAGAATCAGGGTGGGGGGTGGGGGATGGGGACAGCCCAGAGTGGCACCCTACCTAGCCAGGGGTCAAGGAGGGTTTCCTGGGGGAAGTGACCTTAGCGCTGAGCCCGGTGGAAGGGGTTTCCAAGCAGGAGGACTAGCCTGTGCCACGGCCCAGGACCCAAAACATTGTTCCATGGGCCTGGAGCAACATTTCTTAAGATTGCTTCCCTTGGATCTTTCCGGTGTTCAGGGCTCTATGGAGGGCTGGGCCACGAGAAGGCTTGCGAGACCCTGGGACTAGGTTCCAATCCTGGCCCTGCCGCTGCTGTTGCCAAAATGCCTTCACCAGGAACCTGAGAATGGGACCATCTCTGGAATAAGGGCCTTTGCTGGTGAATTTCAATTAGGGACCTTGAGAAGTGATCATCCTGGATCAGGGAGTCCCTACACCCCACGACTGGTGTCCCTGGAAGAGACAGAAAAGGAGGAGACACAGAGCCACGGAGAGGAAGGCCACGTGAAGACCCAGGCAGAGATGGGAGTGATGCGTGTAGCCGCCGAGAAGGGCCTGGGACAGATCCCAGCTCAGAGCCTACGGAAGGGGCAAGTCTGCCCACGCTTTGATTTCGGACTTGTGGCCTCTGGAACTGTGGAGCGATACACATCTGCTATTTCTTTCTTTCTTCTTTTTTTTTGGGTTTCTAGTATTCGTCTTAATATATACACAGTTGAAGATCTGGGAATTTGTGAAAAACAAAAGAAATAAACCATTCTATTAACAGTTTCTTGAAAGATTCTGGAAAAAGCTATCCAGCTTCCCCATCCTAATCCCAGCACAAATTTCTTTCTTTCTTTCTTTTTTTTTAAATAAACATATATTTTTATCCCCAGGGGTACAGGTCTGTGAATCGCCAGGTTTACACACTTCACAGCACTCACCTTAGCACATACCCTCCCCAATGTCCATAACCCCACCCCCCTCTCCCAACCCCCCTCCCCCCATGTCTGCAATTTCTAATTTTTTTTTTTCAATTCATTTGACACAGAGATAGAGAATATGAGTAGGCACAGCGGCAGGCAGAGGGAGAGGGAGAAGCAGGCTCTCCACTGAGCAGAGAGCCTGATGCAGGGCTGCATCTCAGGACCCTGGGATCATGACCTGAGCTGAAGGCAGAGGCTTAACCCACTGAGCTACCCAGGCGCCCCAAAGACAGAATCTTATTGTACTTTTCAGCATCCCTCTTTCATTCCACCCCGACAAGCAACGGATATATGCATATATGCATGTGTGTGAAAATGCCACTTTTTGGCCAGGGAGAGGTGACTCAGACTACATAACCCTTGGGCCATCGAACTGGGAAAGATCGAAAGTGTTAAAACACTGTGTCAGCGAGGTTGTGGGGAAACACGCACTCTGGCTTTGCTTGGGTGAGTGGAAGTGGGCATGGCTTTTTTTGATGAGCTGCCAGCATCAGAGGAGGCTGTCCTGTGAGGCAGATGAAGTGTGAGCCTCCAGATGTCTCGTCCAACAGAGCCAGCGCTCTGTCCAACACCCTGGGTGGTGCTCTTGTCTTATACTTTTTTTCACTCTCTGTTTCAAGAGGGCTTCCGACTTTGTAGACACTTCAGGCCCTAAACTACCTGCGTCCGCCGTGGTTTATTTTTACTGAAACGTCATAATGTAAATTACCTTTTGATCTGGGAATTTGTCTACCTAGAAGTCATAATAATGGTCTCCATGTATTGAGGACTTAACAATATCTCAGGCCTCGCGCCAAGCACTTTCTGTGTTTTCATTCATTAATCCACTCACTTTTGCACTACAGACCCAGTAGGGAGGTGTTATAGTATCTCCTTCACAGATGAAGTTGAATTCCAGAGAAGTTCGATATGTCGCTCAAGGTCACGCAGTTGGTAAGTGATAGATCAAGGTCACGTGGTTGGTAAGTGATAGATCTGAGATTCAAACCTGGGCCTTCTGGTTTCAGAGTCTGTGGTCTTAATCACGATATCAGGAGTCCTTTTTTTTTTTTAAGATTTTATTTATTTGAGAGAGAGACAGTGAGAGAGAGCATGAGCGAGGAGAAGGTCAGAGGGAGAAGCAGACTCCCCATGGAGCTGGGAGCCCGATGCGGGACTCGATCCCGGAACCCCGGGATCATGACCTGAGCCGAAGACAGCCGTCCAACCAACTGAGTCACCCAGGCGTCCCTCAGGAGTCCTTTTTGAGCAAGCTTATGGGTCATGCACTTACAAAGATGTGTGCCCAGAGAAGTTCAGTGTAGCATTGTCGGCCATCTCCCCAATTTGGAAACAACTCAAAACATCCATGAGACCAGGCAGGGCGAATTATGGCCCATCTGTAGGACGGAATATCACACAGAAGTTTTAATTGCTTAAATAAAGATATATGATCTCAGAATAGTATATATGGTTTTGTTTCATAAGAAGGGAGGAAATAGTAGTAACAAAGATTGATCCATTCATAAACACATTTTTTTGTGGGGAGGGGACAGCTTACTATGTATGAGGCCCTGTTGAAGTAGCAAGTTACAAAAAGAGGAGACACAGGGGAGCAGACAGGCAGAGAACAAGAGAAATGACACTGGGTAGTTTAGAGGGTGAATGGTAAAATGGAAAACTAGAGTGGGAAGAAGAAAAGGGATGGGAGATTTTGCAATCTCCAGACAGGCAGTTTCAAGGAAGGCCTGTTAAGTGGGGCTAACATCTGAATAAAGACCTGAAGCAGTAGATAGTGAACTTGGCAGGAATTTGGGGACTTCCAAAAAAATTCGGTTGTATATGTAGAAAAGGTCTTTGAAAAGCTGTTAACAGTAACCTTATAAGGGACCAGGGATTAGAAGGTGCTTCCACTCTTCCTGTTTTGAGTCTCAAGATAAAATTGCCAGCAACCTCAGGGAATCTGGTCTGACCACTTATAACTGTCAATGCTTTTTATCAATTGTAATGATAGGTTCATTACATCGAATTTTTGGTTAATGCGTGTTAACCCCCTGGCCTCTGTAACAAAATCCAGCGGATCCCTCTCTGAGCTTCTTCCAGTCCCTGGAATGCAAGATGCTCACTCACCACAGGGCCTTTGCACAGGCCGTGTTGTCGGCCTAGATAGTCACCGCCGTTACCCGGAGGCCTCTCTGTAAGGTATCTCCCACATTTCTGTATCTGTTATTTCGTATTTACTTGTGCCTCCCCTCACCAGCTCAACTCCTTGACCCCCTTCCTCCCCATGCACTGCACCTTACCCCAGCCTGGCACTCAGTCCAGGAAAGATTCAATCGGTTGAAATTTTTAAGCTTCTACTCTAAGGTTTCACTGGCAGGAGCGTGAGGGATTCCCCAGCCACTTCCAGCACAATCTGGCAGGTCAGATTTTCAGGAGTCTTTGCCTCGTGCCTGGTACCTATTTATTGGAACCAGGAAAGAGGAAGCAGGTAAACGCCAGAAAGGGGCTGTTGTCTCCTTTCCCCCGAAGGAGGTAATCTAGGCCAAACGAAGTTGAGCAAGCTTCCAGAATACCCCTGCGGACCACCTAGACACACTCCCGCCTGCACCCGCGGGGGCGCGGCGCCTTTAAGGTTCCCGGAAACGGGCCGGCAGGACCGGAAGTGACCCTCTTTAGTTCCCCTCTTCACGTGGTGCGGGCGGGAAGTGACGCGAGCGGCCCGGGAGCTGCGGACGCGGAGGCCGACGGAGCCGGAGTAGCGGACGCCGCGGGGTCTCCGGGACAGGTGACCGGGGGAGGGGGTCGGGAGCGCTCCCGGAGGGGGCGGGGCCTGGCGTCCCACGTGGGGCGGGAGAGGGAGCGGGTGCGGGTGGGGCAGCGTACTCTGCGGGGGGCGGGACAGGACGCCCACATGGGAAGCTGGAGGGGCCCCGGTGGGGCGGGACGTCGGCGGGTGGGCAGGACCCGGGCGGGCCGGGCTGTGGGTGGGGCCGGGGCGTGGGGCTGAAAAGTTGTGCCCGTGCTGGGGGCGGAGCCAAAGTGTGGCCCAGAGAGCTAGGGGGCGGGGCTGGCACGCTGGCCGATCGTGCTGGGGGCGGGGCCAGAAAGTTTTGCCTGAGCGTGGAGTGGCTCCAGATCGTCGGCCCTGACTTCCGAGGGTGGGGCCGGGGCCAAAAAGTTGTGGGTGGCAGGGACGGAGCCAGGGTGCTGGCGGGGCATGCTGAAGGTGGAGCCAGAAAGTTTTGCCGGGTGTCTGAGCGTTCGCGCGGACGCTGGAGGCGGGGCCAGAACCTCGGAAGGGGTACTGGGGGCGGGGCCATAGTTTGACACGACGAGGCGGGGCTGGGCGGCAGGGGGCGTGACCGGGAGGTTGGCTGGGCAAATCGGAGGTGGGGCCGGTGTAATAACGCGAGAGTAGGGGGCGTGTTCAGGCTGTTGCTGTGGGAACCAGGGGGCGGGGCCTGGGGGAGGGCTGGGAGAATCAGAAGCGGGTCCGGTTAAAGACGCGCATGTGGGCGGGGTCAAAGGATTAGCGGGAAAGGCGGGGTGAGAAAGTTGGTCCTGGGGTGGGGCGGGGCCGTGGCCTTCCCGACCCGGTAGAGGCTGGAGCTTTTTCCTGCAAAGGCGCGCGCGGGTGGGGCAGTTTTCTGCGTCGGGGCGGGTAGAGTGTTCCCTGGGTTGAGCCAAGCCCAGGAAGCCTCGCCAGTGGACACCGGGCCTGTTTTGGGGATATATGCGGGGTTGTTGGGGAGGCAGCGGTACCTTTCTCCGGACGTTGGAGGCGGGGCTAGGACATCCCAGAGGGAGGCGTGGGTTTAAAGAGCTCTCCCAGGGTCGGGGCAACGTGTAGGGTTCGAGCTTGTTTTTGTGTGGGGTTATTTTGAACCGTTCCTGGGAAAGAGGTGGGTTTAGACGGTTCACGGGGATGGAGGGGCACCGGAGTGGGCAAAGAAAGGTGGGCCTAGAATCTTCTTGTATAGATGGGGAGCGGGAGGATGTGTCTAAAGCACTCCGGAGATGGAGGCCTGGGTTAAAACTCCCAGCACTGGGGTCTAGAGGCTGGGCTAGAATCTTCTTTTGGAAGGGAGCAGTGTTGGATGTTTCCTTAAGCTGTAGGGTGGGACCAGAGCTTTCCCAAGGTGGGTGCGACTCTAGTGTTTAAAGTAGGGAATGGGCACAAATGTCCAGGAGGTGGTGGACTCTAGATTTCTCCGGGTAGGGGTCGGGCTCACACAAGAAGAGGGAATGGTAATGAGGACTAAAATTCTCTTGGGGGTGCAGCTGGGGTTGTTCATGTGCATGTGTGTTTGGGAGGATCCCGGGTATGGGTGAGATGGAAGCAGACTGGGGAGACATTGGCCTTAGTCCTTTTGTTCCCTTTGCCTTCAGGAACCCCCAGTGCTGTGTCCAGATTCTGCAGGGGAAGGTTGCTGGGACCCTGGCCCCACCTTGCCAGTGGAATGGTGAGATGGAAAGTGGGCTCTCTAGAATCTACGCTTTGGGTCAGGGGCTTGGGAGGAGGGGACCCAAGGACTCAGACCCTGGATCCAATGGCACTGGGTTGGGTATAGGTTTTTCTTACTGTTCTCAGCTGTCTCCTTCTCTCAGTCAGCCACACTGGATCTGAAATCGAAGGAGGAGAAGGATGCCGAGTTGGACAAGAGGATCGAGGCTCTTCGGCGAAAGAATGAGGCCCTCATCCGGCGCTACCAGGTGCCCTAGCCCCGCCCTGGGAGACCCCATCCCCTCTCCTCCCCGCAGTGAGTTTCCCTCACCTCTCCCTTCAAATCTTTTCATGGCTCCCCATCACTCTCAGGATAAAAGCCAAAGGCCTTAGCCTGCCATTCCTTCTTTCATTCCATCGTTCCATCGTTCATGCAGGAATGCTTATGGGGCCTTCACTGCCAGGCTCTAGGCTGAGTGTGGCTGGACACACAGCTATGACTGAGACATCCATGAGGTCATTGCAGACTTCACAGTCCGGAGTTCACAGTCCAATGGGAGCACCGGCCACTCTGCAGGCCGTGCTGACCCGCAGTAGGGCTGGGGTGAGCCACAGGAGTTTAGAGGTCAGGCGGGAGCCAAAGGCGGCTCTTCACCCAGTGTGGGGGATACTTGGGAGGGCTTCCTGGAGGAGGAGATTCTGAGACCCGAAGGGTGAGTTAACCAGCTGGAAAGAAGAGCCGTACATTTCAGGCAGAGGGAATAGTTTGTGTAGAAACTCAGAGCTTAAGGTTGGAAGGTCCGCGGAGGGATATTGACCCTGGCAGCCAGACTGGGTGTTTGGACTTTCTCTTGACGGCACCGGGGAGCCCTGGAGGGCTTTGGAGCCGGAGCGGGATCAGGTCAGAGTAGCCTTTTAGGAAGAGCTCCCTGGCTGCTGTGTGGTGTTGGTTGGGAGGAGGGGGTACCGGAGCCCAGAGACCAAAGAGGAAGGAGAGGAGGTGCCGGGCGTGGGACAGGGCTTTTGGGAGGGCTCAGTGACAGGCTGTGAGGAGTGAGAGGTCATGATGCGGCCGAGGTCTTTGTCAAAAGTGCCAGGGTGGTTGGCGGGGCTCTTCCTGAGAAGAGGCCTGAGAGTAAGAATGGGTTTCATTTATTCATTTTTCATGCATTCATTCATTTACATAAAAAAAAAAAAAAAAGAAGAGGCGTATTGAGTTTCTGTTGCGTGTCATGGATGATTCTAGCTTTGGGGTATACATCAGTGAACAAAAGAGCCAGATACCCCTGTCCTCAGGCAGCATCTGTTGCAGGGGGGAAGGCAGACAATAGGCAAAATACATGTAATGCCGGGTAGTGAACAGGAGAAGGGCCAAGAGAATAGTAGGAAAGGTCAGGGAAGGCTTCTCTGAGAAGGGGACATTTCAGGAGCAGAAACCTGAAGGAGGAGGGAAAAAAAAAATGAAATCTGAAGGAGGTGAGGGACTAAAGGCTCTCTGGGGTAAGAGTGTTCCCAGCAGAGGGGGCAGTAGGCGCAAAGGCCCTGAGGCAGGTCTGAGCCTGATATGTTCTAGGAACAGTGAGAAGGGCAGGGTGAGTGAGGGGGAGAAGATGGGGGAGAGGGTAGGGGATGAGGTCAAGTGGTCATGAGGCTGGACGCTGTAGGGCCCCATAGGTTGTGGGGAAGCCTTTGGCTCATACTCAAGAGATGGGTACCCCAGGAGGCTTCTGAGCTGGAGAATAGCATGGTGTGGCGGTGGTGGTGGGGAAGATGCTGAACTGACCAGCTTTCCTGTCAAGCTCAGCAGAGAGGCCTAGGTAGGGGCTAGTCTTGGGGGGAGTTCAGGGGGCTATGGGAATCCAGCTGGCACCAGTACCTCTGACACTTTCCTCCTGCTGTTTGGTTCTAGGAAATCGAGGAGGACCGGAAAAAAGCCGAACTTGAGGGAGTGGCTGTGACAGCTCCCCGGAAAGGCCGCTTGGTGGAGAAGGAGAACATGGCGGTGGAGGCGGTGAGCTCCGCACTGGGGTGGGGGACTCTTTAGGACAGAGAGAGGGTGAGCATGGAGACCTGGGGCCTGAGATCCCTTCCGTGCTGGCTGCCTCACCTCTGGGGCTGGCCTCCGATCTCACTGCTGCTCTCAGGGTTTGGGGGGTCCCAGTCTCCTCATCCCGGTGACTGTACTTTTCCTCCCTTCCCTCCTCCAGGAGAAGAGCTTGGGTCCCTCCCGGAGGTCTCCTGGGACCCCACGACCTCCAGGGGCCAGCAAGGGAGGCCGGATGCCCCCCCAGCAGGGAGGTCGGGCAGGCATGGGCCGGGCGGCCCGCAGCTGGGAGGCCAGTTCTGGGGAGCAGCCTCGAGGAGGAGCTGGTGGCCGTGGCAGGAGGGGCCGGGCCAGGGGGTCCCCTCATCTCTCTGGAGCTGGAGATGCCTCAGCTGCCGACCGCAAATCCAAGGTAGAAGCCCGGGATAGGCCGGGGTCATCCAGCAGAGGCCCTTACGCTTACCGTCTCGTTGCTCTTTGGTCCTACTCTCAGCGTGGACCGGTGTTTGTTTGTCTGTCCGCCTCTCCATCAGCTTTTTCGGTCCCCCCGTCGGCTCTTTCTCGCTCTCATTCCTCCCTCCCTCCCCCTGACGGGTGCTTCGTGTGCTCTCCCTGTTTTTTTTTTTTTTTTTTTTTAATCCCCCTCATGTTGCTCATTCTGGTGCAACGTTTCCGTCCGGTCCATGTGCGCTCGCTCGCTCTCTTACTCTGTCCATCTCGCAGCTGGATTTCTTCGTGGGGAGCAGTGATGTCCCTGCAACTGCCCTCCCTCCCGGATGCGCGGGTCAGGGGCTGGGAGACTGTCTAGCAGAGCGGCTCAGGGCCCACCGTGGACTTGGGGTCAACTTGGTTCGATTAATTCCCTGCCCTTGGGCAGCTCACTCCCCCCTGGGAGCTTCTGAGTTCTCAGGAGAGTAAAAGAGTCAGGTTTCAAGCGTATTGCGAGCATGCTGGGACATCAGGCATCGAAGCCCTCCGGGGAAGCACTTGAAGAACATTCCTTGTGGGTCTTTATGATTTGCACACGTTAAGCTGCTGTCCTCAGAAGACCTCAGGACACCGTGGCTTAACCCAGGTGGAAGTTTATTTCTCCCCCGTGTGTCAAGCTGTGGGAATGCAAATGTCCTCTCTGGCAACTTGGCCATGTGCTCATCTAAAGTTCTGTTCCCACAGAAGAAGGGGAGAATGGATTGTGCGGCGGAGTGGGGGGCACCTCACCATCTGCCAGGTTATTACTGCTGTTACGGACATCATTTCTGTGACAGCTGTGGGGTGTTGTGGTCCCTGGCTCCTTTTCCGGCTACAGGGGTCCCCTGGAAAGATTGGCGGCTGCGATCTATTATAGTGGGAAACCAAGGGGAGAAGGCGGAGGGGACGACATCTGGAGGGGATCGGATGCGGGCTCGGGAGCGATCTGGTGTGTTACAGCCACACCTTATGGTGCCCTCAGTTCCTCCAGCGTTGAATCCTGATGACAAAGGGCTGCCTACCAGGGACTCCCTGCCTGGGGTTTCCCTAGGTCCCCTCTGCCTCGTACAAACCCCAGTTCCAGACCCCAGCAGGAAAGCGGGCGCCCAGCACATGCCACACCGTTGGCACAGACAGCCGAGGTGCTTTGAGCTCCCTTCATAGCTAACCGTTGCCCGGGAACGTGCCGGGAGCCGAATGCCCAGATGCCAGCCCGGAGCTGGACTGGCGAGCAGGCCCGTCTGCAGAGAGTCTCTGGCCTGCTGTGGTTGTTCCTCCGCGCGGATGCTGACGCCCGGTGTCCCTGTCTGTGTCCTGCCTGCCCCCAGGAGTGGGAGGAGCGGCGCCGGCAGAACATTGAGAAGATGAACGAGGAGATGGAGAAGATAGCAGAGTACGAGCGCAACCAGCGGGTCAGTGCCCTGGGTGTCCCTGCGGCGGGGCGGAGCCGCCTGGCCCCCCCCCCCCCCCCCCCCCCCCCCCGTGAGCTCTCCAACTCCTCCTCCCCCACTCCCTGTGCCTGCAGGAAGGTGTGCTGGAGCCCAACCCGGTGCGTAACTTCCTGGATGACCCCCGACGACGCAGCGGGCCCCTGGAGGAGCCTGAGCGGGACCGGCGGGAAGGCAGCCGCCGGCATGGGCGCAACTGGGGGGGGCCTGACTTCGAGCGGGTGCGCTGTGGCCTAGAGCAGGAGCGGCAGGTGGGTGCCGACAGCCGGGGCACCCTGGGTCGAGCCCCAGTCTGCCAACAGCCTGTCCTTCCTGCAGCGACCGTTGATGGGGGGGTGCCAGGGGCGTGCCTGAGCACCAGGCCCAGGGTGGCCAAGACAGCGGGTGGGGGGGCAGCCTCCCCTCCCCGTCTTTCAGCCCCGAGCTGATGGTCCGTTCTCGTTTGGGCACCATCGTGCTTTCCTCTTTAGCTTTATGGAGCCTTTGGGTGACGTCCTCTCGGGATTGTCAGTAGTGTTTATGGGATCTTTTGGGTGCTGGATATGGACTTAGGTGCTAGGGCTTTTTCTTTTTATTTATTTTCTTTCTTTTTTTAAGATTTTATTTACTTGAGGGAGAGAGAACAAGCGAGCAAGCACAAGTGGGGGGACTTGGTAGAGGGAGAAGGAGAAGAGACTCCTCGCTGAGCAGGGAGCCCGACGGGACTCGATCCCAGGACCCAGAGATCATGCCCTGAGCTGAAGGCAATGACTTTAATGACTGAGCCACTCAGGTGCCCACTGGGACTGTCTTAGGGCCAAGCTCCTGCCCCAATGAAATTGATTCGGGGGGGGGGGGGGTGTGCTGTGTAAACCAACCTGCAGTGGGGTGTCAGGTAGTGCGAAAGGTTGTGAAGAAAACTCCAGCAGGGAGAGGGACTAGAGAGGGCGCTACCTGAGAGGGAGCGATCTGGGACGGCCTCTCCGCAGAGGTGCCTTGGGAGCTGACCTGGTTCCAGCCTCCAGCCTGTCCCCCATTGTGTTGGGCATGGCCCTACTGCTGAGTGCAGCAGGCACATGGGGGAGAGGCTGGGGTGGGCCGGGCTGGGGAAAGGGGCCCTGACTGCCTGTCTGTGGGTGGGCAGGGCCGCCGGGCCGGCCTAGGCGGCGCTGGTGACATGACGCTGTCCATGACGGGCCGGGAGCGGTCAGAGTATCTGCGCTGGAAGCAGGAGAGGGAGAAGATCGACCAGGAGCGGCTGCAGAGACACCGCAAGCCCACTGGCCAGTGGCGGCGGGAGTGGGATGCCGAGAAGACCGACGGGATGTGAGTGTCCCCTCTGCTCGCCCCCGTTTGGCTCCTTGGCCTTGACCCCGACTTCCCTCTGTCTCTGTCTCTGGCATCCCGGCTGGGCTTGGCTCCCAGGTGCAGGCTGTGCTCTGCTCCCCGTGGGTTCGTTCCGGGGCTCAGGCGGCAGACGCTCTCCGGAGAAGTGCCGGGCATGGCGTTGGCAGGTGCGCGGGAGGGAGGGGGACACGCTCCCTGCCCTGTTGGCGACGGCGGCATTGCTGTGGCGGGAAACTAAGCTGATCTAGTTGGTGGTTTGTGTAGCGGTGCCCTGGCTAAGGGCATGGATGGAAGTTCTAAACAGGGAAGGTGCAAGGACGGGCAGCCAGTGATGAGACCTTCAAACTGCATGCCCGCCCCCCAACCCACACCCCTCATCCGGGGGGCACTTTTACCCTTATCTGGCCGGGTCCCCTTTTGGGCCCCAGGAAGCAGCCCGTTAGTCCAACTTCAGGAGAAGCTCTTCCTTGTGTCATTGATAGGAGGGTGGTCTCTGGACCGAAGAGCCAGCCAGCAGTCATCGTTAGATCTGCAGCTGGAGTTTATTTATTTATTATTTTTATTTGGGGGGGGCGGGGGCAGAGGGTGAGACAAAGACAATCCTCACGCAGACTCCCTGCTGAGTGCAAAGCCCCACGTGGGGCTTGATCCCATGACCCCAACATTATGACGGGAGCTGAACTCAAGAGTCGCACGCCCAGCCGACTGAGCCCCCCGGCCGCCCCTGCCGTTGTCGTCGTTATGCCGTGCTCCCTGCCCTGCTGCTCGGGAAGGTCTCACGCCGGCCCTGTTTGGTTGGTGCTGGCTGGACAGAGAGGCTGTTGGCTGTGTGCCCAGTGCACGGAGCGTTCATTTCTGGATCAGGGGGCAGAGCTTGTGCAAGTGTGAGAATACGTTGCACAGATACTGTAGCTGACCCTTTGGAGGCTTAAATTTAGGGAGACCTTGTCCGGGTTCGTCCCTTGTATCTCTGACGCAGCTTGCAGCTGGTCCGTTAGCGCGTGCGTGCTTTGATTTCCATAGCTTTTTTTTTTTTAAAATTTTATTATTTTTTTTTTTATTTTTTAAAAGATTTTATTTATTTATTTGACAGAGAGAGATCACAAGCAGGCTCCCTGCTGAGCAGAGAGCCCGATGCGGGACTCGATCCCAGGACTCCGAGATCATGACCTGAGCCGAAGGCAGCGGCTTAACCCACTGAGCCACCCAGGCGCCCAAGATTTTATTTTATTTTATTTTTTTAAAGATTTTATTTATTTATTTGACAGAGAGAGATCACAAGCAGGCAGAGAGGCAGGTAGAGAGAGAGGAGGAAGCAGGCTCCCTGCTGAGCAGAGAGCCCGATGCGGGGCTCGATCCCAGGACCCTGAGATCATGACCTGAGCCGAAGGCAGCGGCTTAACCCACTGAGCCACCCAGGCGCCCCCCAAGATTTTATTTTTTAAGATTTATTTTATTTTTTAAGATTTTACTTATCTATTTGATAGAGTTATAGCGAAAGAAGGCACAAGCAGGGGAGTAGCAGCCAGAAGGAGAAGCAGGCTCCCCACTGACCAGGCAGCCCGATGTGGGGCTTGAATCCAGGACCTTTGGATCATGATCTGAGCTGAAGGCAGACACTTAACCAACTGAGCCACCCAGGCTCCCCAGCAAAAAAAAAAAAATTTTTAAGATTTTGAGGGAGAGCGAGAGCATGCACGGCTAGTTGTGGAGGGTAGAGGGAGAGGGAGAAGCAAGCTCCCCACTGAGCAGGGAGCCCCACGCGGGGCTTGATCCTGGTACTCCACCAGGATCGTGACCAGAGCTGAAGGCAGATGCTTAACTGACTGAGCCACATAGGCGCCCCTGTCAGCAAATATTTATTGAGTCTCTCTCTTATCTGTGTCATGAAAGGTGATGGCAATACAGTGATGAATGAAACACTTCTGCCTTCAGGGAGCCTTGAGTCGAGTTGGAAAGGTAGACACTCGATCCAGGGGCAGGTCACAAAGAACAGGAAAGAATATGGAGAGGGATGGAGGCTCTTGTTTTAGACTTTGGTGATATATATAAAATAACATGTGATTATGTTAGGGGTTTAGGAGGGTCTGAGCTGAGGCCTGGAGGAGGTGAGGGTGCAGGCCACTGAAAAGTCTGGGGAACTGTCCCAGGAGCAGCAGGTGCAAAGGCCCTGAGGCGGAGCTCTGTGTGGTAGGAGACTCTGCTTAGCTGGGGAGATGGGAGACAGTGATAGGAACTGAGGCCAGACTGGAAGCTAGAGATCATGTACTTCCTAAATTTTTGTTTTTTTGGGGTCAAATACTGACTTTTTTCTGTTTGTCACTACAATGCCAAGTTTGCCTCTTTTCCGTCCCCTGATCCTGTCTGCCTTCTAATCAGTGACCTCCTCTGGTTGACCATCTGTGATCTTGATTTTTGACCCTGGCCCCCATCTGTCTCCCTCTCTCTTCCCACCCCTCTTGCTCCCACTGTTCCCCCAGCTGCGTGCTCACCCCCTTTCTCTTTTTCCCAGGTTCAAGGATGGCCCAGCTGCTGCCCTCGAACCATCCCACCGCTATGGTGAGTGGGTGTCCTGGGGCGGGGGGGCAGCTGGCAGGGCCCGGCGCAGGGGTTACTTTGCGCCACGCCCCTGTCCCCGACTCCTCCTGGATTCTGTTGCAGATGACGAGGCCTGGACACGGCCCCCCAAGCCCCCCACTTTCAGGGAGTTCCTGACCCAGCACAAAGCGGAGGTCAGCCGCAGGAGGAGGAAGAGTAGCCGACCCCAGACCAAGGCAGCCCCTCGTGCCTACAGGTGGGGGCACCCCTTCCTTTGGTGTGTGCACACCCCTGTGCCCCCAGCAGGGCTTCTGGCTCGATCCGTGGTGGTTCTGACTCCTGCACGTGGGGGCATGTCTGTGCTGTCTCGCCCCGTCTTTTCTCGGTGCTCGTCTCTCTGTGGGTCTGGCTCTTGTTTCTGGGGAGATCGGGCCTAGCTCTCTGCTTTACCTCCATCTCTCCCTTCATCTCCATTCGCTCCTCTTCTGCCACCTGGCGCCCCTCCATCTGTCTGTCCCTGACACCTGGGGACACCCCCCCATTTCCTCCTCGGCTTTCCCATGTGCTGGCTTCGCTCCTGGAAAGCTCCAGCCCCCTCACGCCCTGAGTTGAATTTGGCAGCTTTTCTCCAGGGGAGGACGTGGAGGTGAGATGCCCCTTCTTCCTGGCCACCCGGGCCTCACCTCTTTCCTCTGTCCCCTCCAGTGACCATGATGACCGCTGGGAAACGAAGGAGGCAGTGTCCCCGGCCCCTGAGGCCCCCCAGCCCACTGCCCCTGAGGAGACGGCCACGCAGGTAAGGCGGGCTCTCATCACTGGGGAGGGGGCCTGGGGGTGCTCGGGGCCCACCTCCTCTCCCCGACCTGCCTCGTGTTCCCCACAGCCACTGGAGACCCCAGCTCCTCCTGCCCACCGGCCCCCTGAGGATGAGGGGGAGGAGGATGAGGGGGAGGATGAGGAGTGGGAAGATGTGAGTGAGGAGGAGGAGGAAGAGGAGGTCGAGGAAGAAGAAGAAGAGGCTGATGAGGAGGAGGAAGAACCAGCCCAAGACCACCAACCCCCGGAGGCAGAGGCCACCAGAAGCCCTACGGGAAGCCGCACCGGAAGTCCCACCGGTGAGCAGGCTGACACAGAGCCACCCGGGCCAGAGAAGCCCCTGCCACTGCCCCAGGCCCCTGCCACGCCTTCTAGCCCCTTTTTACCCCCTGGGGACCACCAGCCTGTGTCTGACTGGGGTGAAGAGATGGAGCTGAATTCTCCCCGGGATGCTCACCTGGCTGGTGTCCTGTCCCCGGGCGAGGCCTGGCCTTTTGGAAATGCATGAAGCTAGCTGCTTGTGTGTGTGCGCGCGCCCGCGCTCCGGGGGTGCACTGGCCGTGGGGACTGTCTGGGGCTGGGCCCCAGGACCCTGGGTGCCCCACCGCCCTGGTGGCTAGGGAGGACAGCCCATACCTGTCTCTGGAATGCCCCGTCCCCAATAAAGAGTTCAAGTCCTCAAATGATACTCCCCAAGTGTGTCCTTGAACACCCCTCACTCCCCCAGGGCCTTCTCTCTCAGGGTGGGGGAGAACTGGGAGGGGTAGGGACTTGACTGGGCCTCCTCCTTCCCCAGGAGGTGACCAGCCAGCCCCAGCCTCCCTGGAGAGTGGGCCCAGCCTCCCAGGAACCCAGAAAGCTGAGGAGGAAAGGTCTGACGCAGCTCCAGGTGGGGGAGTGGACGGGGCCCAATGGGGCCAGCTTCCTTCCTCTTTTTCTCCCTCTGGCGCTGAGGGGAGGGTTTGGGGAGAGTAGGACAGAGCGGAGCTGGGTACGTGGGGCGTAGCTGTGGACGTGCGGGTGAGGCTACAGTACTAGGGTCCTGCGAGACTGGGGCCAAGGTCAAGGAGGTGCAGCTAACGAGAATCTCGTGCTAGGGGATTGAGTGGAGGGGGGAGAGGGGCTGTGAGGAGGTGGAGCCGAGATGGGACTGGGATTTGGAGGCAGACCCCAGTGTCTGGGGATGTCCTCTAAAAGTGATGGGGTGGGGCTAGGTTCAAGGGGGCGGGGCTGAGGGCAAAATTAGGAATTTAAATGGGAGAGGGGTAGAATTACGGATTTAGCTGCGGGCAGGATGGGCGTTTTGAGGTCTAACCACGTAGGATAAATTAGAATAGAAACGCAGACCCCCATGAGAATGTTGGGCCCAAGGCTGCTTCCACCTCCATCAAACTAGTTTGCGATCCAGGGACCTCCCCAGGAGCGGGGTTAGAGTTTGGGGCAGAGCCAAGGGAGATCTGGTCAGCACTCTTCGTGGGCAAGGGCAGAGAGGGACAGGTCCAATAGGGCGGGCGTGATGCGAGTCAGTTTATGCCCGTGGGAGTGTGAGGGGGGCGGCGGCTGGGGTGTGCGAGGACAGAGTTTAGGGTGACTACAATGATTTCATCGGTTGTAAACAGGCTTCTGTTGGGGTGCACGAAGCTTGTGGGTCCTTTGCGATGATGAGGGGAGTCCGAGACCCATAAACCATTTAGCACGGGGCGACTGCAGCCGGGCTTAGTTGGGATCAGAGACAGAACTGGACGGGGCGGGGGAGGAGGTGTCCTGGTGGAAGGTGGGAGAGACTGTCCCCTCCGCTGACTGCCTCTTCTTTTCTCAGAGGCGGGCACCGAGGGCCAGGAGACCGCGGAGATCACCGACTTCCAGAGGGTGCGTTTCTGTAAGGTGCTGGCTGCCGCTCCACCACCGGGGGCCGCCCGCTGACCGCGCCCGCCGACCGTGGCCTCTGCGCTCTGCACTAACCTGCCGCCTTGCGCCTCTGTCCTCTGCTTCCGTCACACTCCCGCCAGAAGAGGGTTAAATGTAAGGGGGGGCGGAGCCAGGGACCGTGAACGGGGTGGGGTCAGGGCAATAGTCCCGTCTCACGCTTCAGGGGGCGCCGTGGCACCGGGAGGGCTGAGACGCCCCCTAATCACCCACCTAATGGAAGCCATGGGGTGATAGATGCCGGTCCCCGGGCCTAGATTGCTGCCTTCCGGTTTACATCTGGGGCCTGGCAGATAGCCGGTGACTCTTCCACTGGACTCGGAATTACCGGGCCACCGCCCCGTCGCCTATTAAACGCAGTGCTTCCGCTAACCTTTGAACTGTGTTTCTGGCCGGGCAGGCTGGGTTGCTATGTTTGGCGGGCTTTTCTGTGGCGGAAGAGGCGGGAGGAAGGGGGTCTTCCTTTCTCCACCCCCCTGATACGTCTTCCCTCCCCTCCCCTCCTCCCGCAGGCCTCCCCGAATTCCTGAAGACGCTGCTGGGAGGGGACTGAAGCTTCCCCGCCTTGATGGGGTGGGGGCGGCAGGAGGGGGTTAGTCTGGATTCCCAGGCTGCGCTCTCTCCTCCCCGGAGACCGCTCTGAATCCCGTGACTTTAGGGAGAGGGAGAAATAGAGGGTGGTGGGGAGGAGTTGGGGAAGGGGCGTGATTGGGTTGTGGGGCCCAGCTGGGGCTTCGGGGGTGTTTAGGCCTCAGGACACTACGGAGGAGGTCCCGCCGGGGGCGTGGTTAGGATGCCGGCGCGGGGCCAGAATTCTGGCGGACGGAGTTAGAGCGCAGAATGGCCTTAGATGTGGGATGGAGCGGCGAGAGCCGGTTTAGATGGGCGTTCCTAATGCGGGTGTGGGGTGCAGCCCTCGGTCGGGGGCGTGTTCAGTACGGTGCTAGAACTAGTGGAGTGAGGCGGAGGATAGGGGTGGAGCCTGGACTAGAGAGCGTGAGTCCAGGGAGAGAAGAGGGCGGCTTCGAATGCAATAGATTGCGAGTCTGATTCGGAGAAAGGCAAGTTAGAAGCGGAGCGGGCCTGTGAGGCTTGAACCTCGCAGGGCCGTGGAGCTCGGAGGCGGGGCTGGATGCCTGGGAGAAGTCTGAATCCCGAAAGGGGATGGGGTTAAGGCTGGGGGAGGAGGCCAGAAAGGGGAGGGCGGGGCTAGACTCTGGGCGGGCTCTCAGGTAAGAGGTGTGTGCATCACACCGAAGCCGGGCGGTAGTCGGAAGCGCAGGGAGCTAGCTTTGCAGGCCTAGGGCGGGGTCAGAGCTAAGTGAGGGGTGGGGTCGGGACGCTAGTTAAGCCTTAGCTTGATGGTGGTTGGCTGGAGACTGGGGAGGGGGCGGACCCAGAGCCCGGAGGAGACCCGCCCGTTCGGGGGCGTGACCATGCTGGCGGGGGCGGGGTTGGACGAGGGAGATTTAGAACGCGGAGGCGGTCCTCCGAGGGGGTGGGTGGCGGGGGCGGGCCTGGGCGCGGGGGCGGGGCCTGCGCTGGCCGCTGCGCGGGGCCCAGTGGGCTGCGGGGATGCGGGGCACGAGCTGCGTGGGCGGCGGCGGCGAGATCCCGGGTGGCGCCGGGCTGAGCGAAGGCCCGCGGGGCCGCTGGTTGCGCCTCGCCCCGGTCTGCGCCTACTTCCTCTGCGTCTCGTTGGCCGCCGTGCTGCTCGCCGTCTACTACGGGCTCATCTGGGTTCCCACGCGGCCCCCCGCGGGCCCCGCCGGCCCGCCGCCCAGCGCGCCGTTCCCTCCGTGCGCCGCCCGTCCGGGCGCGCCGCCTGCCCTGGCGCCCGCCGCTGCCTCGGTCTCCTGCCTCCTGGGAGCCCCTGGCGGGCCGCGACCCCAGCTCGAGCTGCCGCGCAGCCGCCGCCGCCGCCGCCACAGCGACCCCAGCCGCCGCCCGAACCGTCAGACACCCAGAGAGACGCCGGAGGCCGCGGGGGGTCGAGGACCCGGGTAACCCTCTCTTCCAACCCAAGCTGGATCGCCGCTTCTCGAGAGCCCGTGCCCCTACGGCGGATGCTCCGTTACCCGGTTGGGCCCGGGCTCCCTCTTCATGACATCGCCTAGCGTCTCCGGAGTCGTCATCCAGAAGAATGGGGGTGGGGGCGCCAAGGGGAGCTGGCCCGGGGCCTCGCTCCTCTGCCGTCAGGCCGGGGTCCTCCACCATCTGGCAGACCCCATCCTGATCTCTGCCTCCTGACACCCTCCTAGGATTTTGAGCATAGAGCCCACAGCCCACCGCCCTCCTCTCTCAATCTCCGTGTCCATGTCCCTGTGCAATAAATTCCAGCCCCAACTGCCCGATGCTGTGTTGTATTGTTTGTGAGATGTCTCTACTTTCAAGTTTGTGAGGGGAAGGCCTTACCCGCGTCTGATCTTCATCTCTCTTGCCCTGGGTGGATCGGGTGGCTTCTCCCCTGACCTGGGTGGGGGTGGGGTGGGTGTTCTTCTCTCGCTATTATGTGGTTTTTGGGGCTGGGAGGAGGCTTCTCTGCAATGGGGCAGTTGAAGGTCAGACAGTGTGAAGGACTTCACAGCTCTGCGGATACTTGGGGCAGAAGAGGAGGGCGTCTGGAGGGAGGTAGAGGGTCTGCTCTCCTGTTACAGCACAGGAGATGAGGGGAGAGATGGGATGATTTCGGGCAAGAATTAGGGTTTGGGGGATTGTGACTACTATAATTACAATGTCAGGGATAGAAGCTCAGTCACCCTGAGACGTCAGGATGCTACCAGAAGGGACTGAGGCCTTCATCCTGGGGTCTGAGAGAGGAGGGTGGACAGGGGTGGTAGTGGGCTTCTCTGCCTCCCTGGAAATCACAGAAGAAGTTACCAGCACTGTGCTGCCTTTGAAGAGTCGTACAACCTCCCTGGTCTCCATCACTCCTGGTGGACAGAGGCAGAGAAACAGGTCCTGCTGAAAGAGTCAAAGGTAGTTGAGTCTTTCTTCCTACCCAGAAGACGGAGGCCTGGCTCCGGGCAGGACATTGGACCCTATAGGCAGGAAGCAGTTTTCCTGTCCAGCCTCCTCCCTTGAACTGGGACTTTCCCAGAAGAGTGAAGCTTAGCCTCCTCCCTCAGGCTGGGACATCTGTGGATGAGGACTGGGCTGAGAATGTCAGTCGTTCTGGTTACCTGCCTTTCTCCCTTCTACCTTTCCAGCACCCACTTCCCAGAGGGGGTCTCCAGATGGAAGGGGAACCCAGGAAGACAGCGCCCCTTTATAGTTAGCACAGGTGATGGTTAAAGAGCACTAATTCTGGGGCCAAGATGCCCAGATTCAAATTCCCGCTCTTCCTCCTCTCACTGGCTCTGTGACCTTGGGCAGGTTCCTCAACCTTTCTGGTCCTGTAAAGCGAAGATGATAATAGTACAGAGTTTCAGTGAGGATTAAATAAGCTAGTGAGCTGCCTGGAGCCTTTTGAACAGCATCACATGTTCTTTCTCTCCACCCGATTCTGTCCCTCAGGGATTCAAAAACCCCAGCCTGGATCCCAAGGGACATCAAGTCAATCTGGAGCTTCTGGAGACCAGCAAGTGGTGAGTTGGAGGTGGGGACTGCTGCTGCCTCTCTGTTCCCCCCGGGGCTGTCTTTCTAGCTTCCTGCCCTCTTCTCCCCAGCTCCATTTTTTCCCATCCCTCGGTTTCTCTTCCTGTCTCTGTGTTTCCCTCTCCACCGTCTCCACCTCTCCACCGTCCTCACCTCTCCACCGTCCTCTCCACCGTGTGAAAATTCACACCAAAAGGAGATAAAATAAAGAGCGTAAATAACTCCTATTAGTTCACCTGCCACCGTCTCCACCGTCCTCTCCTGCCCTCCTCTCATGTGTCTCTGGCTCTCTGTCTTCCCCTGACCTGTCTCAGTGTAGTCTTGGCCTCTGTCCCTCACTCGATTCTCTGACTCACTCTCTCGCCTTTCTCTCCCTTTCTCCTCCCTCCCCCATTTTGCCCTCACAGGCCCACCTTGCTCTCCCGCCCAACCTACTTTCCCATTTCTTCCCTGGTTCAGCCCCCTCTGCCCTATCGCTTCCCCTGTGCTGGTCTCTCTTCACGATCTCTCAGTCTCTTTTTTGGCCACTGTCTCCTAATTGTGGGCTTAGCAGACATTGACTGCACCTTTATGATGTGCGAGGCATTATTTTAGGCACTGGGATCACAGCCATGAACAAAACAGGCAAAACTTCCTGCTCTCCAGGGAGCTGACATACTATAGGAGCGACACAAAAAATAGGATTAATAACTTAGATATACGTTATGTCCAGTCATAAGAAGCACCAAGGAGGAAAATAATCAGGGCCAAGGTGACAGAGCGGGATGGAGTTGCTGGTCACTGGGCAGAAGTGAGGGCCGGGGCTGCCGACCTCTGAGGGAAGCTTGTGCCAAGAAGTCGGAACAGCAAATGCGGTGGCCCTTAGGCTCAGGTGCTTGGCTTGTTCAAGGAACCACCACGAGGCCAGTGAGTGAGGAGAGCCGAGTGATGGGGAGAGCAGGAGGAGGTGAGCCGAGAGAGAAAAAGGGGGCCGATTGTGCAGAGCCTAGCGGGCTGCCCTGAGGACTTTGGCTTTTGCTTGGAGTGAGGTGAAGCCATGGGAAGTCTGTGAGCTGAGGAGGGACAGAGCTAGCTTACCTGTCAACAGGACTCTCTCATTGCGGGGTGGGAAGGAGCGGTACGGGGCGAGGGTGGGAGCGAAGTGGGGAGCCCAGGGAGGAGCCACTCCTGTGGTTCAGGTGAGGGAGGGACGGTGGTGGCCAATGGTGGGTCGATCAAGATGGTGGCCTGGAAGAAAAGTGGGTGGTCAAAATCCGTGGTGTGTGTAAAGTACACGAAGCATAAAAGTTACCATATAAACCATTTTAAAGTGTACGGTACAGGGCATGGAGCACAAGGTTGTGCAACCATCGCTGCCTCCACCCATCTGGTTGCCGTGAGAGGAGGGAGGGATGGAGGGACTGGGCCAGAGGGCCTGAGGCTGGCACAGGGTCGTGAGGGAGTCCGGGTGGCGGTGGGGGCGGTGTGTTTCTCGGGGTCCTCAAGCAAAGGCTGCCCATCAGAGTGCTGGGTGGGGTGGTAGCGGGCGGGCACTAGTACCCGCCGTGCCGTCGTCGGACGGAGCCTCAGGGAAGCATGGCCTTGGCCCCAGCACGGTGGCGCTGTCGGACAGCTGGGCGCTCAGCAAATCATTTCTGGTTCTTTCTGTGCATAGAGTCAGCCTCATGCCCGAGCGGCTTCGCAGGGTGCCTCCCTGAACTCCTTCCCATCCCTCCGAGGGACGGAGGCCTGGCCCCTATTGGTGCGCTGAAGGGCTTTCCTTCAGTTTCATTGGATCAGTGCAGGTCACATGACAAACCTGGAGCCAATGCCTGAGCCTGAGGCAACCGTCAGGTGCGATTGGTTAAGCCTTGGGTTCAACCACTCACTGGCAAGTGAAGGCGGGATTACTCGGAAGGTTTAGGCCAATCAGGACCCATCGCTGGATCAGGCCAAAGCCAGTAGACATCCCATCTGCAGCCGAGCTGCGAAGGGTGGGACTGCCAGGAGGGGGCGCCGAAGGGTCGCCGTCCGCCCGGTCGCCAAGTCCCTGGGGCTGGAATCCCAGGTTTACAATCCAAGTTGGAATCTAAGTGCCGGCACTTGCGAGGGTCCTGCTAACAGTATCCCTTGTCCCTTATCCACAGTTCCGAATTCGTAAAAGCTGTGACAACCGAAAAATATTTCTTTGGGGGTAATTTTGGCCCACTTGGTGGCAGGTGAACGCTCTTTATTTTATCTCCTTTTGGTGTGAATTTTCACGCATGTTTTGCTGCAAATGTATGAACATGTCTGATGGGGAGGGGGCTGCCTTAGGCCCCTGGGAGTGTTACGCAAAATATAGCATTAGCTCAGAATTGCCTTTCTAAAACTGGAGCAGTTCTGAGTTCTGAAATGATCCGTCCCCAAGGACTTCAGCTAAGGGATCGTGGACCTCTAATCGGGCATGCTGCCAAACCTAGATTCATCTTAATTACTTGTTCAACATTTATTTAATGGCTTTGGGAAGAAACTCATTTTCCATTACAATAAAAAAAGAGAGAATGGGGGTAATTTACTAAGTGCCCTTTGTTAATCATATGCTATTTTTAGTGTCGTGTGTGTATGCGTGTGTGACTGTGTGCCCATATGTGAGGCTGGTTCTCTGTGTTACAGTATTGCTGTGTGTGTGTGTTTGTGTATGTGGGTCTGTATGAGAGTTTGTGTGTGTGAAGGCGTGTTTGACCGTGTGCGTGTGTGTGTGAGTTTGATCTTGTGTGTGTGTGTGTGTGAACACTGAGTTGTGTCCTCTACAAAATTACCGAGGAATTTTGCGCCGTCAAGCAATACCTCGTACTTCCACTAGAGGTCGCCTGTCTGCTTTGGCCGGAAGAAACGTAAAACTACATTTTTTGCCTTTTAATCGGGAATTTTTTGATTCTGGCAGAGACGTGTCAGGGACAGTTAGCTCAGATTCAGCTCAGCTGCTCACAGAGCAGAAGTTCTCAAACTTGTTTTTCTTAGGATTTTTTTTAAACAATCTTAAAAATTATTATTATTAAAGATTTTATTTATTTATTTGTCAGAGATCACAAGTAGGCAGAGAGGCAGGCAGAGAGAGAGAGGAGGAAGCAGGCTCCCTGCTGAGCAGAGAGCCCGATGTGGCTGGGATCATGACCTGAGCTAAAGGCAAAGGCTTTAACCCACTGAGCCACCCAGGCACTCCTACAACCTTAAAAAAAATTGAGGACCTCAAACAGCTCTTGTGTATGTGAGTTGTGCCTATTAATATTTAGTATTAAATTAAGGCTGAGAAGTTCAAGGGGCGCCTAGCTGGCTCAGCGGGTGGAGCCAGTGGCTCATGGTCTCTGGGTTGTGGGTTCGAGCCCCACGTTGGGTATGGAGATTACATAAAAATAAAATCTTAAAAAAAAGACTGAGAAGTTACAAAAATTTACTTATGGAGTCATTTAAAAATAACCATAATAAATTCATTATATTTTTCGTAAATATTTTATTGTGGCAAAATATATGTAATGTAAAATTTACCATTTTAAACATTTTAGGTGCACAGTTAGTGACATGAAGAACGTTCACCCTGCTGTGCAAGCATCACTGCCATTCCTTTCCAGAATGTTTCCATCTTCCCAAACTGAAACTCTGTACCCATCAAACAGTACTCCCCATTCCCCCTCTCCCTTCCTCAATTCCAGGTAACCTCTAGTCTACTTTCTGCCTCAGAGTTTGCCTGTCCTATGATCTCATATAAGCCTCATATTATGTGCCTCATAGTAATCCAATATTTGTCCTTTTGTATCTGTCTCATTTCACTTAACATCTTGTGGTCAAGTTTCATCCAAGCTGTAGCATGTGTCAGAATTTCCTCCCTTTCTAAGGCCAAGTAATATTCCATTGAATGCATGTATCACGCTTGGTTTATCCATTCATCTGTTTTTAAAATTTTTTTTTTATTTTTTTGAGAGAGAGCATGAGCAAGGTGGGGGGAGAGGCAGAGGGAGAGGGAACGAGATCATCTTTTTTAAAATTTTATTTATTGGGGCACCTGGGTGGCTCAGTGGTTAAGCCTCTGCCTTCGGCTCAGGTCATGATCTCAGGGTCCTGGGATCGAGCCCCGCATCGGGCTCTCTGTTCGGCAGGGAGCCTGCTTCCCCGTCTCTCTCTCTGCCTGCCTCTCTGCCTGCTTGTGATCTCTGTCAAATAAATAAATTTTTTAAAAGATTTTTATTTATTTGACAGAGATCACAAGCAGTCAGAGAGGCAGGCAGAGAGAGAGACGGGGAAGCAGGCTCCCTGCCGAACAGAGAGCCCGATGCGGGGCTCGATCCCAGGACCCTGAGATCATGACCTGAGCTAAAATCAAGAGTCAGACGCTTAACTGATCCACCCAGGCGCCTCTGTTGCTGGACATTTGGAAACTCCTTGCATTTTAGCATAAACAACATTTTAAATGAAAAGTGCTATGTTTGGGCGCCTGGGTTGTTCAGTTGATTAAGCATCTGCCTTTGGCTTAGGTCATGATCGTGGGGTCCCGGGATCGAGCCCAGTGTCTGACTCCTGGCCGGTGAGGAGTCTGCTTCTCCCTTTCTCTCTGCCTGTCGCTCCCCTTGCTTGTGCTCTCTCTGTCAAATAAATAAATACAGTCTAAAAAAGAAAAGTGCTGTTTTCCAAAATAAAAAGTTTAATGAGAAGAGTGGCATTATTTCACATTTTTAAATTATTTCACATTTTTGAGAATACTTAATGTCTAGCTCAATAAAAGAGAACTGGATTCTCAGAGCTGCTTCTGCATTCGATCTGTTGCAATGTTACAAGTCATGTAGCCTCCGGAAAAATCTGGGTGAAGTCCAGCCAAGTCATGGGAAGTCCCGAGAATGGGTTTTCCAAGCCTGTTAACCCTCCAACCACATCATCCTGAAACTTACACGGTTGTAAAACCGCCTTCCGCCATCCAGATCCTGTACATTTAACATCTGGAGCTGGGTACAATTTCTGACAACATTCCCGGCACCCTCTTGCTATGTGGCCCATGGATCCTAAATAAAATAATCTGGCCGTCCCATAGTCACGCTGCCACTATGTAATGATGGTGAGTCCGTGGGTATACAGCTGGTAACTGTCAGTTTCCTCATCGGGTGATCAAGAATGAAAACCTGTGTGTGACCCACCCATACTGATGTTTATTTAGCACACACATCTGGGGGTCGCTGAGGGTCAGCTGATTGTGCTTGGAAGGCTCTGCTGATCTTGGCTGACCTCTCCTCTAAATCTGAGGTTATCTGGGGCTTGACTGATTGGGGCTGGGCGTGGTGGGTGGCTTGATGATCCTGGCTGGGCTCTCTCAGGTGTTGGTGGGTAGGCTGACCTTGGCTGTCCTTGGCAGGTGCATCCAATGCATGGGACCCACGGGCTATCCCAGGAAGGTTCTTCTAGCAACAGCAGCTGTGTGAGCCCAACTGCATTTCAAGCCCCTGCTTGGGTCCTGTATGCCTTCCTCCTGCTGGCCTAGCAAGTTGCACGGCCGCTTGGTATAAAGGAGTGGGAAGTACGTTCCTTTCAAGGAGACGAGATGGATGGAATGACGACTTCTGAAAGTAAGTTGAGCTGCGCAGATGGTCCCATCCCAGCCAAGGCTGTCCTGGGGGGAGGGAGGGGGATGGGAGGACCAGGACGCTGTGCTCAAACCTGAAACCGAGAATCCAAGTCCGGGTGTCCGGGCAGGGACGGTGTAAAAAGGCACTGCTGTTAACATCGCACCCCAACGGGGTAAAGGGTAATTGACGGAGCGGTAAGTGTGTGTGTCGCAGGGTGCGTGTGTGCGTAGATGAAAACCAGGCAGTCTGACTCTACACTGGGCCGGTTTCCCTGCTCCTTTTGCTTCTCAGCCATCATGGAAAGCCCGAGTATAGGCACTCTGATTGGAAATCCCAGCGGTGGAGCACCTGGGTGGCTCATCTGGTTAAGGGTCTGCCTTCAGCTCAGGTCATGATCCCAGCCCCATGTTGAATGGAGAGATTACTTAAAAAAAAAACTCTACAAACAAAAAAACAACTACCTTCTGCCTTTTCCCCCCCTTCCTTCCTCTCTCCCCTCCCTCCCTTCCTTACTTCCTTGCTTCCTAAGTGGGCTTCACACCCAGTGTGGAGCCCAGCGTGGGGCCTGAACTCACCACCCTGAGATCAAGACCTGAGCTGAGATCAAGAGTCCGGTGCTTAGCAGACTGTGCCCCCCCAGGTGCCCCGAATTTGCCTATTCTAGATATTTCATTTAAATAGAGTGTTTCATATCATATTTATTCTTCTGTGTCTGGCTCATGTCACTTAGTATGATGTCTTTGCAGTTTGTTCATGTCGTTGTAAGTATCTGAACTTTATTTCTTTTTTATTGGGGGATAATCTATTTATACCTCATTTTGTTTATCCATTCCTCTGTTGATGGACACTTGGGTTGTTCCCACCTTCTGGCTATTGTGATCAACGCTGCAATGAACATCGGCATGTAAGGTTATGTTTGAGTCCTGTTTTCAAGTCTTTGGGTTATTTATCTAGGGCTGGCATTGCTGGGTCATATCATAATTCTATGTTGAAGTTTTTTTTAAAATATTTTATTTATTTATTTGACAGAGATCACAGGTAGGCAGAGAGGCAGGTAGAGAGAGAGAGGGGAAGCAGGGTCCCTGCTGAGCAGAGAGCCCGATGCAGGGCTCCATCCCAGGACCCTGAGATCATGACCTGAGCTGAAGGCAGAGGCTTTAACTCATGGAGCCACCCAGGCGCCCCGTATGCTGAAGTTTTTGAGGGACTGCCTGTTTTCTGTAGGAGCTGTAGCCAATGACCTTTTAAATCCCTAAATTCCCTGTGTTAGATACCTTTATGCTTAAAATACCTAGAGTGGTATATATATATTTTAAAGATTTTATTTATTTGATGGAGAGAGAGTGAGAGAGCACAAGCAGGGAGAGCAGCAGAGAGAGAGGGAGAAGCAGGCTCTCTGCTGAGCAGGGAGCCCGATTTGGGGCTTGATCCCAGGACCTGAGGTCACGACCTGAGCTGAAGGCAGATGCTTAATTGATTGAACCACCCAGGCGCCCTGGGCTTGTTTTCTCCTTAGATTTATATGAAAGAATAGGATCACAGCTGTCCATCAGTATCGCAAGTAAAAAAAGAAAGATTGGCCCCGAACCACCCTCTCCATCTAACCCTTTGCATCGGGACTTTGCAGCTCTTGCCTTCAATGTGGGGGTCCGTTTCCCCACCCCTTGAATTGGGGCTGGACTTGACCAATAGAAAGTGATATGGTGTCAGTCTTGATTCTGGGTCTCAAGAGTCTGTGTCTTCTGTTTGCTTTCTTAGAAAGTGTCCACTGTCATGGGAGTCAGTTTGGGCTCACCTGCTGGAGGATAAGAGACTGTCCTAAGTCACCCAGCTGATATCCTGCCAACTCCCAGAGACAGAGCCACCTCCTGACCCCAGCTGAGGTCCTATGCATGGATGAGCTCATCCAAGACCAAAAGACCCATCCAGCTAACCCGCAGACCTGTGAACAACAAAGGTATTGTTTGAAGCCATTCATATTTGGAGATATTTACATGCGGGCTGCTAGAGTGAATTACCAAAGGCCGAGCGGCTAAAACAGCAAATATTTATTCTCATGGGTTTGGAGGCTAGAAGTCCATGATCAGGATGCCAGCAGGTACCCGCGTCCTGGTGTGCAGTCGGCCATCATCTTGTGGTGTCCTCCTGTGGCAGAAAGAGTGAGAGTCCCTGAGGTCCCGTGTGTAAGAGTACTGACCCTGGGGGCACCTGGCTGGCTCAGTCAGTGGAGCGTGTGGCTCTTGATCTTGATGTTGTGAGTACGAGCCCCACATTGGGTGTGAAGGTGACCTAAAAAAATAAAATTTGGGGGGCATCTGGGTGGCTTAGTTGGTTGAGGTCCAACTCTTGGTTTTGGCTCAGGTCATGATCTCAGGGTCATGGGATGGAGCCCCGCATCGGGCTCTGTGCGCAGTGTGGAGTCTGCTTGCAGTCCTCTCCCTCTCCCTCTGGTCCTCCCCTTGCTTGTGCATGCACAATCTCTTGGATAAATTAAATCTTTGAAAAATAAATAAAATCTTTAAAAAAAATAAAGGCCCTGATCCCATTCATGAGGGCTCAACTCTTGTGATCTCATCACCCCCAAGTCCCTGCTTCCTAATTCTATCACACTGGGGGATAGGGTTTTCCCATACAAATGTGGGGAGGGACACAAATATTCAGTCTATAACAACAGCAATAGTTAACTGATACACCCTGGGCTCTTCATAGCTCCTCTTAGAGTGACAGTAAAGGTCTGGCAAGAGGTTTAGCCTTTGTCATCCAGTTCTCTTCCAGGGTGATGCCCAAAGCCTGAGAAATCTCTCTGTTGCCTCTCCTTGCTGCCCAGGATGCCTGGGGCTCGGGACTGTGGGTGACTGAAAATTTACTATCCGAGGACAGAAGCAATGTAGGTGACCACCTAAGAAGTGCTTGCTCTGAATTTGATAAGGACCAAGGGGACTGTCTCTTGTTATCTGCTTTCTGCTTGATGGTGTTCTGATGTCCCCCACTTCATTGTGATAATAATCAAATGTGGTTTTTGTTAAGAGAGAAGGGGCAGCTGTAACTCTGGAAGCTCTTAAGGCAAAATGTCAGGCAGGGGCAGGGAGGTGACAGAGGGGACAGTGCATGTGGGAGGGTGGGAGCTGAGCTGGCACTGAGATATTGGGGGAGGGGGGCTGTGGCACCTTGGGTAGTGGGGAGTCTCTGAGGCCAAATGTGAAAGAGAAATGGAGGTGTGAAGAGATGTCAAGAGATGGGGAGATGGAGGGACGCCTGGGTGGCTCAGTTGGTTGAGCGTCTGACTCTTGATTTTGGCTTAGATCATGATGTCAGGTTTCCAGGATTGAGTCCTGCTTCAGGCTCCCTGCTCGGCAGAGAGTCTGCTTCTCCTTCTCCCTCTGCTGCTCCCCCTGCTCATGCTCACTCACTCCCTCTCAAATAAATAAAATCTTTAAAAAAAGAGAGAGATGGAGAGATGGAAATATGGAGAGAAGTGGAGGGAGAGAGGTTCCGAGAGAGACAGAACCCTTATAGAGTTGGGAAGGAGGGAGACTGAAGAGAGGAGTGGAGGAAGGGCTGTGATACGGAAAGGAAAAGTGGTCAGGGGCTGAGGAGGAGAGAAACAGAAGATCAGAAGGAAGACGGGAGACTGAGAGGTGGAGACAGAGGAGAAGGGAAAGAAGACGAGATGGAGTGAAGAGAGAGAAGGGGATGAACATGCCAAGGTAAAAGGGAGAAGGACAGATGGTGGGTCTGACGGGCTGAGGCTGGAAGGGCCTGAGTTCCCTGGAAGTGGCTCAGAGACCCAAAGCAAGCGAGGGTCAGAGGGTATGGAGAGCCCCCCCCAGAGGCTGGGTAAAGGAGAGACAGGGAGGTGGGGGGAACCCAGGGAGAGGCAAGGACACTGAGAGACAGTGACATGGAGCAGGGAAGAGGTCTGGGGCTGAAGAAAGACCTGGATGGAGGAGGAACGGGAGGCTGGATGGTGGACAGAGGCCAAGGGAAGAGGGATGGAGAGAAGCAAATGCTGAAATCTGGGCTGACTTAGAGGAGGAGGATGCACTAAGAAGAGAGGGGATGAGAATTCTGAGAAAGAGACAAGCAGGTGGTGTGCAATTAGCCACGGAGAGAGCCAAACCAAGAAATGGAGCAGCATGTTGAATGGTGTTGGCTGGGAACAGAAGGGGTGAGGCAGGGAAGTGGAGAAGAGAGAGAGGGAGACAAGAAGACTGGGGCAGGGGAAGTCCTGGGGGGTGGGTGATATCTGGGTTTGGGGAGTGGAAAGAAAGCTGAAGATGGAGAGCAAATGGAGGTAAAGCTTGGGAATTCTGAGAGGCGCAGAAGCTGAGAGACACCCCCGCCCCGCCCCGCCAAGACAGGAGCGTCTGTCGCTCATCCCCAAGACAACGCTCGTGTTTAGTGACTCACAGAACCTGGAAGAGCTGTTATCATCGTGTTCATGACTTATCACAGGGCAAGGAGAGAGGTTTGAGTCAGCCAAGGGGAAGGGTGTGCAGGGTAGCATCTGGGAGAGACCAGGCGTGATCTTCTGCTTGTCTGTCCCCGCAGATTATGGGGACAGTGCTCACCTTTCCTGGCAGTTTTACGCGACCACACGCACATGGTGTACTGCCAACCAGGGAGGCTCCCCTGAGCCTCGGCATCCGGAGCTTTTGTTGGGGGATCAGTTACCAGGGCAGGGAGCACCCAGGGGCCATGCTTCTGCCTACCACCCCTACAGTGGGCTACAGTTCGCCAGAAAAAGGAATGGGCTATACGTGCACCAGAGCATGAAGGAAAGAAGCCAGGCAAGGCAAATCCCCTCCTCCTGGACGATTCTATGCATGCAAACAAAATTCTAGGAAATGCAAACTAATCCCTTGTGCTGGAAGGCAGATCAGTGGTTTCCTGAGGGCGGAGGGTGGAGGGAGTGATCAGTTACAGAGAAGCACAAAGAACCTTCTGGGCATTATGGAAATGTTTGTTAACTTGGCTGTGGTGAAGGTTTCACACATTTCATTCTCCAGATGTGCTGAGGGCACATCAATTCTACTTTAATGAAGTTTAAAAAATAGCACATAGCAATTCTGTTATATACTCCAATGGATTTAGCAAGAAACGAATTACGTGTTTTGCTTCGGTTTTGCGTCCTCAGCTTTCACTCAATTCCACAAGCACTACAGTCATTTAAAAAGCTTCATTATGGGTTCAGGAGCGGCTGGCATTGTCGGGTGTGGGTGTCTTGGTGTTTGAATGACTCGAGGAGATTGCGTTCAGTGTCCTTCCACTCGCTAACAGGTCAAAATGCAGATCTTCGTGAAGACCCTGACCAGCAAGACCATCACCCTGGAGGTGGAGCCCAGTGACACCATCGAAAATGTGAAGGCCAAGATCCAAGACAAAGAAGGCATCCCCCCTGACCAGCAGAGGCTTATCTTTGCTGGCAAGCAGCTGGAAGATGGCCGCACTCCTTCTGATTACAACATCCAGAAAGAGTCAACTCTCCACCTGGTTCTCCGTCTGAGGGGTGGCTGTTAATTCTTCAGTTTTGAATTTGTAGTGCCCAATGATGGCATTGCTCTGCACTATAGCCATTTTGCCCCAATTTAAGTTTAGAAATTACCAGTTTCAGTAATAACGGAGTCACTGGTTTTCTCAATAGCTGTTCAAAATGTTAATAAAAGTTTTGTTGCATGGTAGCATTAAAAAAAAAAAGAGCTTCATTATGGGGGCACCTGGGTGGTGCAGTCACTTGAGTGCTGGACTTTTGGTTTCCGCTCAAGTCATGATCAGGGTCGTTGGATTGAGCCCTGCGTCTGGCTCTGTGCTCAGCTGGGGAGTCTGCTTGAATTCTCCCTCTGCTCCCCCCCCATAAATAAATAAATCTTTAAAAAAGAAATAAAAAGCTTTACTATGGTGAGGTGTTTCTCATTTGATCATAACATTCTGACAACAACCCTATGCGCTGTATATTTTTTTCCCTCATCTTATAGATGTGGGATGGGTGCAGAGGGGTCAAAAACCTGTCCAGTCACATACAAAGGTTTATCCGCCTTCAAAGACCTCCATGAATTTGGAATTGTTTTTAAAATTGAGGTAAAATCGACATATTACATTACATGAGTTTCAGCTGTACAACCTAACGATTCAGTATTTGTATATATTGTAAAACGATCACCACAATAAGTTCAGTTAACATCTGTCACCATACATACATAGTTAACAATTTTTTTTCCTTTCTGGTGATGAGACCTGTTAAGATCTACTCCCTTAGCAGATTTCAAATACATAATCTATTATAATAATAATTATTTTAAGATTTTATTTTTGAGTAGTCTCTATGCCCAAGGGGGGCTTGAACTTACAACCATGAGATCCAGAATCCCAACTCTATGGACTGAGTCTGCCCAGGCGCCCCTGTAATACATTATTATCTTTTATGCTCATGGTGCTGTACCTGGAATCCATGGGACTTACGTATTTTATTACTGGATGTCTGTACCTTTCTACCACCTTCACCCCGCTTCCCTGCAGCCACCAATCTTTTTTTCCTGTATTTTAAAAAATATTCACATGTAGGGACGCCTGGGTGGCTCAGTTGGTTAAGCAGCTGCCTTCGGCTCAGGTCATGGTCCCGGCGTCCTGGGATCGAGTCCCGCATCGGGCTCCTTGCTCAGCAGGGAGCCTGCTTCTCCCTCTGCCTCTGCCTGCCATTCTGTCTGTGCTCGCTCTCTCTCCCTCTCTCTCTGACAAATAAATAAAATCTTAAAAAAAGATTTAAAAATATTCACATGTAAATGAGATTGTACAGTATTTGTCTTTCTTTGACTCATTTCAGCATTATAACTTCAAGGTCCATCTGTGTTGTCATAAATGGCGAGATTTTTTTTTTTTTAAGATTTTATTTACTTGGGCGCCTGGGTGGCTCAGTGGGTTAAGCCGCTGCCTTCGGCTCAGGTCATGATCTCAGGGTCTTGGGATGGAGTCCCGCATCGGGCTCTCTGCTCAGCAGGGAGCCTGCTTCCCTCTCGCTCTCTCTCTGCCTGCCTCTCTGTCTACTTGTGATCTCTCTCTGTCAAATAAATAAATAAAATCTTTTTTTTTTAAGATTTTATTTATTTATTTGTCAGAGAGAGAGAGGGAGAGAGAGCGAGCACAGGCAGACAGAATGGCAGGCAGAGGCAGAGGGAGAAGCAGGCTCCCTGATGAGCAAGGAGCCTGATGCGGGACTCGATCCCAGGACGCCGGGACCATGACCTGAGCCGAAGGCAGCTGCCTAACCAACTGAGCCACCCGGGCGTCCCAATAAATAAAATCTTAAAAAGATTTCATTTACTTGAGAGAAAGTGCATTCGAGAGAGAGTGGGAGAGAGCATGAGAGCATGAGCATGGGGAGAGGCAGAGGGAGAAGCAGACTCCCTGCTGAGCAGGGAGCCCGATGCGGGGCTTGATCCCAGGACCCTGGGGTCATGCCTGAACCCAAGGCAGATGCTTAACTGACTGAGCCACCCAGGCGCCCTTCTTATCCGTGCTTGATGCATATCAGTATGTATGTCCTCCCCCAAACAAGATAAGAGTCTAAGTGTGATTTGGCCATCCTCCTCCCACCTTCCATCTATATCCTGCAACTCCTGTTTTGACATCAGTGAGTTTTATCTGCACTTGTGTGGACAAGCATTTATTTTTGTGGTCACTACTTATTTTGTTTCTCACCTTGTTTCTAAAACTTGTCACTTCCTCCTGAATTAACTCTTCTTGTTTGTCCTGAGTTCTTTCAAAGAGGGTCTATGGGAGGGGAATTTTCCGAGTTTTTGAGTATCCCCTTCATTCATCTGGTTATACAACCCTTGTTCAGTCTTTCATCACATGGGAGATGTTACTGTGTTATCTCTTAGCATGTAGAGTTGGTGTGGAAATGTTGGATGACAGTCTGATTTGTATTCTTTCTTGTGGGAGGGGGATTTCCTTTTTTTTTTTTTTTGTAAGATTTTATATATTTGTTTCAGAGAGAGTGAGCAAGACAGAGAAAGCATGAGCAAAGTGGGGAGCGGCAGGCAGAAGGAGAGCAGGGAACTTGTGGGACTTGATCCCAGGACTCTGGGATGATGACCTGAGCTGAAGGCAGATGGCTAACCAACTGAGCCACCCAAACACCCCTGTATTCTTTAAAAAAAAAAAAAAAAAAGTCTCCCTTTTCTGGAGACGTTTGTGATTTTCCCTAATACTTTGATATTTTAAAATCTGGCTAATATTTTTTTTAATCTCCCCCATGCAATCTTTCTTGCTCATCATACAATAAACATTTCAGTATGAGGCATTGTGTCCTTAGTTCTTGGTTGATATTCTTAGTTATTATTTGTAATAATAATATGACTTATAAAATTCTTAGTTAACACTTTTTTCCCATAGTATGTCCCTATCTACTCTTTCTTTTCTCCAGAGAGATTATAGGATAGAAGTTAGAACTTAATTTTATTTCTTAAAAGATTTTACCTTATTTTAATTATTATTTTCTTTCTTTAGTTAAGAGAGAGAGAGTGAGAGAGAAAGAGAGAGCAGGAGTGGGGGGAAGGGCAGAGGGAGAGAGAGAAGCAGATGCCCTGCTGAGCAGGGAGCCTGATGTGGGGCTCCAGCCTTGATCCTGGGACTCTGGGATCATGACCCAAGCTGAAGGGCAGATGCTTAACCGACTGAACCACCCAGGCCCCTTATTTATTTATTTATTTTAAAATTTTTATTGCCTTAAGTAATCTCCACACCCAAGGTGGAGCTCAAACTCAGGATCCCGAGATCAAGAGTCCCATGCTCCACCCACTAAGCCAGCTGGGCGACCTGGAACTTTCATTTATATCATCCACATATCTCACATTATTACTTCGAGTCTCTCCCTCCCTCCGTCCCATATGGGCGCCTTCCAGGCTAGCATTTTGAGCTCCCTCATGTATTCTTGAGCGGTGTCTATCCTGCCATTTAACACACCTATTGAGTTCTTTATTTCAGCAATTATAGTGTTGATATCCCTTGTCTCCAGTTAGGTTCTACCTCATAACATCCTCTTCTGGCTTGGAATTTTCAATAACCTCCCTTAGTTCTCTGAGGATATTTATTATGCTTGCTTTACCTGCCCCATTAGCTCCACTTCACTGGGTGTTGTTTCTTCCATGCCTGGCTGAAATACGCGAGCCTCCCGGGCATGCCGACAATTTGGTGCTTTGGAAAAGGTAACCCATTCAGTCGTCTTTAAACTTGATAGTTTTACATTATTTTTCTTTGAGCATTGATTTAGAAGTGAAGCAGAGAAACTGATTTCTATTCGTAAAAAAAATAGGTAGAGAGCGAATTACTGCATCTGGCCAAAGAAGAGACAATTTTCTGGTTTAAAAAAAATAAAGGGAAAAATTGTCAAGGACCACCCATGTGTGGTAGACACTGTGGTTTCCTGTCCCCACCTTGGTTCACCCACAGCTGGGGCTGATGGTTTCCAGCACAGAGTGAGCCTCTCAGTTCAGCTTTTTCTGGCTTTAACTTATTTGGACTTCAGGTGCAGCCCCCCAAAGTGGGAGGAGATTACGATCTCCCAAGTTGGGGCAACCCATACCCAAAGCAGGATCAGAGCAGTGGCATCAATGCCCAGCTTCCCCATCCTTCCGTGGGAAGATCCTGAGGCATGTTCTGCCTGGTTTCTCAGAGGGTCCCCAGCATCAAGCCCCAGGTGCCCACAAACTGTACCGAGGTGACTAACACATCTTTTATTGGCCTTTTGCCCTTCTCTTTGGCTCTGTTCTCTACCTCTTCACTCCCGCTTCCTGAGATCAACCCCCAAATAAACTACCATCTCCTAAATCATTGTCTCAGTCATTTTCTCTGCTTTTGGGGAAATGCAAGCAAAACTGTGAGTCCTCTCCATATCTTTTTTTTTTTTTTTAAAGATTTTATTTATCTATTTGACAGAGAGAGATCACAAGTAGATGGAGAGGCAGGCAGAGAGAGAGAGAGAGAGGGAAGCAGGCTCCCCGCTGAGCAAAGAGCCCAACTCGGGACTCGATCCCAGGACCCTGAGATCATGACCCGAGCCGAAGGCAGCGGCTTAACCCACTGAGCCACCCAGGCGCCCCAGTCCTCTCCATATCTTGCCCTATTTTTTTTAAACCATTTTCTTTATTATTTTTTATTTTTTTAAAAGATTTATTTATTTGAGAGAGAGACAGTGAGAGAGAGCATGAGCGAGGAGAAGGTCAGAGGGAGAAGCAGACTCCCCATGGAGCCGGGAGCCCGATGTGGGACTCGATCCCGGGACCCCGGGATCATGACCTGAGCCAAAGGCAGTCGTCCAACCAACTGAGCCACCCAGGCGTCCCTCTTTATTATTTTTTAAAGATTTTATTTATTTGACAGAGAGAGAGAGAGAGAGCACGCGAGAGAGAACATTAGCAGGGGGAGTGGGAGAGGGAGAAGCAGGCTTCCCACTGAGCCCGGAGCCCTATTTGGGATTTGATCCCAGGACCCTGGGATCATGACCTGAGCTGAAGGCAGATGCTTAATGACTGAGCCACCCAGGCACCCCAAAGATTCTATTTTTAAGTAATCTCTTCACTCAACATGGGGTTCGAACTCACAACCCCGAGATGTAGAGTTAAACTCTCCACCTACTGAAGTGCCCCTGACAGCAGCTTTTTTAGTAATCACCCCAAATCGGAAATGACTTGAATGTCCTTCAGACTGACTAATGAATAAACCATCTGCCCCCATCGGTACAGCAGAATACCGCTTAAGGTTAAGAAGGACTTTTGCTACACACAGCGACAGGGATGAATTTTAAATGTATTGTGCTAAGTGAGAGAAGTCAGGTTCAGAAAGCTGCGTACTGTATGATTCCATTTATAGAACATTCTGGAAAAGGCAAAACTCTGCTGATGGAGAAGAGATCAGTAGTTGCCTAGGGTTACAGGTGGGGGAGGGGCTGACTACAGAGAGGCAGCCTGAGGGAGTTTTCTGGGGGTGATGAGACTCTTCTGGGTCTCATTTGTGGTAGTGGTAATTCAGCTCAGGGTTTTGTCAAGATGTATAGGACTGCACGTCCAAAAGAGTGGAGTGTGTTGTAATAACGTCAAAATAAATGAACACAAATAAAAAAAGGTATGTTAGGGGGCACCTCGGGGGCTCAGTCAGTTAAGCATCTGCCTTCGGCTCAAGTCATTTTCCCAAGGTCTTGGGATCGAGTCCCACATCGGGCTCCTTGCTCGCCGCGCAGAGGGGTGCTGCTTCTCTCTCTGCCTCTCTTCCCTGCTTATGCTCTCTCTTTCTCTCAAATAATTAAATCTTTACAAAAATATCTTACGATTGACATTTTAGGATCAGAGATGCTCACACTCTTCACATCTGTGCTATTATAGGATTAGAAACTTCTAGAAAGTTCAGAGTACTAATTACCATGTTCTGTATTCAGTCAGGCCTGGCACTTCTCATTGTGATCTGGCTTGGTTCTTGGGAAGTGTGTGGGGTACTTTGTCTTGCTGATGATGCTCTTTTCCCATGGCCTTCCAGAGGCCCTCTGCCTGACACAGCTTGGCCCCTGGCCTCCTCCCAGCCTCCCCTGCCCCCCGCCCCCCACCCTGGGCTTCCTGTCACCACCTGGTTCCCCACTCAGCAGGGGCTGGAAGCTCTGGGAGTCAGTCTGGGCAGGGTCAGAAGATCCTGACCCTGGTTGGGTATGGGCCCACCACATCCGTCCTCAGGGGACCCTGTGGCCACCACGTAGGAGCCTCAGAGTGAGTGGCCAACATGTGTCTTGCTTGGGGCTTCCTGTGGTAGCTGGCAGGGTGGTGGCTGGCCGCAGCTGCTCCTCTTTGGGCCATGGAGGCTCAAGCCACATGCTTGGTCCAGCCACCTTCAGACACCAGGAGATGGGAGTACAAATTAACGTGTCTCAGGGCACCTGGTTGGCTCTGCTGGTTAAGCCTCTGCCTTTGGCTCATTCAGATCAAGGAAAAGCAAGTTTCCACTCCCTAGACCCACTCAGCCCCACACCCCTTACAGTTTCTACCCCCCCCAAGAAGAACGTCTATCTGGGCTTATGACAGCAAAATCTAGTTTTGTCTGTCCTTGAACTTTTTTTTTTTTTTGAAGATTTATTTATTTAGGGGCGCCTGGGTGTCTCAGTCATTAGGCTTCTGCCTTTGACTCAGGTCATGATCCCAGGGTCCTGGGATCGAGCCCCGCATCGGGCTCCTTGCTCAGCAGGAAGCCTGCTTCTCCCTCTCCCACTCCCCCTGCTTGTGTTCCCTCTCTTGCTGTGACTCTCTCTGTCAAATAAATAAATAAAATCTTTAAAGAGACACATTCATTTATTTTAGAGGGAGGACTGGCAGAGAGAGAGAGATAATCTCAAGTAGGCTCCATTCTGAGCAGGGCGCCCAAGCGGGACTCAGTCCTACAATCCTGAGATCATGACCTGAGCTGAAATCAAGAGTTGGTCACTCAACTGTCTGAGCCACCCAGGCGCCCTTCTGTGAATTCTTTTTTTTTTTTTTTAAAGATTTTATTTATCTATTTGACAGAGAGAGATCACAAGTAGATGGAGAGGCAGGCAGAGAGAGAGAGAGAGGGAAGCAGGCTCCCTGCTGAGCAGAGAGCCCGATGCGGGCCTCGATCCCAGGACCCTGAGATCATGACCTGAGCCGAAGGCAGCGGCTTAACCCACTGAGCCACCCAGGCGCCCCCTTCTGTGAATTCTTTATGGAGTCTAGGTACAAATCCTTCGTTGAAGATCGATAATGTACCTTCTTGCACTGTGTGAGTCATCAGACCTACCACCAATTTTCTTTTCTTTCTTTTTCTTTTTTTTTTACTCTCAGGGCAAACTGAAAGAATCCCAGCACTTTATTTTGAAACTCCCGGGGTCTTTCTAACTACTAGTAAGAACAAATCTCAGCAACATAAAAAAAAAAATCTTTCATCCTTCCTCCATAATTTCAGGAAAGCAGATATGATTCTGCATTATAAAATTGCCCCTATAAATGTTATTTCTAACAAAGGAATCTTTTTTTAAAAACACCTTTATTTATTTGACAGAGAGAGATCACAAGTAGGCAGAGAGGCAGGCAGAGAGAGAGGAAGGGAAGCAGGCTCCCTGCTGAGCAGAGAGCCCGATGCGGGGCTCGATCCCAGGACCCTGGGATCATGACCTGAGCTGAAGGCAGAGGCTTAATCCACTGAGCCACCCAGGCACTCTTCTAACAAAGGAATCTTATAAGACATCTAAAACTTCAGATTTTGTTGTGTCCTATGTAAGTAGCTTTAAAATTTGGAGGAGGACAGAGGATTGTATCAGTAGTACATTTCCTGCTTGCCCTTCGGTGAAGAGCCACGGGGTTTCCAGCTTACCCTCAAGTGATTCTGGAGGAAAATGCAAAAATTGGGGCGCCTGGGTGGCTCAGTGGGTTAGGCCGCTGCCTTCGACTCGGGTCATGATCTCAGGGTCCTGGGATCGAGCCCCGCATCGGGCTCTCTGCTCAGCAGGGAGCCTGCTTCCTCCTCTCTCTCTGCCTGCCTCTCTGCCTGCTTGTGATCTCTGTCTGTCAAATAAATAAATAAATAAAATCTTTAAAAAAAAAAAAAGAAAATGCAAAAATAGAGATATATAGACATTAATGCGGACCTTCTCTGTCAGCTTCCCAAGGCTTCCCAGCCCCCACCATCGGGGGAGCCAGTTTCTTAAGACAAATATCTCTCCCTTCCACCCTCTTTCTCCCTCCCCCACTGCCTTTATCCTTTTTTTTTTTTTTTTGAGATTGATTTATTTCAGAGAGAGAGAGAGCAGGGGAGAGGAGGAGGGAGAGAGAGGGAGAGCGAGAATCTCCAGCAGACTCCCTGCTGAGCAGGGACCCAGATGCCGGGCTCCATCTCATGACTCCAGGATTATGACGGAGCAGAAATCAGATCAGCTGCTCAGCTGACTGAGCTTCCTGGGTATGCTCTTCTTTTTAAATATTTATTTATTTATATCTGAGAGAGAGGGGAGAGGAGCAGAGAGAGAGAGAGAGAAAATCTCTAGCCGCCTCCCCCTTGAGTGCAGAGCCTGAGGCAGAGGGTGGGAGGGGGGCCTGGATCCCCTGACCCTGATATCATGACCTAAGCTGAAATCAAGAGCCTGTCTTCCCCCAAGCATACAGTGGGAGCATACTAAAGAAAGCACCCGGGGGCAAATGCAACAATGAGTGGATCTGGGTGAAGGGTGTACAGGTGTTCCTTTTATTCTCCTTGCCTTCCAATTTAAGTTCCAATTAAGTCACATCAAAATAAGTTGCAAGAAAAAAAAAATCTGAGTTGATAGCTTCACCAAGGGTCTAAGACATAGAAAACGTTAAGAACCTGTGATTTGGGGCACCTGGGTGGCTCAGTGGGTTAGCGCTTCAGCTCAGGTCATGATTTCAGCGTCCTGAAATCAAGTACCTGGTCACTCGCCCTACTCAGCCTCTCCCTCTGCCCCTCCCCTTGACTCATGCTCACTCTCTCAAATAAAGATAAATAAAATCTTAAAAAAGAAAAATAACCCGTAATTTAAGGCAATACACAACTTTGGTCCAAAATCCTAAAAAACATCAAGGGGTGTGACCTGGCTTTCTGAGTCTCCCCCAGCTCAGCCGCCCCCTTGAGGCCAGAGTGTGTAACAACACCTCCTCTCAATGGGCACAAAACCCTCACCAAGGGACCTTCCAAATCCGTGCTGAGTCCATGTAGACCCCCCACGCGGTTTCATTTAGCGCAATTAAAACTTGCCGAACATTGTCCACCCGCGTGTCTGTCCCCAAGTACAAATACCACACTTTTAAAAGTCTAGCACACTCCAAACCCACTAGGAGATTCGGAAGGATGGAGTGGAGACTTGTCACTTTAAAAAAGAAAAAAAATTTTTTTTGGTTGGAGTAGTGTATCCCTGCATTGCTCAAATGTTTACAGTGCTCATGGGCTACCTTTGCCATGAAAAGAAAGCTAGATATTTTACAAGGTTTAAGGCTGCTGGAGAAAAATGCTATTTGTGGAGAAAAGACCTGGGTGCTTTATTCCAGAGCTGCTGAAGAGCACTTGGGTGGGTTCAGTGGGTTAAGCACCTGCCTTTGGCTCAATCATGATCTCAGGGTCCTCTGGTCGAGTCCTGGTCAGGCTCCCTGCTCAGCAGGAAGTCTGCTTCTTCCTCTGCCCCTTCCCCTGCTCGTGCTCTCTCGTTGCAGCCGGCGTGACAAATCGACCAGGAACGTGAGGGTAAGAGGATGAAGAAAAGAACTCGAGAAGCAAAGAGATGGGGGCAGGAGGAGCACTGAGGAGGATGTCCAACAGTGCTAAGTTTATTCAAAGCACTAAGGCCATATATATAGTGATAATAGGATAAGTAATACACCTATGTCTAGTTAAACAACCACGAGTTTCTATAATAAGTTTATTTATATTATCACATTTATATTATATTATCACATTTAACTATAAGCAGACCTCGTGAAGCCAAATGGCTGAAGCCAGTACAATTGTTCTGTATTGATACAGCAAACCTGAAAGTCATTTATGGGTTGTACTAGGGCAACAAGGACCAGCAATGAACTTTTGACCCCAACCGAATTGTTCTCATTTGTTTAGCAAGCCTGTGGGAAGTCATGTAGGCGAGCGCACAACACATAGCACAGACCCTTTCTCAGTGCTACTCAACTTTTCCCGTCCTAAACCTTTTGTTAGGTTATTTGGACTTTAAAGGAGGTGCAAATCAGGGCCTGGTTTGGTCCTCGTCTCAAGCCTTAATGCGGCCTCCCACACTCTCTGTGTCTCTGTGTCAAATAAATAAATAATTTTTTAAAAAAAGGAGAAGACACAGAGAAAATGAGCCTGTCTCTGTGCTTATCATCACAACCACGCTCATTGCGGGAGGCTCAGGAAGGTTCCCAAATGATGTCCACATCCTAATTCCTAGAACCCGTGGCGTGACCTTAAATAGCAAAAGGGACTTTGCTGTCAAGGATCTTTTTTTTTTTTTTAAAGATTTTATTTATTTATTTGACACACAGAGATAACAAGTAGGCAGAGACGCAGGCAGAGAGAGAGAGGAGGAAGCAGGCTCCCCGCTGAGCGGAGAGCCCGATGCGGGGCTCGATCCCAGGACCCTGGGATCATGACCTGAGCCAAAGGCAGAGGCTTTAACCCACTGAGCCACCCAGGCGCCCCTGCTGTTAAGGATCTTGCAATGGGAGATTATCCTAGATTATCCAGGGGGACCTTAAATATAATCACAAGGGGGAGGCAGAGGGGAGTTTGGGGCCCACCGTAGGAGAGTACGAGATGTGACCCCAGAGGCAGAGATTGGAGTGACGGCCACCAACCGAAGTCCCCAGAAGCTGGAACAGGCAGGAACTGATTTCCCCTCTAGTGCCTCCAGGGACTGGGGAGCACGGCCCTGCGGCTGCCCCGATTTCAGACTTCTGGCCTCCAGATCTGTGACAGGATACATTCCTGGGTTTGTTGGCCACCTTCCAAACCCAAGGCAGGAGGATGTACCAGTCCCCAAGGCCTGGGCCGCCTCCACAGACCTGCTCTGCTTCTCTGGGCTTCAAAGCAACCTGGCCGGGAGGCTGGGGCTCACCATTCCTGCTCCCCAGAACCCTTGGGGGGAATTTGAGCCAGCTGACATCTGAGCTTTTTCTGCAGCCACTGGGGGCCCTAGAAGGCCCCAAATGGGGAAACTGAGGCCAAGAGAGGGCTTGAGCCTAGAATGGCGGGGGGAGGGGCTCTTTTATCTGGATTACACCCTTGTCAGGCGAGGGACTTCCTCAGTTTTGCAAGCCCAACCTCCCTCCTCTGACTGGAAGGAGGTGTTCAGAACTCTCTGGGTGAGTGCCCCAGATGGGGTGCCCAGTACACAGACCAATAAGAACCCCAGAGGGGAAAGACTGGTCATTTCCTCCCTGCGCTCTGCACCCTCCCCTGGGGCTTAGAAACCACAGTCTGTGGGCAGGAGGGACCTTTGATCAGCGGGGACCCTGGGAGACCTGAACATGGTGAGTTCCCCAGAGGGATCATGGGCACGGCCACCACCTCCCTTCCCTCTCTCCTTGCTGGGTCTCTCTCCCCCCTCCACCTCTCCCCTTCACACTCTTTCTCCCTCTCCTTCCTCCTCTCTCTGTCCTCCGTCTCCTCCCTTCTCCCTGACACTCATCTCAGACTCCCCCGGGGCTGGGAGGCAGCTAAGAAGGAAGGACTGTCAAGGGAATATAGAGACACCAAGATGCCCTAGGGCTGGAATCCGAAAGGTCCCCAGGGCAGGACACGCGTGCCTTGGGACTGATCCAATGACGCCCTTCCTCAAGTGGAGAGATCCAGAGGAGGTCTTTCAGGCTTCAGGAATGGCAGGAGGGAAGCATGGGGGGCTGAAAAGAGCTGGCTTGGGAGAAAGACAGTGACTCATTCTGACTTTCAGATGTTCTGAATTGTAGAGACAGGGAAACTGAGGCTCAGGCAAGAGCAGAAATGGCCCGGGTCCTTTGTGGTTGACCCAGGCTGTCCCGTGGATTCTGTGGGTGTCAGAAGGAGACGGTCTCCAGGCTCAGGGAGGTTCCCCCCGCCATGTGCACCTGTGCCCCCAGGACGGGCTTCGAGAGAGGCAGGGCTGTGATTTGGTACCTTGTCTCGTTCTCGTCTTGCTTCATCGGGGTGAAAGAGGAAACGGAGGACATAGTAGCTGACCAGGGAGGGGCTTGGCATTGCCTCATCCCACTTTGGAGGCCTGACCAGGACCAACTGGACTTTGAGAAACCAGCGAAGGGCTTCACCTTCTTTTCCTTTCCATAAAATGATCCCACCCACCCACCCAGGGTGTTCAGTGAGAAGTCACTCTCCCTGCCCAGCCCAGAGCCTTGGACTCCTTGTCACGGCCCCCAGAGGCGACTGTGGACACCGGCTTGTGTTGGATCCTTCCAGAAAGTCTACAGGTGCTCAAGGACAGAGGTGCAGGGAATGAGGTAGCTGGTAGTTTGGCCAGGGTATCAAATAGAAATACGCTTCACATTCTGCCTCTCCTGTGCAAAACACGAATCCTTTTTTGGAGTTCCTTCTCTTTACCTTGAAGACGGGGGGAACAATCCTACAGAATTAGAACCAACATCATAGGCTCGTTGAGAGTATTAAATAATACTCGGAAAACTCTTACGAGGCATACAGTCAGCGCTCAATGCTTGTGATGTGTCTATCCTTTCTGCCCCCCTGCAAGTAGAAGTACATTCTGCACCTTAGCCTACATCTTGTTTTTGTTTTTTTTTTCATGATTAACATAGAGTATCTTTAAGCAGTATTTATTGAGCACTTATTGTATGCCCCGGCCCTGTGCTAGACTCTTTGCATTTACATCTATGAGGAAGATGCTGTTATCATCCCTGTGTATTTCCAGGGAATTCCTTCTTTCTTTTTATCCACCGTATAATAGTCTACTGGGCAGGTCCATCCCCTCTCAATGGAGAATCTTAGTTGTTTCCTATATTTTGCCTTTAAAGCCAAAGTTACATCATTGGCCCCAGGTCTGGGTCTCCAGAACTGCCAAGGCTGAGTCCACGGGCAATTTTTATCCTAACGGGTCTTGCCAAAAGTCACACCCAGCTTGTATGTCCCATATGCAGTGCAGGAGAGGGTCTGCCTGTCCCCTCACCTGCCCATCTAACTTTTTTTTTTTTTAACTTTTTAAAAGGTTTTATTTATTTGCCAGAGAGAGAGATCACAAGTAGGCAGAGAGGCAGGCAGAGAGAGGAGGGGAAACAGGCTTCCCGCTGAGCAGAGAGCCCGATGCGGGGCTCGATCCCAGGACCCTGAGATCATGACCTCAGCCAAAGGCAGAGGCTCAGCCCACTGGGCCACCCAGGCGCCCCCCCCATCCAAATTCTTTGATTTTTGCCAATTTTTGCCAACCGTGAGGCAGTTCACTGCGTCCCTCCAAGGACTGGAGGCTTGTGTGTGTTTCGCAGGGTTTAAAAACTGAGCGCTGAGGAGGTCACAGAGGTTGTGCAATTCAAGAAAAACGATCGGAGACAAGATGCCCACCTCACTCTCATATCCCATTTCTCCGGGGACTCGACCTCTGATGGCTCCATGGGGTTCTGTGGGTGGATTATTCAGAGATGTGTGGTTGTAGGAATGTTTGTAGTTTGTGGCAGGGGAAGGGGAAGCAGACCTTGTCTCCTGTGGATTTTGTGGCTCTGACAGCGTCCCTAAGGGGGTCTGTTCTTTTTCTTCCGTGGGCACAGTTGGCAAGACTTCCCTTCCTGGAAGGATGGGGGTGCATGGAAGGATCCCCTACAGGAAGCCAGGAGAGGGAGGCCAGGGCCTGGGGCAGAGTTTATGGCATACCACTTGCAGGACTGTGTCTCCTCGGTGCTTTCAAATCCTTCTACTTTGCTTCCTCCTCTTGGCCATGAACCCCCGCCCCCCATCTGTGCTCCCATCTTCAGTGGCCTGGAGCTCCTTCTCAGCTCCTCTCTGGTCCTGCTGCCTCTCATCTCACCATCTCACAGCGGCCAGAGGGATCTTTGTAAACTGAAACTAACCTAGCCCTTCTGTAGCTCAAACTTCCCCCATGGCTCCCCATGACCCAAGGATAAGATACAAATTCTTGAGCATGGATAGCCTGGGTGGCCCTTCCAACCTCATCCTGGCCCCCTGCCGGCCACGCTGGCCTTCTTTCATGTTCTGGTGGGTAGCACATTCCCTGGCTCTTACCTGTGGCTGTGGCTTTGAACGCACTGCCCCGCCCCCCCAACCCCGACCCTCCCAGCGCCCTGTACCATGTAGCCACTCAGGCCTCAAGCTCTCAGAAGTTCTCTCTCAACTCTGCCACTTGCTACCTGCGGGGAGGACTCAGGAAGCTCTCTTAAGCTCTAAGAGGAGCCTCAGTTTTCCCATCTGTGAGATGGTTGTTGCAACAGTGACAACTCTCATAGGGTTGTTCTGTGGGTTCAATGAGCTCATACAAGCCAAGGGCTTAGAATAGAGCTTGAGAACAATGATTGCTATTCTTGTTAAGTCCCGTGGCCTCTCCTTTACCCCGTTCTCTGATCCGTGCACGTCTCCTCACGACCACCACCCTCTTAACGTGGCTGGTGAGGGGTGCCTGGCCGGCTGGGTCGGTACATGGTACGGCTCTTGATTGTGGGGTGGAGGGTTTGAGCCCCGTGTTGGGGGTGGAGGTTACTTAAGTATAAAATATCGGGGAAAGAAACCCAGGCCTGTGGACTTAGGAACAGTAGTATCCCACACTTCTGGATGTTGGGACGTCAATACTGTTATGAGTTCGTTAATGAACTAACCCCTGGGAAGGGCTCGGAACTGTGTCTGGCCCCTTTGTAGTCCCAGACCTGCGCTGTCCAATTGGGCAGCGACTAGTCACGTGTGTGGTTATTGAAATTTAATTAAACCGCCCAAATGTCAGCCCGTTTCACTCGCCCAGTGGCCATATGTTGCTGGTGGCCGCCATCAAGGACAGGTGCAGAAAGCTCTTATTGGATGGGGATACAGCCCGTCCTCACCCCACACTGCGCGGGGCTCTCCATCAGCACTCAGCCCTCGCCCCTTGGGGGTTCACTCATCCCTCCTTATAGACCGCAATGTCTCTGTGGGTAGGTGCCTGGTGGATCAGGGTCCCCCAGCTGATTAGCTGACTAACATTAGTGTGGCAAAGAGCCCTGCCTAGAACCATGGAACCACAAATTCTTTTATCTTTGCTGTACGATGTCTGTTTCTTAGAACGGGCAGTGCACGCACCGCCATGGTTCCTCATACAAGAGGAACAAAAATATACACGGTGAAATGCTTCCTTCCAGGGCCTGCCCTCCCAAGCCCCCGCCCCTCCCCCTGCTCCCTTGCCCTCCCCCACTTCCCACCTCCCCCCCACCCCCCAGGGGCTAACCACTGGTACAAGCTTCCTCTATCTGCCTCTAGAGCTGTTCTGGGGAGAGAGAGAGAGAGAGACAGGTACAGGCTAGAAGTAGAGATGGAGATACAGAGGAGGGAAGGAGAGAGAGGGAGAGGAAGCCAGAGTCTTCTTTTTCAGGTCGGCTGCTTTATGTGTCCTCTGGTCCTTGCTTTTTATTATTTTTAAGATTTTATTTTATCCATTTATTGAAAAAGTATCTATATATGTATATTTTGTTGTTGTTTGTTTTTAAGTAATCTCTACACCCAGCTTGGGGCTCGAACCCACAACCCCTGAGATCAAGACTTGTGTGCTCCAGGCACCGAGCCATCCAGGCGCCCCTGGTGGTCCTTGCTTTCTGGCGGTGGTTCCCCAGGACCTTGGAGCTCCGTCCCCAGCCATGCATCAACCCCTCATTCTCCCAGACGGTGGTGTCTGTTGTTCCTGATGTGTCGTCTGTCACTTAGCCAGTCCCCTCTTGCTGGACACTCCGGTTATTTCCCATCTTTGTAGGGATGCTCGCAAGGGCACAACATTTCAAGCCACTTGCACTGGGAGGATCCTGAAAGCCGCAGGGTGTTCGAATCAGCACTTTTTTTTTTCTTTTTTTCCTGCCTCATAAAGTCAGGGGAGGGAAAAGGGCCCCATGAGCTCACATCAGGAAGGAACTTTGTCAGCTGATATGAGGAGTGGGGAGCTGGAGAGCAGGGTGTGGGGAGGGATGCTCCCCGTTTGGAGTCTGAGTCACTCGGGCAAAAACTTCATGCACCCAGTATTGAGCAGCTGCTAAGGTGGGGAGGATGGGGTGGGGGTGGGGAGAGGGGTGGTGGTGTCTAGGGCCCCCTGCTGTGCCTGGCATTAACCCTTTAGTAAACGGGGCATGGGGATGGGGGCGGGGGAGTGGAGGGATGGGGGTGGTTGGGTCCCAGAAGAAAATGGGGAGGAGCCAGGGAACTGGGGTAGGGAGGTGGGGGTGGGGGAGGGTAGGTGTAAGGCTCCCAGCTGGGGCTATTTAGTCCTACAAATATCTCAACAATTTGAACTTTGTCTTTTGAACAATTTTCACACTTACAGAAAAATTACGAGAATAACACAAAGAACTCCCATGTAATCTAGTCTTTACCAGAGTCTTCAAATTTGCTTTATCAATCAGTCGTCTCCCCATCTTTATCCTCAATCTATCATCTGTATCTATGTCTTGGGGCCATCTTTTTTTCTCAACAGTTTGAGAGTAAGTGTAAGCATCATGCCCTTGGGCCCCCAAATACCTTAGTGTTCATTTCTCAAGAGTGATCATGGTCACGGACATGTGACCCTTGTCGGGAAATTAACATTTGGTGGAATATTAGTGTCTAGGCTGCAGACCCTATGCAGACTCGCTCTGTTGTTCAAACATGCCCTTTGCCACGACTGGGTTTTTTCTGCCCTGGGCTCCAGCCCAGCATGTCACATGGCATTTGGTTGTCCTGCCTGTGTGGTTCCCGTTCATGAGGAACAAACAATCCCTCACCCCTCCCTTGGGTTCATGACAGTGGCATTGTTTTGTTTTGTTTTTTAAATTGAGTAAAATTCACATAACGTATAATTCACTGTACTAATGTGTACCATCCAGTGGTCTTTGTAGGATACTCTTTGTGTCATGTGGTCGTGAGCTCTGTTTCTAGAACATCACCCCAGAAGAAGTCACCCCCGAAGAAATACCCATGGTGGCTCGCCTCGTTCCTTTTTAGGGCTCAATCCTATTTTATGGGGTGGACCTACCACATGCTGCTCCTCCCCTCCTCAGCTGACACTGACCCTTTCCCTTTGAGTAATGATGTCATCCCTGATAGGGTTCCATACCAGCCAGGACCCCCTGGGGCCACCAGCCTGGCCCACTTTCAGCAACATAAAGGGACTGAGAAATAAAAAAGTGGTCCAGGGAAAGATATGAGCTCTTTGATCATCATAACATCCAGAAATAATGTTTGTATTAGCCACCCTTTCCCGTCCCCACGCGGAGCGCCAGGCACTCGGCTGCCTGGGTCCCAGAACGTTTGTCGCCTTAAATACTCCACCAGGTGGGTGTTTTGGGGGGTAGGAACCAAAGCCTGTAAATCCAGGTGTCCAGCTCTGGAGGTTTCTATGACAACCATTTCCCTTCTTCTCTGTCTCCTTTCTCCAGGTTGGTGACAAAGTGGCCTTCACGGGCGGGCTAGCCCCCAGGGCCACAGAGTTTGCCACTGGAGTTTCCTCCTCCATCCATAGCCCCTCTTGGAAATGGTCAGGGGCAGCCTGCCCGGGTTTGCATGCCAGCCTATATAGGTTTGAATTCCAAACCCTGTGACCCAGAACAGGCTATTTCACCTTCTTATGCCTCCGGGTCCGCATTGAGAAAATGGGCACATTAATAGCACCAACTTTTAGGGGGCGTGGCCAGGATCGGAAGAGGTTATGTTATGTCTGGCACTTGGTAAGCGCCAGGTAAATGCTGGATGCTTCAGCATAATCATTCTATGGGGATTTTGCCGCTCTGTCTTATGCCTCTGGGGCACGGATTTGCCTACGAGGCTCTCTCCAGCTCTCCTGCGACTCACGGACTCTCTCTTGGGGAACGTGGTACTCGGAACAGCTCAGCTTGGGAAGAAGGGCTCAGGTCCCCTCTGCTCTTTATTTTATTTTATTATGGAAAATTTCAGGGGCGCCTGGGTGACTCAGTCATTAAGTGTCTGCCTTCGGCTCAGGTCATGATCCCAGGGTCTTGGGATAAGCCCTGCATCGGGCTCCCTGCTCAGGGGGAAGCCTGCTTCTCCCTCTCCCACTTCCCCTGTTTGTGTTCCCTCTTCCGCTGTGTCTCTCTCTGTCAAATAAATAAATAAAACCATATTTAAAATTTTTTTTTCAAACACACAGAAGTAGAGAGAATGATACCATGAACCTCAGGGGACCTGTGACCCAGCCTCAACAGTTATCAGTGTTTTGCTCTTCTTAGTCACCCACAGTCCTCCCCTCCCTTCCTGTCTCCTGCTTCCCAGCGATTTCTTTTGCTGGAGTGTTTTTTGAAAAAAAAAAAAATTTTTTTTTAAAGACCTTTAAATTGGGGGTGGGGGGCGGGGCGCACCTGGATGGCTCAGCCAGTGAAGGGTGGGACTCTTGATTTTGGCTCAGGTCATGATCATAGGGTTGTGAGATGGAAGCCTCATGTAGTGCTCCGGGATGGGTGTGCAGCCTGTTTGGGATTCTTTCTCTCCCTCTGCCCCTCTCCCCCCAACCCCAGCTCACTTGCATGCATGTGCACACACTCCCTTTCTCTGAAAAAGAAAAACAAAGTTTTAAAAAATTTTTTTAAAGTAATCTCTACACCCATCATGGGGCTCGAACTTACAACCCTGAGATCAAGAGTTGCACACTCTGCCTACCGAGCCAGCCAGGTGTGCTCCATTGCTGGAGTGTTTTAAAGTGAATCCAAGACATGGTATTTTACCAGCAATGTATCTTTATCAGAAACAGCCTTTCCCCTCCTTTTTTTAAAGCATAAACACAAAAACCACATTGCCCTCAATAAAACTAGCACCGATTCCTTACTGTTGTCAAATACCCACTCCATTTTTAAGTGTCCCAGATTGTCTCAAAAATGTCTAATTTAGGGGCACCTGGGTGGCTTAGATGGTTAAGGGTCTACCTTCGGCTCAGGTCATGATCCCAGGGTCGTGGGATCGAGTCCCACATCGGGCTCCCTGCTTAGTGGGGAGTCTGTTTCTCCCTCTCTTGCTCCCCCTTCTTGTGCTCTTTTGCTCTCTCTTGCAAATAAATAAATAAAATCTTTAAAATTAAAAAAAAAAAAGTCTGGTTTTGCAGCTGATTCTTCCAATCAGCGTCCAAATGAGGTCTCTGTATTACCTTTGCTTGATATGCCTCTAAATCTCTTTTCACCAATGACATTTTCCTTTCCTTTTTTTTTCTTTTCTTTCTCCCTCCCTCTCTTCCCTTCCCTTTTCTTTCTTCCTCTCTTCCCTTCCCTTTTCTTTCTTCTCCTCTCTCTCTCTCTTTCTTTCTTTCTCTAATGCCATTTATTTGTGGGAGTAAACAGATCATTTGTCCTCTAGAGTTTCCTGTGGTCTGATTTCATCCCTATGGTGTTATTTACCATGTTCCTCTCTCCCCCACTTTTCCTGTGGACTGTAGTTTTGTTTTGTTTTGAGAGAGAGAGAGAGAGTAGGGGGAGAGGCAGAGGGAGAGAGAGAATCCCAAGCAGTCTACATGCCCAGAATAGAGCCCAACATGGGGCTCGACCCCCGAGATCACTACCTGAGCCGAAAGCAAGAGTCAGATGCTCAACCGACGAGGCTACCCAGGTGCACTAAGACCGGTAGTTTTTGATCTAGAACCTTGATTAGACTCACTATCATTCATTTGGCAAGAATTACTCAAAGGCGGTGCCGCGTCCTTTCTAAAGCATCACATGACATAGAACAGAATGTCTGATTGTCTCTTTTCTCCGGACACTGAGGTTGATTGGCTGGTTTGGGGTACGAGCCCAGCCTGTTTGTTGTAAAACTCCCACCAGCCTTTCACCCGATGGTTTTATCTATGTTGATGGTCCTCATCAAGACCCATCATTTCCTGCAGTCTGTCCTTCCTTCTTCAGGTATCATTGTTAGGTTTTCCTCTAAAGGATGGCTTTCCCCCATTAACTCTTGCTTTCCCTGAAATTTACCTTGTGCAAAAATGGCAGGATAAATGCCCAAGTTGTTCCTTTTCCATAAAAAAAGTGACCAATGAGTTTGGTTGTTTTTGTTATCATTTTGAACTCATAGATCTTTATATATTAATGTGTTTCATTTCTTCTTTTCTCCTTCTTCTCCTTCTCCTCTTCTTCCTTCTCCTTCTTTACTCAAATTGGCTCATCTTCAACTAGGGGTCTCTCCCAGGCTCTCTTTGTGTCCTTTTGACATGTCTCTATCATTCTTTTTTTTTAAATTTAATTTATTTATTTGACAGAGAGAGAGAGCACACAGAGGGAGAGTGAGAGGGAGAAGCAGGGAGACTGACATGGGGCTCAATCCCAGGACCCTGAGATCATGACCTGAGCCGAAGGCAGATGCTTAACCCACTGAGCCACGCAGGTGCCCCTGAGTGTTTTTGGTTCTCCCTTTCCCCTCCCTTAAATGCTCTGCCAGAGTCTATGAAGCCCTGCGGAGCCACTGCCTTCTCTGGGGAGCTGCCTCAGTGAGTGGAAGGCAGCAAAAGGGGCTGACGGTGGCGATGGTGGGTGCCCATGAGGTAGCTACCCAGTACTCTCATCTCAGCTTGTTGGTGACCTTAAAAATAGCTAAGAAGCCCTGTGTTACAGTACTGACCAATCAGGACTGGATTTTAACCATTCGGTTGCTGGATCACAGGGCCATCCAGAGACTTCAGCACGCAGCGAGAGTGCGGCAGGGGGACTCATCAGCGTGGAAGGGTTTCCCACTCTTATAAGTGGTCTGACACCCTCGCAGTCTCTCAGCCCTCAACACCCCCATTTTCCTGGGGAGACACCTGGGGCTCCCCGCTGCGGAGCTCCGCCGGTTGTCCGGCGCCGGTCCGCAGACTCACCCTCCCTTTGCCTCTCTGACTCCCCCCAGGCATCTGTGGAGTACAGCACCCCTGAGTACGACTATGGCACTGCGACCCTGGACCCCAACATGCCTGTGGACCAGTCTCCCAGCACCCGCAGGCTGTTCTTTCCCGACACCATCGCCCTGGTGCTCTTCTCTGTCGTCTTCCTGATAGGGGTGCCGGGCAACTCCCTAGTGGTCTGGGTGACCAGGTATGAGTTCCAGCGGACCATCAACGCCATCTGGTTTCTCAACCTGGCGGTGGCCGATCTCCTATCCTGCCTGGCACTGCCCATCCTGTTTGCTGCCACCTTGCAGCACGGCCACTGGCCCTTCGGTGACGCCGCCTGCCGCATCCTGCCCTCACTTATCCTGCTCAACATGTACGCCAGCATCTTGCTCCTGGCCGCCATCAGCGCCGACCGCTTTCTGCTGGTGTTTAACCCCATCTGGTGCCAGAACTACCGGGGCGCGCGGCTGGCCTGGGGGACCTGCGTCGTGGCCTGGATCGTGGCCCTGCTGCTCACCATCCCCTCCTTCCTCTTCCGCCGGGTGCGCACCGACCACTTTCCCTTGAGGACAACCTGCGGTGTGGACTATGGCCCCGATGGGGTCCTGGTGGAGAGAGGCGTGGCTCTCCTCCGGCTGATCGTGGGTTTCCTGTGGCCGCTGGTGACGCTGACCATCTGTTACACCTTCCTCCTGTTCCGGACCTGGAGCCGCAGGGCCACGCGCTCCACCAAGACACTCAAGGTGGTGGTGGCCGTGGTGACCAGCTTCTTCGTCTTCTGGCTGCCCTACCAGGTGACGGGGCTGATGCTGGCGGTGTTCCCCAGGAACTCGGAGAACTTTGCCTTCGTGTCCAGCCTGGACTCCCTGTGTGTGGCCTTTGCTTACATCAACTGCTGTATAAACCCCATCATCTACGTGGTGGCCGCCCAGGGATTCCACAGCCGCTTCCTCAAGTCCCTCCCGGCCAGGCTGCGGCAGGTGCTGACTGAGGAGTCCCTGGGCAGGGACAGCAAGTCCTTCACCCTCTCCACGGTGGACACCCCAGCCGTGAAGAGCCAGTAGGTGTGAGGAGAGGGCCTCCCAGCCTCCCTCCCATCTGCTCAGTGCTCGCCCCCCTTTCCCGCCTGTCCCTTCTCTCTCTGCCTCTCTTGCCCCCAGCCCTTGGTGCGGTGCTGATGTTTGAGTGAACGTTCCTCCATTCCTTTCCATCTTTCCCAGACGGGTCCTCCTGCGCTTGCAGGATGAACGGGTCCCTCTAGGGACCCTCGACTTTTCTTTCCATCCAAGGGCTTTGGAAACAAGCAGAAACCAGTATTACTGGCAGCTCCCCCAACGGGTGTCCCCTCTGTCTGTCTGTGCGCAAGGGCAGGTGGTGAATAGAACACATTGGACACAGAGAAAACAGACACATGGAAACATTCCAACCTTTAAACAATAGTGATGTATTTATTTTATAGATACATGGGGAAAAAAAACTGTAAGGACCCTCTCAAAACATATTCTGGTCAAGGACAAGGCAAAATTCACTGCCTAAGCTTTTCTCAGCGAATTGGTTTAAAGACAAGCAGCAAGTTAAACTGTTACGTAATTGGGTTTTGAGAAAATGCATGAAGTCAAGAGATGTTACATGGTTCTGGTGGAAAGCAGATGTGAAGGAGAGGTTGGGAAACGTTGGTTGGGGATCTCGGGGTAAGATGGTCACAGGGAAATTTGACTTTTTACTTCATAAACTGCTGTTTTGTGTGCACTTCTCAAAAAGAAAGAAAAGAAACTTTTCTTTAGACATGAAGAAACTTTGAATTTTGCTCTTGCTGTGAATTCCCATGCAGTTGTAAGAAATGATACGGGGGATCTTGTGTGCCCTTGACCTGCTTCACTATGGGAAGCTCTTGCAAAATGATGTTACCAGATCATTACTAGGATTTTGGGGTGCCTGGGTGGCTCAGTGGGTTAAAGCCTCTGCCTTCAGCTCAGGTCATGATTCCAGGGTCCTGGGATGGAGCCCCGCATCGGGCTCTCTGCTCAGCAGGGAGCCTGCTTCCTCCTCTCTCTCTGCCTGCCTCTCTGCTTACTTGTGATCTCTTGTCTGTCAAATAAATAAATAAATAAATAACCTTAAAAAAAAAAAAAGATCATTACTAGGATGTTGACATTGATACCCTCGAGGGGCAGGACATGTTCATCACCATTGACATCCCTTTTATGCCCTTTGTCAGCACCCACCCCCATGTCCCTCCAGCCTCCCAGCCCTATCCCGGACCCTTGACAACCATGATTCCGCTCTCCACATTTGCCCTTTCAAGGAATGCTCTATCAATCATGTAACATTTCGACTTAAAAAAAAAAGCCTGGGGCGCCTGGGTGGCTTAGTGGGTTAAGCGTCTGACCCCTGATTTTGGCAGCTCATGATCTGGGGTCCTGGGATCAAGCCCCCCTTTGGGAGGGGGCGCTGTCTGAGCTCAGTGGGGAGTCTGCCTAGATTCTCTCCACCCCCCACCCCTGCTGCTCCTCCCCCTGCTTTTCTTCTTAAAGAAGAAAAAACTAGTCTGTAGCACTTGAATAATGAAAATTAAAAAAACCAACAACATCTTAATGTCATGTTATTTATAAATAACTTTAAAACATTTCTCTCTGGTGTTTTGTGTGTGTGCGTGCTTGTGTGTGGATTGGCTAGAAATATTGTACAGACCAGCACCGTCCGACAGAAATATGATGTGAGTCCCCCGGTAGTTTTCAATTTACTAGTTGTCACTCTAAAAAATTAAGGAGAACCAGGGGCGCCCGGCTGACTCAGGGGAGGGTGAGCCTCTAGATCTCAAGGTTGTGAGCCTGAGCCCCACGTTGGGTGTGGAGATGACTTAAATAAATACATTAACTTAAAAATATTAAGAAGAGGGATGCCTGGGCAGCTCAGTTGGTTAAGTGACTGCCTTCGGCTCAGGTCATGATCCTGGAGTCCCAGGATCGAGTCCTGCATCGGGCTCCCTGCTCAGTAAGGAGTCTGCTTCTCCCTCTGACCTTCTCACCTCTCATGCTCTCTCTCACATAAATAAATAAAATCTTTAAAAAAAATTAAAAAGAGATTAAATAATAATAATGTATTTTATGATATAATTATATGTTAATAATTACACTGATATATTAATTATATCATATGAATATATATTATTTATGTATTTCATGAATAACAATGTTACATAATTGTTATACAAAATTATATTTATGATTAGATAATACAAAACATAATTGCATTACATGATATAGAAAATGTATATTAACATTAACACTATATTAATATAGTATTGTAATAATGCTACTAATATATTTTATTATATAATAATACTTAATATATAAAATATTATTACAGTCATGCTATATTTTCCCTAACACAATATATCCAAAATATATTTTTAAAGATTTTATTTAGTGGGGTGCCTGGGTGGCTCAGTGGGTTAAAGCTTCAGCCTTCGGCTCAGGTCATGGTCTTAGGGTCCCGGGATCAAGCCCTGCATAGAGCTCTCTGCTCTGCAGGGAGCCTGCTTCCCTTCCTCTCTCAGCCTGCCTCTCTGCCTACTTGTGATCTCTGTCTGTCGAATAAATAAATAAAATCTTTAACAAAAAAAGATTTTATTTACTTATTTTAGAGAGAGAGAGAGAGAATGAGTGAGCGGGGGGTGGGGGGGGCAGAGGGAGAGAGAGAGAATCCCAGGCAGACTCCCCGCTGGGCACGGAGCCCATCATGGGGCTCGATCTCACAACACTGAGATCATGACCTGAGCCAAAATCAGGTCTGATGCTTAACTAACTGAGCTACCCAGGTGCCCCCAAGTCTTCAAAATTTTGGGTATGGGTCACACATCAGCATGTCTCAATTCGGACTGGCCCATTTCAGTTGCACAGCCACATGGGGCTGGTGACCTTTCCAAAGCGGACAACGTGGGTGTAGCCTCGTCCTCCCTCTTTGGAACAGCAGGTTGAGCCCAGGGAACAGCCCTCAGGTTTGGGCTGGGATCTTGCGTGACTCTGGCCAAATGCTTTTGGATCCTGCTAGGGCAGTATTGTCCTATCTGCCCAGGGAACAACTTTCATTTAAAGGCAATGCCTTGGGGGTGCCTGGGTAGCTCAATCAGTTGAGTGTCAGACTCTTGATTTTGGCTCAGGTCATGATCTCAGGGTCGGGGATCGAGCCCAGTGTCAGGCTCCCTGCTGAGCAGGGAGTGAACCTGTTTGAGATTCTCTCTCTCTCTCTCTGCCCCTCCCCAGTGCCCCGTTTGTGTGTGTGTGTGTGTGCCCTCTCTTTCAAATAAGTAAATACATTAAAAAAAAAATAAAGACACTCTCTGAGCATGTAGGACAGGTGCTCTGTTGGGTTTCTAGAAGGTGCTGTGTGTATGGTAATAAATGTCAGGACATGTGCAGATCTCCAGGCACCACGGTTGTTGGCGGAGAACAAAGCCTCAGGTCTGCGGGGAGGCACCCGGTACCACCCCAAGAGTCCCTGTGATCTTGGATGTCCCTTCTTCTTCTTCCTTTTTTTTTTTTTTCAAAGATTTTTATTTATTTGACAGAGAGAGACACAGCGAGAGAGGGAGCACGAGAAGGGGGAGCAGGAGAGGGAGAAGCAGGCTTCCCGCTGAGCAGGGAGCCCGATGCAGGGCTCCATCCCAGGACCCCAGGATCCTGACCTGAGCTGAAGGCAGAGGCTTAACGACTGAGCCACCCAGGCGCCCCTTGGATGTCCCTTCTAGCTAGACAGCCAACATCCCTCCCCGCCCTCTTCCCACAGCTGGGTGTCCTCTCTCTGAGACCCTTTCTTGCTGCCTCCAATTGACAGAGTTTCTTCCTCGGCCCTTAAAGGCTGGCGTTCTGGGGTTCTCTGTCTCCAACATGCTTCCCACTGTTACAGCTTCACTGATATCTTCTCGGCTCTCTCTTCATGATGTGCCCTCTGCTACCCCTGACCTTGCTCCAGTTGACCTTGGCATGTTCTCGAAAGCCTTCCCCTCCCCTCAAATCCCCATCCCAGGGAAGCCCTACAGTCCACAAAGTTACCAAGCCTGTGCCTGGGACCCAGGCTGGAGGCTACCGCCTTCCCACCCAACACCCTTCCAGGTCGAAGCTCCCCCATCTTCCCAGACTTGGGTCTCTGCCTCACTTCCTGTCTGGTCTTCCGGTGGCCGGCCTGTTTTTAAAAGATCATCCCTGTCCCTATTCTTTTTTTTTTTTTTTTTTAAGATTTTATTTATTTGGGGTGCCTGGGTGGCTCAGTGGGTTAAGCCTCTGCCTTCAGCTCAGGTTGTGATCCCAGGGTTCTGGGATCGAGCCCCGCATCGGGATCTCTGCTGGCAGGGAGCCTGCTTCCTCCTCTCTCTCTGCCTGCCTCTCTGCCTACTTGTGATCTCTGTCTGCCAAATAAATAAATAAAATCTTTTAAAAAAAAGATTTTATTTATTTGACAGAACACAAGCGAGCAGGGGGAGCAGCAGGCAGAGGGAAAGGGAGAAGGAGGCTCCCCATTGATCAGGAAACCTGATGCGGAACTCACTCCCAGGACCATGGGATCATGACCTGAGCCGAAGGCAGACGCTTAAGCCACTGAGCCACTCAGGCACTGTCCCTATTCTACCTTCTTTCAGGATGAAGCCTCCTCCAGGAAGTCCTTCTTGACTTCCTCCTCTACCCTCCATTGCCCCCACACCCTCTCTCCATCTCTGTTCCTGGCCAGACGTTAGCTTTCCTGGTTTAGGGAGGGGGCGCCATAGGCAGTGAGGTCTTTCCCTCGCTCTGATCTGGGAAGGAGATGCTGTTCCTAGAGCCAGACCCCACAGTGGTCTTCTAGAAACACTTGGAGGCCAGCCAGTGTGGATCCAGGTGGCTTCTCTGAGGTGTTGATCAGCCCTGCCCGGGAGGGAAGTAGGCTGAAGGGCCAGGCCATTGCCACATCTGGGGCTTGGGGGATCTGCTGCATCAACAAGTCCTGAAGAGGAAGTGATGGGAAAGGAAGTGGATAATTGGGTTTGGCTGAGTTATCTGTGTCCGTCCCCGGCCACCCCCACACCCCCACCACCAAGTCCCCTGTCACCCACCCACCCACCTATGCCTCGGACCAGGCTCTCCAGGGCCTGGATCAGAGCCTTCTCCCCTGCATCTGTGTCACGTGACCTTCCCCGGGCCCCACACCTCTGACCTCCAGGAGCGGGTCACTCCAGGTTTCACGCTAATACACGATGTGAGCCACAAAAGGGAGCTTGCGTTTTTCCAGCAGCTAAGCAAAGAGAGATAAGCAAAGAGCAACCAAAAGAATCAGATAACATGCGTTTGGGTGATATATTTTATTTTTTGGGTGATATATTTTATTAAACCAAATATATTTAAAGTATTATCATTTTAATAGGTGATCAATAGAAAAGGTTATCAAGAGATCTCACATTGCTTTTTTTTTTAAAAGATTTTATTTATTTATTTGACAGAGAGAGAGAGACAGTAGGCAGAGAGGCAGGCAGAGAGAGAGGGGGAAGCAGGCTCCCTGGTGAGCAGAGAGCCCGATGTGGGGCTCGATCCCAGGACCTTGAGATCATGACCTGAGCCAAAGGCAGTGGCTTAACCCACTGAGCCACCCAGGTGCCCCTCACATTGTTTTTTCTTACCCATCTTTGAAGTCTGGGGTGTATTTTCCACTCACAGCATCTCAGAGGCCCTCACATTCCAAATGCCTGGGAGCTTCCTGGGGCCAGTGGCTACCATACTGGACAGCAGAGGGCTTGAGAGAACGCCTTCACTAATGTCCAGACCATCTACAAAATTCTAACACCCAGCAGCTGGAGCACTATCTGTCTAACACTCCCGAGCTCTGGTGTGACGTTCTAGAATCCCATGATTCAAATAGTCTGCAACTCACACTGTTGGATCCCTTGGATCCAATAGCCTAGGGTTCCAATGTTCTACGAGTCTGTAATTTCAAGACTTCAGAGTCTTTGACCTAGATCAGGAGTCAGCAAACTCCAGCCTGGGGGCCAAATGTGGCCCACTGCTTGTTTTTGAAATAAAGTTTTATCGAAACACGGCTATGGCCATTCAGTCTGTGGCCACTTTCACGCCACCACGGCAGATTGAGTCACTGTGGCAGAGACCACGAGGGACCTCTTGGCCAGCGAAACCCCAAATATTTACTCCTTGTTATTTTACTGAAAAAGTTTACTGAGCCTTGATGTTGAGATTCAAAGACTCGAAGACCGACGGTGGTTTTTACGATTGCTTGTTTGACAGTTGATCTTGACAGCTCACACGGATGTTACCTACACTCTTTTCTGTGCATCAAATATCACGTAATAATATACATTGTTCAAAAGGGACTTGTTTCCCCATATTAGGCATTCATTTACTCTTTCAGATTTCTATAATTGTGTCAGGTCAGGGTCACCTGGCCGGCTCAGTCGGTGGAGTTTGACTCTTGATCTCGGGGTCGTAGGTTTGAACCCCACTTTGTGGGTAGTGATTACTTAAAAAGAAAATTTCTAAAAAAAAATTAATTTAAAAATTAGGTTAGGTTGAACTCTAAGAAACTGCCAAACTTCATCCCATTTTTGGGGTGAAGGGGTGTAACGACTTATTATTTATTACTTAAAAAATTATAAAATACAAGTCACATGAAATTCACCATTCATGGCATTTAGTACATTGCCAGTGGGTGCAACTGTTACCATTCTCTCGTTCTGGAACATTTGCATCACCCCAAAAAACCCCATCCACCCTCCAGCCCCTGGCAACCGCTAAACTGTTTTCTCGTTACAGATTTGCTGGAATGCAACTCTTTTTTTTTTTTAAGATTTTATTTCTTGGGGCGCCTGGGTGGCTTAGTGGGTTACGCCTCTGCCTTTGGCTCAGGTCATGACCCCAGGATCCTGGGATCCGAGCTCCGCATCGGGCTCTCTCTCAGCAGGGAGCCCGCTTCCCTCTTTCTCTGCCTGCCTCTCTGCCTACTTGTGATCTCTCTGTCAAATAAATAAATAAATAAAAGATTTTATTTCTTTATTTGTGTGTGTGTGTGTGAGAGAGCACAAGCTGGGGGAGCAGCAGAGGGAGAGGGAGAAGCAGGCTCCCCACAGAGCAGGGAGCCCCATGTGGGACTCAATCCCAGGACCCTGGGATCATGACCTGAGCCAGAGGCAGAGGCTTAAGGGACTGAGCCACCCAGGTGCTCCACAACCCTTTTTGACCCACAACATGGCAATTTCCCATGTCAACGTCACTGTCTCAGATCTTCTTCTTCTAGCTACACCCATGTTGAGGGGCTGGTACTTGGATCTTTTGGAGTGGCTATAAAAAGAAATCCCACCCCTAGAGCAGACCCTCCTTTTCTATTAAAAGCTGTGTCCCCGGGGGGCACCTGGATGGCTCAGTGGGTTAAGCCTCTGCCTTCCACTCAGGTCATGATCTCAGGGTCCTGGGATTGGGCCCTGCATGCGACTTTGCATCTGACTTTCTGCTCAGGCAGAAAACCTCACCCCCCACCCCCGAATCTGAGAAACGTGAGAAACGTGCGCCCCAAGGCTCAGCGGCCACGGTGTTTATGCGGTGTTTATGAAACCCTACTGATCTGAGAGACACCCCCCTGTGAACTTGAGATCAGGGGAAGTTTGGGCTGATGAAGGACAGTCCCCACCCTGCACTTCTGCTGTCGTCATCTCATCGGGAGGGTCTGGGGCCAGGACAAGGCTCCGCCAAGACGCGGTCACCATGGGAGAGGATGAGACATGTCACAGGTCACACAGTGAGCTCCTTTGTTGACTCAGAACAACTTCCTCAAACAACACGATCTTATTCCCTAAACAACATCAAAGGAAATGTGTAAACCTATCCCCTCGACCCCAAGGCATGCACAGAGCGACGTACACCCCCACACACAGAACAGCGGACTAAGGGTTCTTAAACTGGAGAACCACTTCCTCTTGCTAAGCCTTCTTGAAATGGAAATTTTAACTTCCATTGTATTCTTTTCATCCTTGTTAATTCAACACGTCAGTAACGTCCTCGGTAGGCATAGCTGATGCGCCCATGTGCCGGGAAACCACCGAAGTGCTTGAAATCTCTTTACCCATTTGTTGCTCATGGCAGATCGGCCATTGCACAGAGGAGGGAGTTGAGGCCCAGAGAGGCCGAGGCCCCCAGTCTCACCCACGGTGGACCTGGACTATGAATCTCATCATTCTGGCCCTCAAGTTCACGTTCTCAGCCCCTGCACCTGTGCTGGGAGGGAGGTTAGGGACCACGATGGTCAACATGTTCCCATTTCAGAGACAGGAAGCTGGGGGAACAGGATGGAGGGGATTTGTTTGTGTTCTGTATGCCCTGTGGTTGGTGGCCTTGGCCTTTTTGTCGGGAATGTGACCCTGAGCTGTCTCCCTCAGTACACGGAAGGCTGGAGGAATATTTATCTGTCTTCAAGGCTCTGCAGAGGGCAGAGAGAGGGGGCTGGTACACAGCTGGAGGCTGGGAGGAGGGTAGCGGGCTGTGCGTGGGTGCTCTCTGAGGATGACCTCAGAGGGCCCCCTGGGGGAGTGAGTTCCAGCCAAGACACCAGGCCTTTGAGGTCAGACTGCATGCAGGTCCAGCTTCCAGGAACTGGTGGCCTTGCTGCCGGGGTTGGTGACCCTGGGTCAACCCTCCACCCACCTGAGTTCTCTCCAGTTTCATTTGCTGCCCAGTAATTTTGGGATGTGTGAGTCATGGGAAGAATACAGGACAAACACACCCTTGGAGTAGGAAAAGGCCACTCCCATTTTCCCCTGGTTATGAAGATTTTTTGGGGCCCGGGAAGTGGCAGCGCTCAGCGTCCCATAGGAGCTCTGGCAAGGGGGACGGACTTGCAGGAATCCACCAGCTGCCGGACGCTGGGAAAGACCCCAGACCTCCCGGGTCCTGGCTGTGAGTCCAGATAGGGTTTCCAAGTGGCATCTGGTCAAGGTGAGGATGGAGGGAAGGAGGGAGGAGGGAGGAAGGAGGGAAGGAGGGAGGGAGGGAGGATGGTATTGGGCCATCTCAGCTTTTTTTTTTTTTTTAAGATTTTATTTATTTATTTGACCGACAGAGATCACACGTAGGCAGAGAGTCAGGGAGAGAGAGAGGGGGAAGCAGGCTCCCTCCCTCCCCCAGCAGAGCCCAATGTGGGGCTCGATCCCAGGACCCTGAGATCATGACCTGAGCCAAAGGCAGAGGCTTAACCCTCTGAGGTACCCAGGCGCCCTGTCATCTCAGCTTTGTAGGCGAATACTTCTCAGAATCTGGAATCAGATGGAGAATTGGAGAGGTGGGATCTTATGACCACCATACTGGAATTCCAGGCTCTTGGAATTCTCGCGGGCGGCCCAACAGAAAAGCTTCCGGTCAGAGCATCCACACATCTGTCACGCTCAGGTGTAGGGCAAAGGGCCATTCTCCAAACTCCAGGAGCCCTTGCAGTTTCTGGAAAACCCATCCAACGGCCACTTGTCCAGTGAACTAGTCCTTCGACTCACCAATTCCGCTTCCTAAGAAGGAAGATTTAATTTTAGTTCCACGGATAACAGACACACACACGTCAGAGCTGGGAAGCTCTGTGTGTCTCCACGAGCCGGGTGTGCACAGGGAACGGGCTCCCGGCTCAAGGAGGAGCACAGACCTAGTGTCGATGTGCCCCCCTGTTCCCCCGCCCCGCCCCTACCCACCCCCACAGACCTCTCCTACTTGGTTTTGAACTTGATGTGAGTGGTATCCCTCAGCCACCTCCCCTGCGCCTCTGTCTGCCTCCTTCCCCTCAGCAGCGTCTGTGTGAAATCCATCCACATTCTCCTGTGCGCTTTGTTCTGCTATAGAATATTCCACGGCCCGAGTACACCACGCTATGGTTTCTTTTTTTTTTTTTTTAAGATTTTATTTATTTGAGAGCAAGAGAGAGAGGAGAGAGCACAAAGCAGGGGGAGCGGCAGAGGGCAGAGGGAGAGGGAGAAGCAGGTTCCTGCCGAGCAGGGAGCCGGATGCGGGACTTGATCCCAGGACCAGAGCCAAAGTCAGACACTTAACCGACTGAGCCCCCCAGGCGCCCCCATACCAGGATGCGTTTATGCATTCCCCTGGGGGTGACACTGGGTGACTTCCCATAGGAAAGTCTTTCCTGGCAACGGGTCTTTTGATGAGCATGTGTGTGCTTCTCTGGGGGGAGGGGCGAGGTGTCCGTGGATTTGGCCCCGCGGTTCCCTAGACAGAAGTTCCAACAAGAATGGGTGACTTACAATCGGAGAAAGACAACTATCATATGATCTCCCTGATATGAGGGAGAGGAGATGCAACATGGGGGGTTGAGGGGGTAGGAGAAGAGTAAATGAAACAAGATGGGATTGGGAGGGCGACAAACCATAAGTGACTCTTAATCTCACAAAACAAACTGAGGGTTGCTGGGGTTGATGGGGGGAGGGGGGTTGGGAGAGGGGGGTGGGATTATGGACACTGGGGAGGGTATGTGCTATGGTGAGTGCTGTGAAGTGTGTAAACCTGGCGATTCACAGACCTGTACCCCTGGGGATAAAAATATATGTTTATAAAAAATAAAATTAATTAAAAAAAAAAAGAATGGGTGACTTACAAACACACCCACGCCGAGCGCACGCACACGGGTTCCTGTGGGCTCAAGGAACCGAGAGAGAAACCTAAGTGACCCCTTTGCTGCTCTGTGCCTCAGTTTCCCTCTTTATTCTTTCACTCGCTAAATAGCAACAAAGCACTTGCTGGGTGCCGCGTGGTTTTCTAGATGCCAGGGACATGGCGGAGCCCAAAGCCGCGGACGGTTTGGGAAATGGAGCGTCACAAGAATACGAACTTCGGGTGCTTGTCATAAGGGCTCGGCCTGATCCGTGATAGGTACTTGGTAAATGTCATCGGCTATCGTAACCATTATAAAATGATAATTATTATAATAATGGTAATTGTGTTTTCTATGTAGACATGAATCTAATTTACTGTACAAAATGATGATAAAATAATAAGGCTCTTCATGACTATCATTAAACGTCCTTTATTTATAGTCCGACGCTGGTTCATGAGCCCGGCCCATCCAGCGCGTGGACTGACACTCCAGCGGCTGCAGGAAAGGGCTGATGTGTGTGCAGATAGGGCAGTGGATGGAAAACACACTCGTTATGTGGAAAAGATAAGGAGAAACACAGTAGCTGTTGGATGTTGCATTTCTGTTAGAGATATTCAAAGGGAAATACCACAGTTGGTTGAGCTGCCAATATTAGAGTTCCTGGATTTTGACCAGTAAAAGCTGGGCAGGGCGGGGTCTGAGGGTTGGGAGAGAGGGTGTGCCTGCATACCAGTAGGTACCAGCAACTTTCACACGACTAAAGCTCTCTGGGTCCAGGCACTGTGTCCAGCTCTCCACTCCGATTCACCTGCTGAATCGCCTCTAAGGTAGGAATAGTATTATTCTCATTTTACAGACGAGGATGCTAAAGAAAAGAGAGGTTAAGTGACTTGCCCAAGATCACACAGCTGGTGAGGTAATTTTTATTTTTATTTTATTTTTATTTTTTATTTTTTTTAAAGATTTTATTTATTTATTTGACAGAGAGATCACAAGCAGGCAGAGAGGCAGGCAGAGAGAGAGGAGGAAGCAGGCTCCCCACTGAGCAGAGAGCCCAATGCGGGGCTCGATCCCAGGACTCTGAGATCATGACCTGAGCCGAAGGCAGCGGCCCAACCCACTGAGCCACCCAGACGCCCTGAGGGTCTGAATTTTTAAAGGCTGCACACCTTTTACTCTAGTGATGAAAATACTACGAAAGCAGCATGCCAAAATCCAAACACACACACACACACACACACACACACACACACACACACACACACACAGTGGCTGGGCCTCTTGGCAATTACTTGGCAGGAAGGAGGGGAGAGGGCAACACTCCACTTCCCCTCTGCTTTTCCTGTTGCATCAATGCCAGCTTGAGCCCTGGGTAGTGCCGGCTTGCCCATGAGAGCCAGCAGGGAGCCTCAGGGTCAGGCCATTCTGACATAGGGGGGATGACCTACCATCCGCCTGAGCCCTTTCCCTGTGCCACGAGCTTTATCACACGTTGCCTCCCCCAAACTGGTGAGGTAGGTTCACCTCTGTGACTCACTTCTCAGATGAGGAAACCAAGAGAGAGAGCCAAGTGAAACCGAGTTATGGAGCCCGGGTCTGCTCAGGGCCACCGGCTGTGCCACCTGCTGTCTTCTGAATCTAAGGCTTTTGGGTGAATGTGTTCTGGGGCCCAGAGTTCCAGAGTGGGCCTGACACGGTTCAAAACTCAACTCTGTTACTTGCTTACCTGAATGATCTTAGGTAAGTTACTTCTCTGGGCCCCAGTTTTCTTGTCTGCAGAATGGGTATAATAATAGCCTGCGTAAAAGGATAGTATTAGAATCAGAGGGTTGGGGTGCCTGTGTGGCTCAGTGGGTTAAGCCTCTGTCTTCAGCTCAGGTCATGATCTCAGGGTCCTGGGATCGAACCCCACATTGGGCTCTCTGCTCAGCAGGGAGCCTGCTTCCCCCCTCTCTCTCTGCCTGCCTCTCTGCCTACTTGTGATCTCTGCCTGTCAAATGAATAAATAAAAAATCTTTTAAAAAATTAGTTAAAAAAAAAAGAATCAGAGGGTTGTTACAAGGATCAAATGATTTAAGATTTAAAGGTTCCTGAGCAATGCTCAACACATAACACAGTGGGCTCAATGGAGGACGGCTTCTAATAATAATAATAATAATATAGTGGTAAGTAATAGTAATATGTTATTATATTATATATTTTATTACTATCATATAATAATAACTTATAATATGTATTATATGGATATATAGTAATCTATTACTAATTATATATTTTATATAATATATTATGTTATATATAATATATAGTAAGTATATAGCATATTATAGATAGTATATATTTTTATATATTATATAATATAGTCACAGTATATTATATATTTATATATAACATACTAATATATAATATTTAATATATTTGATATATAATACTAGTATATATTTGTATATTACTATTATATAATGTTAATATATTAATATTACTAATAACATTATTATATATTATATATTCTATTATATATATTCTATTATTATGACAGTAATAGCAATATTATTATTATTATTATTATTATTATTGCTATGATAGATTGTGTCACCTCACTGCTTAGCATCCTCCTATGGCCCCAATCTCAAAGGACATAAAAGATAAATGTCTTCACAAAGCCTTCCATGGTCCATGATATCTTTCTGTTCTTACCTTCCCCTTCTCTGCCTTACCTACTCCACTCCAGCCACACTGGCATCCTCACTGTTCCTTGAACATGACCATCATGTTCTCACCTCAGGGCCTTTGCACTGGTTATTCCCTCTGCCTGGAACTCTCTTCTCTCAGATCCCCACATGGCTCGTCCCTCACTTCCTTTATGGCTTTGCTCAAGGGTCACCTCCTCAGAAAGGCCCTCCTTGACCACTCACTTAAAATCCCCCGTGTGATTTTTTTTTCTCTAGCATTTATCACCTTCTAAGACACTGTATTTCGCTTATTTATTCCTTTTTTGACTTATTTCTTCCTTATCTGACTCCTCCCGCTAGAGTGTCATCTCCAAGAGAAAGAATTTTTTCTTTTGTTTGTCATATCCCCTGGTGTGCAGCAGTGCCTGGAAGAGAGAAGGTACTCAGGAACTTTCTGGAATGAATGAATGAATGAATGAATGAATCTCCTGGGCAGAGAATTCAACATTTTATTTCTCTTGTTTTCCTAACACCATCATGATTTTCAGAAACTGCTTGTAGTAGGATTCTAGAAAGTTCTGTTTCTTGGTCTGGGTGCCCGTCTCCTGGCTGTGATAAGGTTGTGAAACCCAGAGAGCTGGCGCTACGTGATGTGTGCACTTCGTGGTCTGGGTTTATGATCGAGTTTATGTAAAAAACAAAATGACATATTTGCTCCAGAGAGACATTTTTCATGGCACCAGGATTCAAAAACACCAATGAAGAAGAATTAAGACAAGTACTTTTGCTGTCAATATGTATTAACCTTTCCCCCTCTTGATGGATATTTGGATTCCAATATTTTAAATTCTGGGGGTGCCTGAGTGCTTAGTTAGTTCAGTGTCTGCTTTCGGCTCATGATCCCAGGGTCATGGGATTGAGTCCCGAATCAGGCTCCCTGCTCAGTGGGGAGTCAGCTTCTCCCTCTGCCCCTCTCACCCATCTTGGGCTCTCTCCCTCTCTCAAATAAATAAATAAAATCTTAAAAAAAAAAAAAGAAAAGAACATTTCCATCAACACCAATGTTGAGTCACACAGTGCTGTTCTAGAATTCCAAATAATAATTGGCTGGGGTTCTTTTTCTTTTTTTTTAAATTTATTTGACAGAGAGAGAGATCGCAAGTAGGTAGAGAGGCAGGCAGAGAGAGAGGAGGAAGCAGGCTCCCTGCTGAGCAGAGAGCCCGATGGGGGGCTTGATCCCAGGACCCTGAGATCATGACCTGAGCTGAAGGCAGAGGCTTAACCTACTGGGCCACCCAGGGGTTCTAATAGTATACTATTTTGGGATTCCAAAATATTTTCTTTACCACGATCAGGTTCTAGCACTGCAATGCTCTAGAATTCCAGGATGCTCATGGGTTAGTGTCCTCAACCTCTGGTATTCTAGAATTCCAGTCTCCTGACCTGCTGGGGTTCTGATGGGGCCCTATTCTCAAATTCCAGGATGCTCCCCAGCGAGTTCTAAGATGTTAGTCTTCTAGAATTCCAATATTAGGACGCACTGGAGTTCTGACGCTGTCCTAGTCCAGCTTCCAAGTTGCTAGTCGGGGGTTCCCACACCCTGAGGGGTTTGTCAAGGAGCTTCCATGATTTCTCTCCCGTTCAGGTGTCTGGGACCTGGATGGAGAATACTTCTCTCAGCTACGAGTATGGGGATTACGACTGGGTTCCGGATCTCCCCGTGGACTGCATGGACGGCACCTGCATCTCCACCTACCCACTGCGCACCGCCGTGCTTCTGCTGTACGCCGCCGTCTTCCTGGTGGGGGTGCCCGGCAACGCAATGGTGGCCTGGGTGACATGGAAAGAGGCCCGCCGGAGGGTCGGGGCCACCTGGTTCCTACATGTGGCCGTGGCCGATCTGCTCTGCTGTGCGTCTCTGCCTCTCCTGGCGGTGCCCCTAGCGCGCGGGGGCCCCTGGCCGTACGGGGCGGCGGGGTGTCGGGCGCTGCCCTCGATCATCCTGCTGTCCATGTACGCCAGCGTGCTCCTTCTGGCCGCCCTCAGCGCGGACCTCTGCCTGCTGGCCTTCAGGCCCAGCTGGGGGGCTGCGGCGGGGCGGGCGCGCAGGGTGCAGGTAGCCTGCGGGGTCGCCTGGACCGTGGCCTTGCTGCTCACTGTGCCCTCGGCCATCTACCGCCGGTTGCACCGGGAGCATTTCCCTCACCGGCTGGACTGCGTGGTGGACTACGGCGGCTCTGTGGTGCTGGAGAGCACGGTGACCGCCACCCGCTTTATTTTTGGGTTCCTGGGGCCGCTGGTGGTCGTGGCCAGCTGCCACGGTGCCCTTCTGTGCCGTGCGGCCGGACACCGCTGGCCCCTGGGCATGGCCGTAGTGGTGGGTTTCTTTGTCTGCTGGGCCCCCTACCACCTGCTGGGGCTGGTCATCACAGCCGCTGCCCCACACTCCACGCTCCTGGCCCAGGCCCTGCGGGCTGAGCCGCTGGTCAACGGCCTCGCTCTGGCTCACAGCTGTCTCAATCCTGTGCTCTTCTTGTATTTTGGGAGGACTCAACTGCGCAGATCACTACCAGCTGCCTGTCGACGGGCCCTAAAGGAGTCACAGAGCAAGGATGAAAATGCCGTCGGCCAGAAATCCACCAGCCATGATCTAGTCTCGGAGATGGCGGTGTAGGCTGGAAGGAAACTGGACTGTGTGCGACCCTCGGATTTCGCAAGCTAGCTTCAGGCATAGCTGGATCCAGTGGCTCAATGATATCATTTCTTTCTTTATTCATTCAACAAACATTCACTGAACAAACATTCAGTGTAAGGCCCTGTTATAGGCACTGAGGAAATAGCAGTGACCAAGAGACACAAATCCCTGCACCCAGGGAGCCGGCATTTTACTGGAGGAAGACAGGAAATAAACAAAGGAGAAGATATGCAATATAACAAGTCGTGGCAAGGGCTAACCTAAAGGGGACAAAGAGGACTGAGTGGGGCAGGGATATAAGTAAGCTAGGCAAGGCCCATTGAGTAAGGTGATATTTGAGCCCAAACCTGAGGAAGGGAGGGAGGAGTGATGCTTAAATCTGGCAGGAAAGCATGTCAAGCACTGGGAGCAGCAAGTACAAAGGCCCTGAGGCACAATATGCTCGGCATATTTCAGGAAGAGCAAAGAGGCCAATGTGGATGAGGCAGAGGCAGCAAGAGGGAAAGTAGGGTGAGACAGAGGGAGAGAGGTAGTGGGGGGCTGGATTTGAAAGCCTTCCAGGCCATAGTAAGTGTTTGGAGAGCCATGGCAGTGTTCTGAGCTGCAGTTATCAGATAAAATATATACCAAATTAAATTTGAGTTTCAGATAAACAGCAAAAAAGTTGTTTGTTTGTTTGTTTGTTTAGCATGAGTATGTCCCATGCAACATTTGAGACATACTTAAAAAAAAATTATTTGTTCGGACATCTGGGTGGCTCAGTCAGTTAAGCCTCTGCCTTCAGCTCAGGTCATGATCTCAGGATCCTGGGATTGAGTTCCACATCTGGCTCCTTGCTCAGCAGGGAGTCTGTTCTCCCTCTGCCTGCTGCTCCCCCTGCTTGTGCTCTCTCTCTCTCTCTCTCTGACAAATAAATAAATAAATAAATAAAATCTTAAAGAAAGTATTTGTTGTTGGGGGTGCATGGCTGGCTTAGTGGAGCATGTGACTCTTAATTTTGGGGTTGTGAGTTCAAGCCCCACATTGGGTGTAGAGATGACTTAAAAATAAAATATTTACTGGTGTCTGGGTGGCGCAGTCAGTTAAGCGTCTGACTCTTGGTTTCGGCTCAAGTTGTGATCAGGATGGAGCCCCAAGCCAGGCTCTATGGTCAGCGTGGAGTCTGCTTAAGACTCTCTCTCCCTTTTCCCTTGCTCCTCCCCACTGCTCGTTCTCTCTTTCAAATAAATAAGGAAAGTCTTGAAAAAAAATAAAAATCTTGAAAAATTCTTTAAAATTTAAATTCAGGTGAGCATTCTGTAAAAAAATTTTTTTTTTTTTTTCCTAAATCAGGCAACCTGATTTGGAGCAGAGTCGTGTCTTGATCTGACTTAGATTTTAATAGGATACCTCTGGGTTGCTGGTGGAGACCAGACTATGGGGGAGGGGGACGGAACATGAGCTACTGCTTTGGCGAAGAGACTACTGCCACGGTCCAAACAAGAAGAGACGCACACTTGGGTCAGGGTACTAGCAGAGGTGGTGAGAAGGTGACAGATTATGGCTCTGTTTTGAAGGAACTATCTATGTCCCGGCTCCTTAGTTTGCTATTCAAGGTTTCTCTCTGCCGCTGGACACACTTATGTTCTAGCTGTTCAGACCACTGCAGTGGACAGAATCAGGACCCCTAATGGGGTCCACATCCGAAACACCTGAACCGGGGAATATGCGACCTTACATGGCAAAGGGAACTTCACAGGTGTGATTGGGGATCTTGACGGGGGGAGAGCATCCCAGATGATCTGGACGGGGCCAAGGCAATCCCAAGGATCCTTCTAAGATGGAGGCAGGAGGGTCAGAGTCACGAGCAGGAAATTTGACAGAGGAAAGAGCTATCAGAGTGATGGATGAAAAGGGCCATAGGCCAAGGAATGCAGGAAGGGGCCTGTTGACACCTTGATTGTAGGTGCCTGACCTCCAAAACTTTAGTGGAATAAATTTGTACTCTTCTGAGTTGCTAAGTTTATCGCCACTTCTTACAGCAGCCACAGGAGACAAAGACAGATCCTCTGGGCTATATAATTTTCATGCCTCCAGGCCTTTTCTCAAGTTGGTGCCACTGCCTAGAATGGCCTTCAGATCCGTGGTGCCCTATGTGGTAATCACCAGCTCTCGGTGGTACTCAGATGCAAATGAATTCCAATAAAAAACTGAGTTTCTCAGTTGCCCCAGCTGCTAGTTCGAAGCAGGGGTCCCAGGGGTACTTGGTGGCTACCATATGGGCCAGTGAAGATTGGAATCTTTCCATCAGTGCAGGATGTTTCCTGAGACAGGGTTGCTTGGGACTCTCACTTGAGAATCTCTCCCGCTCACATCTTTGAAGCCCCATAGTAGTGACATCTGAATGTAGGGTCATGACTACACGACAGCATCTCCACAGAGCTTCTCCTTTAAGGTAAGTCCCACACCAACACAGGGAAGTAAAGGGAGATGCTTCCTTTTACAAGAGGAAGCCCAGAGAAGGGAGGTCATCTGCCCAAGATCACACAGCAAAGAAATTGTAGAACTGAGATTTGATCCCGGGTTCACTTGACTCTGCTGCCCATGCTCTTATCTCTGAAATCTTCCTTCCATGCCTTGCTCAAATGACACTTTTCTCCAGGGAGGCCTCTCTGATTCATTCCCCTCCGAGGAGGGAGTAGTGTTGTCTTCTCTGGGTTGAGTTTCTGAAACACAAGTTCCCAGGTACATTGTAAATTCCCCATGGCAACATCTGAGCCCTTTTAATTTTAATCTCTTCTCCACCCATCCCAGGCCTGAGAAATAACAGAACTATCTTCACTTGTCTACACCCTGTTTTCCAACCAGACTGTGAGCTCCCCAATGATGAAGATCTTTTTCTTGCTATCTCTTGTTCTTCTTTTTTAAAAATCTTTTTTCTTTACGATTTTTTAAAAACTTTTTTTAAGATTTTTTTTATTATTTATTTGACAGAGAGAGAGAGAGAAAGAGAGAGAGAGATCACAAGTAGGCAGAGACGCAGGCAGAGAGAGAGGGGGAAGCAGGCTCCCAGCCAAGCAGAGAGCCCGACTCGGGGCTTGATTCCAGGACCCCGAGACCATGACCCCAGCCGAAGGCAGAGGCCCAACCCACTGAGCCACCCAGGTGCCCCTTTACGATTTTTTAAAAAAGATTTTTTATTTATTTGACACAGTGGATGTGGGGGCCGGAGAGCAAGCACAAGCCGGGGGAGTGGTAGGCAGAGGGAGAAGCAGACTCCCATCTGGGCAAGGAGACTGACTGATGTAGGCCTCAATCCCAGGACCCTGGTTGAAGGCAGCCACTTAACCGACTGAGCCACCCAGGTGCCTCTCAAATGTGTTTCTGTGGACTTGGTCATTCAAAATAATCTCACTTTTTGTTTGTTGTAACTTCCCCTTTTCTGCTCTTAATTTCATTTGTTTTTTGAATGTATCGATTTCCTTGTTTCCAAAGCACCAGGTCTTAATATTTTTCCAAGAACGAATTTCAAGTTTGCTACTCAATCCTAGGGTTGGTAGTTTGCGACATACATTGTGAAGTCGTATCCGTTGTTTACTTCCTCCCATTTTTCTTTAAAAAGAAATTGGAGTTCTCTTTTGGAAAGTTCAAGCAATGCTTGGTCAATTTCTTCCCCTTCTTCTTTTGATCATGACATATGAATTGGCTTCTCTATGTTCAGATTGTTTTCCAAAGGTTTAATAATTGCATCCAACTTTCATCTTGACATCCTAACTCAATGTCCAACACATAACTCAAACTTGAATACATTCAAAATGGAGCTCTGGATTTTCTCTCTTAGCCCTCCTCTATTTTCCTGATCTCAGTTGATCAGGAAAATACAGCAACTCTGTATTTCCAGGCACTGAGGCCAAAAAAGTTGGGCTCATCCTTGACGCCTCGCCTCTCTTTCTCTCACATTCAATGGCCAATCTGTCAACCAACGCCTCCGGGCTCTGCCTTAAAGTATGCGCAGAACCATTCCACTTCTCACCTCCTTCTCAGCCATCATCCTGTCCCGTCCCCCCCCACCCCTTCTTGGTTCCCTATAGTCCGTTTCCCATCAAGGGAAAGAGAATCTCGCAAGGTCAGAGGTCCCTCCTCTGCTCAAACTCCTCCCATGGCTCCCACCTCACTCAGATGAGAAGCCAAAATCCTCACCTTAGTGTGCCTGGTCTACTCTCCTCCTTTCCTCACCTCATTTCCTGTTATTTCCCCCTCTTTCCCCCCCTCCACACAAGCCGGCTTGCTGACCTCTGAACCCACCAACGATGTTGCCATGGCGATCTGCTCTTGTGATTTCCTCCAGCTCTGGTGTGCTCCGTGGCTTCTGCCTCACTTATTTCTGCTCCAATACTACTACTTCCTCAGAACTGTCCTCTCTAACCAGGCTACTTAAAATACCACGACTCCTTGCCCCTTTCCTGCTTTGTTCTTCTGCACAGATCCTGGCGGTACTGCTTGACATTCTTTTTATTTTTATTTAAATAAAAATTTTTGAATGTCAGTTTCTCCTACTAAAACCGAACTCCCTGTGAGCCGGGCTTCATCTGTTTTGTTCATTGCTGAATTCTCGGTGCCTAGAACTGGCTAGGGAACTGAAGGTTCTACCTTCTCAACGGCAACATTCTTTTAAGGAGAAAGGAGAATGATGGGAGACTGTAAGGAGAAGGAAAGATCTAACATTTATTGAGTGCCTATGGTGCACAGTAGTAAAAAAGCAATTTATGTACCTTATGTGCACAGTTTTCGCTTACTTTCCCCAACGATCTTGAAAAGCAGATATTATCTTCATGTTGTAAATAGGGAAACTGAGGCTCAGACCCACAATGACTGGAGCCCCTAGGACTAGAGAGGACTCTAATTTCTCATTTGTTTAATCATGCATCCAACAAACATTGACTGACTCTCTGATCCTAGTGGTGGACGCTGGACAACACGGGACCTCCAAGACAAGAGTTGCCCCTGCCTTCAGGAGGCAGGGGAGTTGAGCTGAATCATAATTATGAATTATAGTGAATGAATTATAGGAGCACTTTAATAGCCCTAGTGTTTAATACGGTTCCGGCCAGCTTTCTCTCTGGCGTTGGGACGATCCAGTGCAAAGAAAGTTTGGGGGAGCGCAGAGCGCGCGCGGTGCAGTGGAGGCGGAGGAGGGGCAAGGGGGAGGCGCAAGGGGGAGGCGCTTGCAAGTCTCCGCTGCAGCGCTACCGTCGACCTCTAGAGGGCGCAGCGTCATCCGTGGCTCAGCTTGGAGAGAGGAAGAGCTGAAGCATGTTGTGCGCAGGCGCAGAATGGGTTTTGGCCGCTCTCCGTAGCGCCCAGGCTCCTTCGCGTGCGGCGGGGTGGGGCCTGGCCGTGAGCGTGGCGTGCGCAGGCGCAGAACCGGCTTCGTGCGCGTGACGGGCGCTGGGGACCGGAAGTTGGAGCGATCCCGGAGGTTAGTGAGGTGAGGGGGCGGGGCGGCTGAGGGGGGCCGTGGCGGCGGGGACGGCGGGTGTCGGATCGGGTTGGGTAGCTGGGAGCGAGCCGAGGGATGAGGAGGAAAGTTCCACCATGAGGACGTGCGTTGGAGGAGACAGGGGGCCCGGGAGACGCGGACGGAGATTGAGCCTGAGCGCCCCGAGAACACCTGGGCGACAGAGGCTCGAGTGTGGCAGGAATGGGAGTCACGAAAAGAAGCTTGGAGAAGCTGAGGGACCGAGAGACGCGGAGGCAGAGAGAGGACAGAACCCGCAAACTGGGGCGATGCGGGGCAGGAAGCTAATGGGGTCCCCCGAGGGCGCCCCCAGAGGCTGCAGAGAAATGGGGTCGCACCGTGAACTTGGGGGTGGGGGGAAGCCACTGAACAGAAGTAGACTGAGGAGGGCGGTTCAAACGGAGGAACAAGACTCTCGTTGACCTTAGAATGTTACTTTACCAGCCAAAATGGGTTTACTTGGGGGATAACCGCGACTTGCAATCTGGGAAAAGCCACCTACAGCAAAAGTCATTGGCGAGTCCAACAAAAGAGAAGATAATTTTATGGAGAAGGAGGAGGAAGTTGGGAGGGGTTGTTTTGAATGGAAAGTCGGTTGGAAAAGAGCAAGAGTTCAGGGTGTTGATTGATGGTTTCTCCCCGGCCGAGTTGCGGGCTGGTCGTTTTCTTGTAGGAGATGCGGCTGTACCTCCTTCCCTGTTGGGACCTGTAATTGGTGACTCTTTCCTGCTGGTAGTTCTTTAGGAGCCTCTAATTGACAGTTCCAGTACTGACCTCAGGTGCTACCCTCCTAGAGCTCTCATCCTTCCAGCCTCCTAGCTCCATCTTAGTGAGATTTCTCTTTGTTAATGGACACTGACAGATGCAGAGAGACGGAGGCAGTGGGATAGGGAGAACCTGGCAAAAGCTGATGGGGGGACTGAGGAAGGGGAAGAGCCCCCGAAGGAAAGAGACTTGGAGAGGAAGCCGGATGTGGGAAGTGAATGAGATGGATGGGAGCTGGGTGATTTGGGCAGACCGATGAAGAGAGCCGTCCGGAGTGTGGAGACATGGGGCTCAAGGGAGAGCGAGTGCATTTGGTAAGCTTGGAGAGCAAAGAGGACTGAAAAGACAATGTCAAGTTTAAAAATGGGGAGATAAAGCCAGACCACGGAGACTCACGCTAAGATGAAGAGGAATAAATGGGAGCCTGATTCCCTAGATTTGAAATCCTTGTCACACTGTGTACTTAACCTGTCGTTGGCTCAACGACAAGGAGTGATAATAGCACCTTTTTTTTTTTTAAAAGATTTATTTATTTTAGAGAAGTGGGGGAAGGGCAGAGGGAGAGGGAGAGAGAGCCTCCAGTAACGTGGAGCTTGGATTTCACGACCCTCAGATCATGACCTTAATTGAAACCAAGAGACACTTAACTGGCTGTACCACCCAGGTGCCGCAGAGAGTAGCACTTTTTTTTTTTTTGCCCTCTTTTTCTTTAAGATTTTATTTATTTATTTGACACAGAGAGAAAGATCACAAGTAGGCAGAGAGAGGGGGGGAAGCAGCCTCCCTGCTGATGTGGGGCTCAATCCCAGGACTCTGAGATCATGACCTGAGCCGAAGGCAGAGGCTTAACCCACTGAGCCACCCAGGCGCCCCGAGAGTAGCACCTTCTTAACACGAGAAAAGTGTAGATGTGTGTATGTATGTAGTTGTGCACACAGATATACGTACATGATGTAGAATAGTACCTGATCCGTGGGGAGCACTGTTAGCTTTAAAGCAGCAGAACTGGGAGACAAAATGTTAGGTGGAGAGATGGAGGTAAATGGTCACAGTGGTGGGAGAGGCGGTAACAGAGACTGGGAATTGGAGAGAGACAAAAATGGAGCGTCCGAAAAAAACGACTGAATGAGCAAACGAGGAAGTCAGATGGAGCACTGACAAGGGGTGGAGAGGGTCAGGTGGAGAAGGGTTGTTGGAGAGACCATCAGACCTGAAGATAAGAGAAACGAGGAGAGACAGGACCAGACTATCAAAGGAAAGAGGGCTGAGCACGGTGAGCTGAAAAAGACAGGCTGAGACATGAGGACGGACAGCCAGAGTGGGGGAGAGCTCGGGAAGCAAAGAAAACCTCTGCAGGCCACTGCCACGAGACCCAGAGATGGTCAAAGACACTGTGACAGAGCACCGAGGGGACCCAGGAAATCGACATGGTTGCCTACGAGACGAGACTCTTGAGACCCATGGTACTTGCCCAGTTGGGCCCACGTGCTCATAGGCAGCTTGCAGCTGGGAGGAATGCTCTTCATTTTATTCCCGATCCTTTTTTCAGGATCCCAGGCTCAGTATCAACAACCTTCTGCTGCCTCTCCTGCAACAGGAGTTCCCTATGAAGCCACTCTAGTGTCATCGCCCAGGTGTTTGCTGGAAAATGACGCGCACGGGCTGCTGCTCCCATGGGAAACCACTTTACAGGTTTACAGGTGCTTCATCAGCAGGAACCCCCTTTCTTTATCTCAAACTCCCAGGGATGGCCTGAGTTCCCCCTGGGACTGCAGAGATCGAATCTCTGAAATCTGTTCTGGATGGCGCCGAGAGACTGAAGGGAGAGTAGGTGAAATCATTGCTCATTTCAAACAAAGGTGAATTGTGGCCTTTTTTGTTTTTAAGATTTATTCTAGAGAGAGGATTTCAAGCAGACACCCCGCTGAGCATAGAGCCGGGTGTGGGGCTCGATCCCATGACCCTGAGATCATGACCTGAGGCAAAATCAAGAGTCGGTCGCTTAAACCAAATGAGCCCTCCAGGAGCCCCAAATGGTGGCCTTTTGAGTGTAATTTTCCAGGCTTTATGCTTTGGTTTCTCTCACTGATTTCCGCATGTTAGTCATCACCGGGAGGAAGAGTGGACTTGAATTCTGGTTACTGTTTAGCCCCTCTGTGCCAGGCTAGGTGCTAAGCATTGCAGTGTTTGGAAGTAGATATTATCCCCATTTTAAATTTGCAGGTGGCCAGGGGCGCCTGGGTGGCTCAGTGGGTTAAGCCTCTGCCTTTAGCTCAGGTCATGATCCCAGGGCCCTGGGATCGAGCCCCGCATCGGGCTCTCTGCTCAGCAGGGAGCCTGCCTCCACCTCTCTCTCTGCCTGCCTCTTTGCCTACTTGTGATCTGTCTGTCAAATAAATAAATAAAATCTTAAAAAATTTGCAGGTGGCCACACATCTAACAAGTGATGAAGATTCAGAGGTTCAGAGATTGAAACCCAGATCTGCCTGACTCCAAGACCTATACCAAGGAAGGCTCTGAGTCCTCTTAAGGTCATAAACTTTAAGAATCTGAGTGAGGCGCTTCACTCCAGAAAATTGTACCTACGAGGATATGCTCTCGTATGATTAGTTCGGACTTAGGCAGCTGAGAGAAAACCAGCTTTGCCCAAGAAGATATTTTCTTGTGTCGCTGGGACATGAGGGTCGGAGTGGACCAAGCCAAGCTTCTTCCCTCTCTCTTCCACTTCTCGTAGTTGCTCAGTGGTTGTCCTGGCACGTCCTTCCCTATGTCCAAGAGCAGGCTTTGCTCTAGGATGGATTTCTAGGAAAGACTCAGGTTCATGAGCTACTACGGACAGCTCCAGGTTTATACGTCATCCCTGTGACCACAGTAGAAGCGATAAGGGCTTTTCTGTCCTGGCAACCTAGTGTAAATTCCAGAGAAAGGTCATGATTGGTCCCCTGTGGGTCATGTGTCCACTTCTCGTGCAGGTCACTGGTTGAAGGAGGAGGACTTGGGGAGCATGATCAGCCAGGCCTTTGTCACTTGCCCAATCAGGGGTTTCCTGACTTCAAGACCGGCAGAGCTGGGCGGAATCCAGGAAGGGCTCCTGTTCACAGGGCAGGGGAGCCAGTGGGTACTGTTACCAGAAAAGGAAGGGATGTGCCAGGCAAGCAAAGACAGAGGATAATCGACACTTGCAAAATTGTGCACTCGATTTCAAAGCGTTCCTAGGTGTCCTGAAGCTCAGAGACCCCAGAAACCCTTGCCTTACTCTTTTCTTTGTACCGCACCCCTCTTGTGTTACTGTCTCATGGCAAGGTTCTGCTGTTGATTGTCCCCGTGACCCGCCCTCCTTCAGGTTTCAGGTCAAACATCTCTGAGCGTCCTTTTCTAGATTACCAAGCATGATCAGGCAGCTCCTGTGGGCTCCCACGGTCCCATCACAGGATTGTCTGTCTCTTGCCTGTGACCATGACCACATATGAAGGCTCAGGGTGGCCTAGTCCAGTGCCTACAAAACAGCAGGCTTTCAGGAAATGTTTCTAAAAACGAATGAGTGTGTTCTTTTCTCTCTGCCAGGCGTTCCGGGCCTGAAAACCCAGGATGGACTGGTGTCTGTCCCAGAGATCACTGCAGGAGTCGTGAGGGGCCCTGGGTGTCACCAGCTTGAGCCAGTCCCTGGGCACCTTCTCTGTCATTGCCCGTGGCTATTCTGGAGATTGTCTCTTTGAAGAGGGAGTGTAGGACGGAGCTGTGATAAGCACAGCATGCCGCCTCCCAGAACAAAGGAGGGCGGGGATCACAGAGGCCGACCCTGGGATCCCAGCGAGGAGGAGGCCCTCGAGAAATGGGACTGGAATTGTCCAGAGACACGACGCATTTTCGAGGATGCCTTTTTCCGTGACCAGGATTATATACGCCAGGGTTCGGAGGAGTGCCAGAAGTTCTGGGCCTTCTTTGAACGTTTGCAGAGATTCCAGAATCTCAAGGCCACCAATAAGGGGGAGAAGGCCCCGGCGCGTCCCCAGCACAGCATCCCAGCCCTGGCTGACCTACCTCGCACTTATGACCCACGCTACCGCATCAACCTCTCGATCTTGGGCCCCGACACCCGGGACTCCCGGGGGCTGGCCAGGCAGCCCCCGGAGAGAGTGGCCGAGTTCCGCCGAGCCCTGCTGCACTACCTGGACTTCGGCCAGAAGCAGGCGTTCGGCCGGTTGGCCAAACTGCAGCGCGAGCGGGCGGCGCTTCCCATCGCCCAGTACGGGAACCGCGTCCTACAGACACTGAAGGAGCACCAGGTGGTGGTCGTGGCCGGGGACACGGGCTGTGGCAAGTCCACCCAGGTGCCCCAGTACCTGCTGGCCGCCGGCTTCAGTCATGTGGCATGCACCCAGCCCCGGCGGATCGCCTGCATCTCCCTGGCCAAGCGAGTCAGCTTTGAGAGCCTCAGTCAGTACGGCTCGCAGGTGAGTGGGCCGCGCCGGCTTTCTGGGTTTAGGGCACTAGCATTACCCATAACCCTTTCTTAAAATTTTATTTTTGAGAGCGTCAAACAGGCTGTACGCAGAGACCGACGTGGGGCGTGATCCTGAGGTCACAACCTGAGCCGAAATCAAGAATCAGACACTTAACTGACTGAGCCACCCAGGCGCACCCCCCCATATAACATTTTTTTTTTTTAAAAGGTTTTATTTATTTATTTGAGAGAGAGAGATCACAAGTAGGCAGAGAAGCAGGCAGGGCGTGGGGGGAAGCAGGCTCCCCACTGAGCAGAGAGCCTGAGCCCAGGACCCTGAGATCATGACCTGAGCCGAAGGCAGAGGCTTAACCCACTGAGCCACCCAGGTGCCCCCCCCATGTAACATTTTTAACAGCAAAACATTGGAAATGTCCCAGGGATCATTTGGTTTTTAGCAGCCGTAAGAGAGTGAGGACACTTCTTTACTAATGGTTTCGAGGGTTCTAATCCAGGCTCTACCACTTACGAATCGTTATTAAAATTCTAATACCCTAAGCAGAAGAATGTGCGTATCTTATGTAGCTCAGTGAATTTTCACAAATTGAGTTCATTTCTGTAAACACCCCAGAAACCCTCTGTCTCCCCCCGACCCCCCGCCCCAGTTACTGCCCTGAGCCCCCAAGCGTTGTCACTGTTCTGAGTGATACATTATCGTTTTAGGTGATGATAACTGAGTTAAAGAGGAAACCCCACAGACCAACTTTGCCTCTTTTATTTACTTTTTATAAGTGGAATCAAAAAGCGTGTTCTCTTCGGTGCCCGGCTCTGTCGCTCAGTACTAGTCTGGTGAGTCTTGTCTGCGGTAGAGCGTGTGGGTACACAGTTCTCTCTCGCTGCTGTTCAGTGTCCCCTGTGAAGACACCACGACACCACAAGGTATCCGTCCCTTCCGCTATTGACGGGAGCTCGGGGCATTTCCAGTTTCCGGCTCTTGTGTGTGGGTGCTGCGGTCAGCATTCTAGAACATGCCATTAGGTGCCTTTCGGTACATACGTCCATCGGGGATGTAGCTAGGAGGGTGCCTGCCCGCTCGTCAGATCTGCAGGGACGTCTGGCTTCAGCAGATGTGCCAAAATGCTTTGCGAAGCGGCCGCGCCCGTCCACACTCCCAGCTGGCCCTGTCACAGTTACTCTTTTCCGTTCTGGCTTTTCTGGGTGGGTGGGTGGCAGCAGCACGTTTTCATTTGCCTTTGTCTGACAACTGAGGCTTGAACGCGTTTGACCGTTTGACGGCCAACTGGAAATCCTCTTAAGTGTCTGTTCAGGGTTTTTTCCCTGTTTGTCTTCTGTGTTGTCTTTTTGTTCTTGACGTTTGGGGTTTTAAAGATGAGAGAAATAGATCCTTTGTAGGGTTTCTGTATGGCAGATCTTGTCTCCTACTCTGTGAGCTGTCTTCCATTTTCTGAAGGCTTCTTTTGATGACGGTGTTTCTTTATTTAAGTGTGGTCCAGTCTGTCATTTTTCTTTCTGTGGTTGGCACTCCGGGTTCTGTTTAAGGAGTATCTCTCTACCTTGACATAAATGCATCCTGTGTTTTTCCTAAAGATATTTACCTTTAAAATTATAATTTGTCGGGGCGCCTGGGTGGCTCAGTGGGTTAAAGCCTCTGCCTTCAGCTCAGGTCATGATCCCAGGGTCCTGGGATCGAGCCCCTTCCTCTCTCTCTGCTTACCTGTGATCTCTGTCTGTCAAATAAATAAATAAAATCTTTACAAAAAAATTATAATTTGTCAGGAATTGATGTGTGTGATGTGAGGTAGGGGTTAAGATCATTTCCTCACAGGGTGCCTGGCTAGCGCCGCATCTGGTCAAGTGTCTGACTCTTCTTGGTTTCGGCTCAGGTCACGATCTCAGGGTTGTGGGATCGAACCCCATCTGGGGCTGCTTGGGATTCTCTCTCTTCTTCTCCCTCTGCCCCTCCCCACTGTGCTTTCTCTCTCTCAAATCAATAAAATTTTTAAAAAAGAGATCATTTCCTCCCAGTACCACTTTTGAACTGTGTTTTGCCTTGGATGAGGGACCTCAGTTTCCCCATCAGTGAGGTGAGAGTAGTGGTTCTTCTCACGGTGGCTGTGAGGATGAAATGAGTGGGTGGTACCCATTTCAGTGGTTAGAGTAGGGACTCACAGAAAGGTGAACTATCTCCATGATCATTAATTAGCATAGACACCAGGCTCTGTGCCAGACACTTTATGTGCATGAACACGTCCCATTCTCCCAGCATTTAATATTTTATTTATTTATTTAACAGAGCGAGAGAAAGACAGAGACAGAGAGATCACAAGTGGGCAGAGAGGCAGGCAGAGAGTAGGGGAAGCAGGCTCCCCGCTGAGCAGAGAGCCCGATGCAGGGCTCAATCCCAGGACCATGGAAACATGACCCAAGCTGAAGGCAGAGGCTTTAACCCACTGAGCCACGCAGGCGCCCCTTCTCCCAGCATTTAGGGGTGAAAATGTCTCTGGGGTATGGAAGTGCTCGCCCAGAGTCAGCAGCACTAAGCGGCAGAGGTGGGTTCCACAACTGTTGGACTCCCGAGTCTGAGGGGGCTGGGGAGTGGGGGCATTTGCTTGGATGTTCAGTGTGGGCGGGTGAGGGCTGGCGCTGAGGTCCAGGCACCTCCCCTGACCCCCCACCCCCTCCCCGACTCAGGTTGGCTACCAGATCCGCTTTGAGAGCACGCGGACGGCAGCCACCAAGATCGTGTTCCTGACAGTGGGGCTGCTCCTGCGGCAGATCCAGCGGGAGCCCAGCCTGCCCCAGTACCAGGTCCTCATAGTGGATGAAGTCCACGAACGGCACCTCCACAATGACTTCCTCCTGGGCGTCCTCCGGCGCCTGCTGCCCCAGCGGCCGGACCTCAAGGTCATCCTCATGTCAGCCACCATCAACATCTCGCTCTTCTCCAGCTACTTCGGCAACGCCCCGGTGGTGCAGGTGCCCGGGAGGCTGTTCCCCATCACGGTCAGTGCTGCCCCCACGTCCCCCAGTCCTCCCACCCACTCTCTGGCCAGCCCGGACCTATCCCTTCCCTCCGGCTCAGATTCCCATCTTTCTGTGAAGGGTGGTCTCGCTCGCACGCTCTCTCTTTTAAAGCTGCTGTTTCCTGAGTGTGCGCTGTGCCGGGCAGGTGCTCAGTGCCCAGGGGAGGAGACCCAGCCTTGGAAAGCTACGAGTTTATGTTCCTCTTACGTAACAGTCCTGCTGGTCCAGGCCGGTGTGCAGCTCTGTTGCATGTGGTCCTTCAGGGACCCGGGCTCTTCTTTTCTCCCACTCTACCGTCTCACGGGGTGGGGCTGCTCAGTCTCCACACTCTTGACCTTTTGGATAATTCTTCTTCTGCGGGGGCTGCCCTGTCTGTTGTAGGCTGTTCAGCAGCCTCCCTGGCTTCTCCTCACCAGCTGCCAGCAGCGTTCTCCTCCCCAGGAGTGACGCGTCGCCCAGGATGTCTCCTGATGTTACCAAATGCCCCTGGGGGTGCCCCCCAACCCGGCCCAGCACTGCTGTCCTAGGGAGCCGACCAGGTCTGTCTGGTCAAAGCTTTCAGGAAGAGGGAGAGAGCCCCAGTCCAGGGAAAGACCCGTTTGTCTTTAAGTTGGACATGACCTTGCAGCTGTCTCATTCTCTCTGCACCCCACCCTGCTGCGAGGTGAGGGGGCCAGAAGGTGCTTTCTCTTGCTAGGGGATGGCATGCCCAGGAAGGAAGGGGCTGAGTCTCTGGGGCCACTGTGGGTCTCCCACTCCACTCGACACACTGTGCTCCCCCACAACCTCACCCTGTCCCCACAGTGGGCCTGCCCAGGCCTCACACACGTCCTTGACCTCCCTTCCCAGGTCTTCGGGTTCTCTGGAAACTTTTGCCCTGAACTTTGCCCCCTTCGCTCGGGCCTCTTTGCTGTGGCTAGCTTGGTGGTCTTGTCAGAAAGCAGAGTGAAAGCTCATGGGGGCCCCACCACAGCCGTGGGCGCCCTGTGCCAGGGATTTTCGCCCCTGGGGGTAAGACGGAGGCTGGGAGGCGCGGAGCAGCAGAGTGGGGCCTGGAATCCTGCTCGCAGACACCGCCTGGGCCCGGCAGCCTCTCTCTGCTCTTTCGGATCCCCTTTTGCAACCCCCTGTATGTGTCCACCCTCCCACCCTGGGTGGCACTTGTGGACCCCTCCCACGTGGCTTCCCAGTGACCCTCCATGCCAGTCTGCCCCCGCTCTCAGCTCTCTCTGTGTTTTGAAAGCCACTCCTTCCTCTTGCAGCGGGAGTTGGTAGAAGCCCCAGAGTTCCCAGCACCAGGAACCGCACCGGTCGGTCCCTGTGGTTTTGGGTTCCAAATACCCATCCTTCTGTCTTCCAGGCAGCTGTAAAAAAATACAAAGGGGGGAGCATGCTGTCTGAGAAGTGATTTTTCTAGGCTTTTGGTCCTGGCCTCACCCTTTAAAATTCTGTGGTTGCTAAAGTTCCCCTCCTGACCCGAGAGAGAGCACGTGTCGCGCATGGAGCTCAGCCAGTTTTCACGCATCAATGCCTGCATGCGGCCAGCAGCCAGATGCAAAACTCACACGTCCCCAGGAGCCTTCTGGTTACCCCGATATGCTGTCCTTTTAGAACCTCCTCCTCTCATTAACCCGCTCGATGGGCCTGCGCCATCTCCCTGCCGCACCCCCCTGGCCCCCCGCCTCAGGTGACAGGCGCGCCCCTGCCATCTCCCCGCAGGTCGTGTACCAGCCACAGGAGGCCGAGCCACCAGCGTCCAAGTCCGAGAAGCTGGACCCCCGGCCTTTCCTCAGGGTGCTGGAGGCCATTGACAACAAGTACCCCCCCGAGGAGCGGGGCGACGTCCTCGTCTTCCTCAGTGGCATGGCGGAGATCAGCTCGGTCCTGGAGGCTGCCCAGGCGTACGCTGGCCGCACCCAGCGCTGGGTGGTGCTGCCGCTGCACAGCGCCCTCTCCGTGGCCGACCAGGACAAGGTACCACGCATGGCCCGTGCGGCCAGGCCAGGTGGGGTGGGCAGGGAGGAGGGGGCTGTGGGCGGTGGAGGGAGTATTTCCAGGGTGAGCTTCCTGGTGAGCTGGGGGCATCTGAGTGGAGCTTTGCGGGACAAGGAGGACTTGGAGTAGCCGAGGGAGGGCGTCGGGGTGTGGGTGCGGGAGGCCTCGAGCTCTGGTGTGGAGGTAGGAGTCTGCAAGCCGGGGGTGGGGAAGGGTCGAGAGGCTGCCCTGACGGAACGGGAGGGGCTGGCAGAGAGGCCTTCGGGTCACCCTGGTAGTTGTCTGTTGCCTTATAATGGAGCCCCCACACCTGGCAGCTGGCGAATGCGTACTGTTCTCTTTTCCCATGGCTCCTGCAGGTCAGGAATTTGCAAGAGGCTTGGAGGGGTGGGGGCATGCCTCTGGCCCAGGCTGTCTTGGCGGGGTGTGGCTGAGGGGTCGGCTGGGGCTGCTGCCATCCGAAGGCTGGCCCAGGGCCGGAGGGCCTTCCTGTAAGATGGCTCAGTTCATGGCAGGCTGTTGGTCGGGGACCTCAGTTTCCCTCCATGTGGGCTGTTTGAGTGTCATCCCAGCTTGGTGGCTGGCTCTCCCCAAGAGAACCAAGCAGAAGCCACAACATCTTTCACGGCCTGGCCTTGGACAACCCAGCCATCATGTCTGCAAGGGTCTGTTAGCTGACCTGGGCTGCTCTGGTCAGGGGCTAGGTAGTGGGTGAGGGTGTGGATCCGAGGAGGCGAGCCGCATCGAGGCCTTTGTGGAGGGTGACTACCGCAGTCCCCTGGGGAGGAGGCCCTTCAGGTCACCCTCAGTCATTGATTGAAGAGACCACCTCCTCAGTGCTTCCCCTCGAGGCGAGGGGGCTCTTTGGGACACGCTGGGAGCCAAGATATGGTCCTTCCCCTCACGTAGCTGCCGGTCTGTGGAGGGAGATGGCAAGCCATGATAATTTACAAATGGAAAAGAAAAGTTCTGGAAACGGGAGAGCAGAGCACAGTTGTGGTGGATTCAGGGAAGGCTTCCTGGAGGAAGAAACTTTCAAAACTGAGACCCGAGAAAGCCCCAGCCTAGGAAGGGGGCAGGGAGAAGGGTGTCTCGGCTAATGTGTGTGGAGCCAGCCGGAGCGGGCAGCTGTGTGTGCGCCTTGCCTCGTTGAGACCTTCCAGCAGCCCTGTCTGCCAGGGGCCGCTGTTACCCAGGACAGACACAGACACAGTGAGTCAGGCACTTCTGCGAACTCACGTAAGTAGCTGAGCCAGGCTTTGGAATGTGGTAGTTTGGCACCAGAGCCTACGCTGTTAACCAGAGGTTACCAACTTCCTGTAAAGGGCCAGGGAGCACAAAGTCGTAGGTTCGTTTGTTTATTTGAGAGAGAGAGACACAGAGCGTAAGCAGGGGGAGGGGCAGAAGGGGGAGAAGCAGACTCCCCGCTCAGAGGGGGGCCTGATGCAGTGCTTGATCCCAGGACCTCAAGATCATGACCCAAACTAAAGTCAGAAGCTTAGCCAGCTGGGTCACTCAGGTGACCCCAAAGTTGTGGGTTTTGTGAGCCATTTCACATCTAGCACAACTATTCCACTCAGAGTAGGAAGGCAGGCGCAGACAGACACAGGTGAGGCTGTGCTGGGTTAAAACTTGATTCACAAAAACAGGAGGCTGGATCTGGCCCCCAGGCCTAGTTGCAGACCCTCCACTCTTGCCCACTGTGTTTGTCTCCTGGGCCCAAGAGAAGAGCTTGTGCAAAGGGCCTGTGGTGAGAGAAAGGTGGGGCCCCTGGGAGACCACCTGCAGGGCGTCTGGGGTCTGTGATGGGGAAGGCAAGCTGGGTGCTAGTGAGAGGTGGGCAGACCTAGGCTGCGTGGCCTCGAAGACCCATTGTGGTGCTTGGCCTTTGTCCCGAGTGCTCCTGGAGCCACGGGAGGGTTCTAGCAAGGTGGGGAGTGGCGGCTGTTTGTCCTTTAGCAGATCTCTCTGCTGTGTGTGATCACGGGTGGGAGGCCAGAGGCCAGGAAGGAGGCTGGGGCAGGACCTGGGTGGGAAGGGAGGGCCTGGACCAGGACAGGGCTGTGGGTTTGGGGAAAATGGAATGAATTTTGGAAACATTCAAAACATGCAGGTGTGGCTGGAGTGGGGAGGGGCAGGGGAGTCAGGACAGCCCAGGTTTGTGGCACACGTGTGTGATGAACCATCTCCGAGATGGGAACTCGAGGAGGAGGAAAGCGTTCAGTGGGAGGCGCTGAGGCTATTCAAGATACTGTAGGTGAGTGTGAAATGCCTGTGGGCCATCCAGGACACGTCAGGGAGGCCACTGGACATGGGTCAGCAGGGGTCCATTAGTCCCGGATGTCACCTCCTCCCCACCCCCCCACCCCCCAGGTATTCGATGTGGCTCCCCCTGGAGTTCGGAAATGCATCCTCTCCACCAACATCGCTGAGACCTCTGTCACCATTGATGGGATCCGCTTTGTCGTCGATTCTGGTAAGGGCTGCTCCCTGCCATCTCTCAGGTCCTAGAGAGAAGTGTGGGGTCTGGAGATGTGCAAATGCAGTGAGGGGACTCCAGACCAAAGCAGGGAGTAGGAGGCTTTTAGGGCCATGGAGCAGTGGCAGCATCTTGTCAGACATTCTAAGCTTGCTCCTGCCTCAGGGCCTTTGCACTTACTGGTGTCCCTGCCGAGAGCCGTCTTTTTCCAGATATCCACAAGGCTCACCCCCTCATCTCATTTCAGGGCCTGCATAAACGTGTCCCCATCAGAGAGGTTCACCTTGTCCGCTTTGGTGATTTCCCCTTCCTCTTCCCGCTGTAGCTTCCCTTATGAGAGCCATCGTTCCTCAGAGTATGAGCCTTATATTTTATATCTGTTGGTCTATTTCTTTTTTTTTTTTTTAAAGATTTTATTTATTTATTTGACAGAGATCACAAGTAGACAGGCAGGCAGAGAGAGGGAGGGAAACAGGCTCCCTGCCGAGCAGAGAGCCCGATGCGGGACTCGATCCCAGGACCCTGAGATCATGACCTGAGCCGAAGGCAGTGGCCCAACCCACTGAGCCACCCAGGCGCCCCTGTTGGTCTATTTCTTTTCTGTCTTCCCAGCTAGACGGTTCTCTGGGACGTCAGTGTAGCGTAGAGGTTGGGAGACGCTGGGGCCAGCCTGGCTGTGTGAGCGAGGTGGTGTCCCTGAGACTGTGTGTGTCCGTTCGCTCATTTGTAAAGCGACAGTAATAGCAGAGCCTCCCTCGGGCTGGAAGGCTTCAGCGAGTGAATTCATTCCCCTGGGTATTTTGGGTGGTACCCGGCACAGAGAGAGCCCTCTGTGTTAGCAGTGACCTCACCGAATCTGGGGACCGTCCGTGATAAAACATCCCATAATTTTGCATACCATCGAAATTTTAAAATGCTGGCCATGATATATGGATATGTCGTTGCTTCTGGGGTGCGTCCCATTTTCAGAGGCGATGAAAGTGGCCAGAGTTGGTCTTAGCGCTGATGACCTCTGTTCCGCTCAGCCCTGTGAGGCTGGGGACAGTGTTTACAGCTGCGCCCCATACAGAGCCTGGCATACAGCAGGAGCCTAATAAGATGGATAACCGGGCTTCCGAAAACGCAAATCCGAGACGTGTGAATGAAGAGCGAAAGGCCGAGTCAAGGAGATGTCAGGGTCAGGGCCTTGTTACTGGAGAGAGGAGGCAGTGGGGGCGGCAGGGGCCGAGCCCGAGGTGGGGGCCCCGCGGCTACTGCACTGGCCGTCCTGTCCCCGTGCAGGGAAGGTGAAGGAGATGGGCTACGACCCTCAGGCCAAGCTGCACCGGCTGCAGGAATTCTGGATCAGTCAGGCCAGTGCCGAGCAGCGCAAGGGCCGGGCCGGCCGCACGGGCCCCGGCGTCTGCTTCCGGCTCTATGCTGAGTCCGACTATGACGCCTTCGCCCCCTACCCCGTCCCGGAGATTCGGAGGGTGGCGCTGGACGCTCTGGTGCTGCAGGTGAGGCCTCCGGCGGGACCCTCTGTGCCGTGCGGGCGGGCGGGGCAGGGGAGCGTGGCGCTTCCAAACGTCTGCTGCCCTGGAAAGGGCAGGGTTGTCCCTGGGTCCCGGGGCTCAGGCAGCCCCATCGGAATGCTTTCAGCGGTGACAGCCAGCCCACCCCAAAGCGACTCTTGAAACTGGGACTTCTTGGGACAGTCTGGTCCTGGCTCCTGGGCAGCTTTGCTGCGGTTGGGCTGCTGGGCCGCAGGGGCCTTGTGGAGTGGCCGACACGCAGGACCTTAGTCCTCGGGGTGCTGGGCAGTTTCTTTCATGGGGGGACCCAGGCCCCTTCCCGGTGCGGCCTGCGGAGGAGCGTGGGAGGGCCTGAGGGCCAGGCCCCCCGCACTCACCCTGCCCCGTTAGCGCTCACTCCTGGGCCCACCCCTCCCCATGGAGCTCGGCCCTGGGCTCTGTGCCTGGGCAGAGGACAGCCAAGGGGGGCGGGGAGGGGCTTTCCACAGCAGCCCCCCCCCACCCAGGCGGAGTGGCTCGGGGCACAAACCAGCCCCCTTCCTGCAGGTGGTGCACCCCGACGGTTTCTGTCAGATTTTGTTTTTCAAAAATGCCTCTCGGGATCCACTGTGTGCATTCCTGACCCACGCGGCCTGCCCGATCTGGACGATGGGCCGTTTCACGTGAGGCACGGTCCCCAGACAGGGAAGCGGAAGGCTCGGTTATTGAAGTGGGTCGGTGATGTCCTCTAGGGCTCGGGCTTGTTCTAGCCTTTTTAAAAATATGTGACAGCAGAGATCACAAGCAGAGAGGCAGGCAGAGAGAGAGAGAGAGAGAGAGAGGAGGAAGCAGGCTCCCTGCCCAGCAAGGAGCTCGATGCAGGACTCCCAGGACCCTGGGATCATGACCTGAGCCGAAGGCAGAGGCTCAACCCACTGAGCCACCAGGCGCCCCTTGTTCTAGCCTTTTCTGTCTTCTAACCGTCAGCGGCTCTGCCAAGCGTAGCAATGGAGGCGGTGACGGTGTGCTTACCTCGCGCTCCCTGTGGGCCGGGCGCCCTTCCTGGTGTTGTGTCTAGAACTGTTTGGATCTCCGCAAATACTGGGAGGCAGGTAGTCTTACCGTTCCGATTTCTGGATGAGGAACCAGTCGCACAGAGAGGTGATTTAAGTTGCCCCAGGTGTCCCAGCGGGATTCCCTCTGAGGCTGTCAGGCTCCGGAGCCGGCCTCGTACGTGCCACCTGGCTCAGACAGCCGTGGCCTCACCGCCTCCCTCTCTGCCATCCAGAGGCAGACGAAAGTGCCACCCCTCAGGACCTCATTTTTAAGGCCCCGGGAACCTTTCCCTGAAGGCCCCCGGCCGAGCCCCCACCCCATCTCGTTGGCAGCCCTGGGTCACCAGTGTCTCCTGGTGGACTTGGAACTGCCCGGGGCTGTGGCCTTGGCTGAGTAGCTCAGAGAGGGGACCTCCGGCCGCAGCCACTCACCGGAATCACCTCGAGAGCTGAAATAAAAAATCTGGCCTTTGCCCCACACCCAGAGCTTCTAACGTAAAGGTTTTTTCATGAGCACAGGGCGTCCTTCCGGGCGGCAGGGAGGGAGGCCGGCCCACCTCAAACTACCGAGCCAAAGAGAGGATTTCACAAGGTTGTGCATCCGTTGTCGGGGGGTGCTCTGGCTTAGGAATGACTAAGGACTTCTGCTGCTCTCCTTGGTCTGGGAGAAGAGGTGCTGGACAGACAGCCAGTGGCCCTTCTCCCCTGCCTCTGTACAGTGGCCTTGACATTGGGAGATTTAAGGTAGCATGAATTTGTGATCTGTGAGTCCCCGGCCAGTGCTGCACAGTAGCTCCCGTGTCCCCCATTCCTGGGGGGCTCAATTGTCATTCCAGATGAAAAGCATGAGCATGGGGGACCCGCGAACCTTCCCTTTCATTGAGCCTCCGCCACCAGCCAGCCTCGAAACGGCCATCCTCTACCTCCGGGACCAGGGGGCCCTGGACAGCTCCGAGGCCCTCACCCCCATCGGATCCCTGCTGGCCCAGCTGCCTGTGGACGTCGTGATTGGTGAGGACGTCCTCCAGGGTGATCACCCAGGGCGCTGGGAGTGGCCGTAGGGACCGTTCATGCCCTGTGTGACTCGTCGGCCAGCCTGTACTTTCTCTGGGCCCCGTCGGATCAGTCACAAGTTCCTTGTGCCAGACCGTTCTGGGCGCTGGGGTGTGGGAGTAAACCAACAGGCCCCTGTCTCCTCCGCACACCCTGTTCCCAGCTCCGCCCTGCTGGCCCCTCTCTTGGTGTCGTAAGGATGTCAACACAGCCCGCTTCTTCCTCCTGCTCATCCTTGAGTCATCCAGGCCCTTCTGAGAAGCTCGCTGACCGAAGTGTGTCCTGCTCTGATTCTCGTGACTCGTGACGAGCTAGATGCTCTGTGGCCTGCACAATATTCCCAGGCGAGCAGGACTCGCTGTGGCACTGTTGGCCAGGCGTGATGCTCCGCAGAACCTTCCGGCCGTGTTCCCATCATTCACGTCCCCTCAGGGCACCACCCTGAGCTTCAGCGGGGACAGGCGACTGGGGACCACCGACCCCAAGGGCCTCTCCTGGTTATGAAGACAGTGTTTTAGAAGAACACAGGGCTAGAGCCAGGGGAATCTGATCCGAAGTGAAAAAGAACGTTCTGTGAGCCTTGGCTGTGTGTCAGTGAAAGGCTTTGTGGGCCCTGTGTCATTTCGCTCTCACCTGGTGACGGAAGGGCATTTGGTCACCCCTTCTGTATAGGTGAGAGAGTTGAAGCTTGGCCGGGGACAAGGACCTGCACCCCAGGGCCCGGAGCGGGCAGGCAACAGGGCTGGGGCTGGACCTGGTGTGACAGGGGAGTGACTCACTGCAACCTCTGAGAAAGGCTGTCACTTGCCCAGGGTCACGCCATGGGCAGAGCTGGGAGGCACCCGCAGCCAGGCGGACACTGTCGGTCCCCAAGCCCCGAGGGGCAGGCGGCACAGCTGACTCAGTGCCGGGAGGTTCCGGGCCCAGATGGCTCAGTCCCACCTCCCCTGTGCCAGGTGGGGCGCCGAGTGCTTCCCCGGTGAAGCCCTGTTCGTTCTCCCAGCAGCCAGATGCTGCTGTTGGCTCATTTCACTGACGGGGAAACAGAAGCGCAGGAAAAGGGAGGGACTTGCCTAAAGGACAGAGCTAGAGAGCCCTGGGACAGCCTCGTTTCCTTGCCATGTTTTATAAGGTTAGATGTGTAACAGGAACTTTTCAGAAAGGCGGCCAAAGGCACTGGTAAGGATGAGTCAGACACGTGTTACGCAGGCTGCTGACCATGGGACAGACAGGCGAGGGCCTGGGGGTCCAGACCAGGGACCTGCTGCTTCGAAATCTCCCCATCTTCCCTTCTCCTGCCCCCCCCCCGCCATCAGCCCCTGCATCCGCTGCCTCCACCTTGAATTACACAAAGTGCAGGAGAGGAACCGTCCAGAGGCAGGCACAGGAGTCTGTGGTGTGTCAGGCAGGCCAGGCCGTCAGGGCTCTGGTGGAGTTTCCTTCTAGAGGGAGGGGGGCGTGCGGGGAAGGAGAGCCAAGCCAGGAGGGGGCGCCGGGTGTAGAGCGGAGAGCCTGGCGGGCAGGGGCAATGTTCAGACCAGCCCTCCGACCGTGCCCACCTGGTGCCTCAGGGTAAGATTGTGGTCAGCCCCGATCTACAGATGGGAAACTGAGGCCTTGCCCAAGCTCGCATGCCTGGGAGGCAGAGTGTGGGCTCGATTATGTCATTGTGGCTCCCAGGGCCCTTTGCGGATAAGGTGGAGGGGGTGGGGGACCGGCTGGGAGTGGGAGGGCGGGGAGGGCGGCGGTCCCAGTCCCCAAGAGGCTCAGCTCGGCATCTCCCCGACCTGCCAGGGAAGATGCTGATCCTGGGCTCCATGTTCCACCTGGCGGAGCCTGTGCTCACCATTGCGGCTGCCCTCAGCGTCCAGTCACCCTTCACCCGCAGCGCCCAGAGCCACCCGGAGTGTGCGGCGGCACGGCGGCCCCTGGAGAGTGACCATGGGGACCCTTTCACGCTCTTCAACATCTTCAACGCCTGGGTGCAGGTGAGGCCAGCGGTGGGGCTCCTGTCTGTGATATTGCGAGTGGGACAAGAGGTGGCCCGCTACCCCGGTGAGGACCCCGAGCCCTCTGCGGACTAGAGGGCCCCTGTCTCCCACTCTCTGCTCCCGTGGCCATGGGACGCTGGGGCCCAGCATCGAGGGGAGGGGAGTGTTTCCAAAGCACCAAGTAAGACCACTGCCGCCCAGGGGAAGGGCCCACGCTCCTAGGATGGCACTTAGTGTCCAGCACGTGCTCTGGCCAGGCAGTCCCAGGGACCCGGTGTTGACTGAAAGCCCTTGGCCCTGCCCTCCAGGGTCACACAGTCCTGTGCAGGGAGGCAGACCTGTCCTTGGGCTGTGACCTCCCAGAATGGGCTGTGATGGCAGTCCAAGGGGCTGGGTGTGCCCATAGGGGATGTCTGACCCAGTGTAGTCTGGAAGGCTTCCTGTAGGAGGAAGCAGTGACACCGAGACTTGGGAGAAGAAGGAGAACATGTGTGTTCCTGCCTCCTTTTCCAGGGCCTGCTGTTTGGGCCCATTCTGGGGGCAGCTGGGGGTATCTGGGTGCTGGGTCAGCCCCTGCACCCTTCCGTAACCGACCAGGCCTTGACCCCCGGCGTCCGGTCCCCACCCAGGTGAAATCCGAGCGGAGCAGAAACTCACGCAAGTGGTGCCGCCGCCGGGGCGTAGAGGAGCACCGGCTGTATGAGATGGCCAACCTGCGGCGCCAGTTCAAGGTGAGGCTCAGGACCAGGGGAGGGGCCGGGTGGGGGTGGGAGAGCAAGTGCGGGGGCACCCACCCCTTTCCTTCTCTGATGGAGCAGAGTCCCACCCTACACCCACCCCCACAGCCATCAGACACTCAGATGTGGGGTGGCCTGGGTGAGTCATGGGTGGAAATCCAGGAGGGCTTCCTGGAGAAGTAGACAGGGTCAATGGTCACATGCTATATCCTCACAAAGAACCTTGCCATCTGGAGCAGGGTGCTGAGCTCTGGGAGGCAGCAGGGGGCGACGGCTGGCACACCAGATCGGAGGGGATGTCCCAGTGGCAAGTTCCAGCTCCATCATTTGCTAGCAGTGTGGCTCTGGGCAAGTTCCTGCATGGCCCTGGGCCTTGGCCTCTGTGCTGTCCCGTGAAGATTAAATGAGTTAATAGACGAGGGGCACCTGGGTGGCTCAGTGGGTTAAGCCTCTGCCTTCCGCTCGGGTCATGATCTCCGGGTCCTGGGATCAAGCCCCGCATCGGGCTCTCTGCTCAGCAAGGAGCCTGCCTCCCCTCCTCTTTGCCTGCCTCTCTGCCTGCTTGTGATCTCTGTCTGTCAAATAAATAAAATCTAAAAAAAAAAAAAGTTAATAGACGAAAGAGCCTTTAGAACAGGGTAAGTCCCCTGTGGCATGGCTGCCCGTGGTTGCACATGACCACGCTGGGGGGCCCAGAGAGGGCAGTCACCCGACCACGGCCTACTGTGCAATTTTAGACCTCCCCACCCCCACCCCCCGTCAGAGACCGCAGATGCTAGGACTGTTCTCGGCATCTCTGGCTTTCCAGGGCCTTGCTTTGGCTTTGGTTGGCTTGCAGAGTCTGAGAGGGTGGTGAAAGGTAGGGGCTCCTCTCTCTGTGTCGCACAAGACATCCCAAGTCCTCTGAAACGGTAGGGGCCGGCGAGTGGCAGGCCCAGGACCGGAGCCCCAGACTCAGCCTGCCCTGTGTCCCTCACCCGGGCTCCGCCTATCCCCAGGAGCTGTTGGAGGACCACGGGCTGCTGGCCCGGGCCCAGGCCGCGACACAAGGCGACAGCTCGCGCCGGCTGCAGGAGCGCCGGGAACGCAGGGAGCTGTACCGCCTGAAACGCCAGCACGAGGAGGGCGGGGCGCGGCGGCGCAAGGTGCTACGGCTGCAGGAGGGCGTGGACGGCGGCTCCAGCGACGAGGACCGGGGGGCCGGTGATGGCGTGGACATCCAGGTGGGTGCCGGGGGGGCGGGGGGCACGGACAGGACCTGACCCCTGTGCTCTGTAGCTCCCTGGGGTCCTAGTGGCAGCCTCTCAGGTACCGGGCTGGCCCCCCCAGGAACCTGCCTTCCCCCCACCTTCCCCTCTCAGGATGTGAAGTTTCAGCTGCGACACAGCCTGGATCAGCTACAGGCGGCCACCAGCTTGGCCCAAGACCTGACACGGGACCAGATGGCGCTGCTCAAGCTGGTGCTGGGCCGGGGCCTCTACCCGCAGCTCGCCGTCCCGGACCCGTTCAATAGCAGCCGCAAGGACTCGGACCAGGTGGGCCTCCTCTGGGCGCTTCGCCCCTCGGCATGCCTTCCTGGCCGTGCTCGGTGCTAAGGACATGGGAACAGTCCTGGCCTTGCCCTCATGGGGCTCCAGTGCACCGAGGTGGAGGGCGGGGGTGTCAGGGGAGGCTTCCTGGAGGAGGTGACTCCTGAGCGGAGACGTGGATGGGGAATCTGGCCGAGAGAGTGGAGAAAAAGGGTTGTGGGCAGCAGAGGAGTAGGTCTGAGAGCCTCTGTCACTTGGTGTCTGCCTCTGCAGATCTTCCACACACAGTCCAAGCAGGGGACCGTGCTGCACCCCACCTGCATCTTTGCCAACAGCCCGGAGGTACTGCACACGCAGGAGCAGGCGGCCAGGGGCGGCGAAGCCAGCCGAGGTACCGGGAGTCTAGGCAGGGAGAGAAAAACCCCTTGGGAGGGGAGTGAGGGGCGGGGGGACAATAACGTCAGGGGGCCCCTCACCATCTGGGCTTGCCTCCTGGCTCCCGCCCACAATTTGCCGACATGGGAGCGGCTGGTGTCGGGGTGTTGGGGTCCCAAGAGTCAGACCTCTCGGGGACTCACTCCCACGCTGAGCCCCACCCTCCCCATGGTGACTAGTGGGGCGCTGTGGCCACACCCCAGGCCAGAGCTTTTAGCAAGTAGAGGGGACCTGTCCCAGGGGCTCTATGAGCGCCCCAGCTTGGTCCTGCCCCAGGGCACCCCTGGCTGCTGGGGCCCAGAACGCAGCATCCAAGCACTGGGCCAGGCAGGGGCCTGGCCAGGGTGCCCCCTGTGTGACTTCTGGGACAGCTGCTCTCTGTCCTTGTTTATAAACAAAGTAACCACGGTAAAATGTGAACATTAACTCCAAAAGGTAATGTTTGTAATTTTTATTTTATTTTTTTTTAAGATTTTATTTATTCATTTGACAGACAGAGATCACAAGTAGGCAGAGAGAGAGGAGGAAGCAGGCTCCCCGCCAAGCAGAGAGCCCGATGCGGGACTCGATCCCAGGATCCTGGGATCATGACCTGAGCCGAAGGCAGTGGCTTTAACCCACTGAGCCACCCAGGCGCCCCTGTAATTTTTATTTTTTTAAAAGATTTTATTTGACAGAGATCACAAGTAGGCAGAGAGGCAGGCAGAGAGAGGAAGGGAAGCAGGCTTCCTGCTGAGCAGAGAGCCCGATGCGGGGCTTGATCCCAGGACCCTGAGATCATGACCTGAGCCGAAGGCAGAGGCTTTAACCCACTGAGCCACCCAGGCGCCCCTAAGGTTTATAATTTTAAACAGTGAAGGTAGAATTTGAAACTTTCCCCTCATATCTTTAACTGCTGTAAATTTCTAGGCAGTCCGCTCTCTTCCTGTTACATTGTTTTCCTCCTTTATTTTTTCATTTTGAAAAGTCCCAGATCCCTTCCTGGGAAAGAATGGGATGAGCCCTCGGTATCCTCACCGAGCTTCCTGCCACCCTGTGTCTCCTGTCACCTCACGTTTTACTCCTTTTGCTGGGATCCGGTCCCAGGCCTGTCGCTGAGAAGTGTAAAACAAGGTCTGGTGTTTTCGCTGCTGCGATGCCCGGTGAAATCAGTATTTCCTACCGCATGGAAATGGCCCTGGGGGGACAGACCAGCGGGGGCTGCTGTGGGCAGGAGATCGGGTGGCGGGGGGGCCCTGAGCTGCCCTCTGGACCGTTGCAGATGACAAGGACAAGGTGAGCAGCAAGCACCAGCTCCTCGCCTTCGTCTCACTGCTGGAGACCAACAAGCCCTACCTGGTGAACTGCGTCCGTGTCCCCGCTCTGCAGGTGTGTCCCAGCCGCTGCGCAGCCTGACCGTGTCCCTGGGGCAGGAGGCCGGGCTGGGTGGAAGAGCCGCCTTGCCCAGCTGGCTGCTGTCTCTGCCTTCGAGTATTCATCCAGTAAGCGCTTGGCTGAGCGCCTGCTGGGTGCCGGGGACTGGCCTAGGCACTGACAGCCCAGCAGGCAGTAAGACCAGCCCCGGTCCCTGCTGGTGCAGGGGTCACATGCAGCTGGGGAGGATGGCAGTAATGACAGACATGCTAGTGGGTGAGGAGGACTTGGGGAAAATGAAAAGAATAGGGTAAAGGGGTTAGGGTGGGGTGAGGGTAGGGAGCAGGCTGTAATAGGAACGCGATCAGGGTGGGCCTCGCTGAGAAGGTGCAGTGGAATGAAGGAAGGAGCCACCAGGATACTTAGGGAGAAGAGTGTCTTGGAACAGCAAGTGCAAAGGCCCTGAGGCACATGCATGCCCACTGTGCCCAGAGAACAGCTGGACCAGAGGTAGTGAAGGGGAAAGTGGCTGGAGCTGGGGTCAGAGAGAGGAGGTCCGAGAGGCTGGGACATCCCCGCCTCTCCTGGGAGGGTTTGAATAGGGTGGAACAGGGTCTGATGCAGGGCAGTGTCAGGACCCCAGCGAGGAGGCGACTGTAGTTGTCCTGGCAGGAGAGGGTGGGGGCCGAGGACACGTGTGGGTTGTGGATAGGTTGGTGTATGTGTCTGTAGCCAAGAAGGGAGAGTCCTGCCAATGTTAGCTGCCCCGCCTCCTGAGTTCCGCACACCACCCTGCCCGCCGAGGCCCGCCCTCCCTTCCCACTCTATGGAGGAGCGAGGCTGGGGGAAAGCATAGGTAGTGACTGTTCAAATGGGAGGGGCCCTGTCTGAGGCGGCTTTGACAGAGGCCTCTGCGAGGTCACTGCCGCCCTGTGGCGAGACTGGGTGAGGACCCAGACTTCCTAGAACGTAGTGCAGTTTACGCTTTGACCTTGGTTGGTCTGTTTGTCCAAGTACAGTGTCCGTGCCGTGGGGGCGGGGACCCTCGCTTGCAGCCAAAGCGGGAAGGGGCCTGGCACGCAGGGGGCTGTGGTGGGTGGTGCGGGTGAACGGACAAGTGGGGGGAATGAGGGGTGGACGGGGTCTCTCGGAGCTGGTGTCCTGCCCCGCACCCCACCGTCTGCCTCCCGTCCCCTCCCTTCCAGTCCCTCCTGCTCTTCAGCCGGTCCCTAGATACCAACGGTGACTGCTCGCGTGTGGTGGCTGATGGCTGGCTGGAGCTCCAGCTTGCGGACAGCGAGAGCGCGCTCCGGCTTCTGGCAGCTTCTGTGCGGCTCCGGACCCAATGGGAAAGCACCCTGGACCGGCAGCTGGCCCATCAGGCCCAGAGGCGGCGGCCAGAGGGGGACGAAGGGGAGGACACGGTGGCTCCAGGGGACCGCAGGGAGGTGGCAGACCTGAGCCGGGACCTGCTGCGGTTTGTGGCATCTGAGGTCTGTGCCGCCTGCATGGCTGTGCCCCGCGTTCAGAGGCCAGAAGGCCTGTCTTCCCCTCCTTCCCTGGTCATGCTTTGGGGTTTGCATTTGACCCCAGGCACCCAGCGGCAGAGGCCAAGCCATTAGCCCCTGTGGGGCCCCCTCCCCCAACCCCCACAGTTCTGTGTGCATTTATTGAGCACCACTGCACGTGCTGTGTGAGGTGCTCTCATGAGGGGTTAAGGGCGTGCAGGCCAGAGAGGGAAGCTGTAAGAAGTGGTCTGTTCACAGAGGGCGCAGGGAGGAACTGGGCGGGGCAGGTGTGAGGTCAGTTCTCCACCTCGTAAGTGGGCAGCTGGGAATCGCTCCCAGGTCTGCATGCAGATGGGGTAGAGAGAAGGGTGTGCACCAGGGTGACTTCCCAGAGCTGCAGGCCCGGGGAGCCAGGGCAAGGGGAATGGACTGGAGTGCTGGGTGATGGCGGGTTGGGTTGTGGTCCCACAGGTGACAGGGAGCAGAAAAGGGGCACTGGCGCGGATGCTAGACCAGCCTCTTGTAGCCAGTGGCTGAGACCATGCTGTGACTGAGTTGAGCAGTTGGCCCTGTCCTGGGTCCGATTTCAGGCACAGCTGGATCCAGGTGCATTAACCATGTTTTCTTTTTTTTTTTTTTAAAGATTTTATTTATTTATTTGACAGAGAGAGATCACAAGCAGGCAGAGAGGCAGGCAGAGAGACAGGAGAAAGCAGGCTTCCTGCCGAGCAGAGAGCCCGATGTGGGACTCAATCCCAGGACTCCGAGATCATGACCTGAGCTGAAGGCAGCGGCTTAACCCACTGAGCCACCCAGGCGCCCCTTAACAATGTTTTCTTGAGTCTGTCTCTCTTTTCTTCCCCAGGTTCCCTACAGTCTCCGGCGGCTCACAGGGCTGGAAGTCCAGAACCTATATGTGGGACCCCAGACCATCACCGCTGCCCCCAGTCTCCCGGGCCTCTTTGGCAGCTCTACCCTCTCCCCCCACCCCACCAAAGGGGGCTACGCAGTCACTGACTTTCTCACTTACAACTGTCTTGCAGTAAGCATGGACCCCACCTCAGCCCATCATCCCACCCCTAAACGGAGGGAGTCCCGGCCTCCCCCTGACAAGCCACCTCCCAACTCAGGGCAGGAGGTGGTTTTGGCGTGGGGCCCGCCAGCCCCGAGGGGTGCTAGCACAGGTCGCAGGCAGGGGGGTGGTGAGTGGGGCAGGGGGCCACGTCCTGATGCAGCCTTCCTGCCCCAGAGTGACACGGACCTGTACAGTGACTGTCTCCGCACCTTTTGGACCTGCCCCCACTGTGGCCTGCACCTGCCCCTGACGCCCTTGGAGCGCATCGCCCACGAGAACACGTGCCCCGAGGCCCTGCAGGACGGCCCCCCAGGTAGGGACGGGGGGGAGGGTGGGGCAGCTGTGTCCACCCGCCCCTCCTGTGGGGCTTTACTGCAAGGCTGGGCCTTCATCTGCTCCCCGTCTGGGGACTGAGGACCACAGCCCTCTGGCTCTGGTTGGTGCCACATTGGATTTTGTCACAGAGACCAGGAACCAGGGACGGGAGGGCCCAGAACATCACCTCTTTCTCATTCTTTTGTGTCTCTCTGGGCTCCATGTGGGGCTGACTCTGGTCTGCCTCTGGTTCTGTCTGTTGCTGTGTCTCTCGTTCTTTTCTCTGTCCGGCTGCTGTCTCTGGCTCAGCCACCCTGCCCCTTTGTCACCCAAGGGGTGCCACAGCAGGCAGATCCCACCACAGTGGCCGGGGCTGGTCTGGGAGGTGGCAGTGGGACCCCATGGTCCCCATGCCAGGATGCGCTCTTCCTTATTCTCTGTGTCCCAGGGGTGACAGAGACAGACACAACGAGACACACAGAGTACAGACTTGCCTGTGTGTGTGTGTTAATCAAGGAAGGCTTCCCTGAGGAGGTGGAACCAGAGGCCCCAGAGACTGGGAGGTGGCCTGAGCTCTCTGGGTGCCTGGGACTTGGGGGGGGTGGGAACACACAGGGGTGACTCCCACCCCCGACAGCCTACCTGTCTTGTAGGGGCAGAGGAAGCCGCCCCCGAACCCGTCCAGAAGACATCTGCCCTGCAGAAGCCCTACCACTGCGAGGCCTGCCAGAAGGACTTTCTGTTCACGCCCACAGAGGTGCTGCGCCACCGGAGGCAGCACGTATGAGCGGGGCCAGGATCCCCACCTGTCACCCTGTCAACCCCCGCCGGGCACCGAGAGTCCTGCCCGAACCGCAGCCTGGGCTCAGTGCTCTGGTCGGGCCAGCCTGGCATGGAGGGGACTGTGAACATGCGAATAAAGTCTCTGGTGCGGCCTCTGCCCTTCGAGCCTCCTGCTGCCCCTCGTCGGTCCTCCCCCACCCCGGCTCTCGTCCTGCCTGCTGATCCGAGGCGCCCCGGGGCCCATGGGGACAGCAGGGCCTTCAGCTCCCAGGCAGAGGACCCTGACCACCCCCCCCCACCTTGCAAGTGTGTCCTCACGGGCCCTGCTTTTCCTCAGATGGGGGAGACCTGCGTGTTGTCCATCCGCACGATCCGCTTCGAGAACGGGGCAGGGGTCGGGGTGGGCCCACGTCTGCCACGGTGCCCGGGTCCCTTCCCGCTGTGGGTCCGCAGCAGGTCTCACTGGCCCCTCCTTCCCCGCACGGCCGCACGCCTGAGAACCGGAGGGAGACGCCGTGAACCTCGATGCTGCAAATTCCGCGGCTCAGGTAAAAGAGAAAAGCGAAAGATGCAGACGACCAAAGCTCGCTGCGGAGGAGGGCGGGCGGGCTGTGGCGTGAGCGTGGTCCCCACGGGACCGGAGCAGCGGGAAAGTCGCTGCCGGCCCGCATGGACACAGGCACGGAGCCCTCACTAAGGTTCCCGCCGGCCCCACTCGGGGGTCTACAGAAAGGACATCAAGTGCGTCATGGCCTGGGGGCCTTGTTCTAGGAACAGCGTTGGCTTAACATTTGAAGAGCAGCCCGCGGGATTCTAATATTAAAACCTAAGCGCATCAGACAACTGCAACGCCCCGTGGCCCTGGGGAGACCCTCAGCCTCTCCGCTCTGCTCCGCCCGCTCTCTCTGTGACCGATGAACACAGCCCCACCATCTGCCTCAGAAGCTTCATGTGCATCTGGAAATCCAGGAAAGCTCTCGAATTTTGTTCCCCTGAGTAGGAGAGCGACACCTGGTTGTGTCAGGGCCGGGATCAGAGACTAAATGAAGCCACTGCAGGGGTATTAAACAGGAAGGGGGTTAATAGAGGGATGGGGGGCCGACAACAGCCTGGGAGGCTGTAGCTGTGGGCTCCGGTCGGGCCCTCAGGAGTGACCCCCAGGACGACAGGACCCCGAGGCCACCGCCGCCCGGAGTGCTGGGCGCAAACACGCCCGGCCTCAGCCGTGACCCTGGGTGTCTTCTGCCTTCCTGTGCCTGGAGGGGGTCCGCCAGCTGGCACCTGCTCCGTGGCCAGAGTCTGTCTCTCGCCAGAGGGGAGGGGGTCAGGCGGGCCCACCCGGCGCCCCTGCCATGGGCAACACAGGAGGAAGCCGAGGAGGTGCAGGAACATGACAGAAGGACGAAGAACCCCCCACGATCCACCTGCGGGGGCACAGCCTCCAGCGTCCTCCTCCGCGCACGCGTTTCCAGACAGCTACAAATTGGTCAAGGTCCTGCGGTGCTCTTGGCCCCTTGAACAGTTCTGGGAGACAGATCCTAAGTGTTTCCCCAGCTCGTTGCACTTTCGTCTGAAAGCGGACTCTTTATGAATGGCAGAGCAATGGCCCGAGTGTAGACATCCCACTCGTAAATACCCGTGTCCTGCCCTTGCGTGTCTGGACTGTTTCTCTGTTAATTTCCCAAACAGCGCAACAGCGGACACCTTTGTTTGCATCAGGGGCTCTCTGTCCGCTTCTGAATTCCTCCTTTTAAAAAGGCTTTGCCCATTATGGAAAATACGGGGAGGCTGGAGATAGAAGGGGAAAGAACCCCCCGGAACCCCCCACCCGAGAAACCCTGGGCACCAGGGGGTTTGGATCCTGTCGACTTCTTTGCACAAAGCATCTGCACAGACACAGAGGCCGCTTATCACCCGCGCGTCTGCCCCCTCGGTCCCCTCGGTCCGTGGCGGGGCCCGCCCGGAGCCATGAGCTGCTTCCTTCCATTCTGCACCGCACTCTACCCCCCAACATCCCTGCACACGGTGCCTCTCCCCCAGCTTCCGGCTGCTTCCTTAGGGCCTTCCCAAGAGCAATTAGTCGGTCAAAAGGTAAGAGTGTCCTCCCCATTCCGTTTCACCACCGTCCCCCGCAACCCTCGGTGCGTTCTCTAGAAGAGTCTGTTCTCGGTTTCTCTCTTCCCTGCTCTTTGCTCGTTGATTTTGTTTCTTTGATTCCACCCGTGAGTGAGATCCTATGGTATCTGTCTTTTCTCTGACTGGCTCATCTCGCTAAGCATTATACCCTCTAGCTCCAAATACGTCCTTGCAAAGGACACCATTTCACTCCTTTTTATAAGGCTGAGTAATATTCCGTCACACGCTCTGACGGAGCGCACTTGTCGCGATGAGCACACTACATTGTATGCCCCAAACTAACCTGCCACCGTGGAGCAAAAAAGGAACATGTTACACTTACACACACCCACCCACGAAGCATTTCCGCGGAATTTTTGGCACACGATGGCCAATTTCCCCTCCTTTTTAACCATCCGTGTTTCTGTCCGACTTACAAGTGGAATTGCATGCATTTCGATATAGTAGCAAACCCTTGATGGTGCCTGCTGTGTGCCGGGCACGGTGCTGGGAGATCTTGTATACCGATACAGAGCTGGGTCATCACATGGACGGGCCGAATGTTTTCTTAGCTAGGCCCGTACAGAGAGACATTTAAGCCGTTTCCAATCTTTTGCTCCCACCAACAAAGCTGGCATGAATATCCTTGCACGTGGGTCATTTCCAGATATGTGTGTATAGGCTAAATCCCTGGGGGTACAATCACTGGTCCAAGGGAAGGTACATTTTAATAGGTCATTTGATGGATTCTCCTTCCTACCTGTCCTTCCGTACAGGCTGTAGTGACTTAACATTATTTTTATTTCCCCTAATTGCCAGCAAGCCCAAGTATCAATGCATGTTCTGTACCATTTGTGTTTCCTCTTCTGTTGGCTCAAATCCTAGACTCTTTGTCATTTTGTTATTGGCCTCTGGTAGCTCTTTATATATTCTGGATCTTAAGCATCATAGATGTTAGGAATATTTCTCTCACTTTGCTGCTTTCTTTTGGCTTTGTTTTTGGTGGCTTTACTCAACATTTTGAATTTTTTTTTGGTGGTCAAAGCTCTCTCCCGTTATGATCCCTGAAAATGCCTTCCCTGATCCAAGGCATTAAAAATAGAGAAATAAGGGGATGCCTGGGTGGCTCAGTGGGTTAAAGCCTCTGCCTTCAGCTCAGGTCATGATCTCAGGGTCCTGGGATCGAGCCCTGTATCGGGCTCTCTGCTCAGCGGGGAGCCTGCTTCCCCCTCTCTCTGCCTGCCTCTCTGCCTACTTGTGATCTCTGTCAAATAAGTAAATAAAATCTTTTTAAAAGAATAGGGAAATAACTGGTTTATGGGAGAAAATAACTCAGAGCTGTTCCCACCCACCTCTCAGCCATGTCTCCTTAGAACATTACGGCTTGTCAGGACTGTTCCTGACAAGTCCTCTTTTTCATGTTAAAACATAAATGAATGTCCCACTGGCAAGAAACAGTTTTTATTTGTGTGCGTGCATGCTCACGGGTAGGGAGGTGCTAAAATGGAAGCTATCCAGCATCTACCGAAAAGATCCAAGCAGCCCCTGGGCTCTGACCCTCTAAAACCACTCTAGGGGGTGAGTCTGAAGGACCCTACCCAAGAAAGGGAGAAAGCTCAACACCCAGATACGGCCTCCAGGGCATTTGTCCAAACTGAGAAGTTCTTATTACCTTCCGGTCACCCAGGGCACTACGTCCGCTCCAAAATGTGCACAGAAACTCCAGGTGGGGCTGTAGCCTGGCCAGTCTCACAACAGCAGGAAATAAGGCTCCCGGACACCTCACTTTTCACCCATCAGACTGGCCCAAGTTAAAAAGATTGATAAGGCTCCCATGGGCAAGGGCTCGGGGAGAGGGGCACCTCCATTCGCCCCGAGGGGACTTCGTACTTGAATTTCACAGCAGCTTTCAAGATGGAAAGTGTGTACACATCGCTCAACAACCTTTTAAAACTTTCTCTTGAAGCATAACACACAGAAAAGGGCACAGATGGTAAGGGAATGGCTTTGTGAATTTCCACAGAACATGAAACACGCCCAGGCCACCAGCATCCAGACAAACCAACCACGGCCAGCCCAGGCCCCTGCGGGCCACCAGCACCCTGAGCCCGCACACGGTTGCCTAGCCCTGCCCCTTCTAGAACCTCGTAAGAATGTTCTCTCTCGTGTCTGGCTTCTTTGGCTAACATCCTGGTGCATGGAGCTGTGTGGTTTACTCATTCTGTCGTGGGAATTCATCATACTTCGTTTAATCTGTTCTTTTGTTGATGGGCGGCTGGCTGGGTTAATGCCGCTGCGAACACACAGTCCGTGTGGCTTTGGGTGAGCCCATCTGTGCCCTACTGCAGAGTTTGCACCCAGGAGTGGCGTCGCAGGGTCACGGGACACACACGGGTTCAGTGATGGTAGATTTTTTGCAGTTGTCTTCCAAAGTCGTTGTACCAGTGTGTGCTCCTACTAGCCATGCGGGAGACCTCTCATTACCTACGCAGATGACATTTATTGTGTATTTACTGCATTGTACTTGCATTTTCCACAATGGCTCTTGGTGTCAAGTATCTTTTCATGGGCTTATTGGTCATTTGTTTATCTATTTTTGGTCATTTATTTTTTTTTTTTAAAGATTTCATTTATTTATTTGACAGAGATCAGGAGTAGGGAGAGAGGCAGGCAGAGAGAGAGAGAGGAGGAAGCAGGTTCCCTGCAGAGCAGAGAGCCCGATGTGGGGCTCGATCCCAGAACCCTGGGATCATGCCGGAGCCAAAGACAGTGGCTTTAATCCACTGAGCCACCTGGGCGCTCCTACTTTTTGTCATTTATATCCAATATTTTGACTCTCATGAAGGAATTATCTTACTGATATGAAGGAGTTCTTTTTATTATGTATATAGTTTACAGGGAGCCTGATGGCTCAGTAGGTAGAGTCTTGATCTTGGGGTTGGGAGTTTGAGCCCCAGCTTGGGTGTAGAGTTTACTTAGTAATAAAATAATAAATAAATAAATAAAATAATAAAATTTTTAAAAAAATACATGGTTTATGTATTTATATAATATATATAGTCCTTTATAGAATATACATGTCATGCGTGTAGTGAATATTTCCCTCAAGTCAATACCTGGTTTTTCAATTTCTTCCACCCTATGACCTCATTTTACCTGGGTCGTCTGTCAAGATCCCATCTCCAAATAAGGTAAGGTCACATCATAGGTCCTGGAATTAGGACTTGAGTGTATCTTTTTGGGGGACACAACCCGACTCATATCACCGCCTCCCCGCCCCCCCACTCTACCCTCTGCATGGCAGCTTCACGCAAAGCACAAACCCGACTCTGTCCTTTTTCTGCTCAAAATCCTTCCAAGACAATAACTTCCTGCCATAAAAAGGAACGAAGCACCGAGACACGCAACAACATGAAGGAACCTTGAAAGCTCTATGCTGAGTGAAAGAACCCAGACACAAAAGACCACACAGTGTGTGTGTGTGTGTGTGGGGGGGGTGGCGTTTTGTTCAGGCTCTGATCTCAGAGTTTTGGGGTGGATCTACATGGGGATGGTACTCAGTGTGGAGTCAGCTTGAGACTCTCTCTCTCTCGCTGCCCCTCCCCCTCCCTAAAGTAAATAAATCTTTAAAAAAAGAAAACACCCTGTAGATTTCATTTCTATGAAATGCCCAGAATGGGCAAATCCACAGAGCCAGAAAAGTGGATTAGTAGCTGCCCCGGTTTGGGAGTTGGGGTGGCGGGGGAGCAGCTGTTGAAGGGTAGAAGGTTTCTTTCTTAGGGGTAATGAAAATGTGCAGTTGGTTATGGTGACGGCTGCACAGCTCTGTCACTAGATGAGAGCCATCCGACCGCAGGCTTTAAATGGGACGGTTTTAAGGTTAGTCAATTACATCTCCAGGAAGCGGTTGCAGACAAACCGCCTTCCACGGCTCCTCAGCGCCCTCTGGAGGGAGCCCAGGCTCATTGCCTGCCCCACATTCACCGACACCGAAGCTGGAATGACCCGGAGCCGCGCTGTCTCGCTGTCCTGCAAACAGAGCTCCCAGGACCCTACAAAGCCACACGCAGAGACACCGCCGTGAACTCATTCAAGGAGGCCCCCAGTTATGAAGGAGACCCCGCTTAGCCCCACAATCCCCCCCCCGACTCAGGTAGTGACGCCCCGAGTCTCGTAATCGCAAACACACGAGCTGGACCGAGGCACGGCGTGACAGACGCAACCTGGGACCCGGGCATTGGTGGGGGACACACGCGCGCCGCGCAGGGACAGGCTCAGCCGCCGACGCCCACCCCCAGCCGCACAGGCCCGAGCCAGCCGGGCCCCGCCACTCGCAAACCCCCCCGCCCCCCGCGGGCGACCCGGAGATCCGGCGGGTTCCCCACCTCCCCGGGCCGGGGTTCCTCACCCTAGGAAACGGGGGAGGTATTTTTAGTTACAATTAACCTCCCGCCCAATTTCTCTCCTCCCCGGTGGCACATCCAATTGGTTTAATTAGAGAGGATTCAGCGAGAGGCATTTCCAGTCGCCGAGCAGGTGGGGAAGGGGGAGGGGAACTGCCCCCTCCCCCACTCGCCCGAGTCCCGGGTTCCCCCATTCCTCCGCCCCCACCCGTACAGGCAGCAGCGCCCGCTTCCCCGGAGGCCGACCTCAGGCCTCCGCCCGGCCCCGCCCCCTCCCTGCCCCCCCCCCCCCACCTGCCCTCAAAGTGGGGCCGGGACGTCCTTCCTGCTTTCTAGCCCCCGTCCAACCGACTGCAGTCCCGCGGAGCTGGCGGGAGATAAACACGATTCGGAGTCACCAAAATCATATCTAACACAGAGAATAGGTCATGCTAGGTCCTTTCAAAATCACAGACTCTTAGAATTCTATTTTTTTTTTTTTTAAATAAGAGGCCACACGGGCGTAGTGGTTAGCCCACAGGCTTCAGGACGCCGGTCTGAATGGAGACCCACACACTCTCCAGCTGTGTGACCCTGGGCCGGCGCAAGTTCACCACTCTGGGCCTCAGTCTCCTCATCTGGGAAATGGGGACAGCGCACTTCCCTAGTCCTAAGGGTGAACCAGGTGGGTCGGTGTGGAGCCCCTCGGAGCCTGGCCCCAGCAGCTAACTTCCACCCCGACTCTGCTCTACTTACGACTTCCTGTCACCTCGCAGTCTAAACCAAGTGCTCATTTGCTCGGCCCTTTGTGGGGGCCCCCCCACACTAGGACGCCAGCTCCTGAGGAGAGGGGTCTTGGCCTTGCTCACAGACGTGCCCAGAGCACAGACTGCGGACCTCAGAGACACCCTGGGCCGGGGCCCGAGTGAATGAGGCTCAGCTGCCTCGCTTCCTCTGCCCTCCGCCTCTTGTCCCCTGGGTACTTGTGGCACGACCAGCGCTGCCAGGGCTGAGGTTCAAGCCAATAACGAAACAGGTGAATTAGTGACGGAGAGATTTCCAGTGAGGGGACGTGAGGAGGAAAAGGGATGGGACGAGGAAGGAGCGGCAGGTAGTCGGAAGCGGGGTGCCTGGGTTTGGCTGCTCCTGAATCTTTGCCGAGCAGAGGAAGGTGATCCAGGGCAAAGGGAGCGCCTAGGACGGAGGCGCGGAAGGGGGACTGAGCTATTTGCCACAGACAAGGGTCCAAACCCAAGCAACTTACAGTTTGCACTGAGCTCCACGGCAGCTCGGGAACAAAACAGCAGGATTGGCAGCTCCTGGAGTTGGCGGCAGACCCGTGAGTGAGATCTGAGCCACGTGCACCTTGTTGCGGAGGGTGAGGGCGTCTGTGGATCACAGGCCTCACAGAACCTCAGTTTCCATGTTTGCATTAGGAGGTTCCAGAGGCCGCTGTATTATGAGGTGCCTATATGAGGGGCTCCTGGGTGGCCCTGTAGGCGGAGCCCCGAACTCCTGATTTAGCTCAGGTCAGAAACCCCATGCAGTCTCACAGTCTTGCTGCTGGAGTCTGCTTGTCCCTCTCCCTCTGCCCCGCCCTGCCCCGCCCCTAACTCTCCCTCACATGCATGCTCTCTCTATATAATAAAATTTTGAAAAAAAAGATGAGTATGTGAGTGAGTGGTGTTTGGAGGTGGGCTCTGGGGGTCTCACCCTTCCAAGCTCAGTTCTGTTCAGTCCTGAGAGTGAATATCATGGAGCAAATGGGGATTTGAACCCAGGCAGGTTGGGGCTAGAGTCTGGGTTCACGACCTCCCTGCTGTGCAGCCTGGTGGTCTGTTGGCCATGCATGAGTGTTTCCAAGGACACCCTGGGGTAACTGCGTTTGTGTCCCATGGGACAGACGAAAAAAGTCATCTTGGAGCCACAGTGTGGGAGACTGATGCAAAAGGGGCCATTTTACTTCATCCCTCCCCGTGTCCCCATCTCTTGTGCTGTGAGTTTGCAAGCCCCCATCCCCGCCCTGTAAGGGGTGGAGTCTCTGTCTCCTCCCTTGAATCTGGCTGGCCCTGAGATTTGTGGCCAAGAGGATGCAGCTGAGAGAACCAGGAGTCAGACCTGAGCTGGGGCCTCAGGAGGTCTTGGGCCCTTCTGTTCCTTCTTGAGGGCCAGCTGAGCCTGTGTGTGAATGAACGGGACAACCTCCTGTTGCCCCTGCTGCCAGCCAGCAGAGCCCTCTTGCTGACCCATCTCTGGCCACAGATACACAGCAGAGCCCTGTTGAAGTCACATGAACTGCCCAGCAGAGCCTAGTTATGCCAACCCATAGCATAACGAGCTAAAAAAGAGTTGGCCTTGTGAACCACAAAGCTTCGGGATGGTCTGTTACACAGCAATAGCTAATTGATACAGAGTGCCTGGGGAGAGTGGGGATAAAGAGTATCAATTATTGGGGTGCCTGGGTGGCTCAGTGGGTTAAAGCCTCTGCCTTCAGCTCAGGTCATGATCTCAGGGTCCTGGGATAGAGCCCTGCATCAGGTTCTCTGCTCGGCAGGGAGCCTGCTTCCCTCCCTCTCTCTGCCTGCCTCTCCCCCTACTTGTGATCTCTGTCAAATAAATAAATAAAATCTTTAAAAAAAAAAGAGTATCAATTATTAGGACACCTGGGTGGCTCAGTCAGTGAAGTGTCTGCCTTCGACTCAGGTCATGATCTCGGGGTTCTGGGATCGAGCCCCACATAGAGCTCCCGGCTCAGCGGGGAGCCTGCCTCTCCCTCTGCCCCTCCCTGTGCTTGTTTTCTCACTCTGACAAATAAAATCTTTTAAAGCAAAGAGTAAAAATTATTATAATTGGTGGTTCATGAGCTTCAGATGGATGAGAATTTGAATCTCGAAAGAGACAAAGAACCCAGACTGGCGGCTTTTTGTTTTTAAAGATTTTATCATTAAAAAAAAAAGTAGAAGACGTCAGTGAAGGGAGGTAGGGGAGAGAAGGGGACCCTCCTTCCCTGACCTCCGCAGCCCACTGCCAGTCTCTTCTCTAGCCTGGAGGCGGGGGACCCCCCCAGCCACCATCTTCTGAAGACCCGGGCCCGGGATCTCAGCTTGGGCTCGAGGCAGAGGTGATGGCAGAAGTGGGGCGCAGGGCCTAGGGGCCTTGTCTTTGTCCTTGAGAGACCCTCGAGTGGGCACTCAGGCCCCCATGCCCCGGTGGGGCCCCAGGGAGGTAGGCATTGCGTTGGGGACCTTAGGAGGTGGGGTCCTGAAGTCAGGGGGCCAGGCGGGGACCGGAACCAGGTGTGAGCTTAGTGGTCACAGTCCGGAGGCGGGGGTCTGTGGAGAGGGGATGAGAGGCCAAGTCAGGAAGTGGGGAGGCATTTGGTCCCACATCAGCCCCACAGTGAGAGGAGTGCAGAGGGAGGGAGGGAGGGAAGGACGAGGAATAGAAACAGAGGCAACAGAGAGAGAGATGAAGAAAGAGACAAGACCCCTAAGACCGAGAAAGAGAAAAGAAGACAAGGAGAGAGACTGGGAACCCCCTCCACCTCTTTTGAGGTCCCGTGACACTCAGACCAGGCCACACCCACCCTTGGTTGGTCGGGGCAGAGCTGAGACCCCTACCGACCTGCCAGGCCCTGGACAAATGTCCACCTCTCCTTCCCAGGCTCCACGCCTAAGCTCTCTTAGGTCTCCACTCCCATCACCTAGCCTTTCTGTTGGCCCCAAGTTCACTACTCGCCAGCCAGCCTGCTGGTGCCAGCCCAGGCCAGTCCTCCTTCCCCCTCATCGGTCTGGAGGTAGTGGTGATGGGGGCACAGGGCTGTCTCATAGCCTTGAGTTTGCTAAGTGCACTGGGCCTTTGCATATGCTATTCCCTCCTTTCCTGCCTCACACCTTCAGTTCTCCTGGTCTCAGCTCCCAAGTCCCCTCTTCCAGGAAGTCTTCCCTGAAGCCTCCCAGCCTGGGTCTGATACTCCCTCTGGGCTCCTCCAGTTCCTGGGTTCCCTCATACCAGCCCTGTCCACTTTGGGCATCACTGCCTGAAGACTGGTGTGTCTCCCCCAATGGACAATGAGCCCGGTGAGGGCAAGGCTGGGTTGTCGTGATCACTGCTATGTCCCCAGCACTACCCAGTCCAGGGCCAGGCACACAAGTACTCAGGGAATGTGCATTAAATGAGGGAGTGTAGAGGTGAGTAACTGAAGATTCTGGACTTCACCAGAGGGCACTCGGGAGCCACAGAAGAGTTTTAACTCGGAGTCAGTCAAGGTCTGATTTGTGTTATAGAAATTGCAGGCAGCCCCTGAACCCTGGGCCTTTGCACATACTATTCCCTCTACTTTTCTGAGCTCAGTGAACCTGTACAAGTGAAGTTTTCTTTCTGAGCATCAATTTTTCTCATCTGTAACACAAAAATAATAATTTCTCCCTCTTGGAGGGTTTTTATGAAGACTAAGTGGGAAGATGCTCTGAAGTCTTAAGACCTGGGAGAGTGAAAGAAAGTACCCAACTCCCTTGCCCCTCCCTCTTCTCCCCAGTGGACTCCTATTCATCCTTCAAAGCCCTACCTAGAAGTTACTTCCTCTCTGAAGTCTTTCCTGCTATCTCAGGGACAGGTGACGTCTCCCTCCTCCGAGCATGCTCTATATTGTTCCACCTGTTGCTCTGGACCGTCATTCCTTTCTGATGTTCACTTCCTCCAAAGCTCAAATTTTCTCAAGAGCAGGACCCTGTCTGAGACTGGTCAGGATCCGGAAGAGGGTTTCATGTCTGCTGGAGGTGTGTGAACGGATGGGTGTGCAGATGACTGGGTGGGCAGGTGGGCGGGTGAAGCTTTGGAGGGGGCAGATCAGTGTGGACGGGGGTGGAAGACTGGATTGTTGTATTTGCTGGTTGGAGGACCGGTGGTGGACGGAGGCATGGGTGGCTCACAGGTGGGCGGCTGGGTCGGTGTGGAGGTGGATGGCTGACCAGGTGGGTGGGCGGACAGATGACTATGGATTGAGTGGATGTGTGTTTACATGGAGAGTGGATAGGTGGATGACTGATGGATGGACACACGTACAGACGAATGAATGAGCGGGTGGGTGGAAAACCATCTTCCCACTGAGCCCTGCAGACCCAGGTGGACCCCCTCCAGGTGGGTGCAGTATTGGAATCTGGAGGCCTTACCGAGCTTTGAGATCTACACAACCCCCAACCCAGAACCCCGAGACATCGGACACTCACACTTGTCCTGAATCTATAGATAATGCCACTCTCCTTCTAAGTTCAAACTCATTCCCATCGAACCTGGAAGAGAAAAGAGGAGGGCTGTGAGTCTTCCCCTGACTTTCCCATATGCCCCAAATCCCTCCCACCATCTCCCTCCCCAGGGGATCCCTCTATCAAGACAGACTGAGTCATCATTTAAGAAAGTACTAGACCTGGGACGCCTGGGTGGCTCAGTCCGCTGAGCCTCTGATTCTTGGTTTCAGCTCAGGTCCTGATCTCAGGGTTGTGAGATCGAGCCCCATGGTGGGCTCTGTGCTCCTCGCAGGGTCCATCTGTCCCTCTTCCTCTGGTGCTCCATGCCTACCCCACCCCCACCCTACATGTTTGTGTGTGTGTGTGTGTGTGTGTGTGTGTGTGTATACACATGCGTGTGCGCGCGCTCTCTCTCTCTCAAATAAAATAAAATCTTTTTATTTTTATTTATTTATTTATTTTTTTTAAAGATTTTATTTATTTATTTGACAGAGAGATAACAAGTAGGCAGAGAGGCAGGCAGAGAGAGAGGAGGAAGCAGGCTCCCTGCTGAGCAGAGAGCCTGATGCGATGCGGGGCTCGATCCCAGGACTCTGAGATCATGACCTGAGCCGAAGGCAGCGGCTTAACCACTGAGCCACCCAGGTGCCCCCCCCCCTTTTTTTTTTTTTTTTAAATCTTTTTAAAAAAGGTACTAGTCCTTTAAGTAGAACCTTCCAGTGGATGGGCGGAGCCTGGAAGAAACAAGCTCAGCTAAGAAGTGGGCTCCTGGAAATCTGCGAGGGTCCCTCCAGCTCCACTGTTATGCAAATGAAGTACTGCATTATTCATGAACTGAATCCCAGAAGGTGGGGCATCTTCATTGAGAGGAGGGGCCTGGCGTGCTGGGGGCAGGGTTAGTTAAGGGACGGGGACTTACCTGGAGGCCTGACAGTCATGTGTGGCTGAGCTTCCGTGTAGCCCCCCATGGGCTGGCCCTCTGGGCTGAAGGCTGCACTCTGCCCTGGGAAGGAGGTTGAGGGGTGCAGGCTGAGCCCCGGGATATGCGGGTCCCAGCTTTGATACTCCCTGGGGAACATTAGGCCCTCTCTCCCCCTTTTCTCCCTGTACCTGTGCGGTTGGATTGATCGATCATTGGTTGCACGATGCGTCTCCGGGCGTTGATGAACCTGGGAGGGGGTTGTGGAAACCGAGGAGGGTGTAAAGAGGGAGTAGGAGAGAGGCCGAAATGAACACACGGAGACGGAGCTGGAAAGAGGACGGGATAGAGGAGGGGAGAGGAGAGGCTCCCGGGGGCTTCAGGGCCTCCTTCAGCACCGTGGACAGCGCCCGGCCTCCCACCCAGGCTGGCCCAGGGACTCACAAGAGCCTCCTGGGTCACTCACCAGTTGTTGACTTGCAGGATCGTGAGCCCTGTGTCCTGCGCCAGCTGCTTCTTCTGCTCCTCCGAGGGGTATGGGTGCTGTGACCACCAGCAGAGAGTCACCCTGCCTGCCCAGCTGCCATCTGATCTCCAGGGCCTGGCCCCGTGGGGATGGTGAGCCCAGGCTGGGGCAGGACCCAGAGACTCAGCTTCCCCAGGGGCCAGTGGAGGGAAGCGGAGCCAAGCTTCGGGCAATTATGCTTGTGGGCGCCCCCGCCTCTTCTAGCAATTAGAGGCTAATTGGCCAGCTCTCATTAGGGAGACCAAAGCTCAGGGTGGGGGCTCCAACACCAGAAGGGAGGCAAAGCCCAGCACGGGCCCTGTCTGAGCCTCTATCAGGGTCCCAGTGCATGTCTCTCAGTGCATGTCTCTTGCTGTCCTGGTCTCAGTCCCTCTGGGACTTAGTCTCTCCCTGACTCTCTTCCTGTATTTTCCTGGCTCCCTCCACAAGGCAGCATGTTGCACTGGAGAAGCCCAAACTGCCCGTATCTGAACCCACGTCTGGCTAGGAGACCTCTGGGCTCCTCGCTTGCAGAATGGAACCTCCCAGCCCCATCCTCATAGGCTCTGTTTGGTGATTGGTGGGGGGGATGTGAATGGCCATGGCCGGTGGGTTGGGGGCAGGACTGAGCCCTAGTGGCACCTGGCAGGCAGCCAGCGCTCAAGGATGCTTGCTCAAGTCAGGCCCCTCCCCTTGCGATTCGCCCTCTGTATCTCCTCCGAGTCTCAGTCTCCCATCTCTGGGTCTCTCTTGGGGCCTCAGTCTCTGTGCGGCCGTCCTTCTCCTTCTCTCTCTATGCCCACCCTGCACCCGGGCCCCAGGGCTCTCACCGAGAGGTGCTGGAACAGCCAGGCTCTCATGATGTTAGTAGCCACCTTGGGAAAGATCCCCCTCTTCTTATTACGCCGCCGCTCCTGGTCCAGCTCCTCGTCCTCTCCCCCGGAACTGGGAGAGGCCACACTTGTGTCTAGTCCATCTCCTGAGGGAGGACAGGCAAGCTGTGTTTGTGGGCAGTGAGCAGGGAGATCAGAGGGACCCAGAACCCTCACCCGAGAGACCACTCCACACCCCTATTGTCCTTGCACTTCTGGAAGTCCTACTTGCTGTCTAACTTAAATCCTCAGGCCGACTCCCACATTTCCCCTCCACCTCCCAGGCTTCTTACCTTGGTCACTGGAGTTGTCCCCACTCTGGGAGGCTAGGCCCCCACTGGATGGACCCGGGGTCCCCAAATGTACAGACCCGCTGTCCTCATGGTCTCTAATCCATGTATTATTCTGGAAAACAAGAGCTAAAGGTCAGTGCCAAGGCTTGGGTGCCCTATAGCACAGTGACTGAGACCATGGGCTCTGGAGCTGGGACACCTGAATGTAAATCCTGTCCCTGCCTCTTTCCTGGCTGTGTGGCCTTGGGCGAGTTGCTTCACTTCTCTGTGCCTCTGTGCCTTCCTTAACTGGAAAATAGAAGACAACAACGGTCCCCACCTCACAGAGCGTGGAAAGGACTCGGTGAGTTCATTCGCGTAGAGACACACAGCAGTCGCCCCATAAACATGAGCTTTAGATCCACAGCAGCTTAGCTTAAATCCTAGAGGGCCAGCAGTGTTTCAGAATTCAGAACTTTCCACATTTTAATTTTTTAAAAATTTATTTTTAAAAGTAACCTCAAGACCCCAAGATCCAGAGTCTCAGCTCTACTGCCTGAGCCAGCCGGGTGCCCCTAGAACGGTTCCCCTTTGTAGACACTAAATCTGCCCACACACTGTGTATTTCATGACACCCCCAGCAGGGTCTGGGGCTTAACCTCTTCATCAGACTCATTAACATTTCTGCAGCAAAATGGATGAATATTTAACTAAGTGGAATAAATAAAGTCTATAAATAGCCTCTCATTAGTTCAGGTCAGACTTTGCTGCCAAATGAGTTTGCACTAAACTTAGGGGGGATAAAAAACAACTTCTGTTTTTCAGAGATGGGGTGGGGAGGTCTCTCTGAATTGCAGATGGTGGGGGAGGATTCAGGCTGTGCTTTATCTAGACTCTGACACACTTTGAAGAACTGGACAATGCATTAGCTCAGCCCTCGGCCTGCTCTGTGTCCTGGTGCCTGACCTACCAGCACACAGTGTCAAACCTTCTTTGTCATTCAGTTTAAGGTTCAGCTCGATTGCTGGGACGCAGACTGGGTGGGTTACAGCTCTTGTTGAATCCCAGGGTACCCCACCTGTCCTGATTGCCCTGGACCATGCCGGTTGCTTTGTAAGCAGCCCCCCAACTCCTACCACCCCCCCCACAGCCTGCCATGGCCCACCACGGGTGTCTCATCTGTATCCTGGGGGGGCCAGGCTGGAGATGTCACAGCTCAGAGAAGGTTACCCCAGGTGTGGCATGTCTGTGTGGAACTGTGTATTTGAGTGCATGGTGGACGGGTGTGCAAACTGTGGGATCATCAATCCGAAGGCTTTTGATCTTGGCTGCAGAGGCTCCTGGGGCTCTTCTAGGGCTGGGTCTGATGGGACGCCATGGGTGCGTGTCCACAGCAGTGTGCCTGAAGCTGCCTTGAGACTGTGGTGTGGCCCGGGTCAGTGCACTCACGCCTGCGTCCCTCTCTGAGATGACCTCGTGTACCTTCCTGAGATCAGGAGGCCACGGTGTCCTAAGTTTGCGTCTGTTGTTCAAGAGATGAGTTGTCTTCTCTGTGAGACGGTGTGTGTGGTTACTGCATGCGTGGCTTCGTGACTACACCGGGCCGCATGACTGCTACGGGTGTGTATTGGCGACACCGCGAAAACGCGGAACACCACCAGGCCTCTGAGTGGGGTTCTCGCTGCGCATGTGCAGACCGTGGGTCGTGTGGCAGAGGGTCCTCGGGGCCGGTCTGTGACTGCTGTGGGCAGCCTGCTCGAGTCTATGCCGGGGCACGGCCATGAGCCTGTATCTGGGGGCAGGTGTGACCCCCTTGTGGGGGTGGTCCGGGTCGGGCTCTGCGCTGCTCTTACGTGACTGTCCATCGGCACCCGGCGCAGCACGGAGTGTGGGTACCTGCTTGCGGTCCGGCTATCATGTGGTGAAGGTGGCACGTGTCTGCGTGTGCGCAGGCCCTGCACTCGCGCCGCGCTGGGTCTAAGTGCGGCGGTGTCCAAGTCTGGGTGGCAGGATCTGGGACCGTTTGGCTCCGTCTGTCGTAATGGCTGTTGCTCTAGAAGTGCGGGTCTCGCTCGGGGTGTGCAGCGTATGACGCTGCTCTGCGGCTGGGACGCGTGTGTTTGAGTAGGTGGCATATGTGCTCATCTAGCCGCGAGTGAGAACGGCGGGGACTGAGTTTGCGTGGCTGTGTCTGAGGCTGTGTGGGTACAACTGAGTCTACGTGTATGCGTGTGTGCGCATGCACATTTGTGCGCATGCGCTGCCATCAGGCTGTATCCGGGTCTGCGCAGTAGCTCTTGCGTCGTGGGCGCATGCCCAGTGGTCAGGCATAGCGGGCTGAGGCTGGGGGGTGGGGGCGCCCTCACGCTGCGGCCTGTCTGTGTCCGCTCACGGCTATGGTTGCGGGGTGATGCCTGGTGCCCCATCCCCGGCCCACCTGATCCGGGAGGCTGGGGCAGGAGGCCGGGTACTCCTCGAGGTCCTCCCTGCAGCCGCCATCCCGATCCTCGATGACCAGGTCGATGGGCATCTTTCCCTTGAGGCAGGTGATGTAGCGGTGACAGAAGTTGTCGCACAGGTCGTGGACCTGAGGGGGCACCGGGGTACTGGGGGGGCCACCCGGGAGCCAGGGCTGGGGTGTACAGGGATGGGGCAGCATTCTGCTCCAACTCCAGTGGGCAGAGGGCCTGAGGAGGGGTGGAAGGGGTGAGAAGGGGAGGGATGGGGGGGAAGTGAGGGTGTGAGGGGAAGTGAGAAGCACTCACCTTCTCCAGCTCCAGCAGGTGGAAACGGAGCACCTGGATGGCCTGTATCATCTGAAAACGGAGACAGGAAGAGACAGAGCAGGGGAGAGAGGGAGGGATGGAAGGGGGGGAGGGGAAGAGGGAGAGAAAGAGGGAGAAGGACCAGAGGAGGAGGAGGAAAAGAAGGAGGAGGAGGGAGGAGAAAGGGGAGAAAAGGAGAGAGAGAAGAACAGAAAGAGTGAGATAGAATGACAAAGACAGAGGACAGGCAGAGAGGGACAGAACCACAGGGTCAGAGAGCGACAGGGAACAGACACAGAGACCCAGAATTAAGGAAAGATGAAATGCCGGAGAGTCAGAGACAGAGAAAGAGAAGCAAGAGGTGGACGAGTCGGGAAAGGATCCATCGCAAGAGAAGTGAATGACTGTCTGCTGTAATAAAAATACCCCATCTTCTGCCTGCTTGCCCCTTGCTCCATTTCCCACCCTCTGACTGTAAACTACATTTCCCAGACCCCTTTGCCAAAGGGGGCACCCCATAGGAAGCCCTGGCCGGAGCTGGAAAGCAAATAAAAGGGAGAAGCCAGGGTATTTCTCCTCCTCTCTCCCTCTATTCTCTCCTTTGCCCTTGGCAGCCGAGTCCCTGCACTCATCTCGGCATGGGCTCTGTTGTCCTGGCTGATAGAAGAGCTAATGCCTATTTGGTCTCTGTTCTGTGCCAGGCACTGTTCTAAGTGCTCAACTCTTGTTAGCTCATATTCTCACAACAGCCCTATGAGATAGGAATAGCTACTAGCTACAGATGAGGAAACCGAGGCACAGGGAGATTCAGCTCCTTGTCCTGGTTCACAGAACTAGTGAGTGGCAGAGCTCCAATTTGAACTCAGGCCATCAGTCCCAGTTCTCAAACTCTAGCCTATACTCATTGTAAAATGGCAATAATTACAATTGTTTGAGAAAGTGGGTCTGGTGACCTCCTGTCTGCTCCCATAACCAACCCCAGGGCTATGGAGGGTGGGACAGGAGACCCTTGCGGAGGAAGGAGCATTGGGAGGAGGGCAGAGATCTCACCAGATTGTCCAGCTCCGGGTTGGAGGAGAAGAGGGGCCTCTCAGAGCGGACCTGGGAGGAAGAGAGAGACCAGGGAGGGTGCGTCCTGTCTCCTGCCCACCCCTCCTCGCTGGTTCTCCTGGCGCACAGCAGATGGGGATGCCCACCTGCTTGGCAAAGGCAGCAATGTCCTCGTTGAAGGAATCAGAGGAGCATACGTCACCACCTGGAGGTGTGCCCAGCCCAGTCCCATCCCGGGGCGAGCACGTGGCCAATTCACATTTCTCAAAGACCAGGGCCAGCAGCGGGAAGAGCGGGTGTCTGGGGGAAGCAGGACAGAAAGTTCATGAGGGGAGAGCAGGGGACGAGTGGAAGATGGAAGCACCTGGGGAGGGGGGACAGAAGACCCGGGGAAGAGATGGAAAGACCAAGACAGAGCACGAGAGTCTGAGACTCAAAGAAAGGGGCCCGCATCCCAAGACCCCACAGAGCCTTCAGTCCTGTCCCCACTCACCCGTAGATCTCATCCTTCTCCCTCCTCAGGCCATCACTGTCCAAGCCCAGGGGCTGGGGTTGGGGAGGCCGGTGGGGGCCATAGGGCCCCGGGGCTCTCGGTGCCGAGGGCACTGCCTCCGAGAAGCCAGCCAGGGCTGCAGTGCTGTCCACGATGCCTGGGTAGTGGGGCAGCTCATCGTACTGGGGGGAGGTGAGAGGGGAAGAGCACCAGGGAAGCATCAGGAAACCTCTCTACCCTGGCACCCAGGAGATGTCGCTCCTTGCCTCCCCAAACCAGCCCTTTCGCTCCCTGGGTCTGAGTTCTGCCACCTTTAGACCGTGGATGTCCCACGGAGCTGTCTGGGTGGGTCTGAGAGCCCCATGCCATGGTCTTCTCTTATACCCCTGGCCTATGAAAAATGTTCCATCAGGGATTCTTGATGTGTGGGCAGGAGGGTCCAGAGGAGAGAGACTGACCCAGGTCTCAGGTCTGAGGGTCAGGGATCAGCTGATGGTAACTTCCAGCTCCTCCCAGAGCAAGGAGGGGAGAGAGCCATGGAGAGATTAGCCATGGAGAGATTCAGAGACTAGGAACGAGATACAGAGATACAAGCGACAGACAGAGGGGAGGAAAGAGCGGGATGGAGGAGAGAAAATACAGGAGAGAGATACTCACTCACGGGAGACTTCCCATAAAAGCAGCACAGCATGTCATTTATGCATAAATGTATGTCTACACTGTACCCCCCACTCTGTCAATTTCATCCCACAGTTGTCAAATAGGCACATCTGACTCTGCCTTAACAACCTGTCACACCCCACTCACCATGTGAGTCCGCCCCCTCCCCCACCAGAACTAAACACCAGACACAGCAACGAAGGAATGAGTGGGTGAATGAATGAATGAGGCATTTAGCGCATGCGTGAATGAATGAATGAGGCATACAGCACGGCACCTGGCACACATTTCATAAACACTTGTTGAACCGAAGTGTAAGCCCGCACAACCGCACAACCCACTTGTGCGATCCGCCCCAAAGCGAACCACTGTCATCACAAAAGCACGCACCCTGGGGAGGCCAGAGGGGCCTTAATCCACAGGGCCAAACCCTCTCCTTGGACTTGAGGAAACAGACTCAAAGAATCAAAGAGACTCAAACAGAAGGATGTAGACATTCCTTCCCTGGGTAGCCCTGGCCCCTGCCCCTGGCGGGTGTGTGCCGAGGGCTCTGTGTGTGTATGTCCCTCTCGCCATCTCTTTCTCTTCCTCCTCTCCTAACTTCTCCTGAGCCCCGAAGTTGAATCCAACTGTTCCTAAGATGTGCAATGGGGTCCTCACAGCCTGCCATGTTCCCACCTCCTCCACCCCCAAAGGTACGTACTCACCTCCTCGCCTGATCCCCTCCGACTGCCCCATCCCCAGGACCACAGAAGAGAGAATCCTTCTGCCCGGCCTGGTGAGAACCCCCTCCCCAGTACTGTCCCCACCCCTAATCCTCAGGAGGACTTGGAACAAAAGTAGACCGGGGAGGAGGACTGGGGAGGGCAGAAGAGGAAGGAGGGGGTAGGAGAAAGGACCTGAGATGGAGCAGGAGACTCAGGGGTGGAAAGAGGGGGGAGACCCGGGGCAGAGACAGAGGAGACGGGGGCGGGGGGCGGTGGGGGGGGGGATAGACAGAGGAGGAGATCCAGCGGGTGGAGAGAGGGGGACACCCGGAGCAGAGATAGAGGAGATCCGGGGATAGAGTGAGGAGGAGACCCGGAGCAGAGACCGGAGAGACCAGGGGCAGAGAGGGGAGGCAGAGAAAGAGGTGGAGAGGGCGGGACGGGTTGACGGGGGCCAGAGAGCCGGAGCGGGGGCGACGGAGGTACAGGGTGCGCGGCCGGGCTGGGACGCGGGGTGTCCACCCTCAGACCTACCCTCCCGGCCATGGGCTGATGCCGGCGGCAGCTCCCGGGTCCCTCCAGGGCCTGGCCGGCAGGGCGGGCGCAGCCCGGGGCAGCGGCCCCCGATGGGCCGCGGTGCGGACGCCAGGGGGTGGGGCAGGAGCCCCGGAGCCCGGCCCCCCCACCCCCGCCGCCGTCAGTGGCCGGCGCCGCGCAGCGCAGAGGCTGCGCGCATGGACCCCCGGCGCCCTTCCCCCGCGGGGGTCAGGGCGAGGGGATCATGACGGCGGGGGCAGGGGTGAGCGGGGGGGGGGGCAGGCCCCCAGTCCTTCCCCGCCCCCGCCGCCCCCGGGGTCCCGGGAGGATCGGGGCGGCCCGCGGCCGACGGACCCGGAGACTGGGGAGACCGGGGTGGTGGTGCTGGAGAGACTGGGAGAGGGCGCGGGCGGGCAAAGGGAGGGGGGCGGGGGCGGCGGGGGGTCCTGGCGGCAGCGGGCCGGAGGGCTGCCGGCGGCTGGGTGGCTCAGTGTCTCCCCGCCTCCCGGTCTCTCCCGGTCTCTCCCGGTCTCTCCCTCTCTCTGTGGTCACATCCGGAAGTTCCACATCGAGATGCTTAACCCGCTGTCCGCCGGTGGCTGGGCCGCGGGCGGGGCGGGCGGCTCCTCCCCCACCCACCCCCTCTCCCCCTCTTCCTCCCGCGCCGCCGCCCTCGGGGCGGCCTTTGTGTCGGGGTCTCCCCGGGCCCCCACCCGGGCCGCCCCCGTCCGCGCCGCCCTCTCCCCGCACCCGGCCCGGGCCTCTTCGGCCTCCCGCCCCGCGGCCGCCACAGGTCTCTGTCCGCCCTGCCCGGCCCCTGCTCCCCGGCTCCCTTTCTCTCCGGTGCGCCTCTCTTTGGCCTCTCTGTCTCTTTGTCTCTCTCTCTTTGTCTCTGTCCGTCTGTCTGTCTCTAGGAGACGGATGAGCAGACAGAGAAGAGAAGCAGAGGCTGTAAGTAACCAAACCCCGTATTTTAGTTTCTGTTCTTGCTCCGGGTCCCCTAACTTCCCTCCTCTGGGAGCCAAGGATGCTCATGGGCCTGTGTCTGAGGCTGTGTGTGTGTGTGTGTGTGTGTGTGTGTGTGTGTATGTGTCTGGTTGTGGGACGATGCGGGGTTATTACTGTCTCTGAATATGGTGCCTATTGGGGGGTGTGTCTGCCTCCGTTCAGCCTCAGGCCTCAGACGGTGGTGTGGCAGCCCCTGACTTGGGGGGGGGGCGTGTGTGTGTGCACATGGGGGGTTGCACACGTGTGCAGGCTTGGAGGTGTTCCTGTGTCTCTCTGCCTAGTTCTGACCCCCGGCCTTTCACAAGGGTCTCCCCCGCCCTGGGTTTGGGCAGTTTGTGGAATGTGCAAAGTTGAGGGTAAACCATGGGCCTGCTCAGAGCAGGTCTGGAGCTTTAATCTGGCTCCTGGAGGATCTGGGACCCAGAGAGCCTGTGCAACTAGGGTCCTAATGAGACACAGGAGGTTTCTGCAACAAAAATTAATATTGAGGGGCGCCTGGGGGGCTCAGAGGGTTAAGACCTACCTTTGGCTTATGTCATGATCTCAGGGTCCTGGGATGGAGCCCCACATCGGGCTCTCTGCTCAGCAGGGAGCCTGCTCCCCCACCCCATCTACTTGTGACCTCTCTGTCTCTGTGGGTCAAATAAATAAAATCTTAAAAAAAATTAATACTGAGCTCCAACTGTGTCTGGGGCGGGGTGGGGGGAGTGTCCTGGAGACACAGCAGGGAGAAAAGATAAACTTCTTGGCCCCCTGGCACTTGAGTTCTCTTGGGGAGGTCTGGGGAAAGAGCAGACCAGTAAGTAAGTGCATCAGTGTAAAAATAATTCCTGGAGTTGACAAGTGTTCTGAAGCAAAGCAGAACAAGGACAGAGGAGATGATATAAGGGGATGTGGAAAGCCCTCAGAGGAGGTGATATCTGAGCAGGGACCTGAAGAAGGTGAGGGAGGGAGCCGTGTGGACTTCTGAACCCAGAAGCAGAGGAACAGCAAGTGCAAAGGCCCTGGGGCAGGAATGTGTCTGGTGCGTTGGACAAACAGTAAGGAGGTCAACAAGGGTGACCACGGCAGAGGGCAGGTAGAAGAGAGACAGACACCTTGGATTCATCGTCTCTCTGGCTTTTTCTACATTAGGGGTCTTTATCTTCTGGTGCCCTCAAATTCCTGAGAGGATGTGCTGATGCACATCCTGGAGGCCTGTGAACGCTGTGAAATTGCAAATGGTGGGCTGGGTGCCCGTGTGCTCCTTTCCCAGGGAAATGGCCCCTTGTTTTCATCCTATTGTCATAAAGGGATACTGGATCCCCAAAAGTTACCCAACCATCACTCCTGAGAGAGTGTGCCAGAGAGAAGTGAGACAGAGATCCAGACAGAAGGAGTACAGCAACAGAGATCCAGAAAGAGGGGGACAGAGATCCAGAAGGAGGGGGGACAGAGTTCCAGAAAGAAAGGGACGGGGTGGGGGTGGCAGTGAGAGAGGGGCGGAGGCAGTGTGCCCACCCCTGCTGGGCTCGCTAAGGGTATTTTTATGACCCTCATAAACAGCTCTCCTCTGCAGTGATCTGCTTCTCCACCCTCCCATCATGTGGAAGCGAAACAAAACCACCCAGGGCAGCAGTGAGACCATGGCAGCTAAAGCAGGAGGGATTGAGGTTAGGAGAGCAGCAGCACTTCCCAGTGGGAGAGGGCTAGGGAGCAGAGGGCTGTGAGGAGGGCAAGGACAGGACGATGACCCGGGTCCCTGTCACTCCTGGGAAGGTCCCCTCCTCTCCCACCCCAGCCTCAGCTGGTGTCATCCCAGAACCCTCCCTCCTCTGTCTCTCTCACTGGGTCACCTTCTCCTACTCCCTCACTCTGTCTCACACGGGACCTCAGGCCCTGTCTCTCTGTCCCTGAGTCTACCACCAGCCCTCCAGCCTGGCCATCTCTGGGTGTCCTCCAGGAACCTGGGGTCCAGACCCACCTTGGCCCCTCCTCTCAGCCTGTCTCCCCATGGGCAGGATGGGCAAGGGGCCTGGGGTGGGGGAGGGGACATGGTTAAAGCAGAGAGTGCCAGGACCCGGAGAGCCTTGGCTGACTCTGGGGTCCCCTGTGCCAGTGGGCACTGCCCCTGAGGCTCTTGGGAGCAACTGTCCCTGGGGTGACGCTGGCCCTTTAAGGAAGGCGGAAGGGAGGGTAAGGGGGCCGGGAGAGCCTTTCATCACTGCCACACACCCCGCCCCCTAGATAGGGGTTTTGGAGCAGAAAATTAATTTAAATCACTTTTTAATTAAAGATGCAAAGCTCTTCTGTCTGCCCCCCACAACTGCCTTCAGCTGAGGTTCAGGGTGGGAGGGCCTGGGATGTGGACGCCCAGGCTCGCCTTACATCTTGGGGGGTATGCTGAGGTCCGCTTCCCAAGCTGACTCTGAAAACAAGACGTGTGGCCTGATGTGACAGTCCCAGTGGGAAGTGCGTGGACAGAGGGAGAGAGGCAACCTCTTTGCTGGGGTGGGGCGTCCCAGGGAGGCCCATGGGGGGTTGTGAATGAGAACCAGGCAAAAGCAGCCCTGGAGAGAGCCAGGGAAGGGCTGGGGGCAGATTGAGTTACAGACGGGGTGGAGGGTGAGGGGGGAGAGAGAGGGAGACAGAGACAAGAGTCATCTCTGCCATTGCTCTGAGCTCAGAGGACGCCCCAGCCCCCCAAACAAGGAGGAGGGCCTCTGACTCTTGGGTATAAATCTTTTTAATTAAAAAGAGGAGCGAGATGTTGGCAAGGGGAAAGTAGGAGTGTCTGGAAAAACTGATGGAGGGAGGGGAAGGAAGGAGGTCTGCAATTTTCTCACTGCCCTGCCCCCCCCAGCCTGTCTGTCTGTATCTCTCTCTCACAGACAGACAGACACACTCGCACCCCAGTCTCCCACCTCTCTCTCTCTCTGACTTCCGGCCTCCTCTGCCTTGTATCCCAGGGGAGGGAGCAGGTGGGGTCCAGGCCTGGATCCTGGCAGGCGGGGGCGGGAGGGGTCATGCTCACTGACCCTGGTGTGGCCGCTTCTCTGAAGGTGGTGTTTGGACCCCTGGGTACAGGTATGGGGAGTATGTGTGGCTCAGCATGGACACAGACCCCCCCAGGTGAGCTCTGAGCACAGGAGGTGGTCTCACCCTCTAGCCCCGACCCATCAAGTCCTCTATGAGTAGTCCTGGGGGACCTCCAGATCCTTGCAATGCAGATTACCCCACTTGGCCGCCAACCTCTCCATGGCTGCTCGGGAGGACCTTCTCCCTCAGCTCTGTCCTCTCTGGGGCTTTGCCCACCAGGCGGCTGTGATTTCCCAGGGACCCGGGGGCATCCCCCATGGTCAGCTCTAAATGGATGGAGTGAGCAAGGAGCTGCTCAGGGGTCCCCTGTCTTCTGTCATGGTCCTACAAGCTCTCTGTCTCAGTTTCCCCTCTGTCAACAGCGCGGGGTTTGTCTTTCCATCTCTCTCTCTCCTTCCTCATCCTAGCCTCTCTGCAAGGATCTGTATCTTTGCTCAGGGGTAGGGATGAAGGGATCCTAAAAGAGGGTCCTCTGTGTCTCTTTCTGTCTTGGGTATGTGTCCATCTGTCTGTCTCACCTGTCTCTCCCTCCATCTTGTCATCTGTCTCTGTGTCTCCTTTTCTCTGGATGGTCTCTCTGTCTCCCCCTCCCCCTAGCTCATCTCTGTCTCTGGGGACTGCTGTCTCTCCGCCTTTGTGTCCCCCTCCCCTTTCCTCTCCTTCTTCATCCCCTGCCCTCCCCCCTCTACTACCCCCCCACCCCGTGGCCCTGGGTTTCTGCCTTCTTGTATCTCTCCCTCGTCCCCCACCTTCTGCCCAGGCCCTTCACAGATGCATCACCCCAATCCCCAGTGCCTCTCCTGTCTGGCTCCAGGAGAGGGAAACATTTATCTTGTTGGGGGAGGAGCCCCCCCGCCCCCACCCCTCTGCCCGCCTCCTGGGCCCATCCATCACCGGAGCCCAAGACTCAGGGAGCTCATTTGTCACTGCCGCCTGCTGCCCCACCAAGCAATCATACCATTAGCCATGGCTCAGCAGAGGCCACCAGGACTGGCCTGACCCAGGCGGGGGAGGGGCACTGGCCAGGACTCCCACCCCCGACCCCACTCCTGTCTTCCTGTCCCTTCCCTCCTTTTTCTTCCAGCCTCGCTCTGTGCCTTAGTGTCTGCTTTCTGGGTCTCATCTCTGCTCTTCTCTTCTCTCCCCTCCTTCTCTCCCTCCTCGCCCTCTTCCCCTCCCCCTCCCTCCTCGCCTTCTTCCCCCTCCTCCTCTCCCTCTCAGTCCCTCTGGTCCCTCTCGCTCACCATACGCCTCCCTGTCTTGAGTGTGTCTGTCTGTCCATTTGTCTCTTGTCTCTCTCTCCCCATCTTTTCCTTTCTCTCTCAGTCTCTCTTTGTCTGGATGATCTCTCTGTCTCTCACCCTCACTCTCCCCGGTCTCTGTGTCTCCCCCCACATCTTCCTCACCCCCATCTGGCCCTGCTCTGGTCCCCCTCTGTCTGCTCCCTGGTCCACAGCTCTCTGGCACCCCGTGCCTTTAAGGGGCTCTGACCCTCTAGTACCATCTCCGCCCTCTCTCTCCCATCTGCTTCCACACCGCATTTTAAAGTGTCTGCCCTCCCCTCTCCCCGTCTAATTTTCCCGTCTCTCCTTGGTCTTTGTCTCTGCTTTGTTCTGTGGCCCCCTCCTCTACTGACCCCAACTGCCCCTTTCAATCCATCATCCTTGACATTTCCTTCTTTCCATCTCCTGGGGAGAAAATTGCAGGCAGAGGGCAAGGGGGGCAGGGAGGCCAACTATAGGGGGCGGGGAGGGCAAGAAGGCCAGGGCCCGAGGAGACACTGAGACCTGGGAAGCCCACCCCTTCTCTCCCCCAGTCTTCAGTGCTGGGAAGGTCTCCCTGACTTCGATCCTTAGGGGGACAGCCAGGAGCCAGCCCTTCCTTGTCCCCTGGAGGGACAGCCGGGCCTCCCTTCTCAGTGCCCATGCACTTTCCCATTGGACGAGGGAGAGGGTAGGGCCGTGTGGGGCAAAGGTGCCCCATTCATGCCCCTGTGACCCACCACCAGCTCCCACACTGGCACCTGCACCCACCAGAAGTGCTGGGAGCCAAGCCCTGGAAGTCCTGCTCATCAGCAGTCCGGATGTAGTGGATAAACACCCCAATTTCTTCACTCTGAGGTCGGGCACCCTAAAGAGGACTCTGCACCATCCCTGAGCGGTCCCAGCAGGGTTGAGACCCTGTTGTCCAAAGGGGGGACTTGCCAATCAACACAACCTTAATGCTTTCCTTCCCCCACCCCCACCCCTGGGGTCTCCTGGAATCACTTCCCAGATAAGCCACTTGCCTCCCATCTTTGCTTTGGGCCAGCTTCTGCAGAGCCCAGCCTCAGACGGTGGCCAGGCAAAGGACGAGGTGGATAGGCACTGAAAGTGGGTAAGGGGAGGAGAGATCCCCTGAGAATCAGATCTGTCCTTGTGGCTAGGCTATGGTGGTGCCCAGCTTAGATGTTGCTTGTGAAGGTGTTTTTTAGATGAGATTAATATTTATTTTTTTATGAGATTAATATTTAAATCAGCTGACTCAGTAAAGTTGATAATCCTATATAGAGTGGGTGGGCTTCACCCAATCAGTTGAAGGCCTTTAGAGAAAAAGACAGATGTCCCCTGACAAGGCTGGAAATCTACTTCCAGACTGCCTTCCAGCTTGAGCTGCAACATCACTGCCTCCTTGGGTCTCCAGCCAGCTGGCCTGCCCTGCACACTTTGAACTCTGCAGCTCTCATAGTTGCACGAGCTAATTCTTTAAAATAAATCTATCTAGGGGCCCCTGGGTGGCTCCGTCCTTAAGCGTCTGCCTTCGTCTCAGGTCATGATCCCAGGATCCTGGGATCCATCCCCGCATTGGGCTCCCTGCTCGGCAGGGAGCCTGCTTCTCCCTGGGCCTGCCTGCCCCCGCTTGGGCTCTCTCTCTCTCTTCCTCTGCCCTTGCCCCCTCATTTAAAAAAAAAAGGAAGCAAGGGGTTCAAGATGTAGAGGCACCCAGAAGATAGGGGACAAGAGGCAATGGAGAGTAAGCTCTAAAGACAGCATATTTATTACCTTTAACTTTCCGAAGCTGCCATTACAAGTTACCACCAACTCAGGTTTATCTTCTCACAGCTGTGGAAGCCAGCGTTCCCAAACCAGTCACTGAGCTCACATCAAGGTGTCGGCAAGGGCTGCGCTCCCGCTGGAGGCTCCAGGGAAGAATCCGATCTTTGCCGCTTCCAGCTTCCAGGCGCTTGTGGTCCAGCTTCCGGCGGCTTGTGGTTCAACTTCCGGCGGCCTGTGGTCCAGCTTCCGGGTGCCTGCGGTCCAACTTCCGGGGTCTTGTGGTCCAGCTTCCGGCGGCTTGTGGCCACGTGACGCTTGTCTCGAAGGGCCACCATCCTCACATCTCTGTGCCTCGTGCTCACACACCCGCCCCCCCCATTCTGTGTCTAGTATCCTCTCCCTCTGCCTCCTTCTTTCAAAGATGCCTAAGACCACATTTAGGACTGACCAGGGTCATCCAGCGTGATCGGCCCATCTCAAGACCCTTTGTTTAATCCCACCTGCAAAATCCCACCTGAATGTCCTACAAGGTAACATTCATCAGGTGCTGTGGATGAGGGCATGGATATCTTCGGGGGTGCTAGTATTCAGCCTGCCACGAATGGCTGCCAACAAAGAGGCGGTGTGGACTTCCCTGCCGGCTGAAAACCTGCAAATGGCTTGTGGTAGACATGACCCAAGGCCCCGCAGCTTCTATAGAGGCTCCCTTGCAACCTGGTGGAGAAGTTGGTCCAACCAACTAGGGAGGAGGGGGGCCGCGTGGAGAAGTAAAGTGGCCCAGCCCGCAGGCAGCGCCCACTGCCAGCCACGAGGGAGGGCATCTCGCACATTCCAGCCCCATCCGAGCTCCCGAATGAATACAGCCGTGTGATGACCTCGGCCAACGCGAGGTGGACCAGAGGAGCCAATGTCAATGCACAGAAATGTGAGAAATAATGCAGCGTTGCTTCAAGCCACCAAATTCCAGGTGGCTTCTTACTCCTCAATAGGTGACTGATAAAACACACACACACACACACACACACACACACACACTCTTTCGGGTGGGGGCCAACATTTGGAAACAGATAAACAGAGAGGGAGGGAAGATACAGATCAAGAAAGCAAAGCAGACAGACAGAGGCAAGAGAGGTGGAGAAGGCAAGGCTTAAAAGAGAAATTTGGAGACAGAGAGCGGGGAGAGACAACAGTGGAGAGACAAGAGGCAGAGAAGTCATCAGGAGAGTCAGGGGATCGAAGCCCCAGCCAGGCTTTCAGCCCCCCAGCCAGCACCAGCCGTCAGCCCCAAGAGTGCGTTACCTGAGACACCTCAGGTTGAGCCTTCAGATCGCTGGAGCCTCAGCGGACTTCTGACTGTGGTCATGGGACAGACCCCAAGCAAAGATGCCCCAGGTCAACCCATAGAGCCCCAGGAGCCAAGCCACCCACGGAACCGTGGGAGAAGATACAAACTTGTCATTTTCAGCCACTAAGTCTTGGGGTGGTTTGCTCTGTGGCCACACACATCCAGATCAGGGAGCTTGGAGGGTCAGGGAGAAGTGTGGGTGAGGAGTGGGACACAGGGGAGTTGGGGGCAGGGTCTTAGGTGGAAGATTTAATTGGGAGACACAGGCTAAGGACTTGGGGAATGGTTTGGGAAGATGAGGTTGGGGAAATAGGGGTTTCGAGTTTGGGGCCATTTGGAGGGTCTGGACTGGGTCTGGCTGGGGACCTTGATCTCTGAACAGATGATGCAAAGGGTCTGGGACCCTCTGGTGTTGATGTCGGTTTCATCCCACACCCCTACTCTGACGGCTTTGAGTTTCTCAGCATCCACGCTGCACGCTCCCTCAAACGTTTCTGCGGGAGACATTGTTCATTTCCCCTCAACATCCATTCTCCCACTTTTCCTGAAACATCTTTGGAGATTTTAAGCAGGATGACTCAGGACAAAAACTACATTTTTTTTCCCCCCAGCTCCTCTTACAGCAAGACATGGCCACGTGAATCAAGTCTGGCCACCGAGATGCAGAAGGAAGTGATAGGTATCATTCTTGGGTCATAGCCTTACAGGGAGTGGTGGATCCCAGACCGCTCCTCCCTGCCCCAACCTTCTGGTTGGGCTGATACCACGGACATGAGCCCATCCTGAGCTAAACCGATGAGGGCCACACTCTGGCTATGCCAGAGAAACGAGACAGAAGAAACCTGAGATTTTATTGCCCCAGTGAAATAGTTTTGCTATTCCAGATGTGACTGTCACACGAGAGTGAGATAAGCTCTTACCTTATTTAACCCATTATTTTTTGGATCCCCATTATTCACATCTAAACCCACATCTACCTACTATCAGTGAAAATATTACCGGTTAGCTTTTACAAGGGCTTAATACGTCAGGCGCTATTCCAATTTCTTTTCACTTTTACAGGTGAAGAAACAAGCCCAGAGAGGTTAAGTGACTTGGTCAAGGGGGTACAGCCAGTGAGTGGTAGAGCTGGGATTGGAACCCAGGTCCTCTTACTCGAGGACCAACGTATTTGAGTCTTTTAAGTCTTTAACTGATCTGAAAGTCCAGTGAATGTTACAGGCCCTCTCCTGGGAAGAGGCTCCCACACGTGCAGTTTGCACACGAGCTCAGAAAGTTCCAGAAAGCTGTCCACCGGTCTAAGTACATGTGGACTCCAGCTTGAGAATTCTCATGCAGTCTATTCCCTCAGCACCTGTCTATGGTCTTGGGTGCGCACAGCGGAAGGTGACTGACTGAGATCACAGAAGCCAAGTGTCTGTGTCAGCTTAGGTTGGGTGATACAGTAACAAACATCCCTCAAATCTCAGTTGAACGAAATAAAGACCTGACTTTCCTTTCCTTTCCCTTCCCTTCCCTTCCTTCCTCCTTCCTTCCTTCCTCTTTCTTTTCTTTCCCTCTCTCTCTCTCTTCCTTCCTTTTCTTTTCTCTCTCTTTCTCTTTCTCTTCTCTTCTCTCCCTCCCTCCCTCCCTCCCTCTCTTTCCCTTTCCTTCCTTCCTTCCTTCCTTCCTTCCTTCCTTCCTTCCTTCCTTCCTTCCTTCCTTATCTCTATGTCCAACATGGAGCTTGAATCACAACTCCAACATCAAGAGTTAGTGTTCTCTACTGATCGAGCCAGCCAGGCCTCCCAGACTTATTTCTTGATCCAGCTACAAGCCCACAGCAAGTAGGGTACATAACACTTTCACTCTAGGACCCCAAGCTGTTAGAGCCGTCGCTACGTATATTATAGCTCATCATGACTCAAGAAAAAGAGACATGGTAGAGCACATACCGTCATTGGAAGCTTCCACCCAGAAGGGCCTCCTGTCACTCCTGCCTTCTTTCTTTAGCTGCAGCAAGTCACCTGGTCACTACTGAGTTCAAAGGCCTGGGAATGCACAGTCTTCCCACAGGGAAGGCAAACAGAATTTAGCAAATGCTAATACAATTGACTAGACGGAACTTAAGAAAAAAGGTATGAGGGGCTCCCAGAAGCACTGAGTGGCCTGGAGAGCTGGTCCTGAGGCTAAGTCTCCAGAAAAGAGCCCCAAACCATGCCCAGGACAGACCCAACAGGGAAAACACCTCTATGGCCCCTGGCAGATCTGGGTCTTGGACGTCATCCCAGTTTGCCCTGCTGCAGGGTCCGGGACATAACTGCGCCTGCCCCCCAGCACAGATGCTCCCTCTGTGTCTGTGCCTCTTCTTGCAACTAGCAAGCCAGAGGGGGCTGCTGCCACACCAGCCTCACCAGCTCCATGGAGGCCCTACGGAGTCTCCTTTTGCCAGGCGCGCCTTTGGAGTGGAGGACTCCTGCTGGCGAGTCTGGGGGCACCGAAGTCACGCTCTGAGTCCTAGCTGTGAAGGAGGCTGGGAAGGTGAGTTCCATGGCTCCTTTCTGGTGGATACGAACTTCCCAGGCTGGAAACGTCCCCGCGCATAGTGAGTGCATTTAGGAGCCAGAAATACGAGAAGTTTCCACTGTGTGCTCACGTTACTGAGGTCCAGAGAGAGATGGAAGTTGGCACTAGGAGGCTTTGGCAAGCCTCTGTACTCATTTCCTGTTGCTCTTATAACCCATTACCTCCAGCTCGGGGGCCTCGAATGACACACACTTCTTCTCCTTACAGTTCTAGGAGGCCAGAGGTCCAATATCAAGGTGATGGACCCTCATTCCGGAGGCTCTAGGGGAGAAGCTGGTCCCTTGTCTTTTTCAGTTTCCAGAAGTGCCTGAGCCTTTCCCCAGGAACTCCAACCTCTGCTCCCCCATCACAGGTCCTGCTGTTGGCCACCCCCTCCCCCTTTCAGAAGACCCTTGTGGTTGCACTTAGGGCCCACGCAGATAAGCCAGTGTCATGTCCGCGTCGTAAGATGTCCGTCTTGATCACATTGGTGACGTCCCTCTGGCTGTGGAAAGCAACCTATCCACAGGTTCTGAGGGTTAACAAGAGGACCTGCTGGGGGGGCTGTTATTCAGCCTACCACCACGTGGCTTCATGGAATGCATCCAAGGGTTCTGTCCTATGGACTCCTAGAGCCCTGGAGTGAGGCCAGGGCACTCACCCTCGCACCTCCCACCTGCCCGGCCCCGCCCCATGGTTGTGGGTCCGCTGGCATGCCCATACTAGAGCCACAGCTCTTGTGGGGGTAGCCCTCTCCATGTGGCCATCCTTTCCAGCTTCTGGAAGTCACTGTCCCCACACCTTGTCCCTCAGGCTTGGGGTCTTACTAGCTCTCAGCTCTGCCAGCCCCAGAAGCCTGCATCTACCTTTGTCCATTTCCCTACACCCTGCTGGCTTAGAGCGTCCCCAGTCTCCCAGTTCCCTGCCACCTGTGTCCTGCTAGAGTCCTTCCACTCACAGGTCCCAACCTGACCACCTCCTCCTGCACCCTGTTTGGCATGTGTCCCCCACTGCCCTGCAAGCTGGGTGAGAGCACGTCCCAGGGATATTGTGGTCACCACAGTAGCCCCAGCAGAGGGCCAGGCACAGAGCGGGCCTGTACTGGATATACGGGATTAAAGAATCTGGGGGCTAGAGGGAGAGGAAGGGATAGTCCCCATTTTGTCTCCCCAGGGTTTGGGTTTTTAGGAACCAAGTCTCAGGTGGCAAAGCAGGTGTATATGGGGTCTGCATTTCTCTGCCCTTCCGGGGCTGTTCTAGGATGGCCATCCTGTTGCGTGTGAGTGCGTGCGTGCCATTGAGGAGGGGAGGGAGAGAGGAGGTGGAGAGAGAGAGAATATAAGTTATAAAAGTGGGCAAGCTGGAAATATCTAGAAAGTATAACCTTTCCATCTGTTGCGCTCTATGTGCTTGGTGTTATCCTAAAATATATATATATAATTCAATAGAACCCTGCACCACTAGTCCCCATCATTATTGTTCCTGTCCCCATTTTCCAGATGAGGGAACTGAGGCACGAAGAAAGGAAATCATTGTGCTATTGCTTCCTGCCATGACAAGTAATTGAAATCGCTCCCCAGCTGACTCTCTTGGAACTCCTAGCATGGGGGAAGAATCATGACTTTGGGATGGGACGGACCTCGTCTCATCCACGTCCCAAGCTCTGGATATGCTCTCTGGAAAGCTGAGATCTTACTCATCGTCCCCAGCCCAGGCTCACCCATTTCCTTGCCTCTATCCCACTTTCTTTGTTCAGCCTGCTAAGACAGAGGTGTCCTTGTCCCATCTGGTGCTCGGGACCTCATCCTCTTCCATCCCCGCCTTCCAAGCTATGAGACTTTGGGCGAGTTGCTTCCCCTTTCTGAGCCTGTTTCCACACCTGTAGAAGGGGGGTGATCCCTAGGAGGGGACTGCATGTTCTCCCGCCATTTGGCCGCCTTCCGTTCCCTCCTCTCTCTAGACCAGCCTGACCCCTCCCCCACATCCTTCTCCAAATTGCTCTTGTTGAGTCCTAAATCCCGAGGTCCATTCCTGCTGCTCACCTTCCTCCACCTTTCAGCCCTGTCAACCGCACCCTCATTCTGGAAACTCTTCTCTGGGCTTCAGGTGTCCTAGTCTCCTGGTTTCCCACCTACCTTTCTGGCATGTCCTTCTCCATCTGCAGGTCTCCCATGTTCCTTGTGCCCCACCCCCTCCGTGGCTTGGTGATAAGGCATTGCCAGCAGACCCCCAAATCTCTGTCCCAGATGTCCCCTGGATGTCTCCCCTCCCTGACATCTCTCTGGATGTCCCCGAGGCATCACCCTTAGCATGTACTCACCTGAATCCGGCACGTTCTCTAAACCTGGCGCCCCTAGTTATCCCCACCTTCATTCCCCAAACCCCGGAGAGACCTCACTGCTTCTGCAAGATAGTCTCCACACTGACTCCCTCCCTGTCTCCACCCTCCACCCATCTCCCCCAGGGAGGCTGATCTATACGCACCAAATATTAACCCCCCGGTTGAGTTCAGCCAATGGGAGGCGCCAGCAGGAGCCTGGTGGGTGGGAGGAGAGCCAGGTGGTGTTCACTTTCCAGACCCCTTCTCTCTTCAGTGTGGGACATGGGTGCCTACACTCCTGGCCTTCACTACACCTACAGCTTCAAGGCTCAACAGCTCAAACCTCCCCCAGGCTTGTTTCCCTTGACCTTGCCCGCCCCTTAATCCCTGAACAGCTTTTCCTTAAACTTTCCCTGGCTACTTCGTTTGCTCCCACAACTTCTTTCCTGCCAGGGCCCTGCCTGCAGGCTCTCCCTGAACCCCCTCATCCAGCCTGATCCATTATCTTCTAAACCGTCCCCTTCACACCTCGATCTCCCTACTGCCAGAAGGAAAGTTCGAAAATGTAAATCAGACATCAACTGCCTGCCCCCTCTTTAACACCTTTCCAAAGCTCCCCTTTGCTTTTGGGATAAATTCCAAGGCACCCCATTCCCCATTCATGCTAACCACTGGCAGGAGTATGAAAGAGCCATTAACTCACAAGCCTGTACACCTTTACATAGGCTGTGCCCTTTTCCACACGTGCGCGCGCACACACACACACCCACACCCCTTCTCCTATTTCAGGATTCTGCGAAAAATCACTTGCTTTATTCAGGAAACTCCCATCAACCCCAGCTCCTCTGATCAGACATATCTGGATCCTCTTTTGTGCTCCCAGGATGGCCAGGGAAAAGGAATAGTTTGTGGCTGGTGGGATGGGGGTGTGGCTAGAAAAGCTCCCGAGTGAGGCGTGGGGGCGTGGCTAGGGAAAACTGGGTGGTGAAGGGGGGTGTGGATACGGGAAGCAAGTGTGGACTTTCAGTATGGCTGGTGCATGTGGGTGTCCTTTCCGAGAACGGGGGCCATGGAAAAACCCAGAGTACCTGGTCTGTTCCACAGTTGCCCAAGTCTCAGCCAGAGACCTCATTAGCTCCCTCCTCTAGAATCCCAACTTCTCACGGGCAGGCTGTTTTTCAGGCAGAATTTCAAATTTTTATGGCAACTTTTACAGAAATCACAGAGAAGAGACAGCGACTGGTGCTGATGAGCTAGGAGTAGAGAAAAGGGAGTGGGTAACAGGTCTGGGATGTTGGGGTGATGCGCAACAGGATGACAGAACGCTAAAAACCTGTGGGAAGCAGGGTGTTATGGGAGTTGCAGGGTGATCCTCAGGGTCCCAAGCAATGGGCAGCACATCGCACACCCCAAGTGTGTCCTTTGGGCAGGAAACAATAGTAAGAAAATTCAGATGGCCTACCAACAGACGGGTGGCCTCCAAAGTTAAAAATGCCCACCCAGACCCCCTGGCCCCAGTCCCACCCTCCCACCCACCCCTGCTCCCCATCAGGCAGAGATGTGGCAGCATTTGCTGGCTTGTAGCATTGGTCCTCTGGGACCCTCGGTCTCCTCTTCGAGGGTCCTGCCCGGATTGGCTGGCACTGAGGGCAAATTGAGCCTTCGAGATTGTCAGGGGAGATGGCTGGACTCCTTTTGATTCCTGGCCTCTTCCCCAAAGCCAATTCTCATGGCTGGGGGAGTCTGCTGCCCTCACAAAAGGAAAGTCTGTCACCCCCTTTCCCCAAGACATGCACCCTCCCACGTCCTCCCTCCCCCAAACACACTATATATACACACACGCCCCCTCCCCTCCTTCCAAGGTGTGGCTGGGCTCTCAGAGGTAGTGGAGGCGAGTGGGGGCGCTGGAATGTGAGAAGTTGCAGGTTCAAATGTGCCTCCTCCAGCTCTGAAACCCCAAACTTCTCCCCTCCTTTCTCCAAGCCTCGAGAATTAGTGTCCTCCCAAGGGCCTGAGTGGAGAAATCAGGGAAGGTGTGGCCCCCTTATGCACGCACCTACCTGTTCCTCCGCCCCATCCCCGAGGGGCTGAACAGAGCTCCCTGAGGGTTGGGGAGAAGGACCGAGATCGGGGACATCCTGGGATGGATCAGCCTCCTTCAAAGGTCCCCCTGGGGGCGCTGGGTTCTGAGGCCCTGGAGCACAGGGTGGTAGTGATGGCGGGGGGGGGGGGGGGGTTCACTAGGGGAAGGGGGTCGTAAGGGATAGGGAAAGCCTCGGTGTCTAGGGAGACCAATGGTAGATTCTCCAGAAGGTCATTGAGTAGGGAGTGGTTCTCTGGGGCCGGACCTCGAGGTGGCACTGTGCCCAGGGGTGTGGACAGTGACTAACAGGGATGGGCCGCAGTTGCGGGTCCCTCCGGGTGACTCCTGAAGGGGAAGGGAGAAGGAGGGTGTTAACGGGGACAGAGGAAGGGGATATCAGTTCCCAGGATGAAGGGAGGCTGAGTCCCAGGAGAGGAGGCTGAGTCTCTGGAGGGCAAAGGAGACGCGGGTCCGGAGCGGGGGCAGCCGAGTCTCTAGGGCGGGGCGGGGGGGTACCCTAGAAGCCCCGGATGTGGCAGTAAGCCTCGAGGCTGGCGAAGAGGATGTAGAGGAACCAGAGGCCCAGGAAGAGCGCGGTGGTGGCGAGCTTGGGGCCGCGCGGGCCACCCAGCTCGCCCCCGATGTGCGGCCGGCGGCGGTACAGCAGCACGGCGATGCCCACGAAGGCGAAGACGGTGAAGAGCGTGACGGAGAAGGCCAGCGTGCCGGTGCGCACCTCGAACGGGCGGCCCTGCACCGCCCAGTACACGGCGGCCACCGACCAGGCCACCCCCAGGCCCAGGAACACGTTCACGGCGTTGGAACCGGTCACGTTGCCGATGGACGCGTCCGCGCACTGGTCCTGCAGCGCCGCCACCTTGCTGGCGAACGTGTCTGCGGGGGGCAGAGACACAGCGGTCAGTGGGGCTCGGCCGGTCCCCGCTGCCTGCTTTCCCTGAGACCCGACGCCATCCCTGTGCCCCGAGGAGCCAGACCGCGCGGTGGGCCGTACCGCCTCCCACGGCTGCAGCTCGGCCCGTGCGACCTTGACACCCCGACCCAGGAGGCCAAGTAGGTCACCTTCCCTACGCTTGCTCTCCTCTCCGCGGAAGCAGCTGCCTGCTTTCTGGAGAACTCGCTGCCTCTTTAGAGGGGGCTTGACTGCATTCAGTGGTATCCGCTACCTACACTCCATGCCATCCGCTGCCTGCTTTCTATGGACTCATTGTCTGATTTGGGGGGAAGGGACCCCCCTCTCTGCATTCTACGGGGCCTGCTGCGTATTTTCGATGGCACTCGCTGTTTTCCATAGGAACCACTCTCCGCATCTCATGAATCCACCGCCTACTTTCTGTTGGCCCAAGCATCCCACTGCCACCAGGCTGGACAAAATAAATGTCAGGTTCCATCCGCACGCGACGCTGTTGCTGTCAACCCCCCCACCCCCACCCCGACCCTGGGGGAATGCGGGCCATTCACTGTAGTCTGCGGACCCGCCACCTGCTTTCTAGGCCTACAGCGTCACCACCTGAGGGGTGAACATATCCACGTGGGGAAAAAAATAAAGGAGCCCCGCTGCCCACATCTGGTCTTCCCACTCCTCTAAGAATTTCTGTCTGGGCCACCCGGTTTCTAAGAGACCCTCCCTCAGGTTTATTTGGGAAGAGGGGCTCATGGCCTTTGTGTTTCCATGGGACACACACTACAGTCTTTGAGGCTCCACTGTCTTATTTCCATGGCCTCCGACGTCTGGTTGTGACTCTGCCCTCTCATCTTAGTTAAAGCTTTGACACTCATTGGCCTTGTTCCTGTCATGCCCACCAATATGATTGGATAGAATCTTCCACGTGGTTTCTCCAGGGGAAAGTCATTAACATTTTGTTTCTATGGTACCCACTGAATGGTACCTATGAAGTCCCCACCTTATTTCTGTGGGACCCCTCTCTTACCTTTCCCTACAATGCCCCGCCTCCTCCTTTCTATGGAACCCACCATCATATCTCTGTGGGGCTCACCATATGGGTTCCGTGTGATGGGTTCCATCCCACCCCCTGATATCTGCAGAACCTTTCTTTTAGGTTCTACTGTCTGACGTCTCTGAGACTCTCCCCAGACATGCAGTTTCCCAGGGGGTTACCGGGGATGGAGGTCCCCAGGGCCACGAAGACTACAGCGTTGACAGAGTCCTTGAGGCCAACGGTGCAGCCAAAGTGGGAGGCCAGGTCCCCGATGAGCGCGGTGAGCAGACCGATGACCAGGATGCAGACGCCGAAGCAGGCCCAGCCGTGGCAGTACTCAGTGGGGGGTACACAGGCAAATAGCACCTTCCAGAACACCGTCAGGAAGTGCATGACGTAGTCAAAGCAGGAAGGCAGCCGTTCCTCCCGGGACCCGTCCTCCTCCTCCTCCTCGTCCCCTGTGGGCACACGACCCAGCTGGGGCACACACCCATGCCTCCTTCTTTCTTGCCTGCAGACCCCTCCCATTTGGGGCAAATTCCAGGCAGTGAATTCCACGAAACTAACCGCTTTCGCAGAATCCCTTGCAGCTAGGAGAATACACGGGCCCAGGAAAAAAAAAATACTCACTTTTCCAGAATCCCTTGAAGCTAGAGGCTGTGTGCCAGACTAAAAATATCAGGTTTGCTAGGATCCCTTGCTGCTAGAGGTGGCCACTTCCCTAGCTAAAAAAAGAGTCTTTTTCTCAGAAGGCTTTTCAGCTACCATCTACAGACAGGCATTTCTGTAGCTACAAATAATGACTTCCTCTGATTCACTGCATTTAACCGTAGCCACATACTCAGCTAATGGTACTTGCTGTCCCAGAATCCTTTGCAGCTAGAGCATGCCAGACACCCAGCTAACATTATTCACGTTCCCAGAATCCGCTCAGACTAGCAACAGCTGGGTCCTCAGATAAAATACTCACTTTCCCGGAACTCCTTGCAGCTAGTGGCAGTCCTGTCCTCAGCTGAATACTTGCTTTCCCACAATCCCTTGCAGCAGGGGCCATATGACCCAGTCTGGCAATGAGACCTAAACAGAGGGTTTCTGGAAGGCTCCAGCTTTCCTGACACGGGCACAGTGTTACGGATCTGTTTGGCTGAACCTCGTCCAGGATGCCTCACTCACTGTTACAGTTGTGTGTGTCACGCACTGTGATGGAATTTCACCTGCTTTCGATTTGTAACAGGAAAGCACAGATGCTATGTTTTGTCTACTTTGCCCTAAACTGAGAAGCATAAAACGATGAATGAGCAGTAGTGAGCGACTCGAGTGGCCAAGCACTACAGATGGAAGGATGCCGATAAGGAAGAGTGTAACCCTCCTTGCTTCCCTGCTTCCTCTTTCTGCCTGCCTGGAATGTGAACTTGACACCTGGAGGTGTGGCAGCCATCTTGCAATCATGAGGGCAAACTGCTGAAAGTGGGAGAGAAAAATAAAGAAGGAGCCTGGGCATTTAAGGATGTTACTGAGCTGCCAACTCTTTATCGCCTCCTCCAGATTTCTTTGTTCTGTGAGAAAAAGAAACTCTAGCGTGCACAAGCCACCGTGATTGAGTTTTCTGGTGTTTGCCGCTGAATGCATTTCTAATTGGCTACAGTGAGAAGTGGCCAAAGTCAGAGTGGGGAGAACACACTCTTGGGAGGGAAGGAAGATGCTATCATTGCATCTCTTGGGGGCTTTTCCTGCCCTGCTGCAGATCCTGCCTTGGTTTCCTACTGCCCTTATACCCAGGCCCACACTCCTGCGCTTGGCATCTGAGAACGTGCAGGCTCTGCTTACTTCTCTGGCCTTTCCCATCTTCTTCAGCCTTTCTCGTGGAGGGAGCCTCGTGGTTATGTCTGTGGCTCTGGGGCTACCTCTCTGGTGTCAAACCCTGAAGCTGCTGTGTGATCTTGAATCAGGGTTCTAACCTCTCTGAGCCTCCGGAGGAGGGCCCCAGAAAGAACTCTGCGTGCAGCATGGCCCACCTCCAGTGTGATGGTTAATGTTGAAAGCCCCTTCTAGTGCCTGGGGAGAGTCACAGATGCTGCAAACCAAGGCTGTCCTGCAAAGAGCTTATAGTTCACGCAGGGACGGAAAGGATGTAAGACAGAAGCACCTCTATGTGCCAGACGGAACACGATTCATCCTCCAAGGAGGTGAGAACCGCCCTTCTCCGCAGAGCCTCAAGGATCGAAAGGCATTTGTTGAACAAAGTGTAAAATGATCAAACACCGAGCCAGATACTTGGGGAACATCGGTTAAATGAGGTCATATAGGAAATGGACTTCCCCGCTGCCGGGCACTCCATGGTCCTCGTCATCGCTGTCACCATCAGGATGATTACTTATTACTGGTCTGGTTTCCCCTTCCTCCGACTCTTTCCTCTGATCTCATCTGTTGCTTTCTACAGACCCACTGGGTGACTCACGTTGGCTCTCCGTGACCACCATCTCACGCCTTCTCCTCTTCACTAAGCCCGGAGGGAGGGCTGTGACTCCCAGCTTTTTTGAATGGGAGGTTCAGTTCCTCACCACATTGTCACACCCCACACCAGCCTCTCCTTCTTCCTTCCACAGACTCCCAGAGCTTCCCCCACTGAGAATGCTCTGCGGGCCCCCATGCACTGAAATGACTCTGTGACTCTCCCCAAGCTCCCTACTGTGGCCCGTGAGGACCTGCACAGTCCTGACTCTGCCCACCGCCAGCTGCTTCTTTGTGCCTGAAATTAGTCACCCCACTTTCCCCTGCAAACTGCGCCATGACCCTGCTGACTTCCAGACTCTCAGTTTCCCTCTGCCTAGAACACCTCCCTGTCTCCTCCCTCTCCTGGCTAACTCCTATTCCAATTTGAAGACTCAGCTCAGAAGCCTCCTCCTGCAGGGAGCCCTCCCTGACCTTCAGGCTGGGTCAGCACCCTATCTGGGCTCCCACAGCCACATTGGATCCCCTGTCCCAGCCCCACCCACTCTGGGTTGTCACTGTCTCCCCTGCTGGACTGTGAGCTCTGTGAGAACAAGGCCCAAACTGTCATGGTTATCTCTTTGTCCCCAGCACTATCCTACACAGGGCTGAATCCAGAAAATCCCTCTGAAACAGATACTGAAAGAATGTGGCTTCAGAGAGAGACACCACTTCGATTCTATTAGGCCTCTGAGCTGGTGTCTGCAGCTCTGCTATCTGGTACTTTTCCATCTCCGAAGCCTGGTTTCTTTTGATCCCACCGAACAACCACAATTCCTGGTGTATTTTCAATTCCTACCAGTTAGGCCTCCCTGGAGGAAATCTGATGTTGTATAAGGGATAGAAGCCTTGAGCTCCATCTCAGCTCTTTCTGAATTCCTTGTGGAACTTCAGGCCAGTCCCTCCTCTGCCTCTGGGCCTCAGTTTCCCCAATACGTATCACAAAGGGCCAGTGTTGGTCTCCGGGATTGTCTGTGAATCCAAGTGTCATGGTGTCTCTGGCCACAGGGGGGCAGTGTGGGCCCGCCCGAGACCTAAGGAGGGAAACCAGCGCAGGTGGGAGAGAGCTGGGCGCCCTGGTGACCATCTCCATGGCAACAGAGGAATCCAGGCTGTCTGGGGAGGCCAAGACTTGTAACCTGGTCCCACCCTGGGGCTGTCTGATGAGAAAGCCTTGCCAGACGGCTCCTGCCCGAAGCTCTCCCCCTCCACCCGTCCTGAGATCTTTCTCTGCATGTCTCTCCGTCTCTCTGTCTCTGGCCTTCTGCAGTTTAGGCACTTCGCTCTACATCTCTCGTGCTCTCTCCACGTCTCTGTCTTTCTCCGTGGTTCTCTGTGCATCTCTCTTTGTGTGTCCGTCTCTCCTGTTTGTATCCATTCCTTATCTTTTCCTCTGTCTTTCCCTATCTCTTTCTTTCTTGTTTTTTCTCTTCTCTATCGTGTTGTCCTTCTCATCCCTCTTTCTGTTTCCCTCCCCATTCCCCTGTCTCTCCATCCCTCTCTCCCTCTCCTTTTTCCTCCCTCCCCACTTACCTGCGCTCACCGTAACGGCCTCTAAAAACTGTTCCCTCCAGGAATGAGTCCCAATCACCAAAGCCAAGTTGGTTTTCTTGATGAGTTTATCCACCGTGTTCTGAGGATGAAGGGATGGGGAAGAGATCATTGCTCATGGCCACCTCAGGGCACCCCTGAGGCTTCCTGTAGAACACTGGGGTTGAGGCTCACAGCCCATGCTCAGGGGTCCCCAACCCCCCACAGCCGGGTTCATAGCAAGAAGGGGAAAGGGAATGTTGCTGTCCATGGTGCTAACAGAAGGATGGGAGGATGGTCTTGGACCCCTGGCCACCCCTCCCTTGTGACCCCAACAGTTGATTCCTCCTGGACCCTCCTCAAGGAAATGACTCGAGGAAGCTGGGGCCCCAGAAAGTCACCTTAAAGTCATATGACTCCTCAATGATGACCTCCAGCCGGCAGTTTTCCCCAAGAACTGGCTTGCCCATCTCCGCTATCCTCCGAGCCTCTTCTTCCTCGGCTGTCAACTTCCTGTCTCCATCTCCTGCAGCATGAAGGATGGGGGTTAGACTCCAGGGCGGCCCACCTCCCTGGGCCCATGATGCCCTTGCTACCTGTTCCCACTGAGAAATAAAACTCTGTCTGCTGTCCTCTGGGAAACCTCCCTGGTGGTACGCCCCCAGCCTGCCCCAGTGTCCCATCTGACCACCATCTTCCCCAGCCTAAGACCCAGTTGGTCCATGAAGTTCAGCTGGTGGGCTCTGAGCTTCATATGGAAGAAGCTGTGTGACCTTGGGCAATGCCTTGGACTCTCTGTGCCTCAGTGTTCGTATCTGTAAAACAGGCACAAAGAGAGTAGCTACCTCATGGGTGCTTGTGAGGGTTTAAGAAGTTTATTCTGTGTGGTGCTTAACACAGTACCTGCTACACAATAAATAATCCCAAAGGGTATTTCCTTTGTTAAAATCACCACTGTCATCATTATCATCACCCAAGCTCTGAAAAACATCCTTGAGTGTGTCTGAGGTGGTGAGGAAAGAAGGGGTTCCCAATTTTGGTACAGATCTTGGACCCAGACCCAGCCGCAGCTCATCTCCCCAAAGCATGTTGGTCCTTTGGTCCAAGCCCAGTACCAACTTAACCCTAATTCTCAGTGGAAAGTCACCTCCACCAGGAACACTCTCAGAAAACTCTGCCAGCAATGACTTTTACTGTGTTAAGCTGCTGGGATTTGGGGCCTACTCGTTATGGAAGCCCCTACTACTTACCCTAAGATGATCTTTAGTCTGACCTGAGTCCTAACCCCAAACCCTAATTCTGATCTCAGCTCCAAAACTGCTCTGTCCCTTATCTTCAACCCACTGCCTCCACCCCCACCCCAATCTCTGACTCTGGCCCCCGTGTGAACCGTAAGTCCCCCAAAGTCACCTTAAACCCCAACCTAGACTTTGACCTAAATCTGACCCCAATTCTAATCTGACCCCACCATAAACCCAGATGGGATCCTGCCATACCATTCTCCCAACCTTATCTACAAACAAAACACGATCTTGGGGCACCTGGTGGCTCAGTCGGTTGAGTGTCTGACTCTTGATTTCAGCTCAGGTCATGATCTCAGGGTCATGAGATCAAGCCCCACACTGAGCTCTATACTGGGCATGGAGCCTGCCCAAGATTCTCTCTCACCCTTTCCCTCTGACCCTCCTACCAACATATACTCTCTCTCTCTCTCAAAAACAAAGCAAAACCATGATCTTGGCCTCCAAACCCCCCATTGTAACTCCAAATTCAAAAGGTCTTACCAACTCTGAGGTCAGTTCCAACTCTCACCCAGCCCTGAATCTGCCCTTATCTCACTTCTAACTTGCCTCAAATATGACCTGTAGGAGTAGCCTCCAGCTACTGGAACCCTCCCCTGAGACCTCCCTCCTGTGTCCCCCCTCCAATTAAAGCTCAGAGGCAACCACTCACCTTGATTGAGCAGCAGAGCTGGGGGGAGAGAGAGAGGACAGAGAGAAGGTGAGATTGCTTCCCTGGGAAGCTCAGATCCATGAGCCTGAAGGAGTACCCACTAATGGAGCCTCCAAGGGTCCTCCCACCCTGAACCCCTTACCTCTCCCACAGCCCACCCATCACCCCTCACCTGAAATCCCTCGCTTAAGCCACTGCGGCTGGCCCAGCTCGATGAAGAAATTATCCTTTTTCTCATATTCCTCGTCATCAACTATCTTTACCTGAAGAGTTTTCCTGAGGGGGGGAGGAAGAGCACCCAGCATAAGCCCCCTCCCCAAAGTTCCCAGATAACTCACCCACTGGCCCATTTTTTGAGCAGCCCTCCATCCCGGGGTCCCTAATCTCAGTTAATCCTCACAACTGCCTCCACAGGAAGGCTCTCTATTATTCCTGCTTGACAGAAACAAGCCTGGAAACAACTAAGGAAGCTGAGGTTTATTAAATACAACCTGAAGGATCCTGGTAAAACCAAAGTTAGAGTAGGTCCTTCCTCTGCTCAAAATGTTCACATGGCTCCTCTCTTAGCCAAAATAAAAACCAAAGTCATTACAGTGGCCCACAAGGCCCCATGCAATGTGGCTCTTTCTGGCCCCCTGCCCCACACCCCCTTGCTCACCCACTCCAGCTGCACTGGCCTCCTCACTGTTCTTTGAATATGCCAGGCCTGCTTGTGCCTCAGGGCCTTTGCACTGACTGTTCTGGCCACCCAGAACACTCTTCCCCAAGCTCATTCCCTCAGTTTCTCTGGATCTCTGTTCAAATTAATTTCTCATTGAAGCTCCCTCCCACCACCTTCTTTAATTTTGAAATCCAGCCCTGCCCGGACCCCAGCACACTGGCCCCCTTAATCTGCTCTATGTCTTCTTTGTTCTGTATCACCTTCTAACAAACCACCTAATGTGTGTGTGTGTGTGTGTGTGTGTTTTGTTTGTTTGTTTGTTTATGGTTTGCCATTTTCTTCTTCACATTAAGATGTAAGTTCCACCGGGGCAGTGACCCTTGTTCCTTTACATTCTTTTCTGTATCTCCAATACCTAGAACAGTGCCCGGCACATAGTGTGTCTTCCAGAAACATTTGTTAACTCTAATCCTTCAGCTCAGGAGACACTCTGCTTCCTGCCCTCTGTCCTGACCACTTCTGAGGGTTAACTGAGTGCTAACTGATTGTCTCAGCATCCCCGCTGCTATGGTAACCCAGGGGGTGACTAGGGAGAAACAGCCAGAAGTTATTTGTGCCCTCCAGGCACATAAACCACCCCCCTCCCTCACAAAGACCCTCTAACCCCAGAAGGCCCACAGCCCTGCCACTAACAGCTCTTTCAGCTGTAGGAACCTCGAGGCCCGGCCCCAGAACCCAGAAACACAAACACCCAGCCCACACAGTCACCCGGCAGAGGAAGCTCAGCCAATCACACCGCCCACACCCACACACCATCGCACCCCGCAGCCATTCCCTATGCAGTGGCAAAATCTCACAGACCAGATGCCTGTTAGCACAACACCCCCACCACAGCCTCGCGACTTCGCCAACCTGCAGAGCCCCACTGTGGTACCATGTAGACTCTCCTTCCTTATATCTCCCTCATTCTGCCTTTTGGTGTCTGTTTATTTTTATTCCCTTCAGTCTCTCTCTTTCTCCATCTCTGACCCTCTCTGTCTCAGGCTCTCCCCCAGCTCTCTGCCTTTCTTTATCTGTGTTCTTTTCTCCCCATCTCTGTCTCTCCGTGTCCATAGGATGGAATTGCCAAAGTCAACACAACTCAAGCAAGGGGCTCTCAATCATACAGTCTCTCAGTGGACCCATCTCAACAAACGGAGGCACAGGACACAGCGACACCCATGCCGAGACAGATGCACACAAGACAGTCATGTGGGGACATATGCCCACCTCCACCCTCATCCCCTCCTGGTCTCAGGATATTTTAAATTTTCTGTGGGTGAAAAGAAATGGCCGCCCCCAACCTCAGGAGCGGGCTGGGAGCTGTCCAAGGTGCTGGAACGCCGTGGCAAGAAGCAGGGTCTCTGGAGACATTCTCCTCACACACTGTGACACGCAGACAGCTGCCGACCCGGTGGCACGCTGACAGACAGGGTGATACACACACACACACCTCCGACGCTCACACTCTCGCAGACACGCCATGATCTGCTGACATGCGGTGACTGACATGCAGTGACACGTGTGCCGACGGGCGCCCTGACAGGCATGCCCTCAGGGGACCCAGGGAGGAGAAACCCAGCTGGCAGGGGACAGCAAGAGGGACTCGAGCTAGACAAAGGCAGGACTTCCTGAGATCAAAGGAAGCAGTCTTTCTCCCCAGTCTGTCACTCTGTCACCCTCATGCCTGCCTCCCGTTTCCTGGAAACCCCGCTCTCCCACCCTCTGCAGCCACTGATCTCGAACCAGTCTCCTTTGTATCCTGTCTCTTGTGCTTCTCTCTGACCCAAACTCTCTTCTCTCTGTCGCATCAAGAGGACCTCTTCTTCCCTGAGTCCCACTGAGTTTCTCTCAGGAAGAAGGTCTCTCTTTCTTCCCCACATCTCACTTCCCTTCAGGCTTCCTGGATTATAGCCTTTCAATCTCCCTGGAGCCCTCTCTCCCCAAATTTTTCAGTTTCCTTCTCCCTTTGTATCAAAGTTTCTGTCTTTCTCTAACTCCATCTCTGTCTCTCCATCTCTATCTCTCATCTTCTTGTCTCTGTCTCTCCCCCATTCTCTCCCCACCACCCCGTCTCTGGGCGGCTCTCCTCCACCTCGGTGTTGATCCTGCCTGGGGCCGCCCCTCCAGCCGGGCTGCTTCCAAGCACCTCTAATTAGCGCCTGCCCGTGAGAGGAAGGATGTGTTTCCCTAAACGCTAATTAGCCTCCTGTTCTCTGTCATCTGAAGCCACAGCTGGAAGCTTGGGCGGGGACGTGGGTGGGGGCGTGAGCAGAGGGCGTCCCAGCCTGGGGAAGCCGTGTGGGGAGGAGAGGGACTGTGGGGTCGCAGCAGCAGGAGGTAAACGGGTTAGACTACAGGAAGGACCAGAATGAGCAGAAAGACAACTTTTCCCATTGCCTCTGCCTCTTGAATGTGATAGATGGGGTCTGGGATGGTGCCCTCAGCCCTCAGCCCAAGTTCTCAGCTCAAGCCAGACACAGAAGAGATGGAAAGGCACGGAGAGTCCGTAACTGAAACATAACCCGAGTCAGAGAGCTAGACACTGAAGACCTAGATCTAGAGATTAACAGAGACCCAGAGATAGATTGCCAGGAGCGAGACACGAAGGAAGGGATGGAGAGGCGGGGAGAGCAGTGAGAAGCTGAGCCGAGGCCAAGGTACAGAGGCAAGGAGGAGGAGGGGGAAGGGAGTGCGGCGGGGGCTGTGCTCAGTGGGAGGAGCGTGGGCGGCAGGAGGAGGGAGACAGACGGGCGTGCGGGGGCGGAAGGGCTCAGGCAAAGCGGGGAGGCGCCGTCTGCCTCCCAGGCAGGCAGCGGGGGACGTGAGGCTGCAGGCACACAGTGGGGATACTCGGGCATCTGTGTAAGGGGGTGGCCGGGTGTCTGGGCGTGAGACCAGCCCTGACACCGTGTTTTAGCGAGCGTGTCTGTGGCTTAGTGATTCCGCATGTGCCAGCGTGTGTGTTGGGTGTGTCTGTATCCAGCGCACTTCCCCAGACCCCACGCCACCTTCCGCAAATCCAGTGTCTTCCAGTGTCTTCAGTGTCTTCTCTGGCCCTGCGCTTACCTTCCCAGGCCCCCACAGTCCTACTCGGTCTCTTCCCAAAGCCTAGCCCACATTCCCCTTAAGTGTCCGGCCATTTCCCCAGGTTCAAGTGTCCTCCCACCCACAAGCTCCACCCTTTCCCTAGTCCCGCCCCAAGCTCCGCCCTCTCCCCTTAGGTCCCGCTTTCTTCCGCCTTCCTTGTCCAACTCCTTGGGTCCCTTCCCAGACCCCATCCATCGGCTTAGGCCTTGCTGCTTCTGCATTTCCATAGGCGCCGCCCCATGTCGATTGGAACCTCCCCTCTTGTCCACGAGGCCCCTCTCCTCAGGCCACATTCCATCCCCACTAGCCACAATTAAATCCTCTACACTCCTCTCCCCAGGCCTCTGTCCTCCTTCTTCTCCTCTCTCTCCTCACCTGGCCCTACTTCCCCGGGTCCAGCTTCCTCTCCTCAAACCAGCCTCTTTCTCCCCCGCCCTTCCCACGCCCAGTCCCTTCCTCTTAGCCCCGCCCCGTCACTCCCGCCTCGCCCCTGTCCCGCCCCCTCTCTGAGCCGTGCCCCGCCTCACCACTCAGGCCCCGCCCACCGCGAGGCGAGACACGCCCCCCAACTCCGCCAAGGCCCGGCCCTCGTCCCGCGACCCCGCCCACTCCTGCGGCTCGCCCACTGGTCGGCCGCGCCCACGTCTCCGGCCCCGCCCCATCTCTCCGCCGAGTCCCCGTCCCCGCGCGCTCACATGGTCTCGTCGTCGCCGAACTCGAGCTCGCCGCACGCGTCCTCGTAGTGCACGCCGCCGCCGCGCGCCGTGCCGTCCACCGTGCGGTACGGGAGGCGCACGGTTCCCCGCGCGCCCGAGCTGCGCACGACGCGCACGTCCACGGTGCCCATGCACTCGCTCACGTGCAGCAGGCGGTCCTGAAAGGAGAAGATGCCCGCGTGGTCGTCGTCCAGGATGGTGACGGTGGCCAGCAATGGCGCCACCAGCCGTCCCTTGGGGCGCCCACCGCCGTCGGGCTCGAACATGCCCTGCGCGTCGCCCACGCGCAGGTTCAGCAGCCGCACGAAGAAGTGTTCGTCCTCCTCAAAGATGTCGTCGTCGATAATGCCGATGCGCAACTCCTTCTGTGTCTCGCCCGGCTTGAACACCAGCGTGCCCTCACTGCGGCGGGAGGGGTGGGAGGGGGAGAAAGAAAGGGGTGTATGTGGGTCCCCTCTGTGGGAAGGAGGGGAGTCAGGGCATGCTTCCTGGAGAAGGGAAAAGCGCCACCGAAAACTCCCGAGTATGAGGATGGACAGGCATTACGTAAATAATACTGAGGATGAATCAGGGTGGGCTTCCGAGGGTGGGAGGGAAGGGGCTGCAAAGGGGGAATAAGACAGAGTCGGTCCCTCCCTCATGGAACCCATGAGGATTAGGAACGCCAGCATTAAATAATGTTGAAGATGAGATCGGTGCCGGCTTCCTGGGGGGGTTTCTAGTGGACAGCAATGCTCCAGGCAGAGGGAACAGCACATGCAAAATCCCAGAGTGGAGAGAGCCTGCAGTATTCCATAAACACTCTTCTCCAACCTTAATGGGCACACAGATCCCCTGGGAGGTCTTGCTAAAATGCAGATCTGGTTCAGCGGCTCTGGGTTTCAAGATTGCATTTCTAAGTCACTCCCACAGATGTGGACTCTCCCATGAAGGATACAGGGGCCACACTTGGGACTAGCAGGGATGTGGGGCCCAGAGCTGACCTTATTCACACTTCTGATGAAAACCTTTGAGTCCTCCTGAGTACGCTCAAGAGAACGCCCACACTCCTTAACTTGGGGTCATTCATTCATTCATTCATTCAACAAAGACTCCCTGAGCATCTTCTCTGTGCCCTGTTCTGGGTGGTGCTGGGAACAGAGGGTGACGAGGCCCTGTCTTCACAGGGCTCACCACATTCATAGGCCCGTGGGAGAGCCATATCGTGGTGACAATTACACATTTAATAATTTAATTACGGTCCATTCATTCAACAAATATTTACTGAACAGCTGTTGTGTGCTAGGCACTATTCTTAGTGTTGGGGAAACAGCAGCAAGACCAGATCAGAGGGGCGCCTGGGTGGCTCCGTCAGTTGAGCATCTGCCTTTGGCTCAGGTCATGATCCCAGGGTCCCAGGATAGAGCCCCGCGTGGGCTCCCTGCTCAGTGGGGAGGTTGCTTCTTGCTCTCCCACTCGCCCTCTCATGCTCTCTCTTTCTCACTCTCTCTCTCTCTCAAATAAATAGATTTTTCAAAAAGAGATGGATAAACAGCAAACATATAATAAAATGTCAGGTAGTGATGGTGTTATGGAGAAAAATAGAGGAAAACAGAGGAACGAGGGTAGGGAGTGAGATGTTGTGTTAGAATGTCAGAGAAAGCTTTTCTGAGGGGTGAGGTTTGAGCAGAGACTTGAGGGAGGTAAGGAAGGGAGCCATATGGAGGATATCTGGGGGAAAAGTATCCCTGGCAAAGGGAACAGCCAGTGCTAATGTCCTGAGGCAGGAGCAGCTTGGAGTATTTGAGGAGGCAAGTGTGGCTCCAGTGGAGGGAGCAAGGGTGGGGGGAAGGAGATGAGGCAGATGACATCACAGAGGAAAAAGGGCAGATGTCAGGGGCCCCAGCTGGGAATCTGGTGCTTATTCCAAGTAGGGTGGGAAGCATGGCGGGCCTCTGAGGAGGGGAAGGATATGAGCTGGCTTAGGCCTAAATGAGCATCAGTTGTGTAAGTCTCTGAACATATGTGAGATGCTCTATAATGGGGCAGGGGAAGAAATGAGATAATGATGGCAGAGTAGTCAGAGTGAAACTTTGCGGGAACAGGGAATGATGGGCTCCTGGCAGGGCTGTAGGCATCAAAGTGACCCTGGGATGTAAATGCACCTTGAAAATCTACAATTTCTCCTCCCAATCCATCCCAGAATGCGCCAGTGACCCCATTTCTGAAAGGTGTTATATGATCCATAAGTGTTCTCTGTCATTACTGTGATCAATTTGATAAGAAACAGGTCCTGGGCTCCAGTTCTCCCAAAAAACTTCAGCTGTGTGTGTGTGGGGGGGGGGGTCAGAGAGACCCCAAGGTTCTGGCAAAGAGGTAGAACCAGATGATAAGACTGGGAGGAGACAGGTAAGGAGCTCCCTATGGCTGTAGCCTTCCTCCCTGGAGCCGCTGTCCATGGTAGCCGAGGCACCCAGCCGGTGAGCCCACCTGCTCTGAGCAGAGTCTCACCGCTCTCTTGGCTTGTGTGATCTCTGCGGTTAGGATCTACGGCCCTCTGAACCTCAGGTTCCTCTTCTGTAAAGTGGAACTAATAACAGTGTCTACCTCGTGGCGGGCGGTGTTACAAGGATTGAGTTATAAGACAAGAAAAGCACTCAGCACAAGTCAGCTAGGGATATTTGCATATTCGGATTAGAATCTTAGGGGCGCCTGGGTGGCTCAGTGGGTTAAGTGTCTCACTCTTGGTTTCAGCTCAGGTCATGATTTCAGGGCTGTGAGATCGAGCCCCATGTTGGGATCCTCGCTCAGAGTCTGCTTGTCCCTCTCCCTCTGTTTTTCCCACCGCATGCTCTCTCTCTTTCTCAAATAAATAAATAAAATCTTTAAAAAAAAGATTAGAATCTTAGAATCCTACAGTTATGGGATGTTAGAAATGTTAGCTTAGGTGGGGATTTTAGCACCAACTTTACCAAATGGTTAAAGGGACATCACTGGTAGTGGGACAGGCGGGAGTCATGGGCCTCCTGGTATAATGGACCAAGGAGAACATTGCATCGCTTGCATGAATTCTGGCCAAAAGTGCATCACCTGAATTTAATCACGAGGACACATCAGACAAACCCAAACTGAGGGTTGTTCTACTAAGTAGCCTGTCTTCAAAAGTGTCAGGGGCACGAAAGTCCTAGAGAAGCGGAGGGATGGACCCAGACTGAAGAACTCTAAAGAGACATGACAACGAAATGCAACATTTGGGTCCGGATCAGATTGGAAGAGAGGAAGGGAGGGAAAACACAGCCACAAGATGTTACAGGGACGACGGGCGGGGTGGGAGGGGGATACAAACAGGGACCGCAGCCTGGGCATTAATATTGATTCGGTATTACATTTTCTGAGTGTGGCAGTCAGATTGTGACTGGGGGGGTGGCTGTCATAAATCTTAGCAGGGGCACACTCAAGTATTTATAGGTGAGTGGTCATGCTGTCTGCAAGCCGTTCCCATCTAGCTCCACAATGATTAATACTAGTATATATTAGGGAGGGTGAGTGAAGGCAAACAGGACAGCAAATGAACAGTTGGTGACTCTGGGCAAAGGTGATATGAGGGTTCACCAAACCATTTCTGCAGCCCTTCTGTGGGCGTGAATTTTTTCCAAAATCAAAGGTCGGAAAGACAAAGAACATGGGGATTTTAGAAACCAGGTATGATAGAAATATAGGAGACGGACTTGTGTTTCAACACTGGATGCATAAATTCTGAAAAGATGAAAATGTGAGAACCAGCACATGGGAGACTGTATAGGTGTGGAGTAGAATACCCAAATGTGGGAATCCTGGAATCTTAAAACTTTAGACCCTTAGCATGTTAGGATTATAGGTGCTTAAATCTCAGAATCTTGGAACAGGTGTGCTCTTCTGGTGCCTCGGAGATCATATTAAATTTGGAGAAACTGAGGCCCATGGATCCTAATCCATAAGATCTCTGTGGGCAAATGAGAAAATGGCTTCCCTCCCTCAAGACTCTTTATTTCCATGAATCAGGACATTGTCATAATAGACATATAAATCTACAATGTCCACTATGTGAATAGAGCTTTCTTAGATGTGGTACTCTTAGGCAGTGCACAACCTTAATAACTGTACATGACATCCCTGAATGCCCACACTGAAGCAGGAACTTGCTCAAGAAACAGGTTCCAGGACTTGGACTGGAACCCAGTTGTCCTGCCTCCCAGTCCCGGACCTAAGCTGCACTGATAAGTGATGCCAGGCCTGTGACCGTCACCTGGGATAGGAGAGCAGGGACAAGAGGAAGGTGTCAACTTTGCCTAGCTCTTTGGTTCCACCACTGAGCAGCATTTACTCCTACACTTCAGACATCTCAGTACTGAGGTCATTTGCATGTGAGAGAGGCACCTCTGATCCCAGCAGGTGACACCCGTCCTCACTTTCTCCTGCAAAACCTTTGGTGGGGGCAGCTGCAGACTAGGGGGGTGGGTAGGAGTGGAAGGGTGAAGAGGTTGAGTGACAGCAATCCCCAGTATGGTGAATGCTTCTTCTTTAGTCTAAGGAAGCTGGGAGATGGAGGATGGTAGGGAGAGGGGGCGTTTGGTCATGGGTGACCAAAGGGATCCCATGTTACAGGATGACAGGACAAAGATCCTGAGCCCCACTCAGGAGAAGCAGAATGGAGGGGGAGGTGGGAGGGTGGGAGAAATGAATGGGGATGGGCAGACCAAAGGACCTTGGACTGACCCGAGGTGGAGGGAATGATCTACAAATGCCTGAAGCCGCCAAAATATTGGAAGATTGGAAATGCCTCGGCAGAGGCAGGGGGAGGCTGGGGCAGAGTGGTGGAGCTGAAGATTCATGAAACCCAGAAACTCGGCCCCAGCGAGAGAAGAGTTAAAGGGACGAGGGCGAGCAGAACTGAAGATCTACAATTAGGTCCGCCTTAGCTTTACCCAGGGAAGAGGATGAAAGGGAGGTATGGCAGACTACTTGGCAGGTGGAACCGGGGAAAAGCTCAGTCATCAACACTCTCTCCCGTCTTCTGCCTTAATTTCTTCACAGCTGACATTTTTCTGTCTTCAGTGTCTACTCCCTGATGGCCCGTCTTTCCCACGAGAATGTCAGCTGCTTTTGGGCAGACGCTTGACGTATTTCATTCACTGCTGGTCTTCAAGGCCCAGATCCGTTTCTGGCACATAGTAGACCCGTGATAAACGGTTGGTATTATTATAGAGAACTATGACAGACTGCACATCCGTCAACAAACTACACTGTAAAACTATCGTTCTTGAAAGAGTGTGGTATGGACAGAAGAACTACAAACAGATAAAGACTTTTGTGGGTCACGTGAGGATAGAGAAGTTATCTTGTTTACTGTTCTGTGTTTTGTTGTTGTTGTTGTTTTAAGGTGGGGAGGGCCAGAGGGAGAGGGAGAATCTTAAGCAGCCTCCGCGCCCAGTGCGCAGCCAGACAGGGCTCTGTCTCACCACCCTGAGATCATGACCTGAGCCAAAATCAAGAGTCCCAGGCTTAAGCCCACTGAGCCACCCAGGCGCCCTAACTGTTCTGCGTCTGAAGGTTGTACCCGACACATAGTAGGTATTCAGTAGGAACTGCTGAAGGAGGGAAGATTACAGATCTCCTCAAAGAGGGGTGAGGAGAGGGACGGGGGTGGGGGGGGACACAGAGATACAGGAGGGTACAAAGGGGGGGCTTCTTTAAGGTGCCACCAAAAACCTGGGGATAATTTGGATCCCGCCTCTTCCCTCTTATCCCATTTAATTTTCCCACCTAGCACTTAAAATCCCTTGATATTCTTAATCTATTTAATAGTTCATTGCTTTATTGCAACTTGAGGATAGGGGCCTTAGCTGTCTTGTTCACCACGGTACACCCCCAGGTATACAGTAGCTGCTCAATAAGCATTTTTACTTTAGTCATGGTGTGTTGGGGGAGGGGGAACTTGTCCTACCCGGTAACATGACATAGAATGAGCTGTAATCATGAACGCGGGGTGGCGTCAAGCGGAAGAACCCGCAGGTAGTCGGTATGCCGAGAGGCGGGACAGCCGCGCGATCTGGCAAGCGCTAGAAGAGCGTGCGGTGCCAAGAAGGCTCTCAGCGGGAATGAATGAACGAACCATGAATGAAAGCCGCGGATGGATGGGCGCTGGAGGCAGCCCTGAGCCCGGCGATCGCGGAGGCCGCGGGGTGGGGGGCGGACCAACGCCCTGAGAGCCCGCCAACCCACCTGTACTCGTAGTCGGAGCCGGCCTTGGCGGAGCCGTCCTCGGTGCGGTAGTCCACGTAGAAGGTGCTGTTGCCCTCCCCGCCTTGGCAGGTGACGGACAGCAGCACGGAGCCACAGTTCTCCAGGCAGTGGTAGAGGCTGGGCTCGAAGAAGATGCGGCTGGCGCCGTCGTCCTCGTCCTCGCCGAGGCCCTCGGACGGGGAGGCCCTGCGCGACGCGTCCACCGCGTGTCGCCGCAGCACGTTGCCCGCGCCGGTCATCAGCCGCGTGGCCTGGATGCGGTAGAAGGCGCGGCTCTTCTGCTGGTGCAGCAGCGCGTAGTAGTTGGCGATGCCCACCAGCTGCTCCAGGTCCTTGTCCGGGTGCTTCTGCTTGAGGTCCTTGAGGATCTGGATGACCTCGCGGCGGCTGGCGTCCAGCTCGCGGGCCTCGGCGGGGCTCGGGCCCAGGCCACCCACCTCGCCCGGTACCTCAGCGCCCACGAACGTGCCGTCCAGCTCGATGCTCTTGGGGGGGTCGCCCTCGGCGCCGATGATGATGCCGCTGCGCGGGTCGGTGCGGTAGCGCTTGTACACGTACTTGTAGAAGAGCAGCCGCTTGTCGGCCATCCAGGCGAACACCACGCACACCGGGAAGAAGACGAGGGTCAGCAGCGCCTCCCACACCTGCGGGTGGCCGCGTGGGTCAGGACCGCCGCGCCGCCAGGGGGCGCGCTCGCCGCCCCGCCACCCCGCCGCCCCCCGCGTCTCCCTCCCGGTGGTCGCCTGGCGCCCCCCGTCAGCGCCTTCGCTCCGCATCTCCCCGCATCTCGGTCCCTGCCCCGCTTCGTCCCCTCTCTGCTTCCCTCTTTCTCTCCCTGCCTCCGTCCCATTCGGCGCCGGTCGGTTTTTGAATCTGTTTTCCTGTCTTGTTGCTTCTGTCTCCTTGTCCGCCTTTTGTATCTTTTGCAGATACCCATCTCTCTCCCTTGTGAGATGCTTCGCAGTTTCTCTCCCCCCCCCCCACCCCGCCTCTTTCCTGGTCGCCTGATGCATGCATGCCTCCATCCGCTCACCCGTCCACCCGTCCACCCATCCGTCCGTCCATCCATCCATCCATACGCCTTTTATCACGTTGAGAACCACGCCCACCTGCCCCAGTGCCGGGAACCCAGCTCCCCTCAAGGGGCAGAGCCTCTATCCCTTCCTGCCTCTCTTTCCTTCCATTTTTTTCTCCCTGCTCTACTTCCCCTCCACCCCTCCTCACCTGGGATGCCCCTGACTTGTCCAAACCCCACCCATCACCCAGGGCCTGCTCTCCACTCCACCTCCTACTAAAGCTCCCTGATTCCCTCTCACCTCCCCTCTCCCGCCCTCCCTCCCTGGACCAGTGACTACAGCCTTTGCCAGACTCTCCTTAGAATCTGGCCCTTAGGGACGGGACTTTGACTCTAAAAGAAGCAAAAGTTGGCTCCCCTTACAGCCTCATACAGCAAGTTCCCATGTTTATATGCTACCTCCCCAGAGAAACAAGGCAAGGCTGAGTCCAGATCCTGGTTCTAGAAGAGGGAGGTCTGGCTCAGCCTCTTGCCTGTAAGGTGGGGGCGTCCCCAAGACTGAATGAGCTTATGTACCCCTAACACTTAGCACTGTCGGTTCCTGACACGTGGAAAAGACTCAGAATGTGAAATTAACATTACCATTATTATACTAGCACTCACTGAGGTCCAGGACTCAGTCTGCAAGTAGTTACCTTTCTCATTAAAGATAAGGAAGGAACCATTAAAGGTTATTTACCATCAGAGGGCCCCCAGAGGTGTCTTTAAAATGGGCCCAAAAGGGAAAATATCTTTTCTGATCCAATGCCCACACACCTTGTCACTGTATTTACTGATGGCTCAGAGAGAAGGGCAGGACTTGGAAACAGAGCCTCACAAGGCCACCAGGCAGGTCTGTGAAAAGCAGCTGAATTTTCTACACAAGCTGTAAAATGATCTCTGGCCTTGTGTTCATTGCACTGGTCACTGTGTATATCGCAACAGGATTCTCCCAGACAGCGTCCAACCCCTAAGATTGGCTCTCCCCCCACCCCACCCCTCGCAGGTAAATAAAAGGCGAATCTAGGAGACTCATATCTTCCTTCCAGGGCACCTACTACAAATGGGCATGTTGACTTGCCCATCCTGGGAGGGACGTGAGACAGCTTCAGTGGACAGAAACACCCCCAAGAGGGGGCGTCTCCAATCTGGGGTCCTTTGTGAGCTGCCACCACGATTTGGGGGGGGATATCTGGTCCAGTGACTCATGGGGCAGCCCCACACAATACACACCTGTCCCACGTCCTGCCTGACCTCAGAACCTCCCGCTGGACATGTGCAGTGGCGAAAAAAACCTGCTTCTAATAATTGGAGTCTAGAACTCAGATCTGTTACATGTATATGAAGTATTTTCCTGATGCTCTAATATATGCTGAATGCGCTTATTTTTAATCTTGTGGCTACCCACTCCTCTGCTCAGCTCCTTGCATGGAACGTTTCCTGATCTTTTTCTTTCTCTTAAACCCAAACTTATTCGGTAAAAGTAGGTGCTGGCATCTGGTACCCACACCATGACTTTTAACGTAGCTGTGCTGAAGCATTTCCATGTGGAAATGCACATGGCTCCATCAGACATCGCTTTCCTTTATATCAGTTTGGCCATTATACAGACTTTCGGATAGCCAACAGCACAGGCAAGTTCAGTAATGGGAGGAATCACTCACATTTACTCTGTCCTAGGCTTGCTGTTCTGAGCTCTTCCATGTGTAATTTGATTCCCCACACCACCCTCTGGAGTCAGTGCTATGCTGACGCCCAGGTGACAGCTGAGGAAACTGAGGCACAGACAAGGTGAGGAACTTGCCCAAGGAACAGCTGGGGAGCAGCAGAAGTGGAGTTTGAACCCAGTGTGTCTGGGTCCAGGGTCCATGCACTTGGCTACTGGGGGAGAAGGCCTCTCTCCTCTCATCTAAGAATTTCACGTCCAAGTAAAGGGTAACAAAGCATTTGCTAGAAAAAGGGAGCACTCGGTATGAAGGGTCAAGAACCAAGGACCTGATCTAAGCCCTTCCATGGTTCAGATATAAAAACTGAGGCCCCGAGAGGGGCCTTTGCCTGAGGTCACACAGCACTTCGGGAGAGAACTCAGAGCCAGACCCATCTTGCTGCTCCAGTTCTCTACATTGAGGAGGAAGTGGCACCATCTTGATCTCATGCCAGTTCCTTCCATTATTTCATGAAAATGTCCCATAAGCCTGGCCTCCACGTTACTCCCAAAGGGATCCCCCATGGCGACTTCTCCACCCAGAGCTGTGATATTTTCAAGCTTGTTTTCTGAGTCTGAGCCTGGCTCTCTCCTCCACCCCCATCCCTACCCACTTGTCGCTCATGGTATCTAAAATTCTCTTCATAGTTTTGCTGTGAATCCTCATCAAAGACCATTTTGAAAACCCAAGCCAGTATACCATCCTTTCTATAAGTGCACGAGAACCGTGTGACGCAACCTTCTGTACTTTTCACCATGACTGCCAGGAGACTCAGCATTCTAATCATTATTCAGCTACAGTAAACGTCTCTCTCTCCCTCTCTCATCCCTGTCTCCTGGTGTTACCGTCTCCCCCTTAGCTCACCTGTGGTTTCTGGTCCCTCCCTCTGCTTTTACATCACCTGCAAAGAATTTTTATACTTCTAACTTCAGCTGCTTCCTGGAAAGAGACTAGAATTGGCAGAACCAGATAGATTTGCGCAGAGAGATTATACACATGTGTGAAGGAATTCTGGGTAGCCTGAAATAAATTATGCATGTGTGTGAACGAATTAGGCCAGGCCCATAAATAAATTATGCAAATGTAGATGGCAGTCCTGGGGTTGTGGGAAATGAATTAGGCACATGTTTTAAAGGAAGACTAAGCAGAATGTGGTTAAGACACTGGACAAATGAGAGGCAAATGATTATGGGAACGTGGGTGTAAATTATGGAGTGGTGGGGCTAAATTTTGTTGGAATAAATTATGGAAAGTGGCCTTTGCAGTGGACTGGGCTTATACCTACGTTGGACTGGATTGCGTATAAATTACAGTGATGTGGCATAAATTATCCTACCATCAGCAATCAATTATGAATAATGAATGAATTATGCAAATCACAATTGCATATCTGGCCAATACAGAGCTAGATTACACAGATGTGGGCCTACGTCTATGCAGGCCCATGGATACATTATGCAAATTGTACCAAGTTACCCAAGTTGATTAGCACTGTCAGAAAATACAAGGCTGGATTATGCAACTGTGGCATGAATTATGCAAATGGAGGTGGTCTTATTATAAAGACAGGAATAAATTATGCAAAAGACAGGGAGGGTAAGAAAACATGTGAACCTACCTGGCAAATACCTGGCTAGACCATGAAGTGGGTGCGGTATGCATTACACAGATCTCAAGGACTCTGTTAACGCATATGGCACCAAAGTGAGAGCTAAAGGGGTCCCTTCCAAATGGGTATAGTGTAAAATGTCACCCCCCTCTGGGTGGATGAGCCCTTTCCAGGGCCTGCAGAGCCATCCAGACATGGCTTGGGCACACTCGATGGACTCTAGCCCCAACTTGCCTTTAATATCCCAATGCCCTCGTGCAGTGTACAACCTGCGCAACCATACCGGGAGGCCCTCCCAGATGTGAGCATGCATTTCTGCAAATACATGAATGGTCTCCAAGCCCAGGGGGCCACCCCTCTGGATTTTGCAGACATACATGCACCAAGGAGGTGTCCATGGGTCCTTGCTCACCTGGACCACACCCGGGGAAAAGACAGCCAGGATGAGATAAAGCCAGACGTAGGCGAAGATACTCCAAGAGGCAGTGACAAAGAAGACTCTCAAGTGCTTGATCTTGCGGCTCTCACCGGCTGGGATGACATAGATGCACACGGCAATGACCACAAACATGTTGAAGGCAGCACTGCCCACAATGGTGCCTGGGCCCAACTCGCCCGCCTGGAAGTTGTGGCCGCAGACCTCAATGACGGACAGCAGGATCTCAGGGGCTGAGGAGCCCAGGGCCATGAGCGTGAGGTTGGACACCGTCTCGTTCCAGATGCGGACGGTGCCCACGCTGGTCTCACCGTTGGCCTTGGTGATGGTGATCTCCTTCTCCTTTGACGTGATGACCTCGATGGATGCCATGAAGCGGTCGGCGATGATGGACACACCCAGGAACATGTAAACCATGGCCACGAAGTAGACCACAGCTCGTGCCGCCTTGTCCCCCAGGGACGGGTCATCGGGCTCCCAAACGGGCAGCAGGACCCCTGGCTGGCAGCGGTTAGAGCCCTGGCAGCCCCCTGTGCTGGCGTCACTGTCATTGGCTGGGGGAGGCGGCAGTGAGGGGGTTGGGGTGGCCGCCGCTGAGCAGGGGGTTGTCCCCAGGAGGAGTGCAAACCCCACTAAGACCAGGGGAGCCATGGAGGGTGTTGGGTCCTGTGGGGGAGGAGGAAGAATGTGGGTGAGGAGCATGGACCCCTCCCATTTGCACAGGAGCCAAGGCTTGTTGGGAGTGGGGCATGGGGGACAAGCAGAGGGCTGACAGAGGGAGGATGGGGACAGAGGGAGATGCAGAGAGACAGAGAGGGCCAGACAGAGACCAGGGGAGAAAGATAAAGACAGAGGAGCGTCACACGCTGCTGGCGGAGTGTACGTTGGTCTCTCCACTTTGGGGAACTACAGCTGAATATGCCGTGTCCTAGGACTCAGCTGTTCCCACTCCCAGGTACATACGCACCCGGGAGCCCTAGGTCATGTGTCTGCCAAAAGACACATCCTAGAATGTCTTAACAGCTCCCGTCTTGAAACAACCCAGATGCCTCTCAGCAGTAAATGGAGAAGCCCAGCACGGAGCACTCACACCAAGGAATGTTATAGGGTTCTGGAAAGAGAACAGGCTGTTGGCCTGCCCAGCCACACAGACGAATCCCACAGACAAGGGAGGAATGAAGCCAGGCCCCAGAGAACACAGAGTGAATAATTTAGTGGGTGAGGCGAGGGGCTGGAGGCCCTCTATTCATGAGGTAAGTCTCCTGGTTTCCGACTTGGCCCCCAGAGGGCTCCTGCTCAGAGTCTGGGACGTCTGTCTGTCTGTCTGTCTGAGAGGGGCTGGGGAGGGGCTGCTGGAGGGTCTCGCACTCACATCATTCCCTGCAACCATGGCAGGTGTCTCTCTCCAGGAGCCCCCAGGTCTCAGTGAGGTGCCTGGGTCTCCAGCAGCTGTGACATGAGGCCCTGTGTTGGGCTTTTGGTCTCATTTGTGGGTTGTGGGGTCTCTCTGGTTTCAATACTTCTCCAGCCTCCGATCCTGGCTCTGAGTGGCTATCTCTGTGTCTTGCCTCGGTTCCCTTTAAAAATGCAAACTAGGGGGCGCCTGGGGTGGCTCAGTTTGTTGGGCATCTGCCTTTGGCTCAGGTCATGATGTTAGGGTCCTGGGTTCGAGCCCCATGTGGGGCTCTGAGCTCTGTAGAGTCTGCTTCTCCCTCTCCCTCTGCCCTTCTCCCCAGCTCATGCTCTCCCTCTCTCAAATAAATAAATGAAATCTTAAACAAAACAAAACAAAACAACAACAAAATGCAAGTCAGTTCACCTCCTCCCTCTGCTCAGAACCCTCCATGGCTCCCAACTCAGTCTCAGCTAGAGTACCACAGTCCTCGCCCTGGCTCATGAGGTCTCACAGGATCTGCTCCCCTTATTCCCTCTCCGGCTTCGTCTTCCCCTGTCCCCCTTGCTTGCTTGGCCCCTGCCACAAGGCTCTTCACATACTAGACAAGTTCTTGCCTCCAGGCCTTTGCACCTGCTATTTCCCCTTCCTGGGATGCTCTTCCCCACATATTCACTCTCTCCTCTCCGATTCTTCACTCAGACATCACCTTCCTGAGCTCTTGATTAAAAATGACACCACCCCACTTCGGGGTGTCCCTAGCTGGTTCTTCAGTGGAGAGGGCCAAGCTCAAAGGTCAAAAGCTCATTCAAAGCCCCCCAGCACCAACTCTGGTTCCATTTCTCTCTCCAAGAGTGGCCCGAACTCCCAGTTCCTCTGCCCCACTCTTGCATTGCCTTGATAACCCAGTAGCCTATTAAAAAAAGGGGCGCACTGAGAGAAGAAAGACAGTCCTCTGAGCCCACAACTCCCTGATCCAGTGTTGGCCAGTGCCTCCGGGTACCGGGTATCATGTCTGAAAGTTCTTCTCTGAGTCTAACCCACAGCCTGCCCCCAAAACACGCCCACGTACTCACGGGCAGGGAGCTGGCTCCTGGGGGAGGGAGGCAGAATGTTGGCAGAACTTCCCTGAGGAGTGTGTGTGTGTGGGGGGGGGTGAGGGGGATTCTTAAAGGGCCACCACACAATTAGCCCCATCAGCAAGGCCCCTAATGATACATCCAATTAGCATCCCCCTAATTAGCAACAACTTAGGCATAATTACAAACCCACCAGGATCCAAAGCAAAGACTCACTCTCTTCTCCCTCCCTTCTCCCTGGCTTTCAGGAGTGAGGAGGGCCACCTGGGAGTCAAGAATTCATCTCAAGCATCGAACTCCCTCTATCATGGGAGGGCCCTGGCCTGGAAAGTGCCCCCTCAAGTCCAACCACCGTCCCTCCCGGTGAGGTCCTCTAGGGAGACCAGAGTCTGGCAAAGGGTGTCCTCACGCCTACCCTCCTTGCTCAGGGGCTGGGCAAAGAAGCCTGCCTTAATCCCTTTTCCTGTAAAACCTGGTTTTCTTTCACTGAGGCCTTAGGGGAGGAGGGGTCAGACAAAGAAAGTGCGAGATAAATATTTGTGAAATGAAGAACCATGAGCTCTGAGTCCTGTTGCCGGGGGACAGCTGGGCTTCCTCTGCTAGACGCACCCGCCTCTGCCTCTTTCTGTCCGTCCACCAGCAGCCCTGAAACCTAATCTGAGTTTAGAACCCAGGGGCAAAAGGATCAGGTTGAGGCCAGGGTAGGAGGGCCGATGGTGGCATCTCTCCCTTTCTCCCCACTCTCGTGGGCAGGCAGCCAGCTGGGTCAGTGGCGAGTACCCCAGGTCTGCCTTACATGCCTCTCGGGGGTCTTGGAGACCTTCTGCCTAGAGTGGGACTGTAGGTGTAAGTGGGTGGGGGGGCCTAGTCTGGCACGGCAGGTGGGACCTCTTCCCTCCCTCTTCTCCCTCACCTTGGCAAGAGAGGTGGCGGTTCCTGGTTGTGCTCTGGTGGGAGCAAGTATTGCCCGCCACCCCTCGGAGGGATTTTGAGGTGGGGACACAGGCTTCTAAACACACCCACTTATTGCTCCGGTGGTGAGCCAGGCTCTCCCAGCACCACACCACATCCTGGCCTGGGGTGGGGGTGGAGGGGGCCACACATAGTCTCCCTGTTCAGGACCATGACACTCTGATGGGTAAACTGAGGTCCAGAGGGGGTAAAAAGCTTGGCCAGGTGAAGCAGCTTCAAATCAGAAGCAGGGGCAGGGGAGGATGGAAACGCAAGGCATGGGACTCCTAGGCTGGTGATCTTCCAAACCCAGCTGGGCCCCACGTGGATCCTTGAGGACCTCACCCCATCCCAGCCAGGGCTACAGGGTAGGCTCTCCCCTTTCCCCTGGTGACTAACTCTCACCCAGCTTCTCTAGGGTCCACTTCCCCCAGGAAAGAAGAAGATGTACTGGCCAGGGAGCTCCAGACTCAGAGGGGCCCTCTTGGAGCCCCCAGGGGATGGTGGAGTAGCTTTGGAGAGCCACCCCCACTGAGAGGTCTGAGGCTGGCATGCCACAAGAGGGATGGAAGTAAGGCTGCAGAAAGGACTGGCCTGACCCACCCTGGTGCCTAGTGCTGTGCCTGGAGTAGGCAAGGTGCTCAGTAATCGTCCGAGGAGCAGATGAGTGAAGCAAGCAATGGACAAAGGGTGAGAGGCGTAGCAGTCAGACTGTAGGAAGGACCGGTCTAGTCTCTACGAGGAGGAATGGGAAGGCAAGATGGGAGGACTGGTGCAGTCTCCACCACAAAGGGTAGAGGGTAGACTGCAAGAAGGACTGGCCTCCGGATGCCAGATACAAGGCAGGGGAGAGGAGAGGAGCTCTGTCCTCAGGGAGGGGATGGGGCACAAACGAGCCAGGAGGATGGGCAGGGGCTCGGCTGAAGAAGGGAGAGGACTTCGGGGGACTCCGCACCTTCTGGGGGAGCCCACTCTGCGGGAGGGAGAGTCTTCTTCCTCCAGGTCTCCCCCTTGCCAGAGGCGGGGACAAAGGTGTGTGGGAGGAGAGTTAACCAGCTACCAGGGAAGACAGAGACAGAGAAACAGAGACCTCATACCTACAGACGGAGATGGAAAGAAGGAGGGAGAGGGGCAGGGAAGAGAGAGGGAGACACCCACAGAGACAGAAGAGATAGAGACACAGGAGAGGAGAGACAGGAGAGAGACAGGGACACAACACACACAGATGGCGAAAAAGGAAGGCAGAAACAAACCAGGGACTCAGAGACAGAACCCTGAAAAGACACAGAACAGACCCAGGCACAGAGGGAACCAGAGGGGCAGAGGCGAGAGTGAGGGACCGAGAGACAGGGACACAGGCAAAGGGACTCAGAGAGGCGGCCAGACTCTGCAGGACAGGACCCCCAAGAGATGTGGAAAGACAGACAGAAGAGACCCAGACGCAGGAAGGCAGGGGTAGAGGGAGAGAAGGCGAAGGGGGACTGCCCCAGACGGTGCCTCAGTGCCCCCTCAGTGCCCAGGAGGCACCCCCTCCCCAGCCGGCCATGCTCCCTAGAACACAGGAGGAGCTGAGGATGTTGGCTGCTGGTGGCGCCCCCAACCCACAGAAGGAACCTGGTATCCCCACCCGGGATATGCAGCCCCCCCCCCCAACCTCCATAAATGAGCTCAGGGAAAAGCCGCTCCTGGCTCCTGAAATGTCCCCCTCTACCAGCCCGCCCAGGCAACACCATCCTTCTCCCACACCGCCCCTCCTCCCCAACGAGGGTCTCTTACCTGCAGCTGCAGCCTGGAGCAGGTCCCCCTAGCACTGGGCTAGCAGTGGTGGGCGACTCCGCCCGACAGAGAGAGAGAGAGAGAGAGAGAGAAGCTGGAGACTGAGAGGGAGAGCCAGGGAGGAGGGGAGGGAGAGGGGATAGAGGGAGGAGAGGAAGAGGGGGGAGGGACACGGGGGAGGGGGAGTCGGGAGAGAGGGAGGAGGAGGGACGGGGGAGAGTGCTGGGAGGGAGGAGGAGGAGCCATAGACCGAGGGGAGGAGGAGGAGGCGGGGAGAGGGGAGGCTGCCGCGGGGCGGGGGAGGCTAGGGGAGGGGCCTGGAGAGAGGAGGCTGGGGGGAGCCGGAGCTTCCCACCCACCCTTCAGGTTCAGCACCATAGACAGGGGACAGCGGCGGAGGGTGCTCGGTGTGTGCGTGTTGGAAGGGGTTGGGGGTCATTCCGAGGCATCCCTCCTCCTCCCCAACACACACAGACTCTGATCCATACAAGGGCCAGAGAGGCACGAACAGCTACAAATAGTTACAGGCTCACAGAACCAGGAGGAGGGCAAGAATGTTTAACCAGAGTCAGATCCAAATTCACATGCTGTGCCTCCAGACAGAACCTCGCCCAGCGGGCCAGAAACAACCACAAAGGTACCCATTAATAATAGTAACAACAGCTACCATTCACACCGCCTTACCACGTGCCAGGCGGTGCTAAACATTTTTTTTTTTTTTTTTTTTGGTAAGTGACTGACAGGTGTTGACACAACTAGCCCTCCGAACAACCCTTGAGATAACATTGTTAGCCTCATTTTACAGATGGGGAAATCGAGGCACAGAGTGGCCAAGCGGAGCTTTGGGCTCTGCATCCTTAATCACTCCACGGCACGGGTGGTCCCACATGCAGGAGCGAGTGACGAGTGGTCAGCGGCGAACTGCCAACAGCCGGGCGAGGGGCCGAGTCTGAAAACACACAATCCTGAGCCCTGAAGGGGACACATGCTTCAGACTCACACCATCACTGACTAAACTCACCGAAATCCCACGCCGGAGTCCCACTCCCACCCAGGACGGGAGGGGATGCAGCTGAGGCCGGCGGCAGGAGGGAGGAGACCCCGCCCCCGCCACTGTGCCCAACGCCGGTCCAGGCTGGACAGCCTTGGGCGGGCTGCCAGCAAAAGGGAGGCGGTTCAGCTCCCTGCAATTTCCCACGCTTGGGTCCAGGGTTCTGGGAGCTGACAAGGGCGGCCAAGGATTGGTGGGCTCCTGCCTCCCTAAAAGCCCACCTAGTGGCTTGGTCTTTATGGTCAGTGTGGGTGATCAGACCATGGGGTGGACTTCCTTGGTAGGAGGTAGACAGATGGCCAGGATGACTGGGGGATCTGCCCCCTCTGCCCCAGGAAGCAGGAGTCCCACCCAAGCCCTGTCCCAAGGACGAAAAAGCCCACCCTCCCCACCAGCCTGGATCCCGCTCAGGAATTTCTTCCCCAACAATCCCCCCTACCCCAGAAACTATTCCTGGCCTGTGGGGGAGGGCAAGAGTTCTCCTGATTCCTACCCTCCACTGGTCCTGCAAATACAGGCCTTTGCTTCCTTCTCCCTTGCCTTAGACAGGGCCACAGGAGGGAGCAATTTCTAAAGGCCTCCCAGCTTTGGGCCAGGGAAATCAGCCCTGTCTCAGACTCCCTAGTTCCTGGACCCCCTGGGCTTTCCAGTCTTTTCCAGTCCAATCAGGTCTAATCCTGGGCCTTTCAGCATGGCCCAGCAGGGGTCTTTCCCTCCTGGGTTCCATCTCAGCATGCCTCAACTGGGATCTAAACTCAGTTGCTTTCTGCTGGGGTCTGACCTGGGCCCTTGGCACAAAGTCTAACCACAGTAATTTGTTGGGGGTCCAACCTCAGCATTATTCATGGTGGTGGTGGTGGGGTCTAGCCTCAAACCCTTTGCTGCAATTTGACCACAGTTTCCCACAACAGCCCTTCTCACCTATATCCTTCCTCTGAGGCTTAATTTCTGTACTTTTCCCATGGGGGTCTAACCTCAGTCCTTTTCCTTGGCTTCTGTAATCTCTTCCACGTTGGTTTCATTTCAGCCTTTATGGCAGGTCCTCATTTCTGTCCTCTGAGGTTTACACTAGGATCTCACCTCAGTCCCACTTCTAGGTTGAACTTCGGATTTTTCTCTCCCCATGTGCCCCTCTCTCCTATTCTTCTGGGAGAATCCAGCACCCAACAATGGTGGCCATGGTGAGCCATGGTGAGCCTGGCCCACCGCAGTTGTCAAACACTTGCCAGAACAAAAGAATGAAGACAACTCAAGTCTGCTTCCTCTGGACATATAAATAATCACAGGTTGACCAAGTCTCCATGGGGGTGTCGGGGGGGGGGGGGTGAGATTGTCCCATTTTTCAAATGGGGACACTGAGGTACAGAGACAGGAGTGCATCAGCCAGGCCTGCAGGGCACAAGGGGTCAGAGTCAGAGCACTGACTCCCAGTTCCACCATCCTGGGGGACCTGGGGAGACCCTCTCTTCCTTCAGGAGGCTTCCCCACTGTGAACGGCTAGAGGCGATTACTCCAGTGACTGCCCCTGGGCCTGGGACGGGCAGTGGGTGGGAGCTCAGGAGGCCGGGGTCTCAGTGGGCCCCGGACCTGCCCTGTCCCCAGGTCTCTGTGACTGATGTTTCTTCTGTTGCACTTCATGCCGAAGCCGGGTCAGAACCAGCTCTGATGCCTGGACCAGGCTGTGCTGTGGGGAACAAGAGGGGGCCGGTGCTGAGAAAGATCAGGAGGGGCACAGGTTAGACCACACGGGAGCTCGGTGGCGGGAGGTCAGAGAGGGGACCAGCGTGTGGGGTGGGAATGGGTCTCTGTGACGGAGTGAAGGTTAGACCCAGGAGGACGGCCTTCGGTGAATTTCCAGTGGGAGGGACAGAGCCTCGGCCAAAATGTGCGGATGTGAGGTTTGAACTCAGAAGGGATAGGGAAGGACCGAAACACGGGAGAGACATACATTGTACGGTAGTGAGGCTGAAGTTAGACCACAGTGGGGGAGACAAAGGTGAGACCTTGATGACAAAGGACAGGCTGATAAGGGGCAGAAGGAAACCAGCAAAGTGAAAAAGGGAAGAATGTGGCACCACATGAGGGACAGAGTGAGACCCTGGTTGGAGGGTCTCAGGCTAGACCCCAATAGAAGGGACAGAAGAGATTACAGTGACATGGCTTGAATGAGGGCAGAGGGTTGAGGGGATGGTTCGGCCACAGTAAAGGGAAGTCCTCTGTCCCATGGTTGGACCCCAGCCTCTTCCACTGGGATCTAACCTATGTCCTTTCGGTTTAGGCTCTAACCTCAGACCTCTCCACTGGGGTCCAGCCTTTCTCCTTTCTGCTGAGGTCTAACCTCGACCATTCCATTGAGGTACAGAATGTAGGAAAAGACCCAGGCAAAGGCTGCAGAGGAGCCAGTACCCTTGACCTCTGAGAGAAAGCACCCAGGCTAGACCCCAGAGACAGGGCCTTGGAGGTAGACCAGAGGCAAGCAAAAGGCAAACAACATGCCAGGAAACAAAAGTAGAGCACAGCCTGAGAGGTGGCGGCTGGCCACAGGGGAAATGTCAGAGGTCAGACTGGATAAGCTGCAGTGGGGGTTAGGGTTAGACCCTGGACCACTGGAGCGGTTGGGTACTAGATCCCAGCGGGGGTTATGGCAGTTGGGCTGCGATGCGGTGGGAGTGAGCGGGTCTAAGTGTGGCAGCAGGCCGGACGGCAGAGCCCGAGGCTCAAGGGCTGGTTCACTACAGGAGGTTCAGGGGTCAGGCCAAAGCGGGAAGGTTCAAGGTTAGTTAGATGCCATGGGAAAGCCGGAGACTGCTTGCGGGAGGGCTGGAGGTTGGACTACAGGGAGGGTAAGTCCCCGCCTGCTGTGGAGGGCAGAGGTTAGACCCCAGAGGAAGGACTGAGGTTAGGGCACAGGGAAGGGGGTAGGGGTTGCAGGAAGGGCAAAGGGAGAGAGTCAGACAAAGGGCTCGGAGCCAAGGACTGAAGGTGGGGAGGCTGAGGGTGGCTGGGGGCTGACAGCTGCCCGGGCGGGTTCCCTTTGGCAGGACGGTCCCCTCCCGATTGGCTGCCCCATCTGCCCCGTCTCTCGGGACTTGTCCTTGGCCAACAGGAACTGCCTCCTGGAAACAGTTACTCCTTCCTCCGGGGGTGGGGGCCAGTGACCCACGGTCCCCCCGCTGAAGGTGGGCTCAGGTTTGCCGAGCTCTTGTGCGGTCGGGCCCCCGAATGCACCTCCTCGTGGGGTGTCTCCCCGTCCCCTTCTGTTTCCTTGACAGAACAGGGGTGCACTGATCCCCCCCACCCCCACCCCAAGGTCAGGCTCAGCGAGGGGAACCCAAGGTGGGGAGCCCGGCTACCTGCAGGATGTGCACGCCCTTCAGGGAGACCACGGCGAGCTCCTGCAGCCCATCCCCGGTCAGGTCCACGTGCGCCATGGCCAGCAGCGGGCTGGAGAAGCCCCGTTGCCACAGCAGGCGAAATCCGTGCTCGGCCTGGGGCAGCCCGCACTCCGGGCCGAAGTACTTGTAACAGAGCAGCTCCTGCAGGGGGTTGGGGGCGGGTGCGAGGGTCACAGGGGATGCGGGGCAGTGGGAGGGGACACGCGGCCGTGGTCCCATCCCTCAGCCCCACCTGCCCGTAGGTGGCCACCAGGACTTCAGGCCTCCCGTCCAGATCCATGTCGGTGACCAAGCCACAGAGGACGCTGTCAAACTGGTCACTGCCGGGCAGGAGAAGCTGGTCCTCGAGGCCCCGGCTCAGCAGGTCCCTGAGGGTCCCCGGATGCGGCAGGAAGACCAAAGTCACACCACAGTGCCTGCCCCCTCTAGGCGGAAGGCCGGGGCTGGGGGGCCCACAGTGCTTCCCCTTCCCAAGTCTGGGCCAAGCTGTTCCTCCCGACACCCAGACCCCCTCGTCTCCAGCCTGGCCATCTGCACATCCACCAAGGGGAACCCAAATCATTCCCTCAGACTGTTCACTGTTGCCCAGAAGGGACACCCACCCACACTGCCCCCTAGAGGCGGGGCCGTCTCACCCCTGCACAGAGGACCCTGTTGCCCTTTCTGGCAACACCCTTGCCTCCAGTCTGGACATGCATAAGGCCTCTGGGAGGCTGGCGTGGGGGGCTCGGACCCCACTTGGACACCTGTGCTGCCCACCAGGGGAGCCATAGCTGGCTGGCTCTGGCTCCTGAGAGCAGACTGCGACATTTTCCAGAAATTTTGCCAGCTGACTTGAAACCCACCACAGTGGGAAGAGGTACGCCCCAGAAACTGGCCAACCCTCTGAATCAAGGCTTTCTTACGCGCCGAGTCGGCTCAAAAGCTCTTGCCCACACACTTGTCTGGGGGTAGTGGGCATCTCGGTTCTCATCCCAAGGCCTCAATGTAGCCCCGACCAGTTCCAGACCCAAACACTGACGCTCCCCTCCTCGGGGCACAACCACCTTGACCCGCCCCACCTGGAACAAGCCCTCACCTATACACCACTGCCGGCTCCAACATGCTGGCCACGAGCACGCTGTACTCTTCCCGCTGTGTGGGGTCCTTGGTCTCTGGAGAAGGGACACGGATGGGGGGCACTGAGGGGACAGGCTCCAGGCTCCTCACACCCCCCTACTCTGTGTGAAGGCGGAGACCCGAAGTTGTGCCAGGGAGGGATGCATCGAGGTCAGATCACGAGAGGTCAGGGAGGGGAGACGCCAGGAAGAGGAGCAGGTGTGAGGCCAGAGCAGGAGGGAGAGGAGTGAAGACCAACCCAGGGGGTAGCCTACAAATGTCAGGGGAAGGGAACTGCCAGGGAAGGGCCCAGCAAGAGGAACGGAGGAACAGGTGCAGGTAAAGGGGAGCCGGGGGAGGAGGAGGAGGGCAGCGTGGAGTCCCTGGGGTTGGGGGTGGGGCTGGAGAAGAGCTCAGGCTTAGATTGCAGCAAGAGACAGGTGACGAGGCCTGGGGGGTGGGGAGGGTGGGGAAGGGGGGGAGGTGTAGGAACAGAGGAAGTCTGCAGGTTGTGGGTTAGACCACCAAGGGAAAGGCAGAAGTTCAACACCAGGTTAGGTCTCGATTAGACCATGGGGGGCAGTAAGTCACTGAAGTACAGTCAGAGAGCACGAAGGGGAGGGAGTGGGCCCGGGAGGGATGAGGGAGATGCGGAGGGGTCGGACACTTTGGGAAAAGGGCATGAATCTAGGTGTGGGGGGGCCGAGCCTGTGGAGTTGCCCACCCCCCACAGGCCCGAAGCTCACCCTTGGGGGCTGAGAGGCTAAACACAATCACCCGGGAGATGGGACCGTCCTGCAGGATCGTCCATGTCTGCAGGACCTCTGTGGGGGAAGAGGGGAACTCAGGGCCCTGTCCCCAGCCCCTAGCCCCCTGCCCGGCCCCCATCGCAGCCGTCACCTTGGCTTTGCTGGTCCACGTGGGCAACTCGGACATAACCGCTCTGACAGCCAAGGGCGGAGAGTCGCCGGGATGTGCCAGGGAGGTTGTGGACGTCAAGCCAGAGGACACTGGTGGGCGGGTGGGAGGACAGTATGGCCGGAGGGCATCACTGGGTCCTGGCCCCATGTTCTGCCCCTCAAGGAGCATCCACCCCCTTCCTGTAGCCCTGGGACCCTGCTGGGGAGTCTGATTTCTCTGAGGTTACCCCTACCACCCACCTTCTTAGATCTCCCTGAGTCTGTTTTGTGTTTTCTCTGTAACACCACCATTGACCAGCTTCTCCCAAGTGGCCTGAGTTTGCTGAAGTGCCCTCCCCTGCCCAATTTCTATAGAGGTCATCTCTATCCCCGCTGTCCCTGATTTCTCTGAGGCTCCCTGCTCCCATCCCCATGGGCCTCGCTTTCCAGGGGCTCTCTTACCTACTGGTCAGGTTCGTGAGCTCTGGGAAGAGGTTTTCCACGGGCTGTTCTTCAAATTGATGCAGCCCCTCGTTCTGGGGGAACCAAGACCAACCCCCACCCAACCCCCGACCTGGGAGTCAGTGGCCAGCCTCGCACCCAGCACCAGCCCGTGGCAGCCCGGGCAGGGCCCTGCCCACCGTGCCTCCCTCTGCCTCACCTCCTTGTACAGATGAATGGCTGGGTCATTCCCACTCAGGAGAAACACTGTCTCCAGCTGATTCCCGACCTGGACCCTGAAAGCAGAGAAATCTAGAGCCCCAGTGTGGCAGAACTTTCTGATCTCAGAATCGCAGAAACCTTCTGTTTCTAGAGCCCTCACCTGCTAGAACCCTCATTCTGGCTGTGAATTCGGGCACGGAACATGGGGCTCTCGTGTTCTAGAATACCAGAACCTTTTTAATCTAGAACTCCGGTATTCCAGAAGTTCTGTTTTCCACCTCCTTTGAAATACTCGAACTTCTAGAAACTGCCACCATAAAAGAGCAGAACATCCAAATCCTAGAATCCAGAACATCAACTTCTAGAATTCTCACCTGCTAAACCAGAGGCTGGCAAACTATGACCTACAGACCAAATCCAACTTACCCCCTGTTGCTATAAATAAAGTTTTATTGAAACACAGCTACACCAATTATTTACAAAGTATCAATTTCTTGCTACAGTGGCACAGCTGAGTAGTTATAAGAGAGAGGATCTAGGGGTGCCTGGGTGGCTCAGTAGGTTAAGCCTCTGCCTTCAGCTCAGGTCATGATCTCAGGGTCCTGGGATCAAGTCCTGCATCGGGCTCTCTGCTCAGCGGGGAGCCCGTTCCCCCTCTCTCTCTGCCTGCCTCTCTGCCTACTTGTGATCTCTCTCCCTATTAAAAAAAAAAAGAGAAAGATAGAGGATCTAGCCCTTAACAAAAAAACTTGGCTACTCATTGTGCTAGACCACTGGTGCTCTAAAATGGAACTCAGAGCTCAAGTGAATTTTCACACTTTGGGATTCTAGAAACCTCACATTCTAGATGGTCTGTATTCCGTCTCCTTGAAATATGAGAATAAAAAATAGGAGAATGACTTTATCACTAAAGAATCTCAGAATTACCAAACTGCAGAATTTTAAAATCTTGGGATCTCAGAACTTGTAACTCTAGAAATCTCAGTATCTCTGGATCTTGCAAGATCCAAATCTAGCACACCGGAACCCAAGATTCTAGATGTCCAGAACACAGGTGCTCAATCAGCTCTCAGATTAGCTAGCTCGGGGCTGAGGATGGTCCACAGCCACTTTAAAAGCACAATGTTCTAAAAAACAAAACTGGAGTCTGACTGTCTACAGGCAGGTTTGTTGCCTTGTTGGCAGGAGCCTCCACTGTGAGCACACGCGCACACACACACACACACACACACACTCTCTCTGTTGTATGACACCTGCAGCTTACATACTCTGCATGGCACAGCTGGAAAGGAGTGAACTGGAGCTCCAGGTTCAGGCAGCTCTCTGTAAGGGGAGCACACTCAGATGGGGACCGGGCACCCGACAGGTGCCCCCTCCCATCTTCCCCATCCCTCCTTCCCTTGAGGCCACACTTACGCGCAATGGAGTCAAGGTTGTACTCAGAGCCAGGCTCGTAGTCGCAGTAAATGTTAAGGAAGGGGCTGCCCTTGTCCCCTGAATCCTGAGGTAGGAAACTGGCCTCAGGGGAGAGCAGGGGCAGTGAGAGGGATTTGGGTCAGACGTACATGGACTGTAAGGAGGGAATGGGTAGATGGAGGGGGCCTGGATACCTTGATGAACGTGATCCCCACCACCAGGCCCCGCTTTGGGGGTGACTTGTTGAAGGTGTCGATGGAGACAATCTCTGCATCCACTGGGAGGGGACAAAGTGCACGTCAGGCAGAACCCTATATATGCAATCATGGTGACCCCTGATCTCTAGGACTCACTAATCTCTGACCATGGCAATTACCATCATCTCCCGGTCCCTGTGAATCCGGATCACAGCCGTGGTACGAGGGATCCTAACCTCCGGATCTGAGGAATCCTGAACCCTAACCATTGACAAGATGCCTCCCGATTATCAGCCTTGATCCCTTTCAGTCACACAGGTTCCATTCTCTCACCGCAGTGACCCAGCTTAGAGCCTCAGAAACCAAGTTCGAGGCCCCCCAACCCCATGGCGCCACGCACCGGGAATGTAGTTGAACTGCAGCTCCTTGGCCACGGGACGGATTTTCTGTCGGAGGTCTTGGTAGCGGAAGCCCAGTACCTTGCCTTTAAGGGTGGCGGCCAGCAGCTCCCCGCGCCCGCCCGCACCGCCCGCCAGCCCGTACACATTGCTCTGCGACGAGAAGCGCGTGAAGCTATCCTCGCGCAGCGGGCACGGCCCTGCGGCCACGGCCGCCTCCCCCATCACTCCCCTCAGCCACTCACCCTCGACAGCGCCCGGCGCCGCCGCCCACCCTCCCCACCTACCCACCGCTCCCGATGCGACCCAAACCGCCGGCTGCCCGCACGTAGCGCAGACTGATGACGTCAAGAAGCTGCCGTCGCTGCCCTTTACCAAGATGGCCACCCGCCGGGCGGCCCGGGCCTCCTTCCTGTAAGACTGCCCCACTGCGCGTGCGCGCTCCTCTCCGCTACTTTTCTGAGTCGAGGAAGGGGGCTGCCGCTGGCCGGTTGTGGCCTGAATTGGGGGGCGGTCTCGTTGTGCAGTGTGGAAGGTAGAGCAGTAATCCTAAAACTCCGTATCGTCCTTGCGTACCAGGAGGTGTTCTAAGCGCTTTCCATCTATTGATTTATTTCAAACTCAGAAGCAGGCTGAGGCAATTACTAGGTTTTACGAAGGAATCCAGAGGTAATCTGCGTGCGATCGCACCGCTGGTAAGCAGCAGTAGTGGAATCCAAACAAGATAGTTCACAGTCTGTTGTCTTCATCACGTTCCCTTTAAAGTGGTTAAATGGATTCCTACTCAACGAAGAAGGATCTGGCTGTCTGTCCCTCCTTCACTGAATACCTACTTGGTGCCGGCACGTTGGCCCCGATTGTCACGGAATGCTGACAACCACCCGGCTGTGGTTACTCTGCATTCATTTACTGAGCATTTATTGTCCCGTGTGCCTGGTCATCCTTTATGCATCAGTCTCAACGAACCCTTCCAACTCTGCAAAGGACTTCATTATCCCAATTTACAGAGGATGAAATTGTGGCTCTGATAGGACTCAAAAGTGGTGGAGACTGGGTGTTAACCCGGTGTTTCTGACTCTGGGGTCTTAAGGGGTTCATCTATGTGCTTTTTTTTGGACCTATAAGGGCATCAGGAGTTTAAGGACTCTGTATCCATTTGTATATCATTTCCAGAAGACATGACTTGGCCAACTGTCCTGCCACCTTGAGTGATCTGTCACACACACACAGAGAAACACACACACACACACACACACACACACACAAAGGTAGAAAGCTTGCGTGCGTGCACACAATAAACAAGGAGAGCGGGATCCATGAAGGTAGTGACTAGATGTCCCTTGGTCACAGTCAGATCCCCAGTTCTGGACCACAAGGCCGGACACAAAGTTAAGCATTCAGTAAATAGGTGTTGGAAATCCAAAGACTCTATGCCAGCCCCTTTGCCAAGCACCAGGGATGTTACGTAAGAGACACACGGGGAAATTTCTCGAAGGCAGATGGGATCTGGAGGGTGGTGAAGGGGAGTTTGTGTCCCTTCTCGACCTTGGGATTTGGTGACCAAATCCTGGAGGGCAGGGTCTGGCTGTGTGGTTTCATGCTGTATTCCCAGGGCCTAGACCAGGCATGGCATACAGTAGGTGCTTAGTAGATACTCGCTGTGTCAGTTGAACGTGGGGTCTAATTCTGCTTCTCAAGAATGTTTTCTTCAGGCTGCTTCTCCCTCACGTGGTAACCTCTGAACTATGTTCACTTAACATCTGTTAAGTGAATAAATGAAGTTATATGTTGGGAAGGAAAGAACCTTCCTGCTCAGTGATTTCCACCTCTTATGGCACATGTGACTCAACTGTGGAATTTCCAGGAAAAAACCAAAACCCCCCAAAAGGGTGGGGAGTTTTACCCAAATCACAATTTATCACGCTGTGACCCAAGCTTGTGTACTTTAAGTGATTTTAAGCACAGCCAGGGTCAAGACTCACTACCGAGGTCAGGGTGGCAGAAACATTCTGACACTATATATCCTTCAGCCTGTACCCGTGCCAGACATCGGTAATCGATCTCAGGTCTCAGGAGTCTTAACTGAGCCCTAGGCAGCCATCATCAATCAATCCATCTGAGCTGTGGGGGGAGCTGAAAGGGACAGGAACAGGGCCTTCTGCTGTAGTCCATAGAAAATGGACTTGACATTGAACCTGAACCTCTCTTGGACTTCTTTTGGGTTCTGGCCTGGAGCACCTCTTTGAGGAGCCTGACCTGGTCTCCCAGGCAGCCCCTCCTCTGCATCTGCCCCACTCCCACCCCCCGGTTCACTTCCTGACATTCCAACCCATAGCAACTGTGCTTTTTGGGCACTGAGCCTCCTCCAGCTCAGTACCCCCACAGCCCAGAGCCAGGGACAGCCTATGCACATCAGACTGCTCACCTCCACACAGGCCTCCACTGTGGCGTGTGGCGGAGGCTGGTGGTTCTTGCCCACCTTCCCCGGGCAGAGGGCTCCTGCCATCTCCTCTTCCAGTGCCATGCCCGCTTGGTCTTCACGCACTGCCCACCTAAGCTGTTTCCCCCCTTGTCCTGGGATGCCTGGAACAAATGGCAGTGGGGCTTTCAACCCTCCTTCCAGGGAGACTTGGGCACAAGGGGCCTCTCTTTCAGCCTCCTTACCACCACTGTCCTTATCCTCCGTTCTCCAGCCAGCTGAGGGCTGGGACTGCCACCCAGCCGAGGAAACCGAGGCCCAGAATTCAGAGGCCATAGGATTAAGCTGGGTACTCCTAGACTCCCGAGCCCACCCATCCCTAGGCCTCCCCAGGGACCTCTGACCCCAGCCCTGTCTCCTGGTCACACCTGCCCTCTTTCCCACCCAGTGTGTCCAGAGCCCAAACCGGGGACCAGGAGGGGCAGGGAGACGGGACACCAGCCCTGAAGGGAGAAGGGGGCAGCAGAGGTGAGGAGGAGGAAGAGAGACTCATGCAAAGTATTCTTTTTTATTTTCTTTCTTAGGCCAGCTGCAGCTTCTGACCATAAAACCTCAAAGCACTAAGGAAGGAGCAGACGTAGGGGTAAATGCAGGGATGACCCTGAGCTCCAGGGCCTGCGGTCTATCCTGAGAGATCAGGGCTGCAGGAGGCTTAGTGGGGGGGTGGTTCCCGGCACTGGAGGGGGAGGGGCCCACCCCCGAGGTGAGAGCAAATCTCAGCAGCTACATGTGCTCAGAGCTCGGCTGGAGGACAAGTGGGAACAGCAGAAACCAGCCTTGCGCCTCAGCTGGTCAGGAGATGGGGGACCAGACACTGATCCCCACCCCTGGCGGCACCCACAGCAAACAGGTCTGTGTCAAAGAGTCTGTGTTTTGGGGCAGAGAAGGGGACCTTTGGGGGGCTTAAATAAATGGGCAGGAGGCGAGGGGTGCAGCGAGAACAGAGGGCGACTGTCCGGCCAGCAGGCCCCGCCTCGGGGGCTCCGAAGCAGGGCTGAACCCACACTCTGGCTTGGGGAGACTCCTCTGCGGGAAGGGAGGGAAGGTCTCACAGCCAAGGTCTCGGCCCCGCCTTTCTCTCTGGGCTCACGCGCTGGAGGGGCGCGGGGGAGAGAAGACGGGGCAGGAAGACAGGTGCCAGGGGCTGGGCGGGGCTTAGCGCAGGTCCTCCTCGTCCCCCTGGATCGTCTTCTTGATGCGGAGCAGCATGGTGGTGAGCCACTGGTCCAGCCGGGAGATGGCATCGTACTCCTTCACCTGGGACACACGGGGGGCAGGGGGTGTCTGAGGGGCTGGTCCCATAGCTGGCCCTGGCCCTGATTCCCTCCTTGTCCCCAGTGCCAGAGTCTCTGGTCCCCAAATTCTCTATGTGTGTCCCAGCCTGCCTCCCAGAGAGGAGCAAAGGGAGGGGGTTCCCTCTAAGGCTGCCTTGGGAAGAGGAAAAGGTGTCGCAGCATAAAAATGCTCCAGCTTCCTTGTTTTATGGGTGGGAAACAGGCCTGGAGATGTGAAGGCCTGTTCACAGGGACAGGGGCCAGAGGGAGAACCAGTGCCCTGTTGCCCGGCTGCAGCCCCACTCCTCCCTTCTCCTCGCTGGAGCTTCCTGACGTCCCGCCAATCGTCCCAGGCAGGAGGGACCAGAGGGACTTCAGTATCTGTCATCGTTGATGGTGTAGGATTCCTGAGGGGCTCCCAGGAAATACCACTGGACAGACGCGGTCTACACGACTGCATTAGGACTGGAACTGAGCCCAACCGAGTTCCAGATTATTCCAGAGAGTAAGAAAAGGGAGAAACACCTCTGTGGGGTGCTTCTACCAGGGAAGGTGGTGCTGGAAGGGGAGGCCCTTTCATGACTCATCTCCCTCCCTCCCTGTCCCCACTGCTCACGGGGGGCACTCATTGGTGCAAAGACCTTGGCCTGGGCAACAGAGAGACAGACGTGGGTCTGCCTCCCCACTCTGCCCCCAAGAGGCCGAGGATGAGTCTCCTCACCTCACCCCCATGTCATCATCTCTGGTATGGGGGGAACACCTCCTGTACCTCTGGGGCTCCCCTTGAGAATTCTGGGGTGACTGGAGAAAGGAATTCACAGCCAGGGCCGGGCCTGGACAAAGGGTGGGATTCTCCGGAGAGCGTGTCTGAGAAGGGCGGCCCCCGCCCCCGCCACTCACCGCCTCAGTGTAGCTGTCGATGTTCTGCTCCTCGTGGGCATCTAATAGTTTCTGTAAGAAGACAGCAGACAGGCAGGGGTCAGGGGCCAAGACTGGCCTGAGGCCTGACACCAGAGCCCTATCACTGAAGCCTGATAAGACACACACCTACTCCATCTGGGGGGTTGTAGGTTGGGGGGGGGGCGTGTCCCGTGCCGGGAGAGAGGAAGGAGCTAGTTCCACCTCTGCCTGGTGCGTGTGTGCACGTGCATGTATGTGCACGCGCGTGTATGTGCACGTGTGTACGTGTGCATGTGTGCACGTGTTCGTGCAAGAGATCGCGCAGCCTCCTGGCTCTGCTCCCGCCTCCACCACCTGAGCCTTACTTCTCGCATGGAGAAAACGGAGGCCCAGACAGGAGAAGAGGAAAAACAACACACAAACAAAAGACCCTGAAGAACCGCCGTACAATCCTCGGTGACGGTGATGGTGACAGTGACAGTAATACCCAGAGTCCCAGCCTCTGGATCCCGCCTCCCAACCGGGGTTCTGGCTGAGCCCTCCAGGCCCAGAGGCAGGGTGAGGGCAGCGGGGTGGCCGGCACTCACTTTCATCAGCGTGCACTCCCGGGAACCAGAGAAGGCGGGAAACAGCTCCTCGTACTTCTGGACAGCGAGCTGGACATCGCCAGGGTGGAAAGAAGGAAGGAAGGAAGGGGACAGGCTAATGAAGATGGGACATGGGAGCCACCGGCCTGGCAGCCAAGGGGACCTGAGCCACCTGGCCCCGAGTCAGTGCTCTGTGCCCTTCCGCCAGCCTCCAGTGTCAGCTGGTGCTGTGCCCAGCAGGCACCTCTGTGGGACTGTGCCCGGCCAAGCCTGGCCGCAGAGACAGCTTGTGGGGAACAAAGCTGGGGTGGGAGGGAGAAGGTCTCCCAGGCCGGCGTGCAGGGTAGGGGGCAAATGCCAGGCCGGTGCGCAGGGTAGGGGGCAAATGCCAGGCTGGTGCGCAGAGTAGGGCGCAAATGACCGCTGCCTCATGTGAGTCCTTCCTACGTGCCAGGACTAGTGCTGGGTACGTCTCACATTAAACCATCACGTGGACCCGGGGAGGATCGAATGATAGTGACCCCCATTCTGAAACCCGGAAATGCACGATGACCTGCTCAGGGCACAGAGTTCGTGGGGGCGGGGATGTGAGCCGGCCCGACACCAGAGCCCGGGCTCTTACCCCAGAGGGAGCAGGGAGGCAGTGGTGCTCAGACACCCCGTGTGGCGAAGGGCAGGGCGGAGGACAGGGCGGCTGGAGGCCCCGAGAGACTCTAGCTCCTCCCTCCACCGTTCCCTGCCCCCTCGCCCAGCACTGACCCCTCTACGGCCGAGAAGCCCTGCAAACGGATGACGTGGGCGCGCACGTTGTGGTTCAGATCATGACACTGGGAGCCAGAAAGATCTGGACTCCGGCCATGAGGCCCTGAATAAGGGTCTCTGGTCTCGGCCTCAGCATCCTCCTCTGTAGGACGGGGACAATGATGCTGACCTCAAGGGAGGCAGGAAGGACTCAAAATGTGCCCTCGCTGAAGACAACACCAGGCACTGCGTGAGCCAGGAGCTGGATAAACTCAAAAGCGGCAGAGACTGGGCAGGGGATGCCAGGGATGGCCACACAGCAGCGACAACATGGAGCTGACTGTTGGGGGGCCGGATGTGAGGGCAGGGCTCGCTCCCCACTAAGGGGTCAGGCAGTGACCTAGCTCGGTGACAGCTCTGATGCTCTGAGGTGGTCAAGGGGAGGCGGGGGAAGCCCTGGGCAGGCCGGCGGGGCCCCTGCTCACCTTGGCATTGAGCATGTCGATGCAGAAGTGGCAGAGGGCTGCCTTGAAGAAGTAGTCCTTGGCGCTGTACTTAAGGAGGGGACTGTCCATGGCGTTGGTTCCCACCTGTGGGCATGCGGAGGCGGTGCATGAGCTTGCAGCAGGCGGCCAGAGGGTTAGGGTCATGGCCAGGCACCCGGGGGCCAGCGGGGAGCAGCACCTGTATCCTAGGTGAGGCCCTTCTAACCCGGGACCCCAAGGGCAGGGAGGCCAAGGACCAGCCCCAGGGAAGTCAGCCAGTGGTGCACAGGCAACCAAGGCCCAGAGTTTGACAGGGGGTGGGTGTTGCCACAGGGCTGAAGCCAGGTGTCCGTGGGCCCCCCGAGGTGCCCAAGACACTGGGGAGGAGGCGGCTCCGCTGTCAGGCCCCACGGGAGGCTGGCTCGCGGTGGGCAGAGGGGCAGCAGGCTGAGGGAACATGAGAGGTGGTGCCCGCCCCCCTTCTCCTCCGAGGCCAGCTGCCTGCCATTCTCTTGGCCAAACCGAACCCACCAGGACCAGCCTGGCCCGCCCAGCCATCCCCACACACCCCAGGGGAGCCTGCGCACCCAAGGGACGCTCCTTCCCCATCCCTCCCACCTGGCCACCTTCCTGGAGGCCCCTTGGCCACCTCTGGCCACCCCCCACCCCAGGCCTCAGTGATTCTGCCCAGTCCCTCCGGGACCTAGGCCTCCCAGAAAGCTCCCTGTGAGAAGTGTACAGGGAGAGGATGGTGACACCGTGTGGGTCGTGGGTGGAGAAAGGTTTAGCCAGTGAGGCGATGCAGGGAGGCAGAGAGGAAGGCACGGGCGCAGGGGCCTCCCAGAGAGCAGGGCTCAGAGCCCCACCAGCCCCCACCTGCTCGTAGATGTCAATGGCCTTCTGATACTGCTCTAGCTGTGCCGCATAGCCAGCCACCTTCAGCAGACACTTGTTGGCTGAGCTGTGTGGGGTCGGCAGGGAAGACAGAGGTCAGTAGTGGCCTAGGGGCTTACTGGGGGCTGGGGAGGGGAGCCCGCTGCCCCATACCTGTTGGATTCTTCCCCTTTGTAGTAGTCTGCAGACTGCTCATAATGGGCGATGGCCTGGGGAGACACGGGGCAGGTACAGAGGGAAAGGGGGTAGCAGTGCAGCCCTTGCCCATCACAGGCCGGGCCCTGGGCCCGTTACACAAGCTCGGCCCAAGCCCTCTTCCAGTACTCAGACATCAGGGGATACCCCAAGTGCACAGAGCAGTGAGATGAGCCCCAGTCCAAGGGGACCGGCCACCACGGTCCTCCCCCACCACTGGCCAGGCATGGCCGCTGACCGCCCCTCACCTTCTCGATGTCCACCAGCTCCGTCTCGTAGATCTCGGCTATGGAGATGTGGTGCTTGGCTGCGATCGTGAATCGGCCCTGGGCGGGACACAGGAAGGAGCTCTCTGTGACGAGTGATGGCCCCAGCGCCTCACCTCAGCCCCTCCTCACCCTTTCAGGTCCCTAAAGCTGGTGGGTCCCTGCCCCTCAGCCAGACCACTGAGCCAGAAGGGCACAGGCCTTCAAGAGGAGGCTTCGCCGAGGCGTGGATCTGGATGCTGCCCCGACGGGGGTGCCCTGTGCATGTCCCTCCACATTTAGCCTCCGTGTCCATCCTGTCCACAGGGACATGGGCAGACAAGGCGACGCCAGAGTTAATGGTGGCATGGGTACCCAGTAGAGGGCCTGGCCCGGGGAAGCGTTTGACAGATGGCCCACAGAGGTGGAAGGACCAGCCTAGAACTGCCTGGTGAGAGCTCTGGAGAAACCAGGCTGCTGGTCTGACCATTCCCACTGCGGACAGGACAGCCCCTCTTGGCCTCCCTGGGCCCCCAGTGTGGCCACGGAGGCCAATGCCCATCTTCCCCCAAAGACACACATAGCATGTCTAGGTCCTGGGTTCTGGGTCCCTGGCGGAGCCACCTCTGGGCCTCACCTACCATGGGGGTGGCTCCCTGGGGCAGAGGCAGGGGCTGGCCCAGAGGACCACACTCCCCTCACTCCCACTGCCCCTCGCACCTGCTCTTGGTGCTGGGGTTGGGCACAGCAGGCTGGAGCAATAGGGTGGGACGAGAAGAGACAGGACGGGCAGCGACCCTTACCATGTCTGTGTAGATCTCGATGGCTCTCATCAAACAGTTAATGGCCTCTGGGGAGAGAAGCAGGGAAGTGAGGAACAGAAATGAGAAAAATAAGTCATCTAGGCAGAAGCCAGGAGAGGAGCGGGAGGCCAGGCGGGCGCTCAGTGGCCTGTGGAGAACATCAGGCTCGTGCAGCTGCCAGGGCTGCGTTCCTGTGGCTGGGCCGGGGGGCTGAAGGGATCCCCGAGCCCCAGGGAATGTGCTCAGAGCCATGGACGGTGCAGACCGTGACCTGCTGAGGGCTGTCATCTCGGCAACCCCAGGCACGGAACACAGGCCGACAGCCAGCCTCCCACGGGGGTTTGGAGCCAGGCCAGCAAGGGCCCCACCTGCCATGACAAGAGGGGCTGGCAAGGGGGACGAGAGGCAGCCAGGCCTGACATGTGAGGGACCCCCAGGTTCCACCAGGGCCCTGGAACCTATACACTGCCCCACATCCCCTGCACTTGTCCAGCCTCTGTCAACAACATGAGGGGAGCCGGACGTCAGGACACCCAGGCCTCTGGGGCTGTGACCTCCGTCACTGTCTCATGCACAGGTGTCAGCATTCAGCAGAGCCCTCCGCTCTCGTCCCTCCCCCTGCCACCTGCCCACTCCTGAAACCACGCAGCAAACACCAGGAAGGCCCACGAGGAGAGAAAATCGGCTACCTTTGTGGTACTACCTCTTCCAAGACCTGAAATTCGGATATGGGTTTTTTTTTTTTTTTTTTTTTTTTGACACGTTATTTGGAGGAGAGCGAGCAGCATGAGTGGGAGGCATTTTCTAGCAGACAGAGATGCGCTCTCGGGGTGGCTTTTTTTTAAAAACGCATCTCCAAGGAAAAGGTGTTGGGGGAGGTGCGGGGGGAAGGACAAAGAGCCTGGACAGACCGAGGACACAGGCTCTAAGCTGGGCTGGGGCTGGAAGTTCATCCTGACGTCCCAGGCACCCTGCAGGCTCCTGGTCTGCCTCCAGGGCTACCCTACCCCCCACCCCACGTCAGCCAGGTCTGCTGGGTGGAGAGGTGACGGAGAAGGGCCGAAGCTGGTACCTGTTCTCACAAGGCCCAAGGTCTCACTACCTGGGCGGGGCGGGGTGAGGGGGTATGTGAAGAGAGGCTCTCTGCCTCAGACCTGTGGCTGGGCCTTCAGGGAGTCCACAAGCCCCCCAAAATTTACATGCAAAAGGGGGATGTCTGTGAGCACTGCTCTGTGGGAGGGAGGGCCTGTAGGTTTGGTCCAGTTCTGAAATTGGATGCCAGAGATCTCCCGAGATGCCAGAAACATTCACAGAATGTACAGCATTCGGTTGGGGTTCTGAGGCTGACCGCTGGAAGCTCGGGGCACCAGAGAAAAAGAAAATGAGATAAAGAGAAGGGAGAGAGAGAGAGAACACAGGACCCAAGTTACAGCCAGAAACGGTCTCGCTTGAACACACACACCTGTTTTGCAACAGCATTTCTGAGCCGGGTGACCAGCAAGGGGCTGCTTGCAACCCGGTGCTGAGGCCGCGGAAGAACTGGCTGGTTGGGCTACAAGGGGGCGCCTCTCACCGGCTCCCCCTTCTGGAACAGCGTGATGGGGGGGAGGCCCACCCCACACCTGTGCCTGCTCCCGCTACAAGGAGTGCGGGGACAGGGAGAGGCTGCGAGTTCCTCCGGAGGACAGGCTCTCTCAGTGGCTGTTCTGGTGCTACACGGCTGTCAGCAAGGCACGGCCCTTGGAGCAGCAGCCGGGGGCAGAAAATCAACCCCCCCACCAGCAACATGGATTCATGGGGTTAAGGCACCCTCACTCCTGCTCCCGGCTCGGGGATAAGCGGCAAGCTGCCAGCGAACACCCTGGGGAGCGCTGGCACCCGGGACATAACCAGCTTATCTCCAGGTACCAGGCCCCAGAGGAGCCGCTAGAGCACCCCTGGATGAGATCCAGCCCAGGGTGGGGGGTGCTGCAGTCCAGAGCAGGAAGGTGCTCGCTTAGGCTCACCGGGAGTCGTGCAACCCAGGGCCCTCGCCCTACCCGATGGGCTCCAACAGCCTCTGGGTCTGGCTGCTGGTTCCCACATCAAGCCTGGGACTCAGCCCTCCTGGGTACAATGGGGGCAGATGGCAAAGGCCCCCAAGGATGTGGCCTGGGTTAAAGCAAGCTGTGGCTGTGTCTGGTTTGCAGGAGGCACCCAGTAGTGTGCGCACACAGCCCCGGGCCTGGCTCTCGGGTGGCTGGGGTTAGAGATCTCCCTGGCCTGAGTCCCTCCAGCGTAGTGGGCAGAGGCTGGGACCCCCGGGAAGCACCCACAGCCACGGGCATCGCGGCCCCACCCCTGGCCACCCAGGGGCAGCAGGCAGCCCGGGTCCACCATTCCAGGCAGACTGGCAGAGACAGGGCGTGCTGACAGCCGCCAAGTCTGCTCCCTCCATCCGGGCCAGCTCTGGCAGGCCTTCTGTGCGGGCCGGGCGCCAGCGGCCTCTCGCGGGGACGGTGGGAGTGGGCCTCCAGGACGAGGTGCTGACACAGGACAGAAACCTTCAGGGTGGCCAAGGGGACCAGCAAGGCCCCAGGGAGCTGGCCACCTGCTTGGGGCAGCCCAGTGGGGATCTGAGCGGGCCCTCTGGCTCTGTTTTACAAGCCACGTGGCCACAGGGAGGAGACCGGGGGAGGCCGGGCCTCTGATGGGAGCCAAGGGCCACCCCTCACCAGACATCTGTCACACGCCAGGTGCTGGGCTGGCTGAGCCTGTGCTTCACACACATGGCCTCTGCCTTGCCAGACAAGGAAACGGAGGCCCAAAAGATGAGGTGACTGCCTGCCTGAGGTCACAGGGAAAGGGGCTGGGTCCAGACTCGGGAGCACGCTGAGCCCCACGTCGCATGAGCCATTACTTGGGCGGGGAGTCAGCGAGGCTGCAGTGCAGGGTCACTACTCCGTGGCCCCTCCCTGCTCAGCACCAAGAACCTGGCGCTCTGGCCAAGGCACCCGCTCCGGGCCGTGCCCAGATGAGGCTCCCCTCTTCGTCACTGATCCTCTTGCTGCCTGAAAGGTCCTTCCCACCCCAAACCCACCTCTGCCCCACCACCGCACTCAGCTCCCAGGCAGCAAACTGCACTTGCTGATCCCTGGAGAAACCAAGTCGGCCTCTGGGCCCCACGATGGCCACGTCAGCACACACAACGACTGCTGCCCTCCCACTCTTGTGGCACAGCTCCTGAGGTGGGGTGCCAACCCTGGCCTCGGCCCCAGCACCCAGCCCACCCTTTGCAGAGCGCTGCCTCTGGCTGGAAAAGCTCAGATCAAAAGCCACCTGAGGCCCAAGGACGCAACATCACAGACGCAACATCGCGGAGCCAGGTGGGGGCCCGTCCCAGGGAAGCGCTGGTGTTTGTTTGCACTTGACTCCTGCCCCAGAGACCTGTCCTTCCGGTCACTCTGGAGCAGCAGCTGAACATCACAGAGGCTAGGGTGGCAGCTCCAGGAAGACCAGTTCCTTAGGGAGCAGAGGGAAGGCTGACGGTGATGGCGAGGGGCGGGGCAGGGAATGGGACAGACGTCCCTGGGTGATTCAAGGCTGTCCTGGGTCCTCCTCACATCACCCACACGGCCTGCCGTGGCTCAACCCCGCCACAAGGTCTTCCCTCCGGTCCTTGCCGAGCCTGGGCCCACCGTGTGACCCCTCAGGCCAACCTCTGGGAGACCTCCAGCCACACAGCAGGGACTGGTCAAGTCTGGGGACACAGAGACACTACTTGGTCTACCGAGACACCCGATCCCCGCCTGGAAACGACAGGCCCCTGGTGGCAGTAGTGGCTCGGCCAGCAAGTCCCCCGCACCGGGGCAGGAACCAGCACTCACTGAGCCTCGCAGGCACCTCGATGCCCGGCTGCAAACTGCTGTCTCCTGGGAAGGGCTGGTCTTTGTTCCAAGATGAGGCATCTTTTTTTTTCCTTCCCTTAAAACATTCACGTATTCCCTATTCTCTTCTGAGAGAACAGTAGCGATAGATGGTCACCCAAAAAAAGCATCTTGGCTCGCTAAAATTAAAAAGTTAGCAACCTGTGTCTGGCACTGAGATGAAAAACAGAAATTAAAATTCCAGCTTCCCAAGACCCAAAATTCTGGTCCCCACTGGGCTGTGCTCCTGCGTCGGGACGAACCCAGTGGGACAAGTGGTTTTCTTGCCGTGAGTCAGTCCCAAAGCGGGCTTCTCTCCCCAGCACGCCCTCGTTTTAAGTAACTTGTTCTCTGGCAACTCCCATCTTGGGCTCTGCTCTGATTTCCCCCCCAGGGGGTAGGGAAGCCAGGTTAGGATAATTTCCGCTCCTTTTTCGGCAGCAACTCCTACCTGGCTGGTCTCAGAACCCCCTCCCACCCCCCTTCTGCATGTTAATTCTGACACCAGAACAGATTTTCCTCTCTCCTTGGCATGCGGTGGGTCTGCGGTGTAACTCCCACTCCCAAATGCTCCAGGCTCCGGGAGGGAAGCATCAGCTGCGTGCACAAAGCAGCAGGGGGAGGCGGAGGCTTGGAGCGGGATGCAAATGCCAGCCGGAAGGGAGCCAATCGTGAAGTTCAAGCGCAAGTATCTCCCTGCCGGCCCTGGGCCGGACACCTGAGGACTTCTTGCGAGAGGACTTCACTGGGCCCCAGGGACCCGCGGAGGCTCACCTTGGGGGTCGGCCTTCTTGAACGCATTGCCGGCATCCACGAAGCAGGTGGCCGCGTCGTGTTTGCTCTGGAGCTGCAGGTGCAGCTGGGCTGCCTGGCAGAAAGCGTTTCCGGCAGCTGGAACGGGAAAGAGCGCGCGCAGCCTGAGTGGGGCTCTTCCCGTCAGAAGCCGCCCTGACGATGCCCCCCACAACCCTGTCCCCCTGGGAGGAGGGGGGCTCCAGACTGGCCCCAGGGGAGTGGTGGTGAAGGCCTTGACCTCAGGCTTCCCGACCCCGGCCGGGGCTGAGGCTCCTGAAGGCCCTGACGTGGACATGGAGGGAGGAGGAAGCGGCCCCCTAGGGGGGGCCCCTGAGCCCTGTGTATACAGAGAGAGAGCCAGGTGGGGGCCTGCTACGATCCCACAGCCAGAATCCCAGTCTCTGGCAGTATTTCCAGGGCCACCCGGTTCTAAAGATCTGAGGAGAAGGCCAATGGGGCTGAGAGCTACGCAGGATACAAACACTATCCCCAGCTGACCCCAGCAGTGGCCCCGGGGGACAGCGGGAAATCAGGTGCAGGGGACAAGTGCTCCCGGGGCAGAGGGCGGTGCAGACCCCACCGGAGGCCCAGTCTGTCTTGTCCCTGGCTGAATGCGGTCTTCCTGCGCTGCTCCCAAGCCGCTACAGTCACCCGTGTCTCCTAAGCTGCCTGGCGGCTTGCCAGAAACAATGGCATCCCTTCTCCTATGGGGCTGGAGAGCAGGGGTGGGGGGGTGGGAGTGTCCTGACCGGAAGCTCCAATGCCCACTGCTTTGTCTTCCTCTGGCCACATCGGAATCACAGACTTCCAGAGCGGGAAGGGGACCAGAGGGCCTGACCCATCCTGGGACATCAGAGCAGCAGGAAAGACAAAAGCGGCCCAGTTCCCATCACGTAGGATGTATTATCTTTAAAGGCTCAAACGGGAGTACAAAATTTCCAGAAAAGCAGTATCATAGGAAGAAAAATGAAACAGAGCCCAGGATTTTTGTTTGACTAGTTGGGGGTGGGGAGGAACAACACGTTTTAGGGGCAAAGCGACACCTATGCGATCGAGAAGTAAATATTCCTTCTCTGATGGCACCTCGTTAGCTTGGGCGCAAGAAACTATACAGGGCGGGTGGCTCTGTGCACAATATATCTGGTGAAAGCTCAGGAAAACCCCTTCTAGTTTCCAGGAAACCAAAGGTGTGCTCAGGAAATGAGGCGACTCCGTCTCACCCCAGGCCTCCACACTCTACCTCCAGGGTCCCATGCCAGGTTGTGTCTCCTTCTGGTCAGAAAGTTCCTCCCAGGGTCCCAAACCTGCCTTTGCCCAATTTCCTGGATTCAGTCTTGCTGGGGCTGGAGGCCGCATCCCGGAACTGGCCCGATGAGCTCCACGCCACGCCAGATTCTCCAAGCTCTCCTCCAGGCCCTCAGGCAGCTCCTGGCCACCTCTCCCAGTCTCTCCCACCTCTAGGAGCCCCTGCCTGCCTGCCCGCCCCACCTCGGCTCCGCAGAACCCACTAAGAGCCAGCCCTGCCGGAGCCGGACCACAGCCCCGCAGCCAAGTCAGAGGAGTCGTAACTCTGGGCTTGCTCCGCCTGCCAACACAGGTCGTGAGCATCCCCAGAGGGGCGGGAGCTGGGACACCCTCCCCCCAAGGATGAAGGCCCTTGCAGCAGTGTGCGACACTGTCACCGTGTGTCCTCCCCCAGTCGGAGCAAGAGCACACGGGAGGCTGTGCCGGGCACCTCGTGGCCGCTCCAGAAGTTTGCTAGTCTGAGGACCAGAGTCCTGTGAGCACTTCAGCTTCCACCCCAAGGCAGGGCGGGGGCAGTGCTCGCAGCCACGACAGATGCTGCCCGGGGTCACACGGCGGCTCCAGCTGTGCCACAAACCTCAGTCCCTCCGGCTGCGGAGGTCCTGAAGCCGCACAGAGGCCAGCCGAGCACCGCACTCCAGAATCGGAGCTCTGCCTTCTGAATTCTGGCTCTCAGTCCCTCACTAGGGGCGGTGCCTGAGTCCCGGGGGCTGAGTCAAGCCTTGGTTTCCCACCACAGGGATGTTAGCAGCAGCGTCCCTCACAGAGCTGCCCTGCCAGTTCCATTCAACACGCATGCTCGGCACCTAGGGGCGCCCTTGATAAACGGCCAATGGTTAAGGTGACTACTGGAACCAGTGGAACGTTCCCTCAGGCCTAGAACTCAGACCTGATGAAAGCACTAGGGAGGAGGTTCCGGGGCAAACTGGACATTCTGGGTTTAAGGAGAAAGCCCTCCAAGAGCTACCCAGATTCAATAATGTATTTATCCCTACAGTCCTCTTGCCAAGGCCCCGTGGCCCAAGTAAAAGAACCCGGGGGCTCAAAGTGACCTGAAGGTAGGCTGATGGGTTTCCGGTGCCACAGATGGCAGAGAGAGATGGGGGGGGCGGTGAGGGTTGAGTCCTGGAGCCAGGCCCTCAGGACTGGAAGCTGAGGGAAAGGAGGAGAAAGGAGCATGAAGGGTTCTGCAGAGATCACATACCACTCCAGTTTTTGGCCATTTTGAACATGTTCGCGGCTCTGGTGTAGATCTCGCATGCTTCCTCTATTTTGGATGAGCCTCTAGGGAAAGAAGGAAAAGGAGATGAGACGAACGAGTCGGGCAGTGAGCAGCAGCCTGCATTCTGTCCTGGGGACGGTGGGTACCTGCACTCCCTACCCCCATAAGGCCCCTGTGAAGCCCTCTGCAGCCCAGGCCTCTGCTGAGGGCTTAGGGGAGACTAAGCCCATGGCCCCCACTCCCCCTGCACAAAGGCACACTCACTGCAGGTGCATGGGCAGCCGGGGGAGCTGAGGTCATCCCCACACGGCAGGGGTAGGCTGGGGAGGGGGAAGACTTCCCAGCCTTCCTGTGAGCCCGGCCTCTGACGGCCTCTTCCACTTCTGTTCAGTGAACGCTGGTTCCCAGGCTCTACGCAAACTACGCCCCCCACCCCACCAACACATCGCAAAGCATTCTGGGGGAGGAGCCCAGCTCTGGACACCTTGTCCATCTCCCAATGCCTCAAGCCCATGCCCTGCTCGCCGCAGGTGTTCTGGAAGACCTCCCAACCCTACACGTGTGCCGTTACTATTTCAGGTAGGAGCAGATAACACACAGAAAACCAGTCACTGCCTTTCCTCTCTAAGGTGGGGTCTACAGAACTGGGGGGGCCAGGTGCGAGAGACAAGATTTCACACTCTCCTCCTTTGTACTGCTTGAATTTTCTTATCTTCTGCCTATTTTATCTGCTAAAACGTATTTATATAGAACACAGAAAAGATATATATAAATCGTTTTAAATATCAGGATTTACATTTGGTTCTGTGGTCCAGCAATGAGTTACATTTCTAGCACTCTACCCCAAAAACTAATCAGAGAAGGTTCAAGGATGTTCAGTGCAGAATTATTTAAAATGACAAAACCACCTTCGAAGACCTTCTCATGCCAGAGCAGGGGTCTGAGAGATATACTGAGGTATGTTTGAAAAAAAAAATCAAATAAAGAGCACTCCGCTGGGGCAGCGGAGTAACCGCCCTCCTGATCTCCAAGCCATGCGTCGGAAGTTTGTCCGGAATTGGGGGAGCCCTTCATGTGTACCCTGTGAGTCCCCGCCATGTTTCTGTCCACCTCCAAGAATGCAACCCCGCCTTGGCTCATGAGGTCTGTGGTCTCTGCAACTGTCCAAATCCCCATGCCCACATCCACCAGTAGAAAACACCCCACACGCCGAGTTCCGTCAAATGGATTTCAGATTCTCTCTTCGCCGACATCAACGTTTTGTGTTAAATGAAGAGAAAAGAGAGGTATTTTCTAACAGAAAGCCACACAAATCAGCCTTCCTGTCCTCCCCTCAACACCCGTGTTCACCGGCCCTGGAAACCAGCCAGCCCCCCGCTATGGTTATGGAGGGCCTCCGGGGTAATTCTGGAAATTGTGTTCACAGGGCTCCTTCCTTCCGTCCCTTCCTTTGCATCACAGGAGCGGCTGGTTACCATGATCACACCAGGCCCCCCCTAGCCACCTTCTGGGAAGATTTCACTCAGTAGGTCTGGGTGGGGCCTAGAGTCAGGCTTTTTTACACAATGGGCCCAGGGCATTCGGAGAGCTCAGGTGAGTTCGGGAGGAAAAAGCTGATCTACACCCATGGCTCACTCTTCTCTCTGGGAGTCAGGCTGTTTCCGTTGGTAATATGCCCCGCCCCCTGCAGGGCAGGCTAGCTGGCTGGCGAGGACTGGAATCCCGGCCTCCAGGATCTACATCCCAGAAGGTAAAGTTCTTCTTTGGATGAAAAGTCTCTACCTTCCAGGGCTATGTTGATGCCGTCTCCCCTAGCCTCTGCTGTTCCACAGGAAGCAGCCCTGCGGGGTAATGCGCGCCTGTGCTCACTCTGCTGGGTCCCACGGTCTTCCCCCGCCAGCTTCACCCCAGCTGGGCCGACACACCTTGGGCTCGGGGCTCCTGCTTGGAGTGACTTCTGTAGAACCCACTACTGGCCTGGGAGAGAAGAGGAACTTGCACCGGCAGTACAGGACCTTTGGGGCCTGGCTACAAAATCCTCCGGGGGACCTTCTCTAGAACGTTCTCTGACTTAAAGGAGATGGATGTGCTCACAGACCGAAATTGGGTCTCCCCGTGCCGAGCTCCTCCTTCCCTTCTTTGTGAGAACAATGAAGCCCTATCCAGATTCAGCCAGTCTCTGAAAAAAACTCAGGCTCCATGAGCAGAAATGGCTCAACCCACTGAGGGGCCCAAAGAGGGGTGACCGACAACGGACAGGGTCAGCCCCAGCTGGTGTGTCTCAGCTCAGTGGGACACAGAGAACGGCAGTGTGTAAAGGCCGGTAGCCACCAGGCTGAGGTTTCTGTGACCACGGGCCAGCCCTGCTCCAGGTCAATGATTCTAACCGCGGAGGGGGAAGACCAGAGGGATTAAGGTCTGCTCAGGCCTGCCTCCTCCCTCCTCTCAGGACTTGGGTCCTGGCCATTTCCATGCCAGGCGATGACAGGGGAATCTCTGGGATTCCATCATCTTCTTTAAGAGACGGAAGTGGAATTCCCAGAGGGAACAAATGACTTGCCTCGGGTCACTGGCAGATCCTGAAACAGAAACCCTTCCCACAGCCACTGACTCACCTGGGGAACAAATCTGAGCATTAACTATGTGCCAGACACTCGCAGGTATTAGCAGTAAACCGAGGAGAAGGACCTGGCCCTCGGGAAACAGGAAATCAGCAAGACGATTTCAGACTGAGTAAGCCCTGGAGAGACTGGGGGAGGAGGGGACCTCTATGCACGCGCAGATCATGGCCACTGCTGTGAGGACGGGAAGATCAAGCTCAGTCCCCAAACATGACTAAGGAGCTACCGACAGAAAGAGGGAAGACCATTCCAGAGAGCGGTCACAGCATGTGCAAAGGCCCTAGGACAGAAACAGGTGCAGCCAGTTCCAGGAACAGCATCGGGCCAGGCTGGCCACGTTGCAGGGAGGGCGGAGAGGCAGGTGGGGAACCCCCATACAGGAGGCCGGGGGAAGGGCTGAGGCCCTATTATATAACATGACAGGGAGGTTTCTAGCAAGGAGAGTGACCAGAAAGAAGTCCGAGGGCAAGCACTCTACCAAGGGGTCGCCCTGCAGGATAAAGCTACAGGTGACTACAGGACTTCTCCCCCAGGTCAGGGTAGCTCTCGGAGCACCCATGAAGCGTGGCAAACTCCCTTCTGGGAAGAAACCAGCCCTCCTCCAGTGCCTCCTGCAGGAGATCCAGAAAAGCTAGTTGGGCCTGCCCCTCCTGAAGAGCCCAGTGGCCGCATCAGTGACAGCTGACAGTCCCTCCCCCACAGACCTCCCCCGAGCTGCCTCTGCTTGGCTCTCCCCATCCCGCAGCTCGGGCTCCGAGTCACGCCAGGAATGGAGGGAACTGGTTTGGGCCGGCCTGCTGCAGGGCGGTCTATAATTACCCACTCAGCTCTGCTTTCAGCCCCCTCCCCGGGCGGAGGAAGCAGCCTCAGGGCTCCCAGGCACAGCCACCAACCTCCGGTGACTGCCATATGGAGAGGCGCGTGCGGTGCCAGTGATGCACAGACGGTCCAGTGGGCCCCAGGCCTGGTGGAGGGGGGTCTGCGGGGCAGAGCCGCAGCCTTCCTCGCTCCTTCCTACACCCCCTGGGCACTTCCTGGCTCCCAGAAACATGCCACCCGGCCCACCGGCACTCTCCCAAGGGCTGCAAAGGGCAGGCCGGATGGAGTAACTCCCATTGCAGGTCCTCGGGCCGCCCCGGGCCTCCTGTGCATCCAGAGGGCCACAGCCACCGCCCCTCGGTCCTGTCCTTGTCCTCAGTTGGCTCTGCTTCTCCGGGCAGTGTCCTGGGTGGGGAAGAAGGGACCCCCGGACCCATCCCGCCCTTACTGTGTCTCACGGTTTATACACCCCTATCACGTGACTAGAACTGCTTGCTAGGAGTGCTGAGTTCCTGACAGCGAAGCCCTGACCGTCACCTCTGCTCCACCGAGGAGGAAGCTGGGTCTTGGAGGAGTTCGGGGGCCAGCTCACGCTCACACTGCCACAAAGTGGCAAGGCCCAGAACTAGGACCCAGGCCTGGAGATCAAGTCCTCCCTTGCTTCTCACTCAGTGATCTGGAGGCTTCCTTCCCCACGTCCAAGGGTCTTCTGGAAAATGAGAAGGGGACCACGGTCCCCACCTGCTCCAGAGTAAACAGCGAACACTGGGCCAATCTCCCTCACCCGGTGGGCAGACGCTGCTCTCTGCTGGAGCCACACGGAGCTGCCTCTAGGCCAGGGAGGGAGGCGGTAACCAGACCCCCCCACCAGGGGCCCCCATCAGGGCCGCAAGTGGAAGGAACAGCAGAGAACACGAAGGACCACCCGGCACCATGAGCGGGCAGCCACCAGCCCTGTTCCTCTGCTGACGACACGGCTGTCAGAGCAGAGCCGCGGGATCCCTGGGCATCTCCTCCCGCCCCTTTTGTGAAGCTAAGCCCTTCACCGCCACCGCTCCCACCCCCCTGCCAGGCTCTGCAGTGTGTACCCCCCGCCTCCCCCATGGGTAGGAGCTCCTGCGGGGCAGGGCCTGGGCCCCCAGAGTGCACACACAGGCCCCCGCAACAACGAAAGGGTGAAGTTGTTACGTGCTAATCGCTGCACTCCGCAACCACCTCAGGTTGCTCTTGTGACATGTCTGTAATGGCAACAAGCAGAAACAGAAGGGACTTGGGGGCCGAGGGAGCTGGGCTGAGCCCAGCTTCGGGCGCCGTGATAGCGGCGTGACCTTGGGTTAGCAACAGCAGAGCCTCAGTTGCTTTATCTGTACAACGGAGGCAAGGAACCCGATCTGAGAAGCGGCCCTGTGGGGATCAAGGCGAACAGACGCGCCCAGCCTGGCACAAAGGGCAGAGCTAGCGCAGGTGCTCAGACGGCTGCTATTCTGTGAGGGAGAAACGTGCTCGAGGGCCGCCGGCCACCTGGCAAGGGGAATTCTAGAGTCACGTGGCGGTGGTAGAAAAATCGGGGACTGCAGCAAGGCCTGGACTCAAACGCAGACCTTCTGTGACCCTGGCGGGCAGGTGGGGGCGGGAGACACTGTACCTGACGGGGCCGCTGGAGGCTCTTTCGATCTCGCGGGCAGTACCTGGTCCCCTCCGTCTTGACAGGCAGAACCCTGGGACCACTGCAAAATGACGGCTGGGGTAGCCCAGACCCTGCATCCCCTCGGGAAGGACTCCACTCTGAGACTGGCCGAGGGACCCCCAAGTTTTTGGCCGTGGAGCCCAGCAGCTGGCAGGGAGCTCTGTCACCACAGTGCCCGCTGGACACAGGCAGGCTGGGCCGTGGACAGGCTCTACAGGCAGAAAGGCTGTCCAAGGCGCGGCCAGAAGCTGAGGTTCCCACACTGGGCTGGGCTAAGGGCCCACCCACCTGACCTGGGCACCCACTCCTCCTCTACACAAGCCAGCCCCCAGGGCTCCTGGGGCGTGCTGGTGACTACAGGCAGTTTAAACAGGAACTGACTGGTCCTCACTCTATCCTTAGGAACCTGCTCTCGGTCTACGCAACCTGCTACCATCCCTATTTCCCTGACGCCTCCTGCCCAGCTTGCAGTAACGGTATTAATAATAACAGCGAGTACTTAAACACTCGCCAGGGCCAGGCGCTGTGTGCTCACCATGTCACGGGCATGTTCCCAGTTACTGTTTAGGACCATCACATGAAGTAGGTGTTACTATGATTTTCCATTCACAGGCAGAGAAACTTCCTATCAACATTGGTATCCCAGCGGAAAAGAAGTTTTTGTCTTGGATTTCAGTCGGTGGGAGATGGGGGACGAGGGTGGAGGTGCCAGGGATGAGGACAAGCCCCAGGGAACACAACCACCATTTAGAGCTTGTAGCACTCCTGAGGGGGCACAGTGGGGAAGTTTCTGGACCCATCTGAAGCCTCGGAGCGGGAAGGAGGAGAAAGCGTGCTTCCCCACCCCTTTCCGGCGGTTTCACTGTGCTTTACTCAGGAACTCTCCATCTTTTTGCTTCCAGAGAGCCATCTGGGTTGCCCCCTTCTCATTCCCCACAGCTCCCCGTCCCAGGTGCGCCCCAGGTGCCCGTGCTCTGGGTGGGGGCCTGAGAGAAGAGGGAGCCAGAGGAAGGGACACAAGGAGCTCCGATGTGCTAACTGGATCTGCTAACTGGCTGGTACCGCCTCCCTCCTCCCTCGCGGGCTGCTGGTGCCCCAAAGCCCTCTAGTGTCCAGGAGCCCAGAAACAGGAAGAACAAAGAAGGCCCTGACATCCAAGGATACGGGGCTGGCCCTGAATCCCGGGTGGGCGCTATCCCACTTGGCCCTCTGATGTGACCAGAGGCTTCTCAGTCTGGAATGGTACCACTGAGGTTTCTGAAAGGGGAAGAAAAAGCACGAGGGACGAGCTGAGCCCCAACACTCCTCCCGTGGTCCCCGAAGCCACAAGAAAAGGCAGCTGTGAAATGCTGAACACACGAAACCCCAGCTCCAGAGGGGAGGAGGTGCCAAGAGTGGCTGCTGGCCGACAGGAGTGTCTGGGCAGACCTGTCGCTCTCAGACAGGCTCTGGTCAGTCCCTCTGCTCTCTGCTCCCGCCTTGCCCACTCCCCTCTCAGCACCATCTCAACCACTTTTGGAGCTGGAAGGGACTGGGAGGAATATACCAGCTCTCTCGAACGTTTGGAGAAAACTGCCATGTGGGGCCGGGAAGGAGGGAGAGTTACAGGGTGAGAGCCCCCTCAGACACTGAAAAGTCTGTCAACATCCTCCCTAAGTGTAGGGTCCAGAAATGGGCACAAGCCTCGGGGAGAAATGCGTGTGGCCGCAAGATAGCTCTGGGATCAGACAGGCCCAGGTCTCCCACTCACTGGGGGCCAAGGCAAGTAAATCTGGCCACCTCCACAGGGATGTTGTGAGGATGCAACGCAAGGACACAGGTCAAGTGCCTGGCCCAGGTCTGACTCAGAATCAGAGAACTTAATAAATCTAATGGAGTATTATGACCGTCACGGCCTTCGCTCTCCCCCACACCAGCTGCTGCAGTCCTTTCTAAAAGGCCAATGAAAGCCCTCCCAGAGTGGCCCTGTTCTGGACTGAATGTGTCAAGACTCATGTGTCAGGAACCCAACCTCCAAGATGATGGTATTAGGAGATGGGCGCCCTCAGGAAGTGATTAGGTCATGAGGCTAAGCCCTCCCGACTGGGATGAACGCCTTTATGGGAGACTCCAGGACGCCAGTTCATCCCTTCCGTCACCCCTTCCACAATGAGAGCGCGCAGGGACAAGTTCCCTGTCTATGAGAGAGCAGGCTCCCATCAGACACGAAGTCTGCCAGCACCCCGATCCTGGACTTCCGGCCTCCAAACTGTCAGAAATAAATTTCTGCCAGAGATAAATTACCCGTTCTAGGGTACTTTGTCATAGTGGCCCAGACACAGTAAGACGACCCCCCCATTAAAATCCTCAATGTTCTCCAGCACCTCGAGTCCACGCCCTTTCTCCAGTTCATGCAGCTTTCTCTCAGGCGCCTTAACACACCTCAGACTTGGGCTCATCGCTCTCAGGATCACCTTAGCCCTGACCCCTATCGTCCAGAGTTCACTGAAACCCACTGCGATGCGCCTTGGGAAGGTCAATCCGCCGGTCAGGTGTCAGTCCCGGGCCCCATCGTGCCCATCAGGGAGCCTTCAGACAGGTTCTCCTAGAACTCCAAAGACTCCCTGACCTGGCTGCTCTCCCAGGCCGGTCCCCTTGAGGGCCTCAGACCGTGTTGGCTCCGCGCAGGTTCTCCTCCCGCCTCTTGGCCCATCTTCAGTCCGGGTCCCCTTACCGCCTCCAGACGGTGTGGCCTCGGTTTGGATGCCATCCGCCCGGGGCCCTCCCAACACCACACCACCACCTCTCCTCCAACCGTGTTGCCACTGCCGGGGTCAGCTGTCCTTAGCCTGTGTCGCCTCTGTTACTACCTCCTCCCGGAATGCCCTCCGCTCTCTAGGCTCGAGCCGTGGCGACTCTACCCCGCCGCTTCAGGCCCTGACTCCTTCGTCCTCTCAGCATAGGTCCCAGCCGACCCCTCCGCGCGGTTCTCACCCAAAGAGGCCCGAGAAGAAGGACTGCGAGTTCTTCACTTTGCGCTCCGCCTCGGCCAGCAGCGCCATCGCCTCCGCTTCTTTCCCGGAGTTGTCCATGACGGCCCCAAAGGTACTCAGCAAAAGGCCCGACCCGGGCCCACGGGGGACTCAGCGAGGCCCCGCCGCGGTAGACAGGTCGGGGAAGCTTAGACGGCTGCGTTGACGTCGCACCGGTGCGCGCCGCCCGCAGCTCGGCACCATATGACGTGCGCCGGCCAACCAGCGGTCCGCTAGGGAGGCGCGCGCCCCGCCGGCCACGCCCTCGCCCGCAGCCGCACACCTCCCCGTGACTCAAGGCCGCCAATGAGCGACGCGATACTTCAACGCTTGCGCGTACTTCCGCGTAAGACTCTCCACTCTTCCTGGTGCGCGCCACGAAATCCCACGTGACTCGTTTAAGCCAATCGTAGTCCCTACCGTCCAAGACCCTGTCCGAGGTGCTTTTTTCTAGCTCCTGCTCCACCAATCACCAGCATCCCCCGGGTCGGTCCGTCCCTCCCCGCGGAACTTGCGCCCCCGTCAGCTGACCACTGACCCTCACGTGACAGCTCCCGCCCCGGCCGGAAGATACGCCCCGCCTTCCTCCGGGTTTGACAGGTGTCCGGCGCGCAGCTCAGTCCCCGCCTCCGCCCCTTTTCTCGCGCGGCTCTTCACTAGGAGAGTCGTCTGCGGTCAGGAAAGCGCTCTGCCTTTTCTTGCGCCCTCTGCTGACGGATACTGGAACTGGTTTGGGAAGGCCAGTAAAGTACCCAGACGGGGAAACAAAACTGAGCGAGGGCTCTCTGCATTCATTAAAAAAAAAAAAAAAAAGGGCTGGAGAGAGCGTGTCAAAAACTCAGATACTCAGAGCCCAGATCTTTAATACCATTCCCCAATAAAAGGAACCAGGAATTCTTGATAAGTGGCTGCTTTGAGTCTTGGGCAGGAAATTACACAGGATGAGCCTGGAGCATCTTGTAGTACCAAAAAGGAAGTGTCTGTGTGTGTGAGAGAGACACACACACAAGTGGTAGGATATGTCAGAGACACAGGAGCCAACTGGAAGAGCTCCCAATGGCCAAAGCTGGAAGAATTTCAGCAACACATTAAACTAGTCCGGGATTATCGTCCACTCTATAAAACGTCCCTGAGCCCACGCGGTATAAATGAACGAACGAAGGAATAGACGGGGAGAATTGACAAACATTTCATGCAGAAGAGCTCTGCCTAGTTCGTGTAGACTCCTCCCTCCAGAACGTGGAGCTTGGCTCCTCACTCCTGCGTGTGGAGGCCGCCAGCACCTCCATCCAGAGTGTGGTATGGGACGGGGATGGCGGGACTGTTTCCATTGCAGAAACCTGAGAATACCGGTCAGCCAAGTGGCTGGGGTTACCATCGACAGTGGTGAATCACACTGATAGAATGTGCTCTCAATACTGTGACATGAGTGGCACATCACGTCGGTGAAGGATGGCTCCTGACACCACCCTCTCCCCATTGAATCACAAACATCAGACAAACCCCAACTGAGGCACATTCTTTGAAACACTTCACCAGGATGTCTCAACACTGACAAATCACTTAAAAACAAGGAAAGTCAGAGATACTGTCATCGCTAAGGGGAGTCTATGGAGACGTGCCCACTGTATGTAATCTGGTGTCCTGGGTGGGAACCTGAAACCGAAGATGAATGTTAGGTAAAGACTAAGGAAATGTGCATAAAGTATGGGCTTTAGTTATTAATAACATGTCAATGTTGGTTCGGTAATTGTAACAGAGGTACCATACTCATCTAAGATATTAATAGGGGACGTCTGGGTGGCTCAGTCAGTTAAGCGTCTGACTCTTGGTTTCAGCTCAGGTCATCTCAGGGTCCTGTGATCCAGCCCCAGCTGGGCTCTGCACTCAGCAAGGAGTCTTCATGAAGAGTTCTCTCCCTCTCCCTCTGCCCCTCCCCCTGCTCAAGTTCACTCTCTCTCACATAAATAAATCTTTTAAAAAATAATGGGGGGAGGGGCACCTGGGTGGCTCAGTTATTAAGCTCTGCCTTTAGCTCAGGTCATGATCCCTACGTCCTGGGATCTTGGGATCCCTGATGGGTGGGGAGCCTGCTTTTCCCTCTCCAGCTCCCCTGTGCTTGTGTTTCCTCTCTCGCTCTTTCTGTCATAAATTAAAAAAAAAAAAATAGGGGGACCTGGGTGTGGGGTATATGAGAATTCTCAGTACCATTTTCACAATCTTTCTGAAGAATCTAAAAATGATTCTACTATGAAATCTTCTTTAAAAAAAATTCAAGTTCCAGTGCCCTACCCCCTATCCAGAGGAATTCCAATTGTGAAAGTCGGTGGCAGGATCCAGGAATACGCATTTTCTTACAGGGCTCCCAGATGACTCAGACAACGCTGTTATTTGGGGGGGTGAGGGTAGGGTTTAGCTGAGGGGGAATAGTTCACAAGAAACCTTGGCTCTGACATTCGGAGACTTTCTTGGAACACCTTCTTGTGGTGGCTGCTGTATTCTGACCGCAGATCAGGCGGGGCGGGGGTGGGGGGGTGGGGGGGTCTGGACCGCCACAGGCATTTTCGGTTCCATGTCGGTCTGAGCGGGGCTATTATAAAAGTTCCAGTTTGTTTAACACTGTTCATTCCAGGGCGATTTGTTATGCAGCACCAGAGAACTAACAGACCGTCACCCACCCATCAGGTCAGGGTCTTTCATTTCCAGCAGCTGAGCTTGTCCTCCTGGGCAGGATGTAAACAGTGAGAGCAGGAGGGCGCTTTAAACAGCCGCTGCCCAGTTCCCGTGGCGCACCCTGCAGAAAGCATTTTTTACCTCTTCTCATTGAACCAGGACGTGGGGGAAGGTACTTTCCATCCCATTGTACAGACTGAGAACACGGAGGGAAAGTGACTTGTTCAAGGTCACAAAGAAAGAAGAGTCGGGCTGTAAATTCCGGCTCCAAGGACGGCTGAGCCTGAGCCCTGTCCCTTAACCACAAGGGTCCTCAGTGCTTTAAACTCAACTTGCTCCTCTGCTCCCACTCCTGTCCTGGCTTCAAAATTTATTTAGCCCCAATGTGGCTCCCTGGGATGGCTCCTGACACCGCCCTCTGCCCGCACGGCCCCCCACCCCATCCCTCAGTCCCTCAGAATGCAGCACCCACTCTGACAGACACAATCGCACCTCGAGGCAATCAGTCTTCTGAGGAATCCCTGCTCTTCCCTGACTTACTGACATCCACTCAGGCACCAAACCCCAGAGCTGCCACGCCGGCCCTGACCTCTCCCTTACCACCTCTCCCTGGGAGGGGACCCGCCAGCAAGGAGTCTACCCCCAAGATGCTTCCCTACTCCCCAAGTTTCTGTCCCTCTTCAGCCCAGGCCACCGTCTCACCTTCTCACCACCGTGTCTACTGTCTACACTTGCCCTCTTGCCTCCTACAAGCTCCACAGAGCAGCCGGAGGCCCTTAGACCATCCTCCACTCGCCCCTGCGCCAGGGCGCTCAGCTGTGCTACAGCCTGGAACCCAGACCATGGCTCCAGCAGCCTCCTCGGTGTGGCCTTCCCTGATTGGCCACAGTCTGCCACTTTCCAGACATGGCCTAGGACTTGGCCCCCTGCTTTATTTTCTTCATGTCACCTTGTGGTAGACACACTGTCTCCCTGCCCAGTAGCCCTCTCTGGGTCCCCTTCTTTTTCTGGCAAACCAAATTCCAGTTTTGACCTGGTGGCAACAAACTTGAGGGATAACACTGGGTTCCCCCGGTTCCTGGAGACACAGCCGGAGTGTCCGGGAAAACCGTGGCTGTCTTTCTTCCAGCTGTCAGGGATTGGTGGAGAAAGGGCAGGGGCTACAGTCAGCCAGCAGGACAAGAGAGGCATCCTGCTGGGGGCTGCTACCAGCTCTCCTGGCTCTTCTGAAGGGACAGGAGGAAGGGACAGGGAGGGGCGTGCTCTCTTACCCCGAAGCCTCCGGAGGTCTGGGTGTTGGAGTAGAAAGAGGTGATTGTTGCGGCTGCGGCAGGCCCCTTATGGGTGCTCCTGACCTCACAGCTGAGCCCCAGGGGGGCCACCATGCATCCCTGCACCAGAGCCTGCGTGTCCCTGCATATCCCAAATCCCCTTTCCATTCCTTTATCACCGCGACTCTCCCACTCTGACGAAGGAAGCTCTGCGAGGAGAGGGGCTCTGTTCCTCCTGCGTCCCTGTAGCCCCACTGCACAGATTAGGCTCCGTGGGGCTTACGCTCTATGGTAGGTGCTTGCTAAATGCTGGCTGAGCGCATGGGGCCCCTGGCTTCTCTCCTTCGGGATGGGGGTTCTGCTGACTCATCTCCGTGGCTCCAGTGAGTAGCAGGGGCTCAAACGCCTTTGTCGGATCAACAGGCCAGGGAAGCCAGAAGACAGCTGCTCAAGAACCCAATTTAATAAGATTTACAAGTCGACACGTACAAAAAAAAACCTAACAATGTACAAGTCATTGCAAGACTAGGGACTGAATCTGGAACGCAGAGAGACTCCCCTGGTGAGGAGGCCCCACATGTTGGAGATCTGAAAGTATCTTCCCACTGATTCTCTACGTCTTGGCCTTATCGAACAAATGTAACCAAACCCCAAAACTGAGGCGAAGATTTAAGAGCTACCCAGATCTACCTCGTTCCCTCCCCAAGCCTCCCTGCTCTCCAAGGAGTGGAACTGAAAGAAGGGGAGAGACTAACACCTAAAGAGAACAGAGCCTCTGGCACCAGCCAACAGTAGTCTGACGACTGGGAGCCCCTCTGGCCGACTTCTAGCCAAATCCCCGCCATGTTTCCAAGCCGCGCTGGCCAGGGAGGGACAGTAAGGATGGGGGGCAGGCAGAGGGGTGCCCCAAACCCCCTGGAGAGGCCGAGGGCATAGGTGACTAGGCTGGAGGCCCCCATCCAGACTTGCGGCCTCGCCCCAGCCCCCGCCCCCGCCCCAATCACCACTGCAGGGGGCCGATGTCAGCCCCTATCTCCTCTTCCTCCTCCTCTTCCTCCTTCAGCTGGAAGGGCTTCACGGGCCACTTCCCCCTGACAATGGGCTCCACGTGGTCCTGAAGCCGGTGGCGCTTCATGTGGGCATTTCGACTCTTGATTTTGTCGAACACCCTGAGGAGTCACCAGAACGACACCGGTCAGAGCGGGGTGGGGGGTGGGGCGGTGGCCCAAGGGCAGCTGCCGGGGGTGGGGGGCCGGGGGGAGAAAGGAGGTGGTGTGGGCGCATCCAGGGACAGGGCTAGCACCTCTCACATTCTCTGCAGGGAAAGACACCCTGGCCCTCCACGCTCCCCGGGGGCTCGGGGGTCCGCTTGGGGCCGGCATTCGGGCTGGCGTTGAGAATGGACTCCCTCCTGTAACTCTTGGTCTTTATCTTGAACTCAGGAGTAGGACGGTGGCTGGGTCTCTCCCGAGGGCTGCAAGTGACCTGCAGAGGGGCAGAAACGACAACGGAAGGGTGCCAACCCTCCACGCTTCTCAGGGAGCCGCTTGACCTGGCAGGGAAGCCCTTCCCAGGGGGCGCCCTTCCCCCTTCCCTGGCTTGACGGGCAGCGGCATCCCGATCAGATCTGGGCGGAACTCCAGCCCCACCTCCCCTGGACCTTCTACCTTTGCTTCTGTCCTGTCTGCCTCATCTGGCTCTCTCTTGACCCTCTTTTCCAGTCCTGGGGCTCGACCACAGTCAAACTTGATCATTTTTTTCCAGATGTAATAATACTCAACACACTGGGCTACAGTCTTTGTCTGGATCTAGCGAGGGAAAAATGGAAGGCGACTATGGACAACACCCCATGAGCAGCCTCGAGTGTTGCCTTGACACCCCGAATCCCTTCCCCATGGGGCCACTTTTGGAAAGCCTTCCTGAAATGTCTCTCTGCATGGCCTGGCGTGCCCCTTTGGTGCAAGGAGCAGAGAATCACAAGTCCTCACAGGTGACAAGCGGCTCAGACTGCAGCCACCGCCACCAGCACGGGTCAGCATTGCACACGCCAGGGGGCAGGTCCATCCCAGGGATCCTACCCTGTGGGAAGGTGCATCGGAAGGCGTACTACTAGGGTGTTCACAGCGAAATCACGCCTAGGAGCCAGCTGGGACCAATGACAACAGAATGCCCTGAGGCAGTAGGGACCACACAGCCTTTGGGACAGTGATGCAGGGCCGTGGAGTCCAGAGGAAGTGGCCCACGAGAGAAGGAAGGGGCTCTGAAGGCAGGGCTGGATCCTGGCCGTGCAGACCCCCACCATGTGCTCCTCCCTCCACTAAGAAGTGATCCCGTTCACAATACCTTCTGTGAAAACAAAACAGGATGGAAAAGTTTCATTGCCCCAGAGACAACGTTTCTCAGGTAAATGCAACTGGCCATTTAGTATCTGGAGCTCACTTCAGAACATTCCTTCTCTGAGTTTTTTTGAGCTGTGTGGGTCTTCACAAAGTAAGAGTCAAAATAGCACATCCCCTGTCCTTCTAGGAAATGGCACTAAGTTTAAAAAAAAAAAAAAAAAAGCCAAGAAGCTGAACTTGTGCTTCCAAGCAAGACAGGGTAACAGGAGGAGCTGGGTCTCCCTCCCAGCCGAAACGAGAAGACACAGGAAACAGTGGTTGGTAAGACACCAGGCATCAGTCCGAAAACAGCTTTCCGAGAGGCAGAAAATACACCACTACCTTGGGATGGTTTCCAGGCCACAGCCAAGGGGGAGGGACCCAGGCAGAGCCCAGCAGACTCCTGAGCTGAGAGCAAGCTGAGTGCCTGGGGAGACCGAGGTGGCAAGAGTCCACAGGACAAAGGACAGTAGAGGAGACAGCGGCATGGAGAAAAATGCCAGAGATCTGGACAGAGTTCCCCTCAGGGATTCAGGGCCATGCGTGTGAAGAGAACCCAATACTAGGTAAAGACCCATCATAAAGGATCGGAGGGAAAGCTGCCTGTGGCTCTCAGGGGCCAGAAACAGTGCCTGTCCCCACCAGCTGGGGGTGGAAAACCTCCTAATTCGTGTGGCATTGGTAGAGGAATGAGAAGGATTTTGCCTCAGAAATGAGAAATAATTAGAAAATAATTATTTAGAAATAATAGAAATAATTAGAAATAATTAGAAAAATGAGAAATTAGAAATAATTAGAAGAAAAGCTGTTCTGGGTGCCTGGGTGGCTCAGTGGGTTGGGCCTCTACCTTTGGCTCAGGTCATGATCTCGGGGTCCTGGGATCGAGCCCCGCATCGGGCTCCCTGCTCAGCGGGGAGCCTGCGTCCCCCTTTCTCTGCCTGCTGCTCTGCCTACTTGCGATCTCTCTCTCTCTGTCAAATAGTTAAATAAAAAATCTTAAAAAAAAAAAAGCTGTTCTGATACTGCCATTAAAAACCTAAAAGCAATATCCAAAAGGATCAAGTTGTTTCTGCTCTATACACAGTGATGTAAGGCAGTAAAAATAGTAACTATGTGGGTAAAAATATAAGGCTTTGTATCTTAAATCTCTCTAAACATAGTTGGCTGTTCAAACAAAAACAGTAACAAGGTATTACACAGTTAATAACATATAGAGAAGGCATAGCAGTAAGAGTATAAAGGTCAGGAGGAGAGAAGAAGCCGCTACTCTGTGGTTCTCAGGCTGCACATGGAGTTCTATCAAATCACTTGCAGGTTCTACCCTGATAAGTTAACAACCCACAGTATAAAACCTAAAGCAACCACCAAACTAATAGTTGTAGTCAATAAGCCAGCAAAGGAGATAAAATGGAATCCTAAACTTTGCTACATTAATCCAAGAGGCAGCAGAAAAACTGCAGAAAGGAGAAACGAAGAACAGATGAGTCAAACAGCAAACACACAGCAAGGCACCGGACTTAAAGCTCACCAGCCCGGTAATCAAGTTAGATGTGAATGGTCTAAGCGCCCTCATTAAAAGAATGGATTTAAAAAAAAAAAAGATTTGATGTATTTATTTGAGAGAGTGTGAAAGTGAGAGAGATCACAGAGGGAGAGGGAGAAGCAGGCTCCCCATGGAGCAGGGAGCCCGATGTGGGACTCGATCCCAGAACCCTGGGATCACGACCTGAGTGGAAGGCAGAAGGTTAACCGACTGAGCCACTCAGGCACCCCAAGGCTGGATTTTTTTTTAAAGCGTATAACAGAATATTACTCAACTCTAAAAAGGAATGAAATCTGGCCATTTATGACAACATGGATGGGTCTGGAGAGTATAATGCCAAGCGAAATAAGTCAGAGAAAGACAAACACCATATGAGTTCACTCGTGTGTGGAATTTAAGAAACCAAAACAAACAAAAAAAGAAAAAAGACAGTTAAGACAGATTGTTTTTTTAAAAGATTTTTTAAATTTTATTTATTTGACAGAGATCACAAATAGGCAGAGGGAGAGAGAGGAAGGGAAGCAGGCTCTCTGCCGAGCAGAGAGCCCAATGTGGGGCTCGATCCCAGGACCCTGGGATCATGAACTGAGCCGAAGGCAGAGGCTTTAACCCACTGAGCCACCCAGGCACCCCAAAGACAGATTCTTAAACACAGAGAACAAACTGGTGGTTCTCAGATGGAGGGTGAGTGGGGGGATGGGGGAAATAGGTGACAGGGATAAGAGCACACTTATTTTGATGAGCTCTGAGCAATGTACAGAAGTGCTGAATTACTATATTGTCCACCTGAAATCAATATAATACTGTATATTAATTATACTTCAATTAAAACAAATTTAAAAGCACCATCCAACACATGCTACTTATAAGAACACACTTTCCATATAAAAACACGAATAGGTTAAGAGTAAGAAGATGAAAAAAGATATACCAGGCAAACACCCATTATAAGAAAGCTGGAATAGTTGGCTTTCTTATATAATATAATATATATAATAATGTAATACCAGAAAAATAGGCTTCAGAGCAATGAATAATACCAGGCATAGAGGAAATCATTTTATAATGATAAAAAGGACAACTGATCAAGAGGACATAAGAATCCTAAATGTTTACGCACTTAACTCAGAGCCTCAAATACACGAAGAAAAACTTGAGAGAACCACAGGGAAAAATAGATCCACAGTTACAGCCAAATATTTTAATAACCCCTTCCCAATAATGGCTAGAACAAGGAGATGGTAAAGGTATGGGAGACCCAAACCACATTATCGACCATCTTGAACTGGTATTTCTAGAGCTCCAGCCAACAGCGGCAGAATGCACCTTCTTCAAGAGTACTCGGGACCCGTACTAAGATGTAGACCATATTCTGGGCAATAAACAAGGATCAAAAAATTTAAAAGGATTTGAGTCACATAAAGTATTTCTCTGACGACAGTGACATTAAATTAAAAGTCAGTAACAGAAGAACTCTGGAAAATCCTAAAATATCTGGAGACTCAATAACACACTTCTAAATAACTCATAGGTCAGGGGCGCCTGGGTGGCTCAGTGGGTTAAGCCTCTGCCTTCGGCTCAGATCATGATCTCAGGGTCCTGGGATGGAGCCCTGTGTCAGGCTCTCTGCTCGGCGGGGAGCCTGCTTCCCCCCCCACCCCACCCCCCGCCTACCTGCCTCTCTGCCTACTTGTGATCTCTCTCTCTCTGTGCCAAATAAATAAATAAATAAAATCTAAAATAAATAAATAAACTTACTCAAAAAAGAAATCAAAAGGGAAGTGAAAGCTTTGAACTGAGTAAAAATGAAAACCCAACATACCAAGATGTATCAAAGCAGTACTCTGAGGAAAATTTATAGCACCAAATACCTATATTAGGGAAGAAGAAAGGTTTCATAACAATGATCTCATTTTCCACCTTCCGAAACTAGAAAAAGAAGAACAAATTAAACTCAAAGCAGCAGAAAAAATAAAATAATAAACAGCAGAGCAGAAATCAATTAAACAGAAAAAATATCAACAAGCCAAAGCTGCTTTTTGAGGAAAAATTAATAAAATCAATAAATTTGATGGATCTCTAGCCAGACTGGTCAGGAAAAAAATTAAAAAAAAAAAAGACAAATTACCAGTATCAGGAATGAGAGAGGTGACATCCCTATAGTCAATGAATATAAAAAGGACAATATGAGACTATTACGAGCAATTTTTGCTAATATATCAGACAGCTTAGAAGAAATGAACAAATTTCTCAAAAGAAAAACTATGAAAGTTCACTCAGGAAGATGTGACAACGCGAATCACCCTACATTTATGAAACACCTGAATTTGCATTTCAGAACCTTCCCACAAAGAAAACTCCAGGCCGAGGTGACTTCACCACCAAATATTTAAGGGATAAATAAAGCTGATTCTAAACAAGCTCTTCCAAAAAACCGAAGAGGAGGGAATACTTCCCAACTCGTTCAGTAAGGGCCGCGTTGCCCTGATAAGAAAGCCAAAGACACTACAAGTAAAAAAGGCTACAGACCAATATCCATCCTGAACACAGACGAAAACTTCTACACAAAAAAGAATAAATAAATAGAATAAATAAATAGAATCCAACAATATATATACAAAGGACAAGACATCGGGACCAAGTGGAGCTCATCCCAGAAATGTGAGGCCGATTTAACGATCTCAAATCGGTGTAGCTGGTCATGCTAAAATGAAAAACAATAACCATATGAGCATCTCCACAGATGCTAAGGAAGCACTATCGATACAACCTCATATCCTTCACCGAAACAAACTCTCAGCAAACTGGGAATAAAAGGAACTTCTTCAACCTGATAAGCAACATCTGGAAAGACCCCACAGCTAATGTCATACTTAGGAGGGAAAAGAGGGGCTGGTTTCCCGCTAAGATCATGAACAAGTCCAGAAGGTCCACTCTCACCATTTCTACTCAACAAGTTACTGGAGGTTCCACAGTGCAGTGAGGCAAGAAGAGATGAAAGGGAAGGAAGAAATAAGTGTTTTTATTTGTAGATGATATGATTGTCTATGTAGAAAATCCAACAGAATCTGCAAAAAAGCTACAAAAACGAATAAATGAGTTTAGCAAGACTGCAGAACATAAGATCAGTATTATTTCAATTTTATTTCTATATATACTAGCAAGAAACCATTGGAAATCAGAATTAAAAAGAGCCTTCCATAACAGCATAAAAAGTAGAAATACTTAGGAATAAATAGGATATAACACCTATACACCCAAACCTTCAAAACACCATGGAGAGAGATTGAAGACTTAAATAAACAAATACACTTTGTTCACTGGTCGGAAGACTAAACACTGTTAAGATATCCATTGTCTGCAATTGACCTGGAGAGTCAACGCCGTACCAGACAAGAGCCTATCAAAATTTTCTTAAAGAAAATTTTCTTAAAGAAATTGACAAGCTAATTCTAAAATTCACATGGAAATGCAAAGGACCCAGGATAGAAAACACTTTGAAAAAGAATAACAGGGTTAAAGAACAAACGTTTTCTGCTTTCATGACTTATTATAAATCAACAGCAATAAAGAACATGGTAACAGCTTAACAGTTCACAAACAGACCAACTGAACAAAACGGTCAGCCCAGAAACAAACACGTATGTATATGGCCAACTGATGTTTGACCGAAGTACCAAGGCTGTTGGCTGCAGAAAATGCAGTCTTTTCAACAAAAGGTACTAGAAGGATTAAACGTGCGTGTGCGGAAAATGAACCCCATTCTGTACCTTGCACGGCAGGTCAACCCAGAACAGGTCATAAATCTAAACGTAAAACTGAAAACACATAAAGCTTATAAAGAAAACATAGGGGAAAATCTTGGTGACTTTGGGTAGGCAAAGCTTTCTTAGAGACGCCACCAGAACCATGGTCCCTAAGAGAAAAATTAATGAACTGAGCTGACTCAGCGTCTGAAACTTTTTCAGAAAAGACACTGAGAAGTCAGAGACCAGGAGCAAATACGTGCAGGGCAGGTGTCTAGAAGAAGAGCTTTGGCTCGGAACGAAGAACTCCCATGGTTTAATAAAAACACAAACACCCATCCCCCAAAAAAACATAAGCAAGAGACTGGGAGCAGACAGCTCCGCACGTGAGGCGCGGGATGGCACACAGGCCAGCGGAAAGATGCCCGGCCTCGTCAGTCCCTCAGAAGCGCAGGGAGCGAAGGCCGTGAGCTCAGAACAGCGATGAGAGGAGGCCTGGCCATGGGGCGCGCTGGGGAGGGCGTGGGGCCCCTAGAAGTCTCCTGAGCCGCCCGTGGGCATGTGAAGTGCCACGATGGCTTTGGATGACCGTTTGGCAGCTTCCTTCAAAGTGAAACGTGACCCTCACCCTCCTCTCTCCTCCCCCTGCTAGGCGTTCACCCCGCAGGGAAATAGTGCTGACAGAGCCTGCCACGCACCTCAGGGCTCACGGCGGCTTCATCTCTAAGCGCCGGTGTCTGGAAACCACCCAGACGTCCACAGGCAACAGACTGAATCGCCGGTGGTACACCCACACAGCGACACTGTCCCCGGCAATGAACGGGGGTGAGTGACTGCTACTCGGCCTCCCGGATGGAGCTCGGGGATGCTGAGCATGAGGAGCCAAAGCAGAGCATGTGTCGTACGATGATTCCACTCAAAGAAAACTCTGGAAAATGCAAACCGATTTACAGGGACAGAAAGGAGACAAGGAGTTGACTAGGGACAGGGGTGGCATGAAAGAGGACCAAGGGGTGTGGGAAATGGGCGGGGGGGACAGACGTGATCTTGACTGTGGTGATGGTCTTGTGTGGGCTAAGTACACGAAAACATCCAAGGTTACACTTGGATCACGGGCCGGTCGGTGGTCATCAGGTTAACGAAAGAACAACCCTGCAGGACATCTGGTGTAGAAGGATCACGGCCTTCGTAAGGACACGCACGGGCGAGCAAGAGAGCCATACGGACAGCGCCAAGCCTGAGGCTCACAAGCAGACAGGCCAAGGTTAGCCGCCGGGAGGAGGCTCTGCGGAGGACACGGAGGCCTTTACCAGAGCATTCCTCAAGCTGAGAATGGGAGCGTTCGTTTATTTGAGCACTGACGACGCATTTCTGTACTGTTTGGAGGTGTTCACAACAATGTCCTTTTAAAAATGATGAACTGTGGTTGAGACCAGCAGAGGGTCTCCTTGGCAGGGCCTTCTGCTCCAGCTGGGCTCAGCTGCGCAAGGGGAGGCCCAGTCTGCGCCAGCGCACCCATGTTCACCTTACCGTCTTGTGAATCAAGTAGAAGTCCTTCTTGTGGGCACAGAATGCTTTCTTAAAAAGCCTCTTCTCCATGGGGGTCCAGACGTCAGAACCTATCAGAGAAAGAGCCAAGCATGGGGACAGGACGGGGCTGGCGTGCAGACCACCCTCCTTCCCAAAGCTGCCATCACTAAGCATGATCGTGCGTCGAACATTCTTATTTGCTTCATCAGCTACAGCCCTCACAAAACCTCAGCACGTAGGGCCCTCACGATCCGTGCTTCACCAAGGCAGCCATGGAGGCCTGCACTGGGTGAGGGTCCAGACTGCCTGACTCCAGGGCTGGCGCATCCGCTCTCACCCCTGAAGCTCAGTCTGCCTCCTCCCCTCCCCAGCCCGGGGGCATCCCCTTCCTGGCTGGGCACGCCCCCCCGCCCCCCCCCCCCCCCCCCCCCCGAGGGAATCAACGGAAAAGGGGGAAGGTAGGATGCAACTAGCAGAAATCATGCCCATGGAATCCCGTCCGCCCACCCCCCACCACCCCAGGGAGAGGGAAGGCCTTTCTGGAAAGGCAGGTGAAGGCCCCAAGATAACTCTCAAAAGGCACAGGCGAAGCTTGCGGTCAGGACTGTTTTCACAGGGTCTCAGCCGGGCAGAAACCACGCCCACAGCCCCGCCCAGTCACCTGCGTAGCGGTAGTCGGCCAGCGGGTGAGTGTGCGGCTTCTGGGGCCCGCGCAGTAAGAGGGTCTCCAGGGCGACCTGGAACAAGAGGGGCCACAGGCTACTTTACACAGGGAGGGGAGGAAGAGTCTCACCTCCGTTCCTTCCTTCCTTCCGAAGCCACCGCCGGCTCTCCCGGCTCTCCCGATGGCTCTCCCCAGCCCTATACTCAGTGCGGTGGGTCCTCCGAGCAGCCCACACCTGTGACCGCTGAGCGCAGCTGCCGTGGACTCTCCCAGGAAGGTGCTCCCGACCAGGAGACAGTGACTGTGTGGGTTTGCTCCTGTGGTGCACGTTCCTTGCCATCAAGGACCAGCATTTGGAACAGCCCTGCCCTTGCCCACCGCCCCCTTTGTATCCTTCATGGCGCTAATCGCTATCCAGCCACCTTCCAGAACGTATTTGCTGTTTTGGCTCTTCTCAAATGTAAGCCCATAAAGAAAGGGACTTTGTCCTGCTCCCCAGAGTAACCCATCAGGACCGCTGTGGCATCTGTGGGACCCAGCACAAAATGAAAACCCTTGTTCAAAACTTACTAAGGATTTCAAGATGACAACATGAGCATGAAACCAATACTGGGGTCCCCAAGCTGGTCCCGGCCCCCACATCACAACATTACCAAGCCCTCAGCGGAACCCCAGAAAGGTGGGTTGCCCGCTCCGTTGAGCACCTACTATGTGCCAACCGCTGCCTCTCAGCTCAAGAAAGAGCAGGACTGTGGCACTGGCTCGGTGATGGGCCTCTTCCTCTCCCACTACTCAGCAAACTGAGGAGGGTCCTCGGAGGAGACACAAGCAATTCTAATGCACCAGAAGTTTTCATACATGGGTTTTTAATTGAAGAGAAAAAGCTCAGTAAGAAACCTGATGAGCACAGGGGCCCCGAGTTGGGTCTGCTGGGCACCGGCTCCCCAGCACCTCAGAGATGGGGTGGAGCCCGGCACTGCTGTCACACCAGACAGAGCCCACCCCTGCAGCTCATGAGGACCACACCAATCCCAAAGCCACCGGGAAGAAGGACGGTGGCCTGCCCAAGCAGACCGCACAGGGCATGTGCCTGCCGCTCTGGCTCCCCCAGGCACCCCTGGCCGCTGCCCCTCGCCCTGCCTCCACTTCACCTGAACACTGCCCCGGGCCTCGTGCAGGCAGTGCAGAGCGAGCTCCAGGTTGGTGCCCCCTCCCGGCATCACGCTGGAGCAGGCCACGTTGCAGAGCTCAGTGACTGTAGCGATCCCAGCAGTGTGAGAGAGGAGACGGGGAGTTAGCAAGTGCCAGGGAGACTTCCCCGACAGCACAGGGGGCGGGCTCCTTGTCACCGGCCCCCTCACGTCTCAGCTGAAAGCAGGATGAGGGAAGGGAGGGACAAGAGGGACAGGCACAAACCCTGCCCCGAACAGCCGAACAGCCGGCCGGGCTTGTGGGCGGGAGACTGCAGCTGCGGAGAAGCCACGCAGCACCAAGGGGAGCCCTCCCGCCTCCTCACCCCGGGTACTGCTTCTGGCCGAGGGGAGAACTGGGAGGAGATGTCCTCAGACATGGAGGGGGCGGCTAGGGGCAGGGCCCGCTGGAATTTAGCCCCAAAGCTTCAGCCACCTCTGTCCTGCGTTTCTGGGTTGGTCGTCACATCTCCCCACGGCTTCCAGACCAGAGAAGCGACGTGCTCGTCAGCAGCAGAAAGCGCTCTCTCCTGGAGCTCTGGGATCTCAGCCTGAAACCGGCTTCCTATGTTGATGTGTCTGAAACGAGGCCGCACACACAGACACGCGGGAAAGACAACGGTGACTAAGACGGGAAATGAAACAGATATGGGCGGTGTTCCCTTCTCTCAGGCCACAGCCTTGCCCGATGCAAACCCCGTGCCATCTGCCAGATGTGTTCAGTGTCCATCATCCCTGACAGATACGTACAGGCATTCCAGAAACCCCTCAAAGGGGTACTTCCTTCCCTCCTCTCATTTTCCTTATTGCCATATCTCTGGCCTCAGGTGTCGCTGTGGGTCCAGGACAGTCCTGGAGACAGACTGCGGGTCCGAGTACATGCTGATAGCTCTTGTGCTTCTACACCCACGGCCATACTATCCAGCCACACTCCATGGACACTCAAAAGTCTGGACCAAACCACCACCAATTCCACCTAGAACCCCAGGGCCCTGGGTATTCTGTCCCTGGGGCCCCAGCTATAATATGTCTAGACAGAAAGAATACTAGGGGAGCTTCCCACCTACACCCACAGAAGTGCACCACTTCTCTCTTAGGGAGGCTCCGTAGCGAGACCTGATCTCCTGTGACGAAGGAGCCCCGGGAAAACTGACACAGGCCTGCAGGGCAGGTAGAAGCAACCCCACCTTGGAAGGACGCACCCTCAGGTGCTAAGTCTGTTCCAACTTACGGTTCAATGCTGATCTTGGTGTCATCCTTTACCATGCAAATGCCGAAAGAGCTGTCCACTTGATCTAGAAAACACGCAATAAGAACAAAAGCCTCAGGAAGACTAACCATAAGGCCCTTCTGCCTGCCTTCGTGGCACAGCTAAAAACCGGCTCTTTACAGCTGCGTGGTAGGGAGAGTCTTTGAAAAATTAAAAGGAGAACTACTGTAAGATCCAGCAATCCCACTTCTGGGTATTTTTTCCAAGATTTTATTTATTTATTTGACAGAGAGAGGGAGCCAGAGAGCACAAGCAGGGGGAATGGCAGAGGGAGAGGGAGCAGCTGATTCCCCACTGAGCAGGGCACCCAATGTGGGGCTCGATCCCAGGACCCCGGGATCATGACCTGAGCCAGAAGCAGATGCTTAACTGACTGAGCCACTCAGGTGGCCCCCCCCCCGCCACCCCGGGTATTTATCCAAAAGAACTCGAACCAGTATCTCAGTGATAACTGCACTTCCACGTTTACTCAGCACTATTCACAACAGCCAATTGGGAACAATCTGATGTCCTTCGGCAGAGGAGTGGGTGAAGAGAAGGTGGTATTTACATACGATGTGGTATTTACATACGATGGAATACAAGTCAACCTTTTTTTTTTGAGAGGAACCTCCAATAGGCAACAACACGAATAAACCTTGAGAACATCATGCCAGGCACAGAGAAGGAAATACTGCATGACTTTGCTTATGTAAGTATCCATAATAGTCCAATTCAGGGGCACCTGGGTGGCTCAGTTGGCTGAGTGTCCAACTCTGGGGTTTGGCTTGGGTCATGATCTTGGGGTCCTGGGGTCGAGCCCCACATCAGGCTCTGCCCTCGGCACGGGGCCTGCTGGAGATTCTCTCCCTCTCCTTCTCTCTCTGCCCCTCCCCCCACCCGCATGCATGCTCACGCTCTTTCTAAATAAATAAGAAAATCTTTAAAAAATAGTCCAGTTCATATAATCAAAAATGGGATGGTGGTTGCCAGGGGCTGGGGGAGTGGGAAGTGGGTATTTACTGATCAGTGAGCGTAAAGTGTTGGATAAGCCAGATGAGTAAGCTCTAGAGGTCCACAGTGCAGCGTGGTCCCTGTAATCAACAATGATGTTCTGAGCACTTATTCGCTTAAGGGAGACTCATGTTAACTTCTTATCATCATAAAACACAATTTTTTTTTTAATTTTTTTTATTTATTTATTTGACAGAGAGATCACAAGTAGGCAGAGAGGCAGGCAGAGAGAGAGGAGGAAGCAGGCTCCCCGCCGAGCAGAGAGCCCGATGCGGGGCTCGATCCCAGGACTCTGAGATCATGACCTGAGCCGAAGGCAGCGGCCCAACCCACTGAGCCACCCAGGCGCCCCATAAAACACAATTTTTAAAGAAAGATTTATTTACGTGAGAGAGAGAGGCAGGGGAGAGGGGCAGATGGAGAGGGAGAGAGTAACCTAAGCAGACTCAGGGCTGAGCACAGACCTGACATGAGGCCCAATCTCACAACTCTGAGATCATGACCTGAGTGAAACCAAGAGCTGGTGATTCAACCGACTATGCCACCCAGGTGCCCTGATAACACACAATTAAAAAAAAAAAAACATTGCATGGAAGAGGCAGAGGAACTCAGCAAGATGACAAATTAACTGATTAAAAATTATTTTATAGAACAGGAAGCTAAAGTCTCTGGAAGCTGTCCTAAAAGCATACAGCATTTTAGGAAATACTCATTTAAGAAAATGACCACATATTGGTAAGAACAATGAGAGTCTGTGGCATCTGCCCATCACTTCCCCACCGGAGGCCAAGCTCCATTAACAGAAGCTCTACCTGGAGTGCCTCACCCTGGGCAGGTGCACCCAAGGAGAGGGACTTCTTCTCCCAGCAGCATCCACGCTTAAAGAATTAAAGGGAGGTATGATGATTTCTTATCAAAGAGAGAATACTGTAAAGAGACAGAAGATTTTTAAAAGAACCAAGTGGAAATTTGGGGATTAAAAAAGTACAATAACAAGGGTGCTTGAGTGGCTCAGTCACTTAAGTGTCTGACTCTTGATTTTGGCTCAGGTCTGATCTCAAGGTCATGAGATCGAGCCCCTCATGGGGCTCTGTGCTCAGTGGGGAGTCTGCTTGAGATTCCTTCTCTCCCTCTGCCCTTCCCCCAACTCTCAAAGAGAAAGAAATCTTCAGGAAAAAAAGAAGCACAATAACCAAGATTAGGCCCAACAGCAGGTTTCAGCTGACAGGAGAAATGATCAGCAAATCTGAGGCTAGATCACTGGAGATGATGTAATCTGAAGAAGGGAAAAAAGAATGGAGAAAAATGGAGTGAGCCTCAGAGAAACGGGGGTCATCATTAAGTGCCGCAAAATACGTGTAATGAGAGTACCGGAGAAAGACAAGGAAGGGACGACAAAACATGTGAAGTATCATGGCATTGAAATCTGCCCAAATTTGGTAAACAACAAAAACAAAAACCCAATATATACATCCAGGAAACTATAAACACCAAGGGCTCTATGTCTAGACACATCCATCACAGGCAAAATGCTGAAGGCCAAAGAAAGACATCTTGAAAGTAAAAGAAGAAAAACAACTTGCTTCACGCAAGAGCACCCCAGTAAGGTTAACAGCTGACTTCTTGTCAGAAGCAACGGAGGTCCGAAGGCAGAAGGATAACATATTCAAGTCGTTGAAAATAAAAAACCATCGACCAGGAATCATATCCAGCAAATTACTTTTCAAAAATAACTGTGAAATAAAGTCATTCTCAGATAAATAAAAACTGAGATTTGTTGCTATCAGATCTGTCTTATAAGAAATAGTAAAGGGGGAGGGCTGCCTGGGGGGCTCAGTCGGTTCAGTGTCTTGAGTCTTGGTTTCAGCTCAGGTCATGATCTCAGGGTCATGGGATTGAGCCCTGTAGTTGGGCTCCATGATCAATGGGGAGTCTGCTTGAGAGTCTCTCTCTCCCTCTCCCTTTGCCCTGCCCCCCACCCTCTATAAATCTTTAAAAAAAAAAAGGTGGAATATCATTCAGTCATAAAAGGGAATAGAATACTGACACACCCGGCAACACAGGTGGAACCTGAAAACATTATGCTAGGAAACAGTCACAGAACACTACATACTGCAGGATTCCAAGTATATGGAATGTCCAGATTCGCCAAATCTACAGAGACAGAGAGTAAACTAGAGGTTACCTATGGCTGGGGGTGGGAGGCAGGGACAGGAGTGGCTCGCTAAGGAGTGTGGGGCTTCTTTTGGGAGTGCTGACTATCTCTGAAACTTGATGGTAGCAATGGTTGCACAGGTCTGTGAATGTAATAAAACCCACCTTATTACATGCTTTAAAGGAATAAATTTTATGTAAATTGTATCTCCATACTGATAATAGACACCTAAGAAAGTTCCTTAGACTTAAAGCAAACGACAAGAGATAGTAAGTGAATCAAAACAAAAAAACAAAGGGTGCTGATAAAGGTAATGATATGGGTAATTCTAAGATTATAATCACATATTTTTTAATTGACTCGAAAAGCAATTGCATAAAACAGTATGTATTGTGGGCCTATAAAATATAGAAATACAGTATGTGTGGCAATAAAAAGGAGTTGCACTGCAGTAAAGAAAGGATACCCCAGGGATACCTGGGTGGCTCAGTGGGTTAAGCCTCTGCCTTCAGCTCAGGTCATGGTCTCAGGGTCCTGGGATCAAGTCCTGCATCAGGCGCTCTGCTCAGCAGGAAGCCTGCTCCCCCCCCACCCTCTCTCTGCCTGCTTCTCTGCCTACTTGTGAACTCTCTGTCCATGAATAAATAAAAATCTTTAAAAAAAAAAAAAAAAAGAAAAGAAAGGATACCCCAGACAGTGACTTGAATCCACAGGAATAAATGAAGTTATCAGTGATGGTAAATGAGAAGGGCAATAAAACAAACTCTATAAATAATGCCTGTTTTCCTTTTTTTTTTTTCCCCTCTTTAAAGACTTCATTTATTTATTTGACAGAGAGAGCAAGGGAGCACAAGCAGGGGGGACAGTGGGGAGAGAGAGGGAGAAGCAAACTCCACACTGAGCAGGGAGCCCGAATTGGGGCTCAATCCCAGGACCCGGGGTCATGAGCGGAGCTGAAGGCAGATGCCCCACCATCTGAGCCACCCAGGCGCCCCTATAAATAATCCCTGTTTTCCTTTATTTTCTTCTTTATTATAACACAGTATTATATAAAGTAATAATTACAACAACATATTTCTGGGTTTCTAATATATGTGTGTATATACATATATAACATAATATTATATATATCCATACAACAATAATAGCAGAAGGGTTAGAAGAAATGGAATTAGATAGCAATGTTTCTATATTTTATTAAATTAATACACAACTGAGCATACTCTGATAAATTAAGATGTATGTTTTAAGTCCTACAGCAGCTCCTAAGAAATGACTAAGAAAAAGTGAAAAATTAAAGGAAACGATGTGTTATACAAGAAAATATTCACGTAATACAAAAGAAAGCAGAAAAGGGGGAACAGAAGGAGAAAATGACATGAGACCTATAGAAAATAAAAAGCAGAATGGCAGATATAAATCTAACTACATCACTGGCCCATAAAAGAGAATGCTTAAACAAACCAATCAAAAGGCAGTTTCTCAGACTGGATATAAAAATATGATCCAACCGATGCTGTCTGTGGGAGACCCGCGTTATTTTCAAAGACACAGGGTGAAGGTAAAAGAACAGGAAAAATCAGACCAAGTGAAAAACAATGATAAAAGCCCTGGAATGGCTATACTAATGTCAGGAAAATTAGACTTTATTATTTTTTAAGATTTATTTGCAAGACAGAGAAAGAGTGAGGGAGTAGGGTGGGGGAAGGGGAGGGGGAGAGTTTCCGGCAGATTCCTTGCTGAGTGTGGAGCCAACGCAGGGTGACCTCATCACCCAGAGTTCACAACCTCAGCCAAAATCCAGAGTCGGATGCTTAACTGACTGTGTCACCCAGGTGCCCCTGCAAACTGGGACTTTAAAACAAAAAATACACTCAAGAAAATGACAAAATTCTTGTAATAATGATAAGTGATATCCTATCATAATGATAAAAGGTCAAGCCATCAGGAAAATGTGGCAATTATATAAAAATAATGCACCTAAAACAGATTTCATAAATACATAAAGCAACAATTGATAGAATTGAAGAATAAAATGAACAATTAAAAGATAATAGAGTTGGAAGGGCGCTTGGGTGGTACAGTCAATTGACTGAATGACTCTTGGTTTTGGCTCGGGGGGTGATCTCAAGGTTGTGGAATCGAGCCCCAAGTCAGCCTCTGTGCCTGATGCGGAGTGTGCTTGGGACTCTCTATCCCACTCCTTCTGCCCCTTCCCGCCATGCACGCACATGTGCTTTCTCTCTCTCTCAAATAAATAAATCTTAAAAAAAATAGCTTAAATACTTAAATACTTTCAATAATGCACAGGACAACCAGGCAGAAGGCCAACAGGAAGTAGAATACTTGGACTAATGGCACATAACGGACATCTACAGTGTTTCCTGCCCATCATCGGGAGAATACATTCTTCTCCAGTACACATGGAACATTCTCCATGACAGAATGTATTCTAGCCCATAAAAGTGCCTCGAAAAAAGAAAAAGCGCTGAACTAATACAAAGTATATTCTCTGACCACAACAGAATTAAAAATCAATTTTAAAAAGGCAACTTGGAAAATTCACAAAGAGGCAGAAATTAAACAACACACTCCTTAATAATTGCTGTATCAAAAAAGAAACCAGGGGCGCCTGGGTGGCTCAGTCAGTTAAGTGTCTGTCTTTGGCTTAGGTCATGAGGATGGAGCCCTGCATCAGGCTCCCTGCTCAGCAGGGAGTCTGCTTCCCCCTCTCTCTCTGCCACATCCCACCCCCACTCATGCTCTCTCTCAAATAAATAAAATTTTTAAAAAAGACATAAAAAAAGAAATCAGAACATGCTTTGAGATACATGAAAATAAGAATACAATATGCTGAAACTTGTGAAATGCAGCTAAAGCAGTGCTGTGAGAGAAATTCATAGCTGTAAATGTCTGCATTAAAAAGAAAAAGAGGGGCACCTGGGTGGCTCAGTGGGTTAAAGCCTCTGCCTTCGGCTCAGGTCATGATCCCAGGGTCCTGGGATCGAGCCCCGCATCAGGCTCTCTGCTCAGCAGGGAGCCTGCTTCCTCCTCTCTCTCTGGCTGCCTCTCTGCTCTCTGCCTACCTGTGATCTCTGTCAAATAAATAAATAAAATATAAAAAAAAAAAAACAGAAAAAGAATCTCAAGTCATTTATGGTCAATCGGCTTTCCACAAGGTCCTGAGCCAATTCAAGAGGAAACAAACAGCATTTTCTTCTTCTTTTCTTTTCTTTTCTTTTGTTTTTAACATTTTACTAACTTATTTGACAGAGAGAGAGATCACATGTAGGCAGACAGGCAGGCAGAGAGAGAGAGAGGGAAGCCGGTTCCCCGCTGAGCAGAGAGCCCGATGTGGGACTTGATCCCAGGACCCTGAGATCATGACCTGAGCTGAAGGCAGAGGCTTAACCCACTGAGCCACCCAGGTGCCCTGGGAGCAGCACTGTCAGTAAGTGGCGCTGGAACAATGTATAGCCACATGCAAAAGAACGAGTTGGGACTCCCACCTTACACAATACATAAAAGTCAAAATGGATCAGTCATAAATTTAAGACTTAAAATGATACAACTCTTACAAGAAGACAGAGACGCAAATCTTTGCAATCTTTGTTCAGGCAAAACTTTAGATACAACGAGGAAAGCACAAGTGACAAAAAATAAATTGGACTTCATCGAAATTAAAAACTTTAGTGCTACAAACAAGACCACAAATAAAATGAAAAGGCAATGCCCCAAATGGGAGAGAGTCTGCAAACCGATGTACCTGATAAAGGCCTTCCTTCCAGAATAGAGAAGAAGCTTTTACAACTGAATAATAAAAAGATAACAATGCAATTCAAAATCCTGGGAAAGGATCTGAAAAGATTACAGACAGACGGTAAGCACACAGAATGACCCTCAGTCTCAGGAACCATCAGGGAAATGCAGCTCGAAACCACCTTACACACAGCAGGATGGTCACATAAGAAGAAAGATCATGACGGCTGACAAGGATGTGGAGAAGCTGGAACTTTCATACGACGCTGGCGGGAATTTAAAACGTGTCCGTCATTTTGGAAAACGGTCTGGTAGCGACGGAAGTGGTTAAACTCAGAGCTACCCTATGACCCAGCAACTGCCCCCCTGGGAACATACGCGGGAGAAAAGGAAACATGTCCCACAAACCCTGCACACGGTGTTCAGGAGCACATAACTCCCAGCAGCCGGAGGACAGAAATGCCCCAAACGGCCATCAAGTGAGGGACGGGTACGCAGAACGTGCCATGTCCAGACCGCGGGATGTCATCGGGCCCTCAACAGGCGTGCGGCCGTGGCGCGCACTGTCACATGGACGCCCGTGGAGGCTGAGGGAGGAAGCTAGACAAAACGTCCCCCACGGTATGAGCCCAGTTATACACAATGTCCAGAACGGGCAGCTCCGGAGAGAGAAAGAGTAGAGGAGTGGTTGCTCAGGGCCGGGGGTGGGGGCAGGGTGCGTGTGACTGCGTGGATCTGGGGCTTCCTCTGGGGTGACAAAACTGCCCCAGAATTAGACGGCTGTGAGAATACTAAAGAAACACTATCTGCTTCCAGTGGGTGATTTGTATGGTGTATGAATTCTGTTCTGGCCCAAACTGGTAAAATTACTCAAAGGGCGGGCAGGACGGTAGCCAGGGTCAATAGTCCCTGTGTTTTCTCTCTGGCTGTAAAATTCTCGCACCTAGAAGGCTGCCGGTCCCAGAGGGTGCTGGGCTTCTCCCGAACAGCCGTGGGGCTCACATAGCAGGCCCGGCACGGTGGGAGGAAGGGGACCCGGCCCCCCGCAGGCCCACCCCACCCAGAGCAGAGACCACAGTCGTGCCCGGTGTCACTCACCACGCATGTTGCTGATGAGTTTGTCGGGACCGGTGTGAGCAGAGGTGGAACAGAGGGTGTTGAAGTATAGCCCTGAGCCCTCCCGGATGGGGCTGAGCATGGGGGGCGGCGTGTAAGGGGAGCACTGGAACAGTCCCTTGAGGAGGCGGTCCACCAGGAACACCGGAGACCGCAGACAGCTCTGGTGGCATCCCCCGGGGCCCGGCTCCCCAAAGGACGAGGGTGGAGGAGGGATGAACAATGCCTTGGACTGGGGGCGCTTCTTCCGCTTCCGGTGTTGGCTGCCATCCTTGCTGTCTCTCTCTTCCCCATCTTTCTCTGGTCCCTGCGGAAGAAGAGAGTTCAGAACTCAGGGAATCTCCTGAGGCACCCTGCCACACAGATGTCTTCAGAATAGAGGGCGAGAGGGAAAAGAGGACGGACTTCCGAGACAGAGGGACACACGACCTGCAACCCAGCACGTCCATGCCTGGGGCCCTCAGAATAGGGAGCAGAGCAGGGCCTCTGCACCTGAGCCAGACCCCAGACCCTAACTAAGCCACTGGATTCCTCCATGCACCCGTGCCCTCAAGGAGAGGCCTTGACTCAGGGGAATCTGAAAATAGGTGAGGCCAGTATCAGTTGTCAAAATGCCTGGTCCTTAGAGAGTGGGGGGCAGAAAGGGCCACAGCTTGAGCAAATGAAAAACAGCAACAGGTCCTGCAAGACAAGCAAAGACATCCATGCGACCCGACCCGTCCCTGTGCCCCCTGGGCTTGTCCGGCGGGATCCTCCAGTATGGGCTGAAGAGACCGGGCACGTGAACTTGCAATGCTCTCTGTCACCTCCATGCGATCTCCGCTCCTCTCTGTCAGTCCCACTCCTCCTCTCCTCCAGGTCTCTGCTCCCACACCTCGTATGGGAAGACCCCTCCAACCTCCTTAGGTTGAGTCCCTGGTGCCCCCTCAGGATGCTCTCCGCTCCCTCCGGTCCCCCTCACAGCCCAGCCCACGCTGGGGCACCCCTGTCTGGGGACAGGTCTGCTGCCTCCTGGACCGACAGGCCCGGGGGTGCGCAGTCACCAGAGTCTGCAGCGCTGCTCCCATAGGCGGGCACCGCAGAGCAGAGGATGTTAGTGACTGAACGAGCTCGCTCTGAGACTCAGAGAGTTTTTGGACCTTTGGCCGTGCTTTCCCCTCGACCACTTCGGCCAGCAAGCAGGGGAAGCAGCAGGAAGAGAGCGGCCTGACCAGCACCCACCTTGGCGGTGCTCCCGGCGGGTTGGTTCCCTGGAGCTACGGGCACAGGGATCCCCAGAGGGGCCACGGCCATGTGGTCCAAGGACTTCTTAGCTCCTGGAGGACTCTGCCCGTCCCCCTCTGGCCTCGACACCTGTCGCAGTGGCTTGCAAAACTCCGTGCCAAACACCTGAGCGCAGAGAACTGACGGCTCTGTAAGCTTCACCGGTCGGCAGGACAGGAAGAGTGGCTCCGGCCAGGCCGCTCCGGAGCAGCCCAGCCCTGACTCCTGGCCCCCCGCCCAGGCTCCCCCAAGGGTCACGCCTCCATCCTGAGATAAGTGACGTCCGGTCGCCTCCCCCCCGAAGACCTCCCGGAAGCCCCAGCAGCACAGAGCTGACTGCGCGACCCTTCACCTGCTGCTCCTGCTCCCCTCGAGGTGGCGGCCGCTGGTCGCTGCGGAAACACATGTGGCTGCTCAGCCCTTTGTCTGTAGAAAACATCTGGCTGCAATTCTTGCGGACATAAGTGCTCCTTGGCTCTGCCCAGTCCGCAGGGCCCCCATTTTGCTGGTTACTGTGGGGAAACACGGCAGGAGGGAAGAACGGGAGAAAGAGACTCGGTCCCCATCACTAATTTCTCTTTGTTTATTTAAGTCTGATCCCCTGCTAATGCTTGATGAACCCTGGGAAGTGGAGAGAGGGCGCCCCGATCTTCATGGCCGGACGCATACCTCTTCAGGACTGAAGCATCCAGAACTTGGTGACTCAGGCCCAGCACACGAGAGCCACCAGAGGAATCGGAGGGTCTGAGCTCCCCCAGGCCGGGCAGGGTGTGTCCTCTGAACTTACCATCCACCTGCCACGTTCTCCTCCTTCAGCGGATGGGGGAGCCGGTAGATATTTCCACCCTGAAGATGAAAACACATCTGAGCCACCATGTTGGAAAGGAGGCCTACGAGACCTCCAACGGTCAGACTCTGAGAAGAAAGCCCAGGTGTAATTCTCCGTGACCTCGGAGGAGGACCCGGTGCCCCGGGGCCGGGCAGGGGGCGGCACTGAACCGGAAAGACAGAACTGACAATTCAACTTCATCAAAAGTCCGAACTGCCGTGCGTCAAAGGACCCATCAAGAGAGGGAGAAGACGGCCCCGGAATGGCCGAACTGCTGTGCGTCAAAGGACTCATCAAGAGAGGGAGAAGACGGCCCCGGAATGGGAGAAAATCGCTGCAAGTCACCACCTGACAAGGGACTTGTACTCATAACACATAAAGAACTCCTACACAGCTCAGCGATGAAAAGCCCGACACCGCAACTTAAAAATGAGCAAAGGATCTGGAAGACACATAACCCAAGAGGCTTTCCAAATGGCCACTAAGCACATGAAAAGGTGCTGGGCAGTTTCCGTCGCCGGGGCAAGTGGCCCCGAGGTGCCGAGTCACAGCCGTGAGCACGGCTGGGCAAGCAAGCCTGGAGCGCAAGCGTGGCTGCTGAGGCCGTGAGGCTGGCGCCCTCCTGTACTGTGGGTGGGGACGCTGAGTGGTGTGGTCCCCTCTGGAAAAGTCCCACAGTCCCTCAGACTGAGTCGCCATATGACCCAGCAATGCTCCACTTCGGTGTTTCCCGAGAGAGGGAAACCTACGTGCACGCGGACCTTGTACTCGAACGTTCACAGCAATCCCCATGGGCTGAGCTGCGGGAACAATGCCTGACAGCTGACGGACACGTTCACAAAATGTGACCTAGCCGTATGGGGAGCGTCACTCAGCCGAAAAGGAGCAAAGCACCAAGAGGAGCCACAGCGTGACGAGCCTTGAAAACACCACCCTCAGCGTGAGAAGCAGGCACAGAAGGCCACGCAGTGTGTGATTTCAACTACTCCAACAACACGAAAGGCCCAGAAGGGGCAAATCCGCAGACACAGAAGGTAGGTTCCTGGTTGCCAGGGGCCGGGAGGGATGGAGAGATTAGGCGGGACGACAAAGGGTCCAGGGCCTCTTTTGCGGGTGACGAAAACGTTCTGGTGAAGAGCGGTAACATACACCCAACCTCATGAAAATACTGAACGCCACTGGAGGGTACACTTTAAAACGGTGAGTTAAATGATACAGGCTGTTAAAAAAAAAAAAAAAGGCAGCTGTGGGGTGGCGGGAAGGGTGCGGCACCTCGGGCCGGGGTAAGGCAGAGCGGCCCCCCTCTCCATGCCCAGACCCCATACCATCCGCAAGGACAGGCAAGAACCAGGCTACTACTGCTCGGCAGGGCCAGCCGGGGTCGTGACCATGACTCCCACCAGGAGAGAGACGGTATTGCACACGGAAATATTTACGGGGGCAGGATCTCTACCTTTATATCCTCTGAAGAACTGAAGGAGGCCAATCCAAAAGGAAGTGAAAGGCAAACAGCAAGCATGCAGGAAAAGCTTTGGGGAGAAAGCATCTGACAACTCGAAAGACCTCGTTCTCAGCTCTTTGGAGGGGGGCAGGAGGGACCACAGTCTCCACAAACCTTCCTTTCCGCCTCTCTAAACCTGCCCTAGAGGAACCCCCGAGATGAAACATGACGCCTGACCAACCAGTAAATGCGGGAGCAAGTCAGGAATGAGACTCCGGCCTGGAGCACAGGCAGGTTTTGGGTCTCGTGAGGGAGAGCCCAGGTACCTGGATTCTGTTGAATATGGTCAGCTTGGACTTGGAGTCCTGGGGTGGCTCTGCTGGGGGCCCGGCTGATGAGAAGGAGGCCATGGCTACCTGGCTCGGGGAGGCTGTGCAGCACATATCCATTTTCACCTTCTCCTTCCGGAAGCCCGAGAAGCGCTGGGACCTGGGGTTGCCGGAGAAGAGCCTGTAGCCTCCGCCCCGGGCACAGGCCTGGCTCTTTTCCCCTTTTGTGGCCCCCAATGCCGTGCCGTTCTCCGCCTGGGCCTGCTTCCCTGGGAGCGGGGCTCCGAGGGGCTCCTCCCCACCTAACTGGGTCTGCCGTGTGCCCCCGGGGGAGAAGATGTCCCCCAGGTCCAAGGTCCCTTTTGTGGATCTCAGCTGCTTGGCCAGAGAGGAGATGTCTGGATTGCCGGTGGTGTCCAACGATGAGGCCGTGAGGGACGGTGGAACGGTGACCCCTTTGGGTCCTCCCTTTGAGTCCCGTCTGGTGCTGGCCGGGGAGGCCTCCCTGGGGAACACAGGCGTGATTTTCCTCCTGCGGGCTGGGGACCCCTCTGGCTCCGGGTTTCCGGAGCCAGCATGGAGAGAGTCGATGGGGGGTGCCGGTGGCGTTGGCTGCTGTGGCCAGGGCCCCGGCAGGGGCTTCAGGGCGGCCTGTTTGCCCTCGGGCCCGGGGAGCTGGGAGAAGATCCGCTGGGACTTGGCAATCATCTGGAACACCTGCATCTGCTCGTGGCTCACCAGAGACTCCTGGGACTTCAGGAACAGCTGCCGGAAGAGCGGTGTGCCGTCCGACGGGAGCCCGCTCGGCTTCTGGGCATCCTGAAGGCCTGGCTCCCCTGGGTTTTGCCACGAGAAGGAGTCACAGTCAAACTTGCTCTTCTTGGAAACCCAGGTGTCGTCTTCCCCGCAGGCGTATCTGGGGTCACCGGAGGCCTCTCCAGGCGCCTTCAAGAGTGTGGCAGGGAAGGGCAACGTGTCCTCCAGATTGACGGTCCCTGGGCTGGGGGAGGGCTCCCCTGTGGGGGAGATGCTGCTGGGCCCCGGGCCCGACTCGCCACCCTCCCGGGACTGCATCGATGGGGTCTTGTGGACCATGAACACGTTGTTCCCTTTGCTCTTGGCGCAGCCAGGCAGGTTCCGGAGCCACTGGAAGTTGTGGCCAGCTGGCTGGGAACTGGCAGGGACAGTCTGGCCTCGAAAGAGAGGCAGGCAGGCAGGCAGGGGGCCGCCCTCGGGCCAGCCCTCCAGGCTGGGCGGCATCGGGAGCACGGGTTCCGACTCGGTGGAATCGGAGCCGCCGTTTTCCGCGCCTCTCGAGTGCACGGCCGTGAACATGGCAGCGGCAGGCTCCTTCCGCAGGGGGCGAGGCTCCTCAGGAACGTCCGTGCCCAGGTTCCCAGGAGCCGCCGGGATGCCTGCTGAGGTGCAGGAGGAGGGCCCGGAAGAGGGTGCACAGAGACAGGCCACAGTCCTGCCCTCTCCGCCGTCTGCGGGCCCCGCGGCAGCCGGGACGGGAGAGGGAATCTGGTGGACGATGCTGCTGACGATGCGGCGCAGGAGGTCTCGGCTGGGCAAGAGGGAGCCGGGTGACCGGGCTTCCGGGGGTGCTGGGGCACGTAGACCAGTGGGCGCAGGCTGGCTGGCTGCCTCGTGGTGGGCGTGTGGGGAGTCCCCGCAGGCCTCCTCTTCCGGGGGGGCCTCCTTCAGGATGCACAGGCCGTGCTGCACCTCGTAGTGGCGGCGCAGGGAGCGGTAGTCGCAGTAGCTCTTGCTGCAGCCCTGCTCCATGCACACGAATGGCTTGGTCTTCTGGTGGGTGAGCATGTGCCCGGTCCTGCGGCCACACGGGGGGAGGGAGTCAGCGGCTGCCTCAGCTGCCGCTCACCAGGGACCCCAAGGGTGTCCCCAAGGGGCAGTGGTGGGGCCATATCAGAAGCTATACATGCTCCGCCCCCCCCACCCCCCGCCATGAGGAGAGACCCAAGCAGCTGCTGATGGCCAAATGCAAGGGGCGCTCCTGTCCCTCACCTTTAAGCAAACCCCTCATCAGAGGGGAAAAAAAAAAAAAATCAATGAAAGGCAGACTGGCATTCCCCAAAGTGAGTTCCCAAGGAACACCAGTCCTCCAGAGTGGCTCCCTGAGGAGGTGGGCTCAGCTGCCAAGCAAGTTTTGAACAAACGCTATTTGCTCCTTGGAGGATCAGAGCAGCAAATTTAAAAGCCACGCAGTAGGGAGACAAACCCCTCTTTCAGCTCCCATGCCTCTCGGACTTATTTGTCCACAGAAGCGTTTATTCAAATAGCCCCTCGTAGTGTCCCTGAGGACTAAGGTTCTGCAGGATACGCTCAAGGAGATGCTTACTTCCCCACAACCCTTCCTTTAGCCCAAGAGTCTTTGCTTTCTCCTAGCACTCCTCCAAGGAGACTGCTACCTGGAGCCTACTCCCCGGGGGAAAAAAATTACAGATGCCCCATGGGTAAAAACTTTCTAGCAAACAACCAAATGTGCCTCCTGTAATTTCTGCAATTATGAATGAATATGAATATGTACATTTACATCCTACTTCTGGCTATGTTAGCATATCACAAGCATAAACAAGTCAGTCAGTCCTGCCCTAGGTTCCCAACAGCCCTGCCCTAGACAGTAACCGCATGGCACATGGGATTATCTCTAGAAGCCCCCCACCCCGAAACCCTTCTGAGGGAAGCTGAAGGAGCTGAGGAGCCTCCTAAAAATGCAAGGGCTTGCCATCTCCCACGGTCAAGTCTCTGGGTTTGAAAAAAAGTCTGTCCTGTCTTGCTAGCAAGAAAGGCTCATCATTTCCAAGATACTTAGAACAAAGGGAATTCTGGCTCCTAACTCTTACAACGGGCTTTATTTTTTTAAATCAAGAGTTGTTTTTTTTTTTTTTTTTTTTAAAGGAGTAAGAAAAAACAATGCTCCATTGCCATATTCTAGAAACAGGCATTTCGGAATCTCTCATGCCCCTGAATTATTCCCACACACATGCCTCAGGAGACGCAGATCTGTCCTCCTTGGACACCTGCTGGGGACTCCGAGCATTTCTCTATATAGTTAGCCCAATTCCCTGCATGACAAAATTGCCTTGGAGAGAACCCCTATGTGTCTTGAAACCCACAAGGGTCCCGTCTGCAGTCGAGGCAGCGGTTTCCGTCCCCGTGGGAACATGCCGGCTGGGCGGAGGGACCTGTCCCGGGCTGTGTGAGCCCCGCGCTCCACAGCGGGCAGTGTGAGAAGAACAGAGGGGCGTCCGTGCACAGCTCCCAGCCATCCGGGGAGCTGGACGGCCGGCTGGGGGGCCTGGGATGGGGTGAGGGAGACCCAGGAGCAGCTCGCCCATTCCCCGCCAGCCCCCTGACCACACTCCGACATACAGGTGGTCCTGGCGCTTGAAGGCCTTGCCACAGATCTTGCAGACGTGCTTCCTCTCCTGGCTGTGCGTCAGGTAGTGCTTGCTCAGGGAGCTGGCGCTGCTGAACACCTTCCCGCAGAGGCTGCAGTCCAGGAGCGGGTTCTGGGGGGAAGCGTGCTGCCGCTTGCCTTTCCTGGCGCTCCCACAGGTGGCCCTGCCTCCTTCATCAGCCTCCTTAGGCACCTTGAGGGCGCCGAGCCCGAGGTCTAAACAAAGGGAGAGAGCACAGGTTACAGAAGTGTGGGGAAGTCAGAGGGCACGGCTAAGGCACTCAGTGAGTCTCGGGGCTGCAGCCTGCTGGGGCAGAGGGACCACGTCTGTGTCGTCCAAATACAGCAGCTTTGCGCACAGAGAGAAGGAAGAGGGGGAGAAGGGACCCCTGGGATGGCACTCGGAGGGATGGTGGCGGCGATATCTGAAGCACTTCTGGGACAAGGTGACCACCCTGGGCTAGGAATTATGGCTAGACCATCCGTGGTGCTCTCAGAAGGCCAAGCCAGAAAAATAGAGTCCAAGACCTCAGCAAAGCACAGATCCTTCCTGGCAGCCAATTCCACTTCTGGGATGTTAAAGGAACAAACATGGATTTGTACGAAAACGTAGCTGGCAAAGCAGTTAATGGCAGCACTGCCTTTCCTGTTAGAAACCTCCTAGCATCTGATGAAAGGGCACGCAGGGGACCGCAGGACGCTCTCAATGGTCTAGGACACAGCATTTAAGATAAAACTGGGGGAAAATATCTGACGACATGAATGGATATTCATACCATGCTACTCAGTGAGAGAAGAGCGACCTGTTACAGAACAGAAAGAGAGGGGCGCCTGGGTGGCTCAGTGGGCTGAGCCGCTGCCTTCGGCTCAGGTCATGATCCCAGGTCCTGGGTTCAAGCCCCACATCGGGCTCTCTGCTCAGCAGGGAGCCTGCTTCCTCCTCTCTCTCTGCCTGCCTCTCTGCCTACTTGTGATTTCTGTCAAATAAATAAATAAAAATCTTTAAAAAAAAAAAAAGAACAGAAAGAGACAAAACAATTTGAATAGAAAACAAGCTGAGAGAATGGCATTGACTGGGAGGACTCTGGGCCACTTCTGTTTTCCTTTTCTCGTGTATCTGACTACATTTCTGTGTTTTCTGTATCCCTTTGGGTAAAATGTTTACAAACCACTCACCCGAGGACCCAGGAAGGGACAGGGAATGCTAAGGCGAGAGAGGGGTGGGACAGCATCTCAAGGGGCAGCATGTGGGGAGGAAAGAGCCTGCTTCTGTCCTGCTCCAAGGGACAGAGATTAGGTTTGGTTGTGTCCGACTGAAGAGAAGCAGATTTCAAACCACCAGAAACACAGGTGTGATGGATGCAAGGACGCTGTGGGCTCCTGCCATCTCCAGTGCCTAGAATTCCCTCCCGACACACTCACAGGCACTTCCACAGTCATCTGGTGGATGGACCAACTGTGGGAGAAATTCCTGCTCTTTCGATTGGTCTTCAAGGTTAATGATTGGTAATACACTTTGCAGGGAGGGATGTGGACCCCCCGTGAAAACCTGGCGAAGGCTGCCAGTTCTCTGCCCAGCAAAATGCACACATATTCACACTACAAGCATTCTTTAGGTGGTTTCTGTGGCCTGAGTCGAGAACCCTAATTCCTGCAGCACCCCCAGGCCTGGCCCCGTGCTTACAACACTGTACCTGTCCCATGATTCTAGGAGTCTACCTTGGCCATCGTTCCAACAAGGGGACAAGGCTGAGCCCTTGTCTATTGTGTCTTGTGTGGAGAGGGGCTTTGGGACTTTCTCACTTTGGCAAGTCTTCACGACCTTCCCAGAGCTGCTCCTGGAGCAGACGTTCACTGAACCCCTGCTCAGCAGAGCCATCACGGACGTGGCCTTCCATGCATGTGGTGTGAATGGAACCACCAAAAGGCTCTAGCTCAGTCAACCCATCTGAGCAACTGACCCATGAACCTGTGAAAAGAGTTAACAGAAACTGAATTTGGGGCACCTGGGTGGCTCATTCACTTGAGCACCCGACTCCTGGTCTGGGCTCGGGTCTTGAACTCGGGGTCGTGAGATTGAGCCTCCGAGGTGGGCTTTGTGCTCAGCGGGGAGTCGCCTGAGATTCTCTCTCTCTCCCTGCCCCTCCCCACACATGCCCGCTCTCAAAGAAACAAATACATCTTTTAAAAAAGTTTTAAAAATTGGATTTATCTTGTTGGGGAAGACTGAAAGCAAACCAAAAAAACCCAACAGAAATTGCACCAAGCCATTTAACTATTGCATCCTTTCTCCTTGTGCTCCTCTGCTGTTGGAGAGAAAGACTTGTCTGAGTCTGAGATGAGCTCTACCGACGCTGATGGAAATGACTGCTATCTGTCTCGTGCTCTACAGTCTGTGCAGTGCTTTTCCAGTCCTTTCTTCCCTTGCTTCTGACTGCTGATACTCTGCAGGGAAGCAGAGTGGACACTATCATCCCCCCACTTCACAGATGAGACACTGAGGCTGGGGAAGCTTAGCCAATCAAGTGACAGACGGGATCCCAGGTCACTCTGTAAACATGAAAAGGGCCTCTGAGATGTGATCAGTAGGAAAATCTCCCGTGAACTCAAACGTCTGCCCACACAACACACAAGATCAGGACATCCATGAATGGCCCATTTTCTCAACATTATTCATCCAGATCAGTGTTTAGTTTCCTTGACTAGGAAGTTGGAAACAATTCCCAAGTTAAAAAAGAAAGTGACTGTCCCCTGTTTCCTAGTCACCTGTGGAGGATACAAATTTTCCTATCCAGTTCATGCAGAAGCAACCCCGAGCGGGCCACAGGAGCTTTCGCACAGCCCTCGGGGCCCTCAGACCCAGGTGGACAGCCTCACCTTGTAAGGAAGCCTGAGATTCCGGGTCTGCGAACTCCTCCAGCAGCTTCACAGAGTCACTGTCCTTCCCTGAGTACAGGGACAGGGTGTCTAAGTTGTCCTCCAGCACCTCACTGGCCATGTCGGGCGTTGGGAGGCTGGGGTCCAGGTCCAAACCACTCAGGCCAGCATAGAGCAGGTCTCGTGTGCTGGGACCCAGATCCCGGTTGAGGGTGTCGCTGCAATTGAGGCTCTCGGAAAACGAAGGGAGATGCATCTCTGGAGGGAGGGCACCCTCGTCCCCGAGGCTGTACTGGTCCATGGCTCTCCACTGCCAGGTCTTGGCCAAGAGCTACTCTCCAGACAAGCAAGGCCGTGTAAGGAGTCAGGATGGAAAAGCTCTTGGTGCTGTCTAATTCCTGAAAATGAATGAGGAGGAATAAAAATTATGAGATGGCAATGCAGCATGGCAGATGGAGTATGGACTGGGAGTTCAAACAGACCTGTGTTTGGGTCTGTTCTCTGCCACTTAACAGCCATGGGAACTTGGGCAATTCACTTAAGCTCCACGAGCCCCAGTTTCCTCATCTGTAAACTGGGCATAAGAGAAACTCCATCATAAGATTGTTGTAGGGAATAAATAGAAGGATTTCCAGCAACATGGCGGACAGAACTGACCGCTTTCTCCAGCTATAAACACAGAGAAATATGACAAAAGAAAAATTTTAATACGTAGCCAAGCTCAAGAGAGAGGCAAAACCCCACGTGCCAGCAACAAGGAGAAAATACAAAGGAAACTCAGAGGTGTAGGCTCAAGTCAGCCAGAGGGCAAAGTTAGACTCTGATACTGAGCCTCTTGTCCAATATGGCGGCAACTGGTCATACAGGGCTGTGAAGCACATGACATGGGACTGGCTCAAACTGAAACATGCCATGAGTCTAACCCACACACCGGATTTGGAAGACTTAGTATTTTTTTTTTAAAGATTTTATTCATTTGACAGAGATCACAAGTAGGCAGAGAGGCAGGCAGAGAGAGGGGGGAAGCAGGCTCCCCGCTGAGCAGAGAGCCCGATGCAGGGCTTGATCCCAGGAGCCTCAGACCATGACCCGAGCCAAAGGCAGAGGCCCAACCCACTGAGCCACCCAGGTACCCCAAGACTTAGTATTTAAAAAAAAATAAATTTAGGATGTTTTTATATTACTACATGTTAAAATGATAATATCTTGGATACAGTGGGTGAGATATGTTATTAAGATGAATCTCATCTTGGGGCGCCTGGGTGGCTCAGTGGGTTAAGCCACTGCCTTCGGCTCAGGTCATATCTCAGGGTCCTGGGATCGAGTCCTGCATCAGGCTCTCTGCTCAGCGGGGAGCCTGCTTCCCTCTCTCTCTCTCTCTGCCTGCCTCTCCGTCTACTTGTGATCTCTCTCTGTCAAATAAATAAATAAAATCTTTAAAAAAAAAAAGAAAAAGAAAAACTCTGCACATGGGACACCTGGGTAGCTCAGTTGGTTAAGCATCTGCTTTTGGCTTAGGCCATGATCCCAGAGTCCTGGGATCGAGTCCCATGTCAGGCATTCTGCTCAGCGTGCTTCTCCCTCTCAAATAAATGAATAAAATCTTAAAAAAATAAAAGAAAAGAAGAAAAACTCTGCACATAAGCCAGAGTGTACCCCCAAGAGTCAGGAAGAAAACGGGCAATGAGAGACAATAAAACCCAGCATGAGAAAAAAGTAAGTCAGTACAGGGCAAGACCAAACATTTTAAAAAAGAAACAAGTGAAACATTCATGAAGACATTTAAATCAAGAGCTCACTTAGAAGGGCTAAGCAGCAGAAGGAACAGGGCTGAAGAGAGAAATAATGAATCGAAAGAGCAATCTGAGGAAGTACCCCCAGGATCCAGCAGAGAGAGAGAAAGAAATGGAAAACACAAATGGGAAGCTGAGAGAGTACAAACAGAGAAGCAAATGCAAAAGACTAACAGTGTCTAACAGGCGTCCCCCCCACAAAGAGGAGAGAACACAGAACACATGACATATTTTTTTTTTAAAGATTTTATATTTAAGTGATCTCTATATCCAGTGTGGGGCTCGAACTCACAACTCCAGGATGAAGAGTGGCAGGCTCCACTGACTGAGCCAGCCAGGCGCCCCAGGAAAAATGACATCTTAAAGAGATACTGGTGGAGAAGTTTCCAGAATTGCAGGGACACCGGAATTAAGCTCATAATTCCTGAAGATGATTGGTTAATACCAAGTGGGGCAAAGCCAAGCAGGATAAGTAAAAGTGAATTCACTCCTCAACCCACAACAGTAGAACTGCTGACCACTAAAGAAAGAGAGAAAACCCTACAAAGGACCAGAAAGGAGAGGCAGATAGTCTACAAAGGGATGATGGCTAGCCTGCTGGCAAACATCTCAAAAGAGCAAAGGCTAGGAGACCAGGAATAGCACCGCCAGCAGATGAAGGCAGGGTGAGAGCCAGCTCAGAACTCAACATGCAGGGAAACTAGTATTAAGGGTGTGCAACAAAGACGTTTTCAGACAAGGCATAAGAGGTTGCACATAGACCTTGGCTCAAAGGCTAATACAGGTTTTGAACCATTTGGGAAAGAAAAGACAAGGTTTAACTTTATACTTTACCCATGCTAAAAAAAATCCAAGTGTAACTACCAAAAGAAAAGGAATAAACTATATAACATCTGAACTGGTAGAATTTAACCCACCCCCCAAAAGAGAAAAAAAGACTCAAATGACTAAAATTTGCAATTAAAGCAGAAACAAAACCAGAAAAGACTATAAAAGATTACTATGAACAACTGCATGCCAACAAAGAAGGTAACTTGGAGAAAAATGGACAGATTCTAAAAAGACACAAATCACCAAACTGACCCAAGAGGAAAGAGACTATCTGCATAGCCCTGTAAGAAGGAAAAAGATTAAGTTAGTAACTTAAAAACTTCCTACCCATGCCACTGCAGAAACAATGAAAAGAGTCAGCTTTATTGGAACTCTGGAAAATAGCCAATGGTTTACTGCAAACAAACCAACCCTTAGCAAGACAAAGGTGAATGAAACATGGTCCTGTGGCATTTTAACTTACTCCTGTCTCATCCCCCTTCCTCCCCCTACCAGCTGTGGTTTTGAAGGCAGAAGCCACATTCTGGTGTGGGCTCCTAGTGCAGAAGGCAGCAGAGAAGATCTTGTTCTCACGCCTGAGCTTGTCTGTCTTGACCTGTCAGATGGAGGTCTAACACGGAGGTCTTGCCTTGATTTTGCCTAACTTGGAATTTCTCGGCAGAGAACAGCCATGAGGATGGCATTTGTTGAAAACATTAAAGGCCACATTGTACACCCAAAATTAATATAAGTGTATATTAATTATACTTCAACAAAAAAATGCTCAGAAAATAAAAAATAAAAACAATGAGGCAGATGCTGCAGCCCAGGGCAAAGGATATTAATTAGGGCCAACAACAAATTTGCCACGGAAAGTCAGGGAGGAAGAGCTGGACAGAGAGAGGCTTTGAAGAGTCAGGGCTCTGAAAAGCTTCTATGCTGGCAGTTTCTTACAAAACTAAACATGGTTTCACTGTACAATCCAGTCATCACACTCCTCCTTATCTACCTGTGAGCTGGAAACTTATGTCAACACAAAACCTGCACTCAAATGTTTACAGGAGCTTTATCTGTAACTGCAAACAACTAGAAGCAACCAAGATATCTCCCAGTAGGAGAATGGATAACCAAACTCTGGCACCTGTGTACAATGGAATGTTATTCGGCAATGAAAACCAAGGAGCTAGGGGCACCTGGGTGGCTCAGTCGGTTAAGCATCTGTCTTGAGCTCAGGTCCTGCGATTGAGCCCTGTACTGGGCTCTCTGCTTGGTGGGGAGCCTACTTCTCCTTCTCCCTCTGCCCTTCTCCCCTTCCTCCCAGCTTGTGCTTGCTCACATTCTCTCTCTCAATAAATAAAATCTTAAAAAAAAAAAAAAAAAGCCAAGGAGCTGTCAAGCCACAAAAACACATGAAGGAAACTTAAATGCATGTTGCTAAGTGAAGAAAGCTGGTCTGAAAAGACTACATATTATATGATTCCAACCATATGGCATTTTGAAAAAGGCAAAACTATAGAGACACTCAGAGACTGGTGGTTGCCAGGGTTTGAGGGGAGGGCGGAGGGATGAATAGGTAAAGCACAGGCGGGACTTTGAGGGAAGTGAAATTACTGTGTGTGATTCACGTAATAGTAGGTACAAGACATTATACATTAGCCAAGACCCACAGAACTGCACAACACAAAGAGTGAATCCTCATGTAAACTACGGACTCTAGTTAACTAAGAATAAAATAAACTTTAAAAATAAAAACCATCCACATTGGGGCGCCTGGGTGGCTCAGTGGGTTAAAGCCTCTGCCTTCGGCTCAGGTCATTATCTCAGGGTCCTGGGATCGAGTCCCACATCAGGCTCTCTGCTCAGCAGGGAGCCTGCTTTCCCCTCTCTCTCTGCCTGCTTCTCTGCCTACTTGTGTTCTCCGTCTGTCAAATAAATAAATAAAATCTTTAAAAAAACAAAAAACCAAACAACAACAAAAAACCATCCACATGTTTCAAGGAATCAAGAAGGCCATGTGTCCAGGGCAGGCACATGCTCAGAAAACACTTGTGAAGGCTCTAAGCTCTCACTTCTGGCTGACTTTGGGTCTGTGAACTCCTGCTGAGGGCAGAAGTTGTGTTCCAACACTCAGAGCCCCACTGCAACGACCAGGAGATGTGTTTTGACTCCAGGCACTTAAGGGAATCTACGCCAAATCGCAGCTGACCGCAGACTAACAGAACAGAGACTTTGCTGACCATGCACGACAAAGAATACAGTCTACAGTGAGTGTCTACAAAAGTCACTAGCCAAACATTATAACTCATAAGCGGTGGCCAGCAACAAACCTTGGGGTAGGGGGAAGGAGAATCTGATTCCAAGAATCACCACATTACAATATTAAAAATGTCCACATTCTCAACAAAAATAATTACGAGGCGGGCAAACAAAGTATGGCTCAATGAGAGGGCCAACTGTTTCATACAAATGATGGAATCAAACAGTATCGGCCTTTTACGTCTGGTGCTTTTGGGAAGAATAGCATTCTCAAGGTAAATCACACTGCAGCGTGCACTATTACTTCATGACTTTACGGACAGACCATTTTCCATCATCTGCATATAGCACATTTCCTTCATCCATTCATCTGTTGATGCGTATTTGGGCTGTTTCCATTTTCGGCTATTATGAATAATTCCATCCTCGCCTAAACATTTAGTAAATCCTTGATGACTCACTGGTAACAAATCTGTTGGATCCTAGAGTAACTGGAGTTCGGGTCTAGACTCCTAGGCTATTGGTTTCTACTATTTTTAAACTTTCCAGGTTGAAATGTAGTCGAACAGCTGTGCCCAGAACACCTGCATTTCATGTCATGCAGCTACGTGCACGCCTGGGTGTGGAGCCTATTGGGGGAGCTCAAAAGGAGAACACAGGCCCATAAGAGTACAACTCTGAGACCCAAGTGAGTTCTAGAATTCAGAATATGGGTAAATCAATGAAAAACACGGGATCTTAAGTAAACTTCAGTGGGCCTGGGGTAGCACCTGGTAACCAAATCACTATTTCCGCATCAACACCTGTGATAACTCTGAGTGAACGGAAGAAATACTATAAAAGGTAACCTGTGAGTTCAGGTTTGCCCACCCAATAGGTCTGCGACCCTGTGGCATTGTCAGAATTTTTCTGGTTTCTAAATTGCAGAGAAGGGAGTGTGGGCCATAGAAATTTATATTCTGAGGCAAAACGAACTTCTTTTCAGATTCCAATAATAAAAACAAGCTAATAAAAGAAAATAGAAAACGTTGTTTAAAATAAACATGAAGCCATGTTTAGTAAAATAAAATATGAAGCATTTTTCGCCTTCTCAGAGATTTCCATGCACGAGTTCACTCTCTTCTCTCTCCAACCTGGAGGTTGGAGCTGTATCACTTCCATTTTACAAAGAAGGAAAGGACCTGGTGGACTCTGAGATGCTGAGTAATTTATCCAAAGTAACATGTCTAATGAGGTGTTGAGCCAAACCTTAAACCCAGATATTCTGACTTTATAGCTTGTGTTCTTACCCACTACACAATATTAATTCACCATAAATAAATTTACACTGCGCTACACCAATTAACAGAGAAAGCACAAAAGGTTCTGGATAGGGGCAGAATTCCCCACAGGCCGAGTCATGTGCTTTCCAGCATACTCCCATCATCCACAGGACAAACTGGTCTCATTACCACTTGGGGCAGGCATGCCCAAAGTCCAAAGGCCATGTTTTGATATTTACATCCTTTTCCAGTTAGTAAAGCAAACCCCTCCTCAGCCAATATTGAACTTGTTCTTGCTCTGTCAACAGATCAATTCAATTCAACAAGTTTTAGCACCTTCTAGATACAGGGCTCCCTGCTAATCCTTGCGGGGCAGGGTTTGTGGGCCCCTGGAACCTTGCAGACATTCCCAATTCTTTCCAAGAATTTTATAATTTAGTGCTTCCCTTCAGAGAACAACCTAAGAAAAGAAAATCAGTTTATGAGAATTACTGGTTTACTACCTTATAACCCAGTACTACCATGTGATTTCCACACCTGGGGTATGTTTATAAATGCATGAATGCCAAGAGGGATGATTTTCATCGCCACAGGCTAATGAGAAGGGGACAGAGGTGGATTTAGCTCATAACAAGGACTTTGGGGTCACCTAAAAGCCAACAGACATCAGGGTACAAATGGAGGTCTTGCGGCAGTTTGAACTGAGGAAAAGGACAGAAGACCTGAGGCATCACGGGGTCTGCTAAACCCACAGCGGCCCAGTGCAGCCTTCGACAAGATGTTTGTTTCAAGAAAGCTGTTCGGTTTTAGCAAAATAGCACCCCTCCCACTAAACTGATGTTTGTAATATGAATTACATTGGTTTGGTTGCTTTGTTTTACATTTAATTTGCAAATTGATTCTGGCTTTATGGTGCCACAAGAACTGTAAGCTTTAGGAACATATGCCTTGTTTTATCATCATTTATGCCTTGTTTAATAGTTTAAAAAAACAACTTAAGCCAACGCTAGGGATACGAAGCAATTTTAATGTTTTTCTTTTAAAAAAGGCCTGTCATTCTATGACTGGTGGGAGCGGGAGGAGACAGGGATTCTCCTGTGAAAAGCTACAGCCTCTTGGGAAATTAGTCTACCATACGTTCTAGCCTGCAGCAACAGGTACACACTCTGGTAAGGAACATTTACTGAGGCATCGTTTGGATGGAAAGGAGGGAACGATCTAAACACTTACCGCTTGTATGAAGGGGGTTTATTTCACCCACAATTAATCTGAATATTTTTCTATTTGTTGTCAAGTCGAAAAATCTGTAGACTTCTTTTGGACAGAGCCTCGCTGTCCTAAAGAATTCTGTGTGCTGATGGAAACCGTCTATATCAGCGCTGTGCGAGGACAGCCACCAGCCAAAAGCCGCTGATGGGCGCCTAGAAATGCAGGAGCAGCTACATTATGTATTTTCCTGAAGTGTCATCAGATGCTAGTGTACACAGCTACAAGTGCCTGGCGGCTACCGCACTGGACGCTCGCTGCTCTGCACATTTCTTATTGGAAGCATGCTTTCCGACTTCTATTTCAAAATCTTGGAAGGGGGGGCGCCTGGGTGTCTCAGTTTGGGGACCGTGACTCTTGATTTCCTGGCTGTGAGTTTCAAGCCCCATGTTGCGCGTAGAGCTTACTATAAATAAATAAATAAGTCTTAATGCTAAACCCCCCCCCCCAAAAAAAACAAATAACAACAACAACAACAACAAAAAAAAACCCTGAGGCTCTGTCCATTGCTATAACTTTCAAGAGAAGCTTTGCCATTGCAAGGAAGCCACAGCTGGAGCTGAGAAGGGCAGCTGCTCTGGACAGAGCAGACACTGTCCGGTTTGCCGGGGTCCCCACCAATACCTAATCTCTCACCCTCTCCCACCTCACTCATTTCTATGCCCTGCCAGGCCCCTGGAGAGCTCTTTCCTTAGGACCCTGATTTCCTCAGGACCTGATTTCCTTAGGACCAACCTCTCTCTGAGTAGCTTTACCGAATGAAACCCTTCAACAGCATCTTGCCTGGCACGGAACTAACTCTGGTCAAAGAAAGCTTTCTGCTTTCCTTTCGCAGATGAGTGACAAGATCCCATTCCTTTTTGAAAAGCTCCAACCTGCTATTCTGCCTGCTTTTCTTCCTTCCTTCCTTCCTTCCTCCCCCGCCCCCCCCCCCCCCCCCCCCCCCCCGCCCTGCAAGCACCATTTTCTCCTTTCCCTCTCTGCATCAGTGTTACCACGAAGAGAGTGGTCACACCCGAAGCTGGGAAATAAGGGCGACTTGCAGCTTTTACCCCGGGGGTGCAAATTCTTTCCCTGTTTTCCCACCCCAAACATTATCGCCACTATAGGCCTGTTCTGTTCAGCCTCTGTGGTGTTTTCTTTTTTGCAATTGGGTTCGTCACCGACATTTTTCTTAACGGGCAGATTTCAACTAAATATATTAATGTCTGGCTTCTCTTGAAAATTGTTAGATTTTGCATTTCCTGAGAGTTCTCTGTAGGAGAGAAGTGAGGGACAACTGCCTCCTCCTGACAGACGTTACCACAGTCCTCACTTTCTTCCTGCCTGGCCCCTGTCATCATCATCATCATCATCATAATTCCCAGCAATAGCAGCAGACACTTCTCCGGCTTTGCCATGCGCCAGGCCCTCCTCGAATCACTTATGGATCATCGGATCCCCACAACACCCCTTTCAGGCACATCCTCTCTTTTTAACCCTATGTTACAGATGAGGAAAATAAAGTCCAGAGAAGTAAAGTAACTTGCCCAAAATCAAGGTTTTGGGGTTTTTTGTTTGTTTGTTTGTTTTGTTTTGTTTTGTTTTGTTTTCAAAATCAAGGTTTTTGACTACCCGGGGGAATCTGACGTCAAAGCCCTGCCAGGTAACCACTTTGTACGCGAGGATTCCGTCCCCGAGCCTGGGACTCCTGCCCTACATTCTGTAGCTAGTTTCTTAAGCTGAACAACCAAAGGACACTCCCTCCCCCTGGCCATGGAACCAAAATAATTCTAACAAGAGGGTTAACTCTTCTCCTCTGATCGTTCATTAAAAGAGCAGATTTAGGGGTGCCTGGGTGGCTCAGTGGGTTAAGCCGCTGCCTTCGGCTCAGGTCATGATCTCAGGGTCCTGAGATCGAGTCCCGCATCGGGCTCTCTGCTCAGCAGGGAGCCTGCTTCCCTCTCTCTCTCTCTGCCTGCCTCTCTGCCTACTTGTGATCTCTCTCTGTTAAATAAATAAAATCTTTAAAAAAAAAAAGCATTAACATCTAGAACAGCAGTTTTTAAAGGGAGGTGGGTGGGGGTGGGGAGCCCTGGGGTCCTCAAGAGCCTTCCAGCGAGTCTTCGAGGTCACAACTATTTTCATAATAATATTCAGACATTATCTGCCTTTTTCATTCTCAGTGAAACTTTCCAGAAGCTACAGGGAATACCTCAAAAGGGTGAATGCAGAAGCAGATATGAGATTCCAGATGATTCTAAAAGCATAAAACAATGCCACTATTCTCACCAAATTTTTTGTGTTCTGAAATACAGTCTTCTGAAAAAATTTTTTTAAATAATCAACTTTGTTAACATACAATGAGTTTATTAGTGTTATTTTTAAATGAATAAATATTTTAAAAACTTACTAAACTTCCAATGCACCAAATATCAGCATATATAGTTTGTACGCACAACCTCTCTGGAGTCTTCAATGATTTTTAAGTATAAGGGGCTCCTAAGACCAAAAAGTTTGAGAACTGCAGCTCTAAAAAGGAAAAGTCCTGCATGTGCACACGTGGCGAACACAGAAAGAAACCCTAAAGCAAATATTCCATAGTGATGGCCAGTGGCATGTTTTGTAAGGGCTTCACGCTCTCTTTAAATGCCTTTGAAATTCATGATCACCATTTAAGGCTTCAAATAAAGAAAATGTTCTGGTCTCATCTCAAAACAAAAAATCAGGGGCACCTGGCTGGCTCAATGGGTTAGACCCCTGCCTTCGGCTCAGGTCATGGTCTCGGGGTCCTGGGGTCGAGCCCCACATCGGGCTCTCTGCTCGGCGGGGAGCCTGCTTTCTCCTCTCTCTCTGCCTGCCTCTCTGCTTACTTGTGATCTTTCTCTGTCAAATAAATAAATAGATGTCTTTAAAAAACAAAACAAAAAACCACCACCACAACAAAAAACAAAATTAAGTTCTGGCAACAGTGTCCTGGCATTTCCACTGACTGGTAGGTATCACTTAGATGGGGCACACAGTCTGACTTACCACACTGCAGGCCTTCACCCGCCTGTCCCTGGAGGTATCTAACTTGCTACCCTGAGCCATGGCAGTGGGGTGGGGGGTAGCATTTTTGCAATCAACAATGAAACATACATCAGTTTAATAAATGTCTACATTCCTCCAGAGAAGTCAGCTTGCACTACAAAAAACCTTTTCTTTATCTGACTTCCCAAAGCAGCAACTTGTAATCGTTTCACCATCCCTACAGAGACCCTTGGATCGATTGGAAACCCTTCTGAGAAAGAAAGGAATCCATCTGACAATCTTTGGACAAGGACAAAAGAAGAAAACTCACCAGGAGAAGAGCAAATGAGTGAATCTCCAGGGAACAGGAGGGCCCAGGTTAAGCCCCTCAGAGAGGGTATTCAGGTGATCGGCAGACCACTGGCTATTTCCTCCTGGAATTCTGGGTAGTAAATTCAGGACACTCATCCAACTTCTTTTGCCCTGAAAGCAGGTGGTGGAAAGGAAGAGGCATTCAGAACTTGGGTCCCCAAAGAAGCAAGCACACAGGTGTGAAATTGGGAAAGATGGGCAATATTTGGAAGAAGGAAGAAAGCAATACTAAATCAGGGCAATCTAGATGGTACAGGGGCTTTGTTGTTAAGGGAAATCTATTTTTTTTCTTCCTTTCCTTATTGTTCTTCCTTGGTAAGGGACCTGGAGGGTTTTGCTGGGAAAAGCCTAATTGGGGTAGAACTGGTGATGAAAAAGGATTTTTGCTGAAAAGGGTTGGAAAAACAAATATCACATGAGATATTGGAAGCACCAAGTTGGTCTGTTATCATCGGAAAGAGACTACAAAAAGGGGGACTCTTGGTGGGAAGAAACAATTTTTGTTGAAGAGTGATCCTTAATGGAGGAAGAATCTGGAAATGAAAAATACATGTATATATATGTATGTGCATATATATATATATATATATATATATATATATATATATTTTTTTTTTTTTTTTTTTTTTTTTTTGCTAGAGGAAGTTCCTAAAAGGAGGGCGAGGGGTATAATCAAAGAAGAGAGGAGAGATTTTTGTTTTTGCTGGAATATCCTAAAAATAAACAAATCTTGGTCCCCTATTCAGAAAAAAGGGGGATTTTTAGCAGAAGGCCTGGAAGCTAGGGTGAATGCAAGGCCTCGGTGCAGAAAGTGCGGAGGTCGGTAGGGCCCCAAGGCGCGAGCTGGGGAGCTGTGAGGGGGCAGTTGGGGCCCGCGGGGCGGGGGAGGAAAGAAAGGGGATGCAGCGGACCAGGGACCCCGGAGGAGAGTCTTCTCCAAGGGGGAAGTGGCTGCGGGGGTGCAGCGGGGCCCGGAGCTGTTGGGGTGCAGAAGGTGCGTGCGTGATGCGGGGTGAGGGGCGCCCGCGGCGCCTGCTGCGCTCCTCGAAAAGGAGATGGACCCCCTAAAAAACAAATATATAAACGAATTAGATTTTAAAAGGGGGGGAGGGGTTGAAAAGTGAGGAGGGGCGGGAAGGGGGGGGTAGGGAGGAAAGGGAAGGGGCAAGGGCAGCAGCAACCGGGTTTTACCCGCCCCCGGGGGCTCGCGCGCCGGCCTCGAGCCTCGCGCCTGGCGGGCCTCCCAGCGGCCCCCTGCCTCCCTCGCGCTGCCCGCCGGCCGGGCGCGCACGCGCACCCTGGCCGGCCCCCCGGAGCGGCCGGCTCACCCGCGGTGCGGGCGCGCGTGCGTGGCTGCGGGTCGCCTCACGACGCCCAGGGCGGCCTCGCGCGCCCCTCGCGCCGCCCGGGCTCCCGGCGCGTGCCGCCCGGCGGCGAAGTCTCCGCAGCTATTGGGCCTCCGCCGAGGGGCGGGGCCACGCGAGGGGCGGGGCTTCGGTGCGGTCAGGTGACCAGCAGCGGGCGGGAAAGGAGGCGGTTGGTCGCCATTTTGCGAGGAGGGCCGTTGAGGGCGGGAGAGTGTCAAGGCGGAGCCTGGGAAGGGGCGGCGGGGGGAGGGGCCGGCCCCCCAACACCCGCACCCACACGGAGGTCGGGAGGCCGGGGGCCCCAGCCATTGTTCCTGGAGGGCGGCTTTAGAACGCAGCGGCGGGGTACTCGGGCTCCCTGCGGCCGCTCCGAGCGGCGGTGGCCGGCGGTGGGAGCTCCGAGGCGGGGGCCGCCCTGGTCGGGTTGTGGAGCCCAGCGAGGCAGCCTCTTGTGTTCCCGAGGCAGCCGCTGCGCGAGCGGGAGACACAGAGACCGGCCCTTCAGTGGGCTGGGACGATGCGGGGCTGACCCGCTTCGACGTGGCGGCTCCCGGCCGTCTGTGAGTCTGGCTCGGTGCTGGGCCGGGTTGAGGGAGGGGTGGAAACGGGGTGAGCAGTGTCTGGAGGGAGCTGACGGGTCCAGGAGTTTGAACCTTGGAATAGCGGAGACGGGAATTCATACCCTAGAAAGTGAACGCTGAACATCCTAGGACACAAAATAGCTTTGCGGTTGCCTGGGTTTGGGGCCTGGGGATCCGCCGTACCTGAGCACGAGGGGATCGGATTGGGGTGATGGGGAGATTCTAAAAGTGAGTTACGGCGATGGTTGTGCAACAGGGTGGATGTACTAGAAATTCTTGGATTGTGCACTTAAAACGGGTGAGTTTGCATAAATGATACCTCAGTAAAGTTTAGTTGATTTCGAAAATGGATCCCCGGGGTAGACAGAACAGAGAGGAGAAGAAAAAGAACGGCATTCTACTTTTGGAGTCCTTTGTTCAGCAAATATTTATTGAGCTTCTTTCCGAGCTAGAGCTGCGTCTGAGTCAGACAGACAACCCTGCTCTAGCTTATGTTCTGCAGTAGCGCTGTCCTAATGAAACAACACAGAAACGTGAAATTAACTTTAATAATACAATTTAACCCAAAAGGTTATTTCAGTATGTAACCAATACAAAATTTTTAGTAAGTTGCCTTTTTTTTTTTATAAATTTTTTTATTTTTTTCAGCATAACAGTATTCATTATTTTTGCACCACACCCAGTGCTCCATGCAATCCGTGCCCTCTACAAAACCCACCACCTGGTGCCCCCAACCTCCCACCCCCCACCCCTTCAAAATTCTCAGATCGTTTTGCCTTTTTTTTTTTTTTTAAACCCTGCACATTTCATTCCAGACCCGTTGCATTTCAAGGTTAGCCACAGGTAGCTAGTGGCTCCGGTACTAAACAGCATACCTCTAACTGGGGACAGGCAAATACATTTAGAATGCAGTGTGGAAAGAAAAAATAAGGAAAGAGGATGGAGATTGTCAGAGGGTACTATTTGATACAGGTCCGTGAAGGTCTCTCTGGTGAAATTACACTGAGCAAAGACCTGAAGGAAGTGAGGAAAGGAATCTATAAAAATATTTGGGGGAAGAGCAAGTGCAAAGGCCCTGAGGCAGGAAGATGTGGATCCATTTGCAAAGACAGGAATTAAACACCTTTCAATTTAGGACAGATGTTTCATTTTTTTCACAAACAGTTAAAGTGAGGTATCTGGGTGGCTCAGTGGGTTAAGCCTCTGCCTTTGGCTCAGGTCATGATCTCAGGGTCTTGGGATCGAGCCCTGCATCAGGCTCCCTGCTTGGCGGGGAGCCTGCTTCCCTCTCTCCCACTCATTCTGCTTGTGTTCCCTCTCTCGCTGTGTCTCTATCAAATTATTTTTATTATTTTTTTTTTAAGGGAGGAAGGTCTTTAGAGCCCGTCTCAGAATGGCTGTCTTCTCTCTGAGGGAGAGGCTGGCATCTGGGTGGATGGCCTTTTGTCCCCATTTTCTAGTGGAGACTTATGTTTATGGTTTGTGTGTGGAAGAGCATTTCCTGTCAAGATGACCCTCCCAGATGAAGATACCTTAAAAAGCCCCTGTGGGCACTCATCAGGATAGCCAAAAGGTGGAAACAACCAAATGTCCAATGACCAATGAATGGATAAGCTAAACGTGGTAGATCCAAGTAATGGAATAAAATCCAGCCATACAAGGAGTGAAGTGCTTAACCCTATAACTTAACTCGTTCATCAGAAATAGGTTTAACATTAAAACAGGTGAACACACTGGGGTGCCGGGGTGGCTCAGTAGGTTAAGCCTCTGCCTTCGCCTCAGGTCATGATCCTGGGATCGAGCCCCACATTGGGTTCCCTGCTCCACGGGGAGCCTGCTTCTCCCTTTCCCACTCCCCTGCTTGTGTTCCCTCTCTCCCTGTCTCTGTCTCTGTCAAATAAATCAATAAATAAAATCTTTTTAAAAAAAGTCATTAAATAAAAACTGAACCTTTCAGTATTTTAAGCTTTAGAGAGTAAAAAAGCACCCCTACATCTCTTTCACAGAAGACTTCCTTTGGCTTCCTCTGTCTGGCGCAGTGTTTCTCAAAAGTGAGCCTGGAGGGCTGACTCAGGAGGTCTGATGTGGGACCTGAGAATGCGAATTTCTAATGAGTTCTCCAGTGATGTGGCTGCTACTGGGTGGGAGGGCACACTTGGAGAATCACTATTTTTGTACGAAGAATCTACTAACACTGGGGGGTGCTCTGTGAGACACTTTCAAGGGAAGGGTGGCCACGCTCTGAACGCAGTGCACATTCACCTTTGGGGAGCGAATGAATCAGCGGGAGGGCTGTTGCAGGATCAAAATGACTGGCTTTCCCCTACCCTGAAACACAGTACCTGGGAATACTGGCGAGATGTTTCTCACTGAAATGAGGACTTGAACAACCCTAATGCCAAGAGAGGGGGGAAAAAAAAAGTAAGCAAACATCCTGCTTCTTAATATTTAGCCGTGGAAATCCAAGTCCATGGGAATAGAACACCATTCCTCTGGCTTTAAAAAAGGTGGGAGGGGACTAGAACAGCTTCTTTGACCCGATAAATACGGAGCCCTCCATTTGTGCTCGACCATCTTGCAAGTCATTCAACAAATACTTTTCGACTCTCTGCTCGAAACACTCTTTGGGGCACCTCCTAGGGTAGGTATTTTTATTTGAGTAAACTTTCTAGCTTTTTCACATGTTACTAAATATTTTATGTTATTTTTGTCATTCTTTTGCATCTCCTCCCAGACTATATGCTCTTTGAAAGTGTGGTCTGGCATCACTCAGACATTTATCATCTGTAATAATAAATAAAGATAAGCTATTTTAGACATTATCATCTATAATAATAAATACTATTATTAAAAATACAGGATTCTATCAGGATGACCAGCTCAACCCCAGGTGCCCAGAACTTTCCTGATTTTAGCCCTGAAAACCCCATGTCCTCCCGAAGCTCCTCAATTCCAAAAACTGGAAATTGCTTGACCATTGGTCCCCCAAATTATAATGAATTATATAAATAGAAAGCATTTATCAAGCTCTGCTTGTATTAACTCAACCCTCACAACATGGGAATATTAGTATCATCCCTATTTTCCAGATGAGGAAATGGGCTCAGAGAGGTTAAATAATTTGCTCGAGTCTTCACAGCTAGGTAGAGGCAGACGCAGGAATAAACCCATCCTTTTTACCACCACAGGTGTTTAGTATTTGTCAACTGAGAGGATAAATCGAGAATCCTTAGTAGCTTCATTCTTGACCATAAAATCTAGTTGAAGAGTGAAGACACTCTTATTCATCTTTGTATCTCTGTAACCATGCAGGGCTGGGCACGCCTGCCTGTCATAAACCAATGTGACATCGCGCCGCTCAGAACATTCAAAGAACACCAGCGGCATTTGCTTAACTGCTAACAGAGGAGCTGAGCTTCCATGGGCTGTAGGAGGAAAGACAATGTTATGAGGACTGACTGAAGCCAATGGGAAAAAAGTCCCAGACCTAATCTGCATCTTAAAGGACCAGTGGATTATGGAATCAGTAGGCCCAGTAACTATCAGTTGCTTCCCATGTACCAGACACTTGGCTGAAACATGTCCGCGGAGGATGTGTGGTTGGGGGAAAAGGGAAAATCTCCCTGGACAAAGGGTAAGAAAGGGAAAATGAGGCTGGGAAATTCAAAGACTGGCCAGACTTAGATCTGGTAGCAGCAAACTGATGCTCCAAGACTGAAGGTATAATAATAACAATAACAACAATAGTAATAATAATAAATAGTAACCACAGCAGCAATCGTAACAAGAAACATTTCAACAGTGCGTGTCATGGACCAAGCCTTCCTCTCGACGTTCTAATATGCAAATCTCACTTCATCCTCCCACCAAGCCCGAGATGTAAGTACCATGACTCACCTTGTTTCATGGAAGGGGAGACTTTGCACGGAAAGCGACAGGTGGAGGAGTTGCAGACCGTGTTCCATAGGCCATGGGGAGTTCCCTGAGCAGAGCGCTTAACCTCAGTGCTGCTGTCATTTGGGGGGGGGTCAGGTCCTTCTTCGTTTTGGGGGCTGTCCTGTGTATGGTAGAATGTTTGAAACACATCTCTGGCCTTTCCCTGCTAGAGGCCAGGAGCACCTTCTCCCCACAGTCTGTCCCACAGTGCGACAAGCATATTGCCTCCAGACCTTGCCAAGTGTCCTCCGAGGTGGGAAAAGGTCACTCCGAGCTTTCTCACAGGGCTTGGGGATGGGGAGGCAGTGGGATGGGCAGGTGTGAATGGGAAGGGATGACACAGCAGGTTAAGGACTGGACTGGACTCCAAGGGTCCCCAAGGCTATCCTCAGGCTTAAAGGTTGGCTGGAAGGATGGCAGAACCCAGCAAGCCTGTTGTACCCATGGTTACCATGGGACAGTAGAAGGGAGAGGCAAAAAGTAAAAGGAGCTCGGGTCCAAGCGACACCAGGCACGAGCTCCCAGCTGTCCCTCGAAATAGAGCAGACAGGGCTTACTTCTCCCAAGCACGATGTGGGATAACAGACATGAGCTGTTGCCAACCAGGAAGGCTCCCCTGAACCTCAGCGTGCAGCGTTCCTGGATGCCTGACCTCGGTCTCCAGCTCCTCCAGAGGTCAAGCTACCTCCAGGTGAGCTAAGACTGCGGGTGAACAAAAACCCTCTGGTTGAGGCCAGACAGACCAAGGGCTTAAAGGTTTTACCTCCTAGGAGCCAGGGACAAGGGCTAAATCCCCCTTTGCCCTGTACAGCGTGCGATATCCCAGGCTACCGAGTTAAGTCTATGCCATACAAGAACAGAGCAAGGTTTGGAGCCTGTTTTCTGGTCTTCTAATCCAGGCTCCTTCCTCTCCAGCCCCGTGCCTGTGTGAATAGGTCCAAAGTACAATTTGAACCCACAGCAAAAGCACAAACATCCTTTCCTTGTTCGCCAGTCTCGACACCTATGGTGGCGTCAGATTAGCTCAGCCCCCTACAACTTCTCCACTGGGGGGGAGGGGCAGCCTACGAGATGCTCGGCTCCCAGAAGGAGTTCTGATATGCAAATAGGCTATGGTTCTGAAGTCATTTATAGGCTCGTGCACCCCTCTCTGGACTTCAGTGCCCTCCGCCATCATACACTGAGTACCCCCAGTCACCGCGGTGCTGGGACCTGGAATTTCAAAGTTGATTAGCTATGGCGCCTGCCACCGAAAGTTCTTTCGAGATCCATCATCTCCTCTCATCTAAAAACATGGCCTGATGTTGTCACTCTTGCCTATTTAAGAACCCCTAGTAATGTCCATACAGATATCTGTACACAGATGTTTATGGCAGCGTTTTTCAACCAAGCCAAATGGTGGAAACAACCCAATGGCCATCAGCTGATAAGTGAATAACAAACACAGTGGAACCATACAGTGGGGTATTAATTGGTAATAGGAAGGAACGAAGGCTTGATATGTGCTACAACATGGATGAGCCTTCAGAACAATGGGTTGGTTCTGCCTTTTTGACTAGGAAGAGCAATGCTATGAACATTCACGTACAAGTGTTTGTTTGAACACCTGTCCTCATTCTCTTGGGCATACACCCAGGAGTGGAACTGCCTGCCTTCCCATGGAAGTTCTGCTTCTAACTTCTAGGGGAGGGCTGGTTTTGAAGGTAGAGGATTTGCTGAGGACAGAGAATGAGATGAGTCAATGCTAATTCCAGAATTTTCGAGCCAAGCAATTGGGTGAATGAGGAGTAGTGCCAGCCACAGAGAGGGGAGTGCTAGCGGGAGGTGGGGAACAGATGGCAGAGTGGGGGACAGCCATGAGCTCAGTTTTGGACACTTTTGGACCCAATGAGCTAGGTCCTGGAGTTGTAAATAACTAGGTCTGTCAGACTCTGCCCACACAGCCCCCAGAGGAGACAGACATTAAACAAATAATCACGCAGCTGATCACGATGGTGACAAAGGCTACAAAGGAGAAACTGAGCGCCCATGAGAGGGAGAGGGTGGGCCTTGAGAATCTGGTCAAGACTGGAGGGTCAAGAAAGGTTTTCTTAGCCAGGGATATTTGAGTGACATTTAAAGGAAGTCTAGGAGTTAGCCAATGTTCTGATTATTTATTACTGAATTACAAAACTGCCCAAACCAGTGGCTTAAATAATGACAATCATTTATTTTGTTCACAAGTCTTGTGGGGGGTGGTTGGCTGGATTCAGGCTTGGGGCCTCTCGTGCAGTTCCAGTCAGATGGTGGGTGGGCTGGAGTTGTCTCCAAGGCTTAATCACTGCTGTCTGGTGTTTGATGCTGGCATTGACCAGGACCCGCTGAGGCTGTTGGCCCAGAACACCAACACTTCCTCTCCATGTGGTCTGGCTTCTTCCCAACATGGCGGTCCCAGGACACTGGAACCTCGTACATGGCAGCTCAGGGCTCTAAAGGCCACATCCCAAGAGAGCTAAACAAATATTATTTGCCTTTTTATGACCACTCCCCAAAAGTCCCATGGATCCATGTATTAGTTTTCTAGGGCTGATGTAAGGAAGGACCACAAAGAGTGTGGCTTAAGCCACAAAAATGTGCTCATTGTCTTATAAATTCCAGAGGCTTGAAGTCCAAGATCAAGATGTCGAGAGGGTAGACCAAGGTGTTGGTAGGGTAACCCTCAAGAGGAAAGGATGATCTGTCCCTGTGTGTCTCCCAGCTTCTGGGGGTTTGCCGACATCCCTGGTGCTCCTTGTTTCTTCATCATCCTGACCTCTGCCTTCACCTTAACATAGTAGCCTCCCTTTGTGCATGCCTGTGTCCAAATATTTCCTCTTCATAAGGACACCGGTCATGTTGGATTAGAGGCCCCCCGCTCCTCCAGTATCACCACACCCTAACTCTATTTCTAAGTAAAGTTTTGTTCTGAGATGCTGGGGGTTGAGACTTCAGTGAAGAAATTTGGGAGGGGATATAATTCAACGGATAACACATCACTTCTGCTATAGTCCTAAACCTTCCCAGATCCAAAGGGAAGGAACATACAAACCTGACTGTTAATAGGAAGCAAGCAAAAGTCACATTGTCAGAGATTGTAAGAGTGTAGGATGGTAGATGGTGTTGTGGTTATATTTGGAAAATACGAATGTCAAGTGTTGAGGTAGAGGCGGGCTAGAGGTAGGTGTTTCTTGATAAGGGGCATGCTCAGAGCTCAGGAATCAAACTATTTCCATTAGGATGAGTTCATCTGTAAGAAGAAAGAATATTCAACTACCAGTTACTGGATGTAGGTGACCTGGTTCCACAGCTCTGGCATATCCTCACAGATTTGCATATCCTTCTGCTGTGTGCTGTTCTCAGAGTACCAGCGGTTTTGATCCTCCTTGTTGTTGCCTCATGGTCACAAGGTGGCTGCTGTAGCTCTCCACATCACATATTCACTCCATTGTCCCAAGTGGGAAGGACAAAGAGCAAGAGCAAACGGTTGTCTTCTTAAAAGACTCAATATTTTTAGGCAGGAAGATTTGCTGGGGCAAATTACAACTACTGCCCTATTCTCCTCCTCTCCCTGTGCACTTGCTGTGGACTTTGTAGTGCCCTCCCACTCTGCCTTTCGCCATGGAACTTGCCCTGGCCAATGGGATATTAGCAGATGTGACACCAACAGAAGTTTGAACTGGGCATGTGAGATTGCATTGTCGAACGTCTGCCATCACCAGGAGAACATGCCCAGGCTAACTTGCTAGAAGATGAGAAGGAGAGGCACGTAGAGCAGAGTCAAGTTGCTCTAGGCGCCTGATCCAGCGTCCACTGCTCAGCATCTACTGGCCACCAGACATGGGCATGAGCCCTGCAGTGATCAGCAGAACCACCTACCTTATTCCCAGCAGACTCCGGAGGCATGAGCAATTGATGCTTAATATTACATTCCACTGAGGTTGGGCGGAGGTTTTTCACGCAGCATTACAGTGGCGGTAGATAACTGATATGCATTTTTCGGAAATTCTCCAAGCGGTCTTGGACAGAGCAGGGAGGTGGTGGGGGCGTGAGAGGGTAGGGGTCGGTGGTGGAAGAAGGGTCATATATCCAAACACAGGGGCAAGGAGGCTGAGAAAGCAAGAGGAATGAGACAGAGCTGATTGGCTTGGGCCAATCAGGATCAATGTCCTGGGATTACTGCCCCCAAACAAAACTGAGGTTCTGTAAGCAAAGACGAGGCGGGGATGGCCCTGGGGTGGGCAGCCAGCAGCACCTGTCACCACTACGACTGAAGATACTGTTTTTGCTCTGGCAGGGGTGTGGGGGGACGGTGGGGGGGGCTAGATGCTTGCGAATGCGTACAAGGCTGTCAGAGGACCGAGAAATGATGGTGGTTCCTTCCGAGGAGGGGACTGGGATGGGAGATGGATGGAGGAGGACCTCAGCATAATCAGTAAGGATTTCAATTTTCTACAAAATTTTAAAATTTTAAATAAAATGTACTAAATGAAACCAAAATGCGTTAATTACACTAACATATATGAATAATGATTAAAACATACTAAAGTTACATTAGCACTTATTAATTAAGCAAAAACCTATTAATAAATGAAAACTTGTTAATTACAATTACATCAAATCATACTGTCAAGTTAAATTAAAGTGTATTAATTTAGGTGCATTGATTAAAATTAAATTGGAAATATTGATTGAAATGAAATGAAAATGTGCTCATGAAAGTGAACTTACTATTCAGCCGTTGGATTAAACCTTATTAGTATTTAAATTAAAATAGAGTAAATATAAAAATAAAAAGCTAAGTTAAATGAAATTTTAAAGCATTAAAGGAAGTAACGTTTTCCAGTGATTGTGGTCCATGGTTATGATCCCCTTCTAATCAAGAGAAGTCTTGCAACACGTATGTGAAGATACCAAACGTAGTGCCTGGTGCACAGGGGGTGATCAGAGGGGTGAGTGAGGAGGTGGGACTGAACTCGGGCTCAGAGGGTAGGGGAAGAACAGCCTCCCACCAGAGACTGGATGCCTGGTAGAAGGGGCGTGAGATCTGGGATCACCCATGCTCTATCTTTGAAATGCTTTACATATATTAACTCATCGAGTCCTTATACACACCCTCTGAAGCGGAAACTATTATTACCCCCATTTTCCAGATGCATAAACTGAGGCCCAGAAAGTTGAACTTAGTAAATGGACGAGTCAGGCTGCAAAGATCTGGCTTTGAACCCAGGCCCTGACCCACAGGCTCTATGGGCCTCAGGCAAACCTCAGTTTCTGCCCCAGAGACTGAGGACAGTGACCCATTCAAGTAGGAGGTCTCAGGGAAATGAGAAGACTGGTAGAAAGCCCTCAGTGAATCGTATTGAATGTATGTCACTGATCTCCTCTCGTAGTGCTGGCTGGCAGCATGACTCTGGGGGGTCAGCTCCTCAGGCCAGAGTCCTTCCCTCCCTGAGGACATGTCCTCTTCTCCCAGGCACAGCCTCAGAATTCCCCTAAAACCGCCAGAGAAAACTTACTTCAGTTTAGGAAAATGGAATAGGACATAGAACTGGAAAGGAGCAGAGAGGCCATTTGGGTCCAACATTTTTAATGTGCACAGATCTGGAAACAGAGGCCCAGAGAGGGCAAGCAACGTGCCCCAAGTCACACAGCAAGTCCACGGCAGAAACAGAGCCAGATGCATCTGTCCTGACTCCTGGACCCAAGGCTTTTCCCTCTCCCCCAGGATTTGTGCATGGCGGCATCTGGGAGTTTGTATGAACTGGATGGTTGAGGGCAGGGGAGAGGGGAAACCAACGATATTGCACTAAAAGAGGATCACGTGGTATTTGCCTTTGACAATGCTCAACCATCACTTGCTATTAAATTTTTTTCAAGTTTGACCTTCAGACATCTTAATGAATAAACATGATTCGAGCACGTATTTACTAAGTGTCCAGTTATGCCTCTAGTAATGTGCTAACCTCATAGGAGATGAGAGAAAAGGACCCACCCTGCTCTGGGCTGAATGTTTGTACCCCCCCCCCCCATTCTTTTGCTGAAACCTGCTCCGGCAGTATGATGGTATCAGCATGTGGGACCCGGGGCATGATTAGAGCAGGAGGCTGAGCCTTCACTGATGAGATTAGGGCCCTTTTAAGAGACACCAGGTGAGATTAGGGCCCCTTTAAGAGACACCAGAGAGCTCCTTCACCCCTTCTGCTACATGAGATAATAGTGGGAAAGCTACCAACTCTGCCAGCACCGTAACCTTGGACTTCCCAGCCTCCAGAACTGTGAGAAGTACATGTTTATTGTTTGTAAGCTACCCAGATTATGATATCTTTTGCTCTGGTAGCCCAAATGGGCTAAGACAACCCTTTCCAACTTTATGGCTGAGAAACTTCAGAGAGAAAAAGAGACATAGAGGGGCACCTGGGTGGCTCAGTCAGTTGGGCATCTGCCTTTGGCTTAGCTCATGGTCTTAGGGTGGTTTGAGCCCTGCATCAGGCTCCCTGCTTAACGGGGAAGACTGTTTCTCCCTCTCCTTCTACCCCTCCCCTCTGCTCACTCTCTCTCTCTCTCAAATAAATAAATAAAATCTTAAAAACAAGAGAGAGAGAGAGAGAGAGAGATAAAATAATAAAGAATAAATGACAAAGTTAAGATTAGCCTTCTTTAAAAATAACCCTCCTCAGGGTGCCTGGCAGGCTCAGTTGGTGAAGCGTGTGACCCTTGATCTCAGCGCTCTGAGTTTGAGGCCCGTGTTGGATGTAGAGATTTACTTAAAAAAATAATTAAGAAGAAATATGACCTGTTGGTAAGCCTTCCCGGTACTCTGCCACACCTCCGTTATCTCACTGTAAGTATGAGTTTACCCTTCAGTATCCTCTGGTCGGGGACCCTCTCTTTGTATCCTTGAGTCCCCTGCAGTGAGGCATTTAATGAATACGGAGCACCCGCTCTGTGCCAGGACGCTGCTGTGAACAAGCAGACCCTCTCTGTGGCCTCCTGGGTTCAGGTTCTTGTGTTGTAGGAGTAAATCAGCAAGAAAAGAAACAAGTTAACTCCAGAGTACAGTGAGAGCTGTAAAAGGAAGAAACACACAGCTTTAGATCATTCGCTCCTCAAACCATGGTGTGCACACCAGCAGCAGCAGCAGCTTGCTAGAAAGGCACAAGTTCAGCCCCATCCCAGACCCCCTGATTTAGGAGGCCTTGCATTTTATTTTAGAAAGATTCCCATGGGATTCATGTTCACCTTGAAGGCTGAAAGATGCTGCTTTAGGTAGTGCGACCCATGAAGGCTTCTCGGAGGAGGTGGCATGTGAATTGAGACCCAAAGGTTGAAAGAGTCATGAAGCGTGCAGAGCACAAATTCCAGGCAAAAAGAACTTCAAGTCCAAAGGTCCAAAGGTCATGACACCAGGAAGAGGTCTGAGGAATTCCAAGCCGACTGGGGTGGTTCGGGCAAACAAGTCAGGGGTACTGGCTGAGTCTAGGGAGGCAGGTGATGGCCCCTGCTGGGCCTTGGGAAGGGGTTCGGATAGCTCACACCACATCCACGGAAGGGCCACATGGGGGGTGGGGCATAATCTGATTGACATTTACAAAAATGCCCCTCTGGGTCTGCTGTGGCTTCATACCGTGAAGCTTAGCTCTGTTGGAGCCCCGTTTCTCGTACTTTCCTTCCATGTATGGTTTTGGGTCAGGCTTGACCGGAAGATAAATGAGCATATTAAGACTCATTCAGTGATTTCTATCTAATATATTGTCCACATTCAGATTTCCTCAATTGTCCTCCGAATATCTCACCTTAAAAATAAATATTCATATTGAGGGGAGCCCAGTTGGCTCAGTCCGTTGGATGTGCAGCTCTTGATTTCGGCTCAGGTCGTGGTCTCGGGTCCTGGGACCGAGCCCATGTTGGGCTTCAGAGTGTGCTTGGAATTCTGTCTCTCCTTCTCCCTCAGCTCCTCCCCTCCTCTCTAAAATAAATAAATTAAATATTTTTTAAAATATTAATATTAATAATATGCTGGGTGATAATGAGAGCTGTCCCGAGGTTGATTATACATAATCGCAGAGGAGAATCTGGGAGGGGAGGAAAAGTCATCACCTTCCAATAGCTTCTTCCCTGGTGTGACCAAATTTTGCACAACCAACCCCAAACAGAATGGCAAAGGAGGCAAGTGCACTGTCCGAGGACCAGCCCAGTCTCAGGCCCAGAGATGGTGAATTAATTGAGCAGGTGTGGACCTGGGCATTGTTTTGTTTTGTTTTTTAAGATTTCTTATTTATTTATTTGAGAGAGAGAGAGAGCACAAGCAGGGGGAGGGGCAGAGGGAGAAGTAGACTCCCCGCTGAGCAGGGAGCCCGACGCGGGACTCGATCCCAGGACCCCAAGATAATGACCGGAGCCAAAGGCAGACGTTTAACTGACTGAGCCACCCAGACACCACAGCATTTTTTGGTTTTTAAGCTGCCCGGGCAACTCTGGTGTATAGCCAGGTTTGGAAGTCGCGGCAATGACCACAGGAAACCTTCCCGTCTCTGGAGTCAGACCCTCCCTGTGCTCTCTCTGGGGTATTGGTGGACAGGCTTGCCCCCATGGTCCTTTCACCTCCCACCACTCCCCCCACTGCCTGCAGACCACCTTTCCAACAGGTTGGGACAGTGCTTCTCACTCTGGGATCAAAGTTATCTGTGGTCACCGAACCCTTGGAAGGCACAGGAAAGGGGAGGCGAGGTGGCTGACTTGCACTTGGAAAAGTGTAGGGCATTGGAGGGGTCAGTCAGTGAGGACACTGCAGCGGGGGAAGCAGAGAAGTGGAAGGAAACCCAGTGAAGCCAAGGATAAAGAGCCTTTCCAGAAGGAGTGAGGGGTCCACCATGACCCCTCGTTTCTCCTCTCCGCCACCCTTTCTTCACGTCTTTGCTTGACTCAGCCCTCCTCCCCTTTCTTCATGTTTGACTCACTTCCTTTAAGCACCTCCACACTCCTCGCTCCCTCTTCTTCGGCAGTACACACCTGGCCAAACACCAGCCATCTGTCTTCTCCGCCAGCTGAACGCGGCGGGAAGAAACCACCCAGCCAGCCCAACGGGTTTGACCTGAACGGGAGAAATCACAGACCTCACACAGGCACAGGGTATCCTCGCCATAGGCTCTGGTGCCTGCTTGCTCAAAAGAGGAAGGTGTCCTTGCAGTCCTCTCACACTCCTCCACCTGCCCTCCAGCTGATGACCCTGTCCCACACTTCCCTGCGGGCAAACTGAAGTCATGAGGCCGGATTCCCTTGTTGCCCATCCCCAGTGCACAAGCCCCTCATCTTCATCCCCTTCTGTGCCCCCCTCCCTTTCAACCCCCAACCCCCAGCTTCCGTCCCCTCTGGATCAAAGTTATCCCCATTCTCCCTCCCCTCCTCTCTTCTTCCCTTTCCTTCCACTTCTCTCCCTATTTGACATCAGCTTCTCCATCTTCTCCCTGTCTTTCTCCCTCACCTCCACCTCCCAGGACAGTCCGGCCTCACCTCCACCTGCTGCGGTCCTTTCTAAAAGGCCAATGGGGGGGTGTGCCTGGGTGGCTCAGTGGGTTGGGCCTCTGCCTTCGGCTCAGGTCATGGTCTCGGGGACCTGGGATTGGGCCCCGCATCGGGCTCTCTGCTCGGTGGGGAGCCTGCTTCCTCCTCTCTCTCTGTCTGCCTGCTTGTGATTTCTCTCTGTCAGATAAATAAAATCTTAAAGAAAAAAAAAAAAGGCAGATGGGAACGTCTCCACCCTGGTCAGAAGGGGGACCCGAAAATCACAGACGGATTTCAACTTCCAAGGAGCCTCTCCTCTGTAGCCCGTAGTTGAGAGGGGATGCCTCGAGACTGTGAACACCCAGCTCCCTGCCAAAGTTTCCCCAGTGATATTAACATCACTCGCTGTGTGAGTGTCGCCCGGAGCAACATTCCATCACAACCGGCCATATAGGCAGTAACAGCGGCCTGGACTCAGTAGGGACAGTGATGGGGAAAGGTGCTCAGATTCTGGTTTTTAACTCTAATCACTCGCCGTGTAACTACACACTAAATGTGTCCCCTCTCTGAGGAGAGGGCCCAGGCTTATCTTGGTTCCTGTGTCCCCTACCGGACGGGGCTTATCACTAAGAATGACACAAAAGCTCCAGGTACTGTCCCCAAGCCCTTCACATCCACTCCGTCCTGAGAGGACAGTTGTTATAAATGGGGAGACTGAGGCACAGAGAGGTGGGTGACTTACCCTAGGCACACAGCCAGTAGGTGGCAGAGGTGGGAAACAAAGGCAGAGGCTTCCTTCCAGAGCCTGCCCTCTTCAATACTAGACTGTTGTCAAAAGAAGCCACCATGAATATCTTTGATTAATGGGGGGGGGGGGGCGCACGTGGGAGGAGACGTGTTGTGGGTCATTTCGGTTCCCTCCCCTTACAATCCTTTAAGTGAGGAGGGGTTGCTCTGTTTTCTGTTTTGTTTGATGACAGTCAATGTCATCAGATGCCTTGCAGAATGACCTTTTTTTTTTTTAAGATTTTATTTATTTATGGAGAGATGGAGAGGGAGAAGCAAACTCCCCACTGAAAAGAAGGGACGCATCCAAGGAGACACGGGTCAAGGCCATCTTCATACAGGGGACACGGGTGGCTGAGTTTGGTGCTGGCCTCCCTTCCACCAGGACCTATCCGCTCATTGCCCAAAATTCAGCAAGACCGTCAGTCCCTTTGAAACTAAGATCACTGGTCCTTTACTTAAGTGGTCACAATAGCTCTCAGTTCATAGATGGCATGAGCTCCAAAGCCATCATTCTCTGACAGTTGTCTCTCAAAGTGTTAATCTGGCATCCCTAGAAGGGGCATACACTGTATTATTAGAGGAAAGAGGAGACCTGCATATTGGAATAAGAATTTGGAGGGGAAGTTTGAAGGAAAGAGAGAATCTTGGATTTCCTTGGTCATTCAATAAAGCCTAGATAAAGTACTGGGTCTTGGGGATGCCCACACCTTTATCTCAGCTCTTAGTCTGTCCCTTGTCTCAGTCAGCTACAGCTGTCTAACAAACCATCTCAAAACATAGTGGCTTAAGACAACGACTGTTTATTATTTTTTTTTCTCACGTATATTTGGTTCACGTGGACCGTTCTGCTCATCCAGGCCAGGCTCGGCTGAGCTGGGTGGGGCTCGCTCCTGCGTCTGCCATCCTCCCGCAGGTTAGCTAGAGGCTGGCTGGTTTGGAATGACTTTGGCTGGGATGACTCAGTTCTTCTCTACATCCCCCTCACATCCATCCAGCAGGCTAGCCCAGGCACGTTCTGGTGGCGAAGGCAAAGGAGCAAGAGAGAGAGGAGCAACTCTCAGACATCTTGGGGCCTCATCTTGGGACCCATGTCTGTTGCTCTGGGGCATTCCGCTGGCTGGAGGGAGCTGTGGGTTCCAGGTCAGGGCATGGAGAGGTAGAACTCACCTCTTGTGGGAGGAGCCACAAAGTCCCGTAGCAAAGGGCTTGCACTGGGGAGGGGTGCATAAGGGTGGCCTGGGGGTAGGGGAGCAGAGATTTGCTTTTTATGACTTGGTTTCTTTCCTCTGAGCTTGCTAAGGGCTGAGCCCCATTTGCCACAGACCCTTTGCCCAACACTCCTTGCTTTCCGGCTTCACTCTGTTCTCCAATTTGTCCTGTGAGTCCCTTGGGTATCCTCTGGGGACTCTGTCTCATTCCTCACTCCCCAAGCCCCCAACCTCACCTCCACCCATCCCTGGACGCTGAAGGCCCCAGGACATACTTCAGGACTGGGCTTCCTCTGGTTTCCCAACCTTTTCTCATTTCCTTCCATCTCCCTCAAGAAGGTATTTCTCCTCCAGTGCTTGGGAGGGGTTCGGCCTAAACTTCTGCTTTCTCAGCCCCCTCCCCAGTCAGTCACTGTTTTTCCTGGGCGGGGGTCAGTCCTCTGTTTCCATCCCCACATCTCCATCCTGGGCCAGGCCGCCATCTTCTCTTGCCCTAGACTGGCAACAACCACATGTATGGGTGGGGGGTGTGTGTGGTCTGCTTGTTAATACTGATTCTGCTGCTGACTAGTTGGGTGGCCTCTCTGTGCCTCAGTTTCCTCCTGCTGTAGACCGAATGTTTGTGTCTCCCCCGACCCACGCAAATCCATAGGGTAAAACCTCCCCACCTCCCCAAAATGATGGTATTTGCAGGCTGGGCCTTTGGGGTGGAAAGGTGGTAGGGTCATGAGGGTAGAGTTCTATTGAATGAAGTTAATGACCCCATACAGGAGACCCATTTCTGCCATGGGAGGACACAGGAAGACGCTGACTGTCTATGAAGCAGGAAGTGGGTCCACACTGGAGGCCGAGTCTGCCTGAGCCTTGATCTTGGACTTACCTGCCTTCAGAATTGTGAGGAAGAGACTCCAGCTGGTTGGAAGTCACCCAGTCTGGGGTGTTCTGCTAGAGCGGCCGGAAAGAACGAACACGTCTCCTCTATAATGCGGGGATGATGGTAATACCTGCTTCTAGCCCGTTGTTTTTTGTGAGGAGCCAAAGAGGACGTCTGAAGATCCGGGGCACCTGGGATTGCTCCGAGTCCTGGTAATTGGCGGGGAAAGAATTGGGATGACAGGAAGTGCCGGGGACTGGCTCCCTCCAAGGTGCCAGGGCTCTGCTCTCGCAGCGAGCCTATGGGTTGGTCCCATTCTTCTGATGAGACAACTGAGGTTCAGTCACTTGCCCAGGGCCACGGTCATTGAATCACTGGGTCACAGTTTGAACCGAGATCCATCTGGTTCCTCAATTTCTCTTTCTGACTGTGAGCACCGCCTTCTCACTCTCCTCCTGCTTCCTCTTCTCTCCCTGCTCCAATCTCCTCCCCGCATGACAGTCAAAGGGGGGAAGCTGATCAAGGCTCCCCGTTTCCTAAGACCCTTCGGAGATGTGACCCTGAACAGGGCAGGGTCTGGGGCGAGATCCTGGACCAGGCAGCACACTGCTGTAAGAGACATTACAGACATGAGTGGAAAGATTTGAATTTGTGGATTAAACAGTGTGGCAGGGTTCCATTTCCTGATTTCAGTAATGGTCCTGGGGTTGGGGAAGAGAATCTCTTTGTTCTGTAGCTCCATGCCAAGGCGTTTATGGGGATCGAGGGACATAGGGTGCACAGTCACCTCAAATGTTTGGAAAGGCGTGACGTAAAGCAAATGTGGCAAAATGTGATTGACTAATGAATGGAGGGAAGAGTTTTTACCCTTCCTGCTAGTTTTCTATAGTTCGATCTTATTTCAGGTGAAAAATAAGACAACAGGGGGCGCCTGGGTGGCTCAGCCGGTTAAGTGCGGGACTCTTGATCTAAGCTCAGGCCTTGATCTCAGGGGCAAGAGTTCAAACTCTGAGCACAGTGCAGAGTCTATTTTAAAAAAACAAAACAAAACCACACAGGGGGCGCCTGAGTGGCTCAGTCCGTTAAGCGTCTGCCTTCGGCTCAGGTTATGATCTCAGGTCCTGGGATTGAGCCCCATGTCCGGCTCTGCACTCAGTGGAGGGTCAGCTTGTCCCTCTGCTCCTCTCCCCTGCTCGTGGTCTCTCTGTCTCTCTCTCAGATAAATAAATAACATCTAAACGAAAAACCCATAAGTAAACCCATAAGAAAAACACATAAGTAAATAAATAAAAACAAAAACAAGAACAAAAACATTCATTCCGCTCCTTGGTAGATACCCAAGAGAAGTGAAAACCTGTGTTGTCACAAAAACTTGTACATAGATGTTTCAAGCAGCGTTATTCCCAATACCCCAAAAGTGGAAACAGCCCCAATGACCATTACCTGATTGGGGGAACCAGATGTGGTGTACCAAGTCAGCAGAATATTACTTAGCCATAAAAAGGAATGACCTACTGATCCCGGCTACATGGGTGAACTTGGAAAACATTATGCTAAGTAACAGAAGCCAGCCACACGAGGCCCCCTTTGTATGATTGATTCTATTTAAGTGTAATGTCCATGACAGATAGATCCCTAGAGACAGAAAGCAGATTGGTTGTTGCCTAAGGTTGGTGGGGAAGGGAAATGGGGAGTGACTGCTGCTGGGTATAGGGTTTCTTGTTGGGTGATGGAAAATGTTCTGGAACTAGGGAAGGGGGATGGTTGGCCAGCCTCGGGAATGTAAGGAAAACCACTGAATTGTACACTTAAATTGTGAATGTGAATTCACAAAAAAAGTGAATTGTACACTTAAAACGACTGAGTTTGATGGTATGTGAATTGCATAGTGACTAAAAGTAACGATGCTGACAGCAAGCCTTTCAATGACTGTGTATCGTCTTTGGGATCAGACCGCAAATCCATGGTATACCTACACAGAGGCCTTTGGCCTCGCTCAGCTAAGCTTCCAACACTCCAGCAGCCTGACCTGACTTCTAACCCTGCCAGTGCTGCCTCTGGACCTTTGTACCTGCTCTTCCCTTCCACACTTGTTGGACAAACTCTATCACCTTGGAGTTTTAGCTTACAACTGACTTCCTGCAGGAAGGTCACCCTTAATCCCTGGAGATCAGGTCCTGGGCTCCCAAAGTAGCATTTGAGATCATTTCCAGGTGACTTATTTTCATGATCATGCGTTTATTTTAATGCATGCCCTGGAGGCGGGGCCATGGGGGGGAGGAAGGAACCAGTCCAACACACCTGCGATTTCATGACTATTGGTGCTTAGGATGAGCCTAAGGTAGCCCCATGGGAACCCATTTGAGGAAGAAAAAAAACCAAGCTGGTTGAAAGAACAAATTAAAAATATAAACAGTAAATGCGGTATTCTGCACAAATTGTGAAATAGTCCTTTGGGAATCCCAGAAGTTGAGAAGTCCCCAGGGGCCGGCTTAACTCTGCCTGACCTTCCACAGCAGCCACCAGGCTAATTAATAGCTATCACTTGGGGAATAGTTTGCTTTATGTCTGTTCCCCCCTTCCCACCCCTCCCCTGCTGGGGGTCGGGCAGGGCTGGGCCTGTCACCATCACCGGTGTTCCCAGCATCGCCTGCACAGGGTGGGGCACAGAGCAGGGGCTCAGGGAACCTGTGTTGAAAGAACAGTGCTGAGTTGCCTCAGGGTGTGGAGCCCTTCTGCCAAGGGCACTAGGGAGCCCTAGCACCGTTTCCATCGGGAATGTCAAATCTCATCTGTGCTTTAGGAACTCTGGGCTCTCTCTCCACTCTGGGCCCAGAAAATCAACACTCCTCCCCTCACTATGTTTTCCTATCAAAGTCTTCTTTATCAATTCTCCTCTGGCAGGAAGACTTTCTGAACCCCAGGCTGGGGCAGGCAGCTGCTCCGGGCTCCCAGATCCCCCTTCGTCCCCCATGCCAGCCCTGACGACACTGGGGATGGGTCTGTATCCTCCATAGACCTGGGAGAGCTTTATGAGGTCTGCCCTGGGCTCTCTCTAATCCCTCCAGAGCAGGTGCACTGACTGGACCCCACTTCCCTTCCACCTCCCCCGATGTCCCCCTTCTTTCCCTCCACCTGGCCCCTCTCCAGCTATTTCTGGCTCCTCTCCTTGAATACACCGCCACGTGAATTACTTTTAAAGCCGTCTGTGCTCAACACCACTGCTTTCCTTCTGAGCTGCATTTTACAATTTTTTTTTTTAGATTTTATTTATTTATTTGACAGAGAGAAATCACAAGTAAGCAGAGAGGCAGGCAGAGAGAGAGGAGGAAGCAGGCTCCCTGCTGAGCAGAAAGCCCGATGTGGGGCTCGAACCCAGGACCTGGGATCATGACCTGAGCCGAAGGCAGCGGCTTAACCCACTGAGCCACCCAGGCGCCCTGCATTTTACAATTTTTAACCTTTTAATTTTTTTTGAAGATTTTATTTGTTTATTTGACAGAGAGAGACCCAGCGACAGAGGGGACACCAGTAGGGGGAGTGGGAGAGGGAGAAGCAGGCTTCCTGCTGAGCAGGGAGCTGGACGCGGGGCTCGATCCCCAGACTCCAAGATCATGACCCGAGCTGGAGGCAGAAACTTAATCGACTGAGCCATCCAGGAGCCCAGCCTGATACTTTCATCGTCCGTGCATCCACATTATATCGGGTGTCAGCACTTGGTTCCTTTTTGGGGCCATATACTACTCTATTGCATGGGTTCACCACATTTTGTTTATTCATTTATCTACTGATGGATGCATGGGTTTTCACCTTTTGGCTATTGTGAGTAGTGCCATTATGAACAGTCTTGTCCAAATTATTGTTTGAACATGTGGTTTCAATTATTCGGGGGTGTATAACTGGAAGTGGGTCTATGGTGATTCTATGTGCCGGTTACAGAGGAAAACACCAAACTCTTGGCTAGACCATTTTACCGACGAGAAGTGTATGGCAGTTCTGATTTTACCGCATCCTTGCTAACACTTGTTCTTGTCCCCTTTTCTCATCATGGCCATCCTACTGAGAGTGGAAGAGTGTCTTACTGTGGTTTTGATTTGCATCTCCCTGGTGACTGCTGACTTTGGGCACCTTTTGCAAACTACCCACAGCTCCCGTCCCCCGCCCCATCCCACCTCCCCTAAAAGCCATTTTCTTCACGTTTGCCAATCCAAAGGTTTATCTCAGCTCCCATTCTTTTTCTCTTTTTTAAGATTTATTTATTGATTTGAGGGGGTGAGGGGCAGAGGGAGAGAATCTCCAAGCAGACTCCCCACTGAGCATGGAGCCCAATGTGGGCTTCAATGCCAGGATCCCTGACATCACGACCTGTCAGCCCCCACTTTTTCCTCTCTCTTAGCAACTTTGGACACCTTCCTCTTTCTCCAGCCATGTCCTGCCCATTCTCCTTGCTCTTCTTTTTCTCTTTTCTGCAGGGAGATGTGGGGACGTGGGCCAGTTTATTTCACTTCTCTGTATGTCAGTTTCTCCATCCATGAAAGGAGAGTGGTAACACTTTTGACTTCTGGGCTATTGCAATGATTCAGTGAGCTGATGTGTATGAAAGGCACAGAAGTGTGCCTGGCACATAGTAAGCAATAGATAAATGTTTAGTGGGTAAAAGGGCCAAGGGCAAAACATTTTCTCTGTGAACGGCACTTAAAAAAATTTTGCCCTAGTGTAGAATTTTAGAAAGAACCGCCTGGAATTCTTTTATTAAAAACAAAACAGGAGCGCCTGGGTGGATCATTAGGTTAAGCATCCGACTCTTGATTTTGGCTCAGGTCATGATTTCATGGTCCTGGTGGGATCGAGCCCCTGTGATGGTGATGATGCTCTGTCCCTCCCCCCGCCCCCACCCCATGCTCTCTCTCTAATAAATTAACAAAGCTTTAAAAACAAAAACAAAAAAACTCTCTACTACAGAAGATAGATGCAAAACAGTTCACCTCCATGAGGACAGAACAGTTTTAAGGGGCAAGTGTAATAAAGCAGTTAAAAGTATGAGGTTTGGAGCAGGGCTGCCTGGGTTCAAGTCCCCATGCAGCCTGATCTTGGCAATTTTGTAACCTCTCTGTGACTCAGTTTCCATGTGTGTACACCAGGGATGATATTAGACTGTCCGATCTGCTAAGACTTGATCGGGCATTCACTGACTTTAAACACCAGGACTGGCCATAACTACATCTTGTAGATGGGCAAATTTTCACTCTAGGCTTGGGCGACTTTCATGGCAAACTAAATGTTTCACAAACCCTGGATCATCGAAATTTATACAGAGGAAATCTTCGCAAGTAAGAACTGTAATGGTCCCAAACTCATTAGCTGCCGGAAGCTGTTCTCATCCTCTTCTCCAGATCTCCCAGAACACGGGAGTTTTCATGCAAGTCAAAACCAGGGACAGGGCTCCCCTCTATCCATTCAGTCTGTGGATCCCTACAACCTCAGAAGGGGTTTATCAGTGAGGTTGACTACCCTTCTTAAAGGGCCTCTCCTAGATTTGTCTTATGCTTCTTTCCTAGAAGGGCTTGGTTAGGTTTGTTTCTCCTCATGGTCCCCCAAGCACAGCTAAGGCAGCCCCTTAGGATGTTAAATCCCCGGGGGTGATTACTAAATTGCTTAAAGCAACAAAGGCACTCTCTTCGTTGGGTCTGGCTATGCCGTGGTTCAGGACTTATTGAAGACATTCATTCCCAGCCAGGCCCTCCCCAACCCCCAAGGCCACTGTGAGGGTACAGGGGGTGCAGGTCTGGGGCCCATAGCCTCTATAGCCAAGTCAAGAGTTTCTCCAGGGGCAGTAGGGGCAAGGTGGGAGGGTGCAAAGGGAGAGTTCTCAGAACTCAGTATTTTTGTTGACAGTGTATGTATTTCTTTGAATGGATGATACAAGGTTCGAACTTTTGTGCAAAAGTACAGAAAGATCTACCCTCCCCCATCCTGTCTTCCTCTCCAGGGACAAATGCTGTTACCAGTTTGTTTTCGCTTTCAAAGATATTCTGTGCCTTTGAGAAGCAAAAGCCTGTATTTCTCTTCACCCACGCCCCCACTTTTGAATCATTATACACTCTGCTCCCCTCTTTGGCTTTTTTTTTTTTCTTGACCGGATACATAGCTTGTGCTGTGTCGATTCGGGTATGACTTCCTCATTTTAGGGTTACTTCGTATCCCATTATGGGTCAGGCCACAGTTTATTTAACGAGTCCCCCATCCATGGACAGTTAGGTTGTTTCCTGGTTCGTGTGTTGTTCTGTGTTTTTTTCCCACCTCTCAGGCGTTTTTATAAAAACAAAAACCATGCTCCCCAATCCGATCCTTGATTAGCATTTGTCGAGAAATGAGCGGAAGCCCAACTTGCCCACCGCCACTACCCGCATCTGCCCAGGGTACCCCCACAGCCCGAACCCCACTGCACCCGCGGCGCGTTCAGCGCATGTCCTAGCTGTCAGGCGCGGGCCCCGGCCCTCCGAAGCCCCGCCCCGCGGCCGGCCCGCAGTCGGGCCGATTCAAATCCAGCCAATGGCAGCGTGTAAACAAACCCAGGCCCCGCCCCTCGATGAATAATTCCCCGAGCCGGCGCGAGGCCCAATGAACCCGGTAATGGTTGGGGGTGGGACAGAGAGGTGGCCCCGCCCCAGGCGTGGGCCAATGGGAGATCAGACCCCGCCCCCCGCACTTGCCGCGCTGAGGACCCGAGTCCGGGTTGGGCTCGCAGCTGCCTGATTTCGTTCTCGCTCTCGGCGACTGCCTTCCGAGCGGACCAGTAGGCCCCGGAGCTGGGGCAGCGCACTCCCCCTGTACGAGCCATATTTAAAGGGCGCGGTCAGAGGGCAGAGGTGGGAGTTAGTGCCCTCTGATTCCCCCTTCTTTCCTCGCCTCGCGGCTAAAACCCGGGTCCTTGGAGAGGTCCTTGATGGAAACTTTCTCTCCTCAAGCCCCATTGAAACGAAACCTGAAGGGACCGCAGGGTGTTTTAGAATCGGGCAAGGCTTCTTCTTTTGTTCCCTCTTGTTACTGAAGCGTTCCATACATACAGAAAAGTGCACGAATCGTTAAGTGTAAGGGTGAAACGAGAACCAATAATACCCATTAACACCAGCAACCTCCCAGATCAATAAACAGAACTTGGGTTGGCGAAGTTTTCAACTTTGCAGCGGCCGGTGCGAGGGAGGGGCCGCAACGGGCCGCAACGGGCCCGGGTTTTGACTTTCAGAGGGACAAACCCAAGAAAACCCACCCCTTCTCTGTAGGGAGATGGCCATCAGGCCAGACGTTGGTGAGGGTCCTGCAAGGTGGGAGCTGGACTGCAGGTCTGGTAGGAGGGGCAGGCCTCAGAGGTAAAGGGGATTGCGATCCGGTTGGCAGAGCTGAGGGTGGGGCGAGGAAGGACTAGCAGTGGGACTGGATGAGACAGAAGATGCTGTGATAATTGGGCAAGAGGGCGTTGCGGGGCGGGGAGAGCTGTCCTGGCTGGAGGATTGGGAACGCAAAGAGGACTTGCCGCCAGTGGGCTTGAAGTGGAAAAAGACCCTGGGTTAGGGCGGCTTAGTCCTCCAATGTACCGGACCCTTCCATGCCAATAGTGGGTTTCCTGCTGTTCCTTTTCAGCTGCTCGGTTATAATGAAAACAGTCCCATTAAGTGTTGAGATGAAGGGCAGAAATCCAAGTTTGTGTTGGGGCTGTGGCGTTTTAATAAGCTCAGGTCCAATGTCTAGGGCTTTGCTTATTGTTGAGAGGAACACAAGGGCCTACAGAGGCTGTTTTCCTTACAGAAAACTTGTTTGGACCCCCTTATTCATTCAGCAAACGTTTATGAGGTGTCTGTCACCTGCCCAGCCTTATGTTAGGAAAGAGGAGATACTGTGACCCATATGGGATTAAGTCCCAACCTGGGAGGCAAGGACCCTGAGGTGGGGAGAGGGGAGGAGAGGGGTGGGGAGGGGCAGCAGAACACAGAGATGTAGCCTATTTGCTGGTTGAGGATAGGTCTGGTCCTCATCTTTCACATCTGTACACTGCTTTGTCCCCATGACCTTCGGGATCCTTGTTTCGTTTCAGCCTCTCTGTGATCCTCATACAAAGTTCGGACCCAGGGGACACAGAGCTGGGTTTGAATCCCGAGCTCTGTGACCTTGATCTGGTGTCTTACCCTCTCTGAATCTGTTTCTCCTTCACAAAAATAGAGGATAGAATTGAGGTTTAAAAGAGAGCCAGCACGTGGCTCAGAGGGTTACTCCGCTCATCAGAGCATTGATCAGAGTGGGGAGTTAGCATTACCTGGTTAACGGAGTTAAGGGGGAGGTAACACATGTCTGTAACACATGGACCAATAAGACGGATGTGATGGAAGGACAGATGCAGATGTGTGATAAAGTCAGCGGAGTGACACACTGACAGTCCAATCTCAGTGGCGGATAATTAGGTGTTCACCACTTTCCCACGTGTGAAAATTTTCATGATAAAATGCTGGGGTGGGGGGGGTCTCGGTGTCTGACTATACACTCCCATTGGACTGAGGATAAAGTGGAGGAGCTGGAAGAAAAGTGACTCACCCCAAGTTCATCTGATGACTCAGAGCCAGTTGGTGACGGAACAAACACCAGGGTGTCCTGGCTTGGCCCCCACAAGGAGCTGAAACTATCTGGGTCTCACCACCAACTTAGCCCTTAACCTGGAACTCCTGACTTGTGTGGGATTCTCAAAGGGATGATGGGTACCATCCCCAAAAGACAGCAGGTCACTTCTCGTTTGGGCCGATAATGACCCCTACACTGGCCTTGGACATTTGATCCCCCCAGGGCTTGGCCAGCCGTGGCTAGGTTTGGGGTTGACTTTTTCTTGGCTTCCTTCACATCTAGCCAGGCCCATTCCAAGTGGCATGGTCTCAAGACTGTCTTCCAAAGAGGTCAGGTGTGTCTGTGGGAGGTTGGGTATTCTCTCTTTGTTCCAAAGACCTTTCTTGAGCATGGAGAACCAGGCAGTGTTCTTGGGGGGGGGGGGGGAGTGTGCAGATACCAGTGTCCCCCTGCCGTGCAATGCAGGGGGGTAAGTGAAGTTAGGTCTTTTTTTGCAGTCTACTAACTTTTAACCAGTCTTCAAGTGCTGAGCTCTCCCAGTGGGGGCTGGCAGCTTTGACAGACCCAAGGTCCATCCGGCTCAAATCAGGTCCTACTTCCTGGTTGTGTGACACTGGCCCGAAATACTTCCCCTCTCAAAGCCAATTTACTTCTCTACGCTGTAAACTGGGATTCAAGGTTTCTAGATGGCTAGGTCTCTTCCTAGTGGGCGCTACTGAGGTCTGAAAACATTGTGCTTGGCCCTAGAGCTCAATCGCAGAGAATAGAAGGGCAAGCTGCACAAGTCCAAGTGTATATGGCCCTTCTCCAAAGAGTCTCATACTTCCAGTATGATCCCAATATAAGTTACGGATTATTTCGTAACTTATTATTATTATGGATTATGCACCACGGTCTCCTGTTTGCGGTAACCCAAAGCTGATTAAGTTTACTTTCTACATAATAATCACAGATGGTCTGCACTGATCTGGCACTTCCTACCAAGTGCAGATCTCCACAAGGGTGTATCTGGTCCTAACGACCTTGTGAAGTGAGGCCTATGATTGAGATGAGGTAATGGAGGTACAGAGACGTTAAGTCACTCGCCCAAGGTCACACAGCAAGGACGCGGCAAACGCAGAACCGGAACCGCGGGCTTCACCGGTTTGAGTCAGGGCCCTTAACCTCTGTGATATCTTAAAAAATATGAAGGGTACCACCAAGATACTAGGATAAATACTAAAACTTAAAACACAGTTCTCCATCATTCATTCATTCAACACACATTTATTAAGCAGCTTCTGTGTGCACGGAGCTTTTTAGGGCACTGAAGAGACCGAAGGTACTAAAAGACCTATAGAGAGGTCTCCCAGGCCTGTGCACCCCTTAAGGGCAGGCCGGTCCGCGCCATCTGGGTCCCCGCTGGGCCCCCAGCACCGCACAGGACACATAGTAGGCGCCCACCGAGCATTCCCTGAACGAACGCGGGAATCTAAGTGTCCCGCCCGCAAGGCGCTCACGGGCTGGTGGTGTGGAAACGGACCCAACACCACCGAGACGTCTTGGGGCTTCTGAGAATCCTATCGGCGCGGGCCGGGAGGCCTCGAGGAAGCTCTGAAGTTGGACCCCGCGTTCCTGGCGCCCCCCACCCCGGGGCCGTCGCAGGTCAGCAAAGACCGATTGAGGTGAATGATCAAGCCATGCCCGGGGTCCCGGCCGGTCACCTCAAACACCCCCCTTGCCCGCCGCCTTCCACCCTCTTCGCTTCCCGGCTCCTTCGCGGTTCCAACGGCGAGGCGCCCCCTCTTTATCCTCTACTCCCGCTACCTTTTCGAAACTTCGGCACCCGCCCTGGGCGCGTCCTCCCGCCCGGCGACTGTCCCTCGAGTCCGGCGCGCGCCCCGGGCGTACGGCACCCCTTTCCCCAGCGGGCTCGGCGCCCGGGGTCTGGGAGCGCGAATCCCTTCAGCCATTTCCCCCAACCCGGAGCGCCGTGCGCCGCAGTCGGCCGACTCTACCAGAGCCTCGGAAGGCGCGACCCCAAACCCCCGAGACTGGGGCTGGGGAGGGGGCGGCGCTGGCGCGGAAGGCACCCCCCCGGGGCGTCCTCGGCCTCCCATTCGCTCCCGGGCCCGCCGCTCGGCGTCCGGAGCCGGGGCTGGTGTGCGGAGCGCGGGGCGGGGCCTCCCCCAAGCCCGTCCCCCGGCGAGGGCGGAGGGAGGAGGAGGAGGAGGAGGAGGAAGGGGGGGGCGGACACAAAACCTGCAAGGTTTTTTTTTTTTTTTCTTTTGCATTTAATTATTTTTTTTTTTTTCCAAACCCGAGGGGTCCTCCCCGGAGCGCGCGCGGGTCCGGGGCGCCCGGGCCGCGGCGCGGGGCGGCGGCAGGGCCCTGGCGGAGGCTGCCGGGCGGCCGCCATGCGATCAGGCAGTGCGCTGACCGGCCCGGCCGGTCGGCCCCTTCTGGGTCCTCCCTTTGCAGCCCGTGCGGGGCCGTCTCGGAGACCCCGCGCCGACGGCTGCTCAAACATCAGGGTGAGTTTCTCACAATGTAGCAATTTCTCTTTAAATCTCTTAACTCTCTCTACCTGCGAGTCGGGGCTGTGACAGGGCGCAAAAGCGAGGGGGGAGTGGGGGTTGGCGGCGAGGGTGTGTGTGGGGGGAGCCGGAGCCGGGGCCGAACCCACCCCCCCGACACTCACACACTCAGCCCCCCAACCGGGGCGCAGCGCCCGCTGCCTCTTTTTCTGCTCGGCGCCCACCACCCCCAGCAGCCCCCCCACCCCCCGCGTCTCTCCCACCATCACCGCCGCCCCGATCCTGCGGGGACCCCCCCCACCCCGGGCTCCCCTGCCCAAACCCGGCGCCCGGTGCCTCCCCGGCCCTCCCGCCGGCTGCCGGGGATACAATGGAGCGGCGGAAAAACGAGACCTAACGTTCCACGGGGGGAGGGGCGGGGAGACCCCCCTCCCCCGGCCCAGGGGCCCCCTCCCCTTACCCTGCTCCCCGCCTTTCGGAGAAGAAGAGGGCAATGGGGCAGCGGTTGGTGCTCTCCCGGCCGGAGGTGGCGAGCCTTCATCTCCCCCTCTCGCCGTCCTCTGCGCCCCCTCCCCGAATCCCTGCCGGGGGTGCCGCGAAGAAACGGGGCCTCCGGCAGGCTGGGGAGGGATGGATACGGAAGGAGGCCGTTGGGTCTCCCCCTCCCCACCGCCCCTAAACAATGAAAGGAGTTGACTTGGTCCCCCAACCCCCAGCGAGGAAGGGAGTTGACCCCCTCCCCCGCTAGCTGGCTGGTCCCGGAGGGGGCCGTTACGGGGAGGGGGAGGGGAGGGAGGGGAGCCTTACCCCTGTCACCTCCCGAGATTTGGGGCGGCCCCCCATCTCCACCCCCTCGGCCTGGGAATGGGAGGCACCAGGCCCAGCCCGGGCACCGCGCTCGGGTGGTGACCTTTAGACAAAGGCAACCCTTTCCCTGGGGTGAGCCCGGACGAGCCGGGCCCGCGGCCTCCCCGGGCCCCTGCGGAGGGCGGCCAGGCCCGCGGGCACCCGGAGGGAGGGATGGAGGAGGAGGGAGGAGGGATGGAGCCATCTGGTTTTCCTATCCCTGGCTGCCCCTCGGCTGCTTCCCCGGCTCCTGTCACGGGCAGCCGCGGGGAGACAAGGGACCACGGGCTGCCCGGGCCTTAGTCTGCGGCCAGCGGAGAGCCGGGCGAGCAGCCGCGCCGCGTCTCCTGCTCGGGCTCTGGCTCCGGCCTTGGGGCTCGGGGCTCTGGGGCCAGCGGTTGATCGGAAGGTACGGTGGCTCCTTCCTCTCCGCGCCCCTTTGTTTTGCTTTGTGGTTCTGAGCAGCTGAACTTCCTGGGAGGTGGGGTCAGAGGCCGCCGTGTCAGCTCTCCCAGGGAGGCTGGGGTGACAGGTCCCAGCCCTCTGGTGTTCCCAGGCTGTGGGCTGCAGTCCGAGCCCAGCCTCAAGTCCGGACAATCAGCCCCTTTTGTCACACGGCCCTCGGATAGAATAATAACCATCTGGGGATGGACCGAGTGTTTGCGTTTCCTTTGCACCTCCTTTCTGCCGGCGCCTGTGGCGGGGACATAGTTCTCTCGCTCTCTCTGTGCACTTTCACCCGGGGTGGGCATAAGGGGCTCGGACAACTCTGACCTGTGGGGTGGTGTGAGAACAGGGGGAGTTGGACAGTTCAGGAATGATCCCCTTCCCTTGTGCTAATATGTCTGGTGGGACTTACCTACCGTGCCCTCCCCTGTAGATCCCCCACTCCTAGAAGCCGGAAATAACATCTCTCTACCTCAGGGAGCCTTATGGATTGGCTTCTGCTACACACTGGCCACAGCCCCGGAAGGAAATAGGGGCAATGATTATTCCCATTTTGCAGATAGGCTAATGGAGGCTCAGAGAGGTTCAGTGACTTGCCCAGGGTCACACAGTGCCAATTTGCAACCATTTCCGGTTTCTCCAACTGAGCTCAAGACTGTTAAGTTCTCCTGTACCCATCTTTGGGACTTTGTACTGTTGATTTCACTTGACTTGGGTCTCAAATGTAATAATAACCTGGAAGGAACTATTGTCTGTGTGTGTGTGTGTGTGTGTGTGTGTGTGTGTGTGTGTGTGTGTGTGTCTGGTCGCCCGGTGTCTCCCCCCTCACCTCCGCTCCTTGCTGGTTTTTGGGAAGGGGTAAAGACACCTGGCAGTCGGGCTGAGAGCAGAATCATTTCACACGTGGCTAGGAGCAGAGCGCTTACTGGGAAGAACTGAGACTTGGGGGTGTGTGGGTTGGAAAGGGGTGCCACAGGCCTGGCTGGGTGCGGGGCCCGGGGGGACGCCTGGGAACTGGCCCCACCGTCATCCTTCTCTTCCTCCACCTGCTGAGCTGGGACTTAGCCCCACCAGCAGGCAAGCCGAGCTGCTGTTGGGGACCTTTGTGGTCACTTTGTGCTGCCACCTTCTGTGGTGCCCTGGCAGAGAACCTTCTCTCCCATCCTCCCCGTGGCTGGTGGCACACCCCCTGTCCTACTGTGTAGCCTTAGGCAGGTCCCTTGAGTCCCTCGTCCTCAGTTTCTTCATCTGCAGGTGATGATAATTACAGTTCCCTTAGATGACCTTGAGGTGGGTGAAGGAATTATCCAAACGTGTTATTTTTGTCATTCAGCAGACAGGATAGGCGTGCCTGTAGGGGATGGGGAGGGATGTTGGGACAGTAGCAAAAGGCCTGGAGGAGGTCTCTGTGGCTCTGGGGGTGGAGGGGGGAGGAGGAGCGGTGAGGGCCATCTGAAAATCAGTGACATTCCCCCTGCCAGCTCTCTGAACAGGACTCTTCCCCTTCAGGACAGACTGGGGCTGAATAAACATGGGGGGGACGTTGCTGAGGGAGAGGGGCTGGGGAGGCCCCCCCCTTGCCCAGTGAAGAGGGTAACGTGGATGATCTCACCATTTTACAGATGAGAAAACTGAGCCCGGGGAAAGCGCGTTCCTTGGCTGGGAGGGGACCCCAACCTAGGAGTGCAGGGACTGGAAGAGAGTGGGAGAGGGGTTCCCCATGTGCCATCAGAGCTCGGGAAGACCATGCTTGGAGAGAGCCCTGGTCCCTTATCTGGCTGTCCCGTCCTTGATGTGTAAATATCTTCCTTCCTGAGGCATAATAATTCCTTTGGGGCAGGAGGAGAGGGGCTGTGGGAAACATCCAGGTTGGTCCCTCGAGCCTGAGTGTTTCCTGAAAATAGGAACTGATTTTTTTTTTTTTTTTTTTTTGAGTGGAGGAGCATGAGTAAGGCCCTAGAGGGACAGGCCTGGGCTCCGCCCCCCCACTTCCTTCCCAGAGGCCTCTGGGGCCTTCCCCAGCCTTCCCTCGGGATCTGGGGTCTTCCCTCCCACCCCCAAGAGCTGTGGAAGGGGTCAGCGGCAAGCACTGAAGCCTGGTAGGAAGGTTCTGGGTGGGGGTGGGGGTGGGGTTCCCCAGGTTCTGGGGGGCTGTCTTTTAGCCCTAGGCCCAGCCACCAGTGGAGTTCCCGCCAGGACTCCCAGCTCTCCCCTGTGGCTGTCTTGACTCTTGGTCTCAAGAATGCAGAGGGCCGCTGGTGGTGGTGGTGGGGGGGAAGTTAATTGGAAACAGGAAGACATGGCATTCCTTTCCAGCGGGCCTGGGCTTGGAAAGCAGTGAGGGGCTGCCTTTTTCCCTGCCCCGCCCAGCCGGGAGAGGGGTAGGGGGCATAGTTATCTTGCTCTGGTCTCTTTTGGGTCCTTCCCCTGCCAGGCACCTGCTCCATGGAAACAACTGACCTGAGCTACGTCCAGGAGGGAAACAGTTCCCCCACCATCAGAATGAATTGCTCCCCAGTAATTCCCTCTTCATATCTGAGTTTTGTTCCCCTGTTGGAGCACGAAGGGGCTGCTGGAGTTGGCTCCCCAGAGTAGGACGCTTCACCCAGAGACCCATGGGAGATGTTTGGCTGAATTGTCCCCAAGGATTCCCTCCTCACTCGTTCTGTCCGAATCCTCCCCTGCCTCGCGTACCAGGCATTATGGTTTTGTCCCCATCGGCTGAAGCCTTTGTGTCTCGGTGACATGCAAGAGTCCCCCAGTGGAGAGAGTTTTCTCAGACATCTCTCGTTTGGTGGCAATTAGTTTCGTGTCCAAGTTTGTGGCTTCATGATGGCGTGGGATCTGTTGGCATGAGAGACAGGGGAGAATGCTTTTGTTTGTTTAATGGTTTCCAGTTAAGCTTCCTGAGGGCCTACTATGTGCCAGGGACCCCATCCAGGAGGAGGCTGGAGGCAAGTGTTGTCTCCAGGGCTGGGTTCACGGCTATGGGATTTGAGTAATTCTGTCTGGGTGGTCTGCGAAGACTCCGAGGAAGCAGCTTCATTCTGTCTCTCCCGCCCCCCACCGCCCATCAAGTGGCACAGGAGAGACATTCAAAATACATAGTAAGTCTTTCCCTTCTCCCTGCCCACCCCGAGGCAGCTCCCCAGTCCTGATGTTCTGTGCACACACATTTATAATCGTGTGTATGTCTTCGAGAATATTCCTTGGGGTGCCTGGGTGGCTCAGTTGGTTGGGTGTCTGCCTTTAGCTCAGCTCACAATCCCAGGGTCCTGGGATCGAGTCCCGCATTGGGCTCCATGATCAGCGGGGAGCCCGCTTCTCCCTCTCCCTCTGCCCCTCTCTCCGCTCATTCTCTCTCTTTCTCTTAAATAAATAAATAAAATCTTTTTTAAAAAAAGATCTCTTTCACATGCTTTCCCCATTGCCCTGTACGTTGCTTTTTCTCACTTTACTTCCCTGGCTGCACAGCAGAGGGAGGATTTCGTCCATCTTTTTCTTGGCTGCGTGGTATTCTGTGGTGTGGGTGGACCCTCGTGTCCTTAACACAGATGCGGAAGCGTTTCCCAGCGCACGGGGCTGGAAGCAAGCATCCCTGTGTCTTCGTGGGAGTTGGGTATTCCCGTGCGATGTACTCCTGGAGGTGGGGGTCCCTGGATTAAGAGTCTGCGGTTTGTCATTTAGTTTTTCCTTGGAGGTAACCTTTGCAGCTGTGCTTGGACAAAGTCGTTCCTCTCCTGCTTGGCTGTCTTGGCCTCTTGTCACCTCCTGGCGTCTTCTTTTCCGCCCGTGGCCGGCGTTGTGCACTTCCCACTTGGTATGGAGGTTAAGGGCATGAGCTCCGGAAGCCAGCCGTCTGTGGGTTCGAATCCTAGCTCCTACCTCTTGCTGGTCAGATGGCTGCAGGCGGTGAGCTTGCTGGTTCTGGGCCTCCGTGTTCCCCTCTACTAAATGGGTTCATCTCAGTGCCAACTTTCAGAAGGTTCTGAGGGTTACACACGCAACATGCATAGAGTGCATGGGTAGCCTTATCAGTCCTCGGTGGTGTTCACTGTCCTTGTCCAGGAGTTCTTTCTCCTGGGGTGGGGACCTGCCAGATTCTTGGCTGTGCACCCTAACTGGCAGGCAGGGGAGGGAAGGCTTGCTTTTCCACTTAATTATAGGGGGACCCAGGCCAAATGATCCCTCTTCTGAGTCTCAGTTGCCATCTCTGTAAAAGGGGCCCACGATGGCTCCCTTGTAGGGTTGCCGTGAGGGCTGAATGGGGGCCGTGCTCCCCGAGCTGGGCAGGCATAGGTTTCAGAAACCAGCAACCAACATTGCCTTTGTATTCACTGGGATGACTGTTCTGCTGCGGGACCCCGGCTGACTTCCGGGCTCTGAAAGGTCTTCTTGTCTTCCCTGAAGGCACATGGTGAACAGTGTTGGCATAGTAGCCGCATGGCAGCAGAGGGCACAGAGCACACTGCTCCGGCATGAGGCGTGGCAGCGTGACCCTGGGAACGGATTGGGTTTCCCTGTTCCGTGCCTCAGTTTCCCCAACGGAAAGACTATGAATGACAGGAGACCTGCCTCCGGCTTCTCATGGACGTTCGGTGCTGAACACAGTGCCTGGCACGTGGTAGGGGTCAAAAAATGTTAGCGCTGGGGTGCCTGGCTGGCTCAGCTGATGGGAGTATGTGACTCTTGATCTCTGGGTCATGAGGTCAAGTCCCACACCGGGCATGGAGCCTGCTTTAAAAAAAATATGATGATGATGGTGATTAAGAGAAGTAGGAAAGTCTCCCACGAGATCTGATACCCAGGTTCATACTGCTTCCCCCCTAAACCGCGGGCAATTGATTGGCATTTTAAAGATTTATTTATTTATTTGAGAGAGAGAGAGCGAGGCAGGGAGAAGGGGCAGCGGGAGAGAGAATCTCTAGCAGATTCCCTGCTGAGCGTGGGCTGCCCCCTTCCCCATGCAGGGCTCGATCCCATGACCCTGAGATCATGACCTGAGCCAAAATCAAGACTCAGATGCCCTACCAACTGAGCCACCCAGGCGCCCCTTTAAAGCACCCATCAAAAGTGGCGAGCATAATTGGCCCCTCTGTGCCCATCACCAGTTTCAGCAGATTTCTACTGATCTTTCTTTTTGTCTGTTACCCTACCCCCTACTGTGCATTTTTTTTGTTGTTGTTCTCTTCTGCTAGATACTTTTAAGCAAAT